>NC_143260.1:43384772-44009772 GCF_984573655.1 Nuphar pumila | reverse complement strand
AGTAATCTGTATACAAAATCACCCATCTAACAGTGGGTGCCAATCTGGAGGGTGATCTTTCCAAGCTTTGTTCATCCCCCCGCCCCCATTGCTCGTTTAGATAAATTTCTACCAAAAAATTCTGACTTACAGTAATTAAAACATACCTGGAACTTTCTGAAACTGTACAGGGAGTCTACTAGTGGTACAGGGACTATCCTTTTTGTCCCCGTCCCTCCAAAATCCGCATAATGTCGCTGGTCAGATCTGCTCTGCTTGTTTCAAGAATTACCTTCCCTGCAATGCCTGATTCCTTGATATCCAGCCAAGTGCACCATTCCCTGTCTCCCAGCCTGCCTTAGTGAAACACCTTGCCTTCACAAAGCTTCCATCATGATTGCGCAACGTGTAACCAACATGCCACCCCTCCCTATAAATGCTGTTAATGTTGAGCTTCACCCACCCTGTGGGGGAAGCAGATCAGGTCATGCTGAACATGAGCGTTTTTGCTCATGCTGACATCGTGGCCATCCGATTTGCATTTTCAAAAGCTCAAAAATCAACAAAACCACGTGGCATTCATCCAAAATGCAAACAGACGGCATGAGCAAAAACGCTCATGTTCAGCATGACCTGATCTCCTTTCCCCTGTGGGGGGAGGATCCCATGTACGCATATATCTCCACCTTAGAGCCACCGGAGATATCGTGTTTTTTACATGTTCTCTCAGTACATGTTCTCTCACCACACGCATAATGTCCTATGTTACCTGTTTTGTTTTGGATGAAGATTCAAAGATAAATTCATTTCGTACCCTCCATAGCATCCAAACGACAATGTGGAAGGTGATCTCCCAACTAGTTTGGGCCGGCTTTTCCTTGAATCTTTTTCCACAAGGTCCTTCACACTAGTGCCTGGTCTCTATTTTTTACCAAAAAAAATTGACACCATTCTCCATGTATGTACCAGCCAAGGGGAGAGGGTGTTGTGTGTTCTCCCTGAAACACAAATTGCGTGTTCCGGTGTGTATGGAGGAATATTTTGGGACCCACAATAATTCATATGTCAATGTTGCCTATGATGACTTTATAATAAAATAATATATAAAAAAGGTATATATGTTTTTGACAAAAATGTCCTCCCATAAGATATATATGCGTTGGACAAAAATGTCTTCCCGCTCCCCGTATATAGATTTGCACGTTCCCCTTTTGTTTTTAGCTTGTGCTACAACACATGGCTGCTTTCTCGTTCCTGCCTTGTGTTAGATAGAAAACTTTTCCTAGTTCGTTCCTACCTCGTGGAGATAACTATAAATTGAACGACTGGTTCGATCATTGGTGGGCGTCAAAGGGGGATTTGTGGGCCATCTCTTTTTACAGTCTTCCCTTCTTTTTTGTTTTTGTTAGACAGTATGAAAAAAAGCAATGTCGCACAAACATTCCAACAAGTGTCATTAAAGCGTCGTGAGTACCTTTCTATGTCATCATGTTATTGTTGAAGAACGTATGTCATCGTGAGTGTCATTAAGACATTGTTTTGTTATTGCAGGTAGATTATATCATTTCAACAGTTGAAAACTTGAAGACATTTGTAAGAAGCTGGGACCTGTTGACAAGAATGCTTGGTTACAGATGCGAGTAAGAGCCTCTACCCCATCTGGTATCGTCCATTCACTCAGAATATGCAATGTAACCAAATCGCAGTTGTAGTAACATGTATATCGATTTGTGAGATATTGTTTTGTTTGTTAATATCGATTTGTAATATATTATGCTGAATTACCGAATATCAATTTATAAGATATTATGTGTTTTCTAGTGTCGATTTGTGAGATATTGTTTTGTTTGTTGATATCGATTTGTAATATATTATGCTGAATTGCCGTATATCGATTTGTAAGCTATTATGTGTTTTTTAGTGATGATTTATGAGATATTGTTTTGTTTGTTAATATTGATTTGTAATCTATTATGCTGAATTGCCATATATCGATTTGTAAGATATTATGTGTTTCTATTGTCGATTTGTGAGATATTGTTTTGTTTGTTAATATCGATTTGTAATATATTATGCTGAATTTTCGTATATCGATTTGTAAGATATTATGTGTTTTCTACTATCGATTTGTGAGATATTGTTTTGTTTGTTACTATCGATTTGTAATATATTATGCTGAATTGTCATATATCGATTTGTAAGATATTATGTGTTTTTGAGTATCAATTTGTGAGATAGTTTTGTTTGTTAATATCGATTTGTAAGCTATTATGTCGAATTTCTATATATTAAATTGTAAGATATTTGATGTTTTCTATTATCGATTTGTGAGATATTGTTTTGTTTGTTACTATCGATTTGTAATATATTTTGCTGAATTGCCGTATATCAATTTGTAGGATATTATACTGAATTGTTGTATACCGATTTATAATATATTATGCTGAATTGTCGTATATCAATTTGTAAGATATTATGTATTTTCGAGTATCAATTTATGAGATATGGTTTTGTTTGTTAATATCGATTTGTAAGCTATTATGCTTAACTAATCAGTAGCCGTTGTTATATGCATCTTGAATAAATCATAGTAAACGTATGCGCTGGCTAACACAAATTGATATTTTGCACATGACAGTGTTGAGCATATCAACTAGTTGCAGTGAAGATGATATATCTCAATCATTGGGAAGTCATGGAGCAACAAACATTCATACTATCGACGCACCTGAAGAATTGAATATGTGCACTAATGATGCACATGATAAGAAGGGTGCATGCATTGGATTCACTCTTGACTTGAATATTCTAGCAAACGAAATGCAATTCGATAATGAGGTAGACGATCATGACAGTGCACTTGACAAAGGTATAGGCACCTCAAGTCTACATGATAGTACACTTGACTCTGTTCTCGTAGGGGGAATGCAATTTAATAATGAGGAAGCTGCATACAAATTTTACAATGATTATGCCTTAAAACTTGGCTTCAGTGTTAGAAGGTATTCTTGGGCAAAAAATGCACAGGGTGTCATGGTGAGAAAGACATATGTTTGTTCTAAGCAAGGTTGAAAGAAGTCAAGTAGAAATCCAACAAGGAGCAAGCCAAATTCAAGATGCGGTTGTCTAGCGAGAATGGTGTTAAGAAGACTTCCGAATGAGAAATATGTAGTTTGTACTTTAATCAATGATCATAACCATGATTAGCCGCTTCATTTATGACTCCTATGTTAAGGTCACATCGTAGAGTAACTGAAGCGCATGCTGCAATTGCTGAAATAGTTGATAGCGATGGTGGTCACGAGAATGTACCATTCACACCTATGGATCTAAGAAACCACTTGAGAAGGAAGAGGTCAGAAAACATGAATAATGGAGGAATACATTCTTTGGTTGATTACCTACAGAAAAAATCAAACATTGACCCTGATTTCTTTAATGCAATGCAACTGGATGAAGATGGGTATGGTGTGAATATATTTTGGGCAGATTCAAAGTCAAGAGTGGATTATGAATGCTTCAATAATGTGTTTGTTTTTTATACGACAATGAAGATTAATACGGAACAATGGCCATTTGCACAGTTTATCAGAGTGAACCATCATCAGTCATGGAGTTGCATATTACGCGACGTTTTTTTGTATGACTAGACCAAGGAAACCTTTGAGTGGTTATTCAGAGTATTTACACAGACAATGAATGAGAATCACCCTAGAGTTGTACTTATAGATGGTGATCATGCAATTGCAGATTCAGTGTCTCATGTAAGGCCATATGCACATCATCGCCTATGTTTGTGGCATATCTTTCAAAATGCAGCAAAGAATATAGGACACATTTTTAATCAAAAGACAGGGTTTGATAAAAAGTTTAGACAGTGTGTACTTGAGAGCATAGATGAGGTCACATTTATGTCTGATTGGGAGCAAATGATTTAGATGTACAACCTTGAAGACTGTGTGTGCTTACAACATTTATATGTAGACAAAGAGAAGTGGGCGTTGGCATATGGAAGACAATACTTTTGTGCAAGTATGATAAGTACACGAAGAGCTGAATCTATGCATGCCACACTGAAAAAAACTTTGTATTCATGTTTAACAATGTTTCATTTCATGAAACAATATGAATTATTTATAGATGGTCTTAGACAAAATAAGCTTGAACAAGATGTGAAATGCATCAACACCTGCCCTGTAACTTTGGGCATAAAAATATTGACGTGACCTGCAGATCTGTATACACTAAGTGTATTTGAATGGACTAAGAATGAGGTTATACAGGTCATGAATTGCAACTTAGAAGGACATATGCAATATGAGAATATGCATAAATACCATGTTGTATGGGAGGGCGAAGAGCATCCAAAAAGGCAAGAAGCACATGTTACATACAATGTTGACAACACAACAGTTGAATATACGTGCAAAATGTTTGAATTTAAAGGTATTTTATGTCGTTATGCATTAAAGGCACTTAATCAAAAGAAGATACAAGAAATACCTGAGTCATATATAATGCAGAGATGGACGAGACAAACAAAGATTGAACTGCTAGATACAAATAATGTCAGTCCATCTAGTATTGATGAGAAGTGCCAGATAGCCTCCCGTTACCAACAACTATATAGGTCACTTATGCATGTTACAGATTTGGCATTGAAAAGCGAAGCCTATGTATGTATGAAAAACGTGTCAAGGAAATTATATGAAGAAGTACAATTAATTTACCATGAGTCTGTTGCAGCTCGTGAAGACCAATCTAAGAAAATGGGATCAAACAACATAGGTGAAAATCATGCTTCCCCCGACCCTTGTGAGAAGTTGCGCCGAAGCGTAAACATCATCTTCGACAAGTCAGGAGTAAACATTGTAGATTATGATGAAAATATTCACCTAGCGAAAGGTATCAAACAGAAACCTGCCTCTGATCGCAGTCATCAGAGGACAAAGGGTGCACTGAAATTGGTTGGCAAGAAAATATCAAAAAAACAATCAACCCCTAAGCAACCAAGCCCTTTGCATGAACAAATATATAATACAGTATATTGCTTTTCATGTACACTGTATTACGTGCAATCTATCACTATCTAACTTGTGTAATTTCTAACATGCAACAATACCATACAGACGTGCACTACAATGTTGGAACCTGCAATCTACTCATCCTGTTTGAGTGGAACGATGGCATGAGTATGACAAGTCTTTTGGTAAGTAACAATTTTGGGAGGATGTTTGCATTTCTTGTTGAACTTAATGTAGTGTCTGATATTGTTCTGTTTCATGACAGACTCTATTCAATTCAAAAGTGAGCAACGCAACACATGAATCACGTGTGGATTCTTCAGCTTCAAAATAGTTATAGCATTTAACTTTCATATCTTACAAATCATTGTAATGTTTAGCATTCTATAATTCTTTGTTGTAGTTCTATAATTCTTTGTTGTAAATCGATAATTCTATGTTGTAATGTTCTAATTCTTTCTTATAATTCTATAATAAAATTCGACACTAGAAAACACATAATATCTTACAAATCGGTATACAACAATTAAGCATAATATATTACAAATTGATATACGAAAATTCAACATAATAGCTTACAAATCGATATTAACAAACAAAACCATATCTCACAAATCGATACTCGAAAACACATAATATCTTACAAATCGATATACGATAATTCAACATAATATATTACAAATTGGTATACGACAATTCAATATAATATATTACAAATCGATATAAGGCAATTCTGCATGATATATTACAAATCGATATAAGGCAATTCTGCATGATATATTACAAATCGATATACGACAATTCAACATAATATATTACAAATTAATATTAACAACCAAAACAATATCTCATAAATCACAAAAGGGATTAGCGATGTATGCGGTGAACAAAGACTTGTAATGTTCGCCCTTCGTAAATGAAAATCCAATAAGCGATTAGAGATGTGTACTGTTCAGAAATCATTATAACGCTCACCCTCCGTAAATTAAAACCGCAAAAGAGATTAACGATGTATGCGGTGAACAAAGGCTTGTAATGTTCGCCCTTCGTAAATGAAAATCCAATAAGCAATTAGAGACGTATACTGTTCAGAAATTATTGTGATGCTCACCCTACGTGAATGAAAATCGCAAAAGGGATTAGCAATGTATGCGGTGAGCAAAGGCTTGTAATGTTCACCCTTCGTAAATGAAAATCCTATAAGCGATTAGAGATATGTGCTATTCAGAAATCGTTGTAACGCTCACCCTACGTGAATGAAAATCGCAAAAGGGATTAGCGATGTATGCATTATACAAAGGCTTGTAATGTTTGCCCTTCGTAAATGAAAATCCAATAAGCGATTAGAGATGTTTACTGTTCAGAAATCTAATGCTCACCCTCCATAAATGAAAATCGCAAAAGGGATTAGCGATGTATGCGATGAATAAAGGCTTGTAATGATCACCCTTCATAAATAAAAACCCAATAAGCGATTAGATATGTGTACTATTCAAAAATTATTGTAACGCTCACCCTCCGTAAATGAAAATCGCTAAAGGGATTAGCGATGTATGCAGTGAACAAAGGCTTGTAATGTTCGCCCTTCATAACTAAAAATCCAATAAGTGATTAGAGATGTGTATTGTTCAGAAATCATTGTGATACTCACCCTACGTGAATGAAAATTGCAAAAGGGATTAGCGATGTATGCGGTGAACAAAGGCTTGTAATGTTTGCCCTTCGTAAATGAAAATACAATAAGCGATTAGAGACGTGTACTGTTCAGAAATCATTGTGATGCTCACCCTACGTGAATTAAAATCGCAAAAAGAATTAGCGATGTATGCGGTGAACAAAGGCTTGTAATGTTCACCCTTCGTAAATGAAAATCCTATAAGCGATTATAGATGTGTATGGTTCAGAAATCGTTGTAACGCTCACCCTACGTGAATGAAAATCGCAAAAGGGATTAGCGATGTATGCGGTGTACAAAGGCTTGTAATGTTTGCCCTTCGTAAATGAAAATCCAACAAGCGATTAGAGATGTGTATTCTTCAGAAATCATTGTAACGCTCACCCTCCGTAAATGAAAATTATAAAAGAGATTAGCGATGTATGCTGTGAACAAGGGCTTGTAATGATCGCCCATCATAAATGAAAATCCAATAAACGATTAGCGATGTATGCGGTGAACAAAGGCTTGTAATGTTCACCCTTCGTAAATAAAAATCCAATAAGCGATTAGAGATGTGTACTGTTAAAAAATCGTTGTGATGCTCACCCTCCGTATCGAAAGGCATATGTTAGTTTTGTTTGTTAATATCGATTTGTAGGTCATTATTCTGAATTTTTATATCGATTTTTAATATATTTTGCCATATGTACATCGATTTTTAAGATTTTATGTGTTTTGTAGAGTCGATTTGTAAACTATTATGCTGAATTTCTATATCAATTTGTAATATATTATACGATATGTATATTGATTTGTAAGATATTATGTATTTTCTAGTATCAATTTCGTTCACAAAGACAAACAAAGATATATCGTTGTTGCGGTAGCTGCTTAAATCGATTTGTACTTTACTAAGTCTAAACATCGTGTCGATTTGGGTACACATACATAAAACCCTGCAAAATATAAAACCCTAATATAGATATATATAAAACCCTACCCTACCCGTTGTCTATGTGTAAAACCCTAGTCTATTTAACCTCTCTTCCTCTTTTCTGCGGTAGTGCAACTTCTTCTTCTTTTTTTTCTCCTCCGCCTTCGTCATCTTCTTCTCCTTCTTCAACATTTATGTCAAACACATATCTATTTTTTAGAGACTCCCATTTTTACAGAAGAGATCACCAAAACATTCATATCGTTCATCGTTGAGTTCATTTTCTGCTGCAAAGCGATTCTATTTGTAGCTGCGGATACATCCGCTCTAAGAAAATAAGCTCATTAGTAATGGTAGCCCACTGTACCATTTTTCTCGAACTGAGACTGATTCTTAGAGACTCTAGCATTGGTGCACTCTTGACAATATGCTTCACCAACTTCAGCTTAGGCACTGTCCCCTTGAAGGAGCCGATGAGCTAGATCATAAATCACTTTTAGGTATTTGTCTTCGATATACTTCATGACAAATATGTAAAAGCGATTTGTGATGTAGCCCATTGGCTCTTCAATGAGACAGTGCCTGAGCTGAAGTTTGTGAAGCATATTCTCAAGGTGCACTATTGCTAGAGTCTCTATCAGTCTCAGTCCGAGAAAAATGGTGCAGTGGGCTGCCATTACTAATGAGCTCATTTTCTTGGAGAGGATGTATCCGCAACTGCACATAGAATCACTTTGCAGAAGAAAATGAACTCAATGATGAACGATATGGATGTTTTGGTGATCTCTTCTGTAAAAATGGGAGTCTCTAAAAGATAGATATGTGTTTGACGAAAATGTCCTCCCATAAATAGCTTTCCACATTCCCGCACCTGGATTGCATTAGAAGCACATCACTATTTTGGACGTGGGTTTCATACTGGTGATGATATCTGTTTTCTTTCTTTATGATGGTCATATATTGTATCTTAGCCAAACCATTGGTCATGATGTATTGTAACTAAATACTAATATTTTTTGTATATGAATGTGTTTGTAAATCATGTAGATTTGTAGTTACTACGAGAACGATATGTCTTTGTGGACAAAATTGATTTGTATTTATGAAGTTAATCGATTTATATCGTTGAAGTAAAACCCAAAATCCTTAAACCTAAACCTTAAATCCCAATCGCCCATAAAAGCGATTAGGAAATATCGTTGACATAGATATAGCCCGTAAAAGCAAATCGTAATAGCATATAGCCTTCATACGTCATTGTGTAAATCGCGATGGTACGTGTCATTCACTAAGACAAAACTCATTGTCTAAAAGACAAACATCATTATGTAAATCACAATGGTATAACGATTTACACAAAGACGTCTATGTCGGCCACATCTGAATAAAAATCGCACTATGCATGAGTATAAATCACGATAAAAGTGCATGGTCAATGTTTGTGCAAATCGTTTCAGGCGTTTATCAATCATTATGTAAATCGTGATAGGAACACAACTCATAAAAACAAATCAGTGGCATTTTCACTGTACATAACGCTAAACGCTTGTTTGATTTTTATTTATGAATGCCTATCATTACAACGATTTGTTAAGTGGCATTTGTGTGCTACACTTATACATAAATCAATGTTAACAAAAAAAAATCATCTCACAAATTGACACTAGAAAACATATATAATCTTACAAATCGATATACGACAATTCAACATAATATATTACAAATCGGTATACAACATTTCAGCATAATGTCTTACAAATTGATATACGGAAATTCAATATAATATATTATAAATCGATATTAACAACCAATACAATATCTCACAAATCGACACTAGAAAACACATAATATCTTACAAATCGATATACGACAATTCAACATAATATATTACAAATCGATATTAACAAAACAATATCTCACAAAAATCGATATAATATCCTATAAATTATAAGATGCATCAATTTGCAAGATATTTGTATTATGATTTTGAAACGTGTGCCTGCGAAATTTACATTGTTGCGATTTGAGCGCTTGAGGTGGCGATTTGCGTATTAACAAACATGTGTCAGGTTCGTAATTTTGGTTTATGGATCAATGCGAATTTTGTACACAGTCTTACAAAATTTATTACAAATGTCTATACACAAAAAATTTGAAAATTGAAAGTTGAACAAAAAATTGCTCTCTCTCAGCAGTAGAACGTAACCCTTTTCACGTTATCCTTGAAAACAGATAGACATTTAAAATGACTTCTTCTTACTCCTGGGGGCCTCACGTCCTTTGTAGCTTTCTAGGTAATCTTGCAGTTTGGGTTTTTGTATCTTCCTTAACTAGAAAATCCTTCAATTTTTTGCATAGTTCTGTGCGAAATCTGGGTATATCATCCTGGACCCCGCCCCCTCGAAAATGAGACCAATATAAAAATGTAGTCACCAATAATATAGAATAATAAAACATGTTTAAGTGTACAACATACAACGATGACTTTTGATGCTCATCCAAAGTATATTGCTTTAATATACTTTATTACAAAGATGCCACAATCAACGCCATTATTTTGTAAAGGAGCATCCTTTGCGACGTGAAGCCTCCACGGGCCAACGTCAACACCCAATATGTCTATAAAAAATCCAACCTGCGATTTATGCAAAAACAAGTAAATTCTGAGCCACGGTACAAGGTACGATAATCTTAAAGATAAAAACTTACCAAATGCACAATGTCACGGTCTACACCAGTGTCATAGTCCAAGGAGTTGTATAGCCATATTTTTTGTTCTCGTACATCCAACACGTGTAAGACCCAATGCTTTTCCGATTGCCACAATGTAGATATCAATATCTGCAAATCGATTATAAAATATCTTAAAACATGGATATGAAAATGTGTACTAATGCCATAAAAATTGATGTTAAGAATCAGAACAAGATCTTAAATAGATTTAATATCTTACAAATCGATATGGTCACAAACCTTTTCACTAGAACAAAAGTCTGCCATTTAGTCATCGTTACCCCATTATTGTATTTTGTCTAGAAATCCAGCCATGTATGGCATTCGACAGACAATAGTCTGTTGAACGATTCAGTAATAATAGTAAGTTTAAAATATGAAGGTACATTAGTAAATAAAAAAATAAAAGAAACATATAAGATAACCGATATACCATAAAATAAGGGATGACGACGTGGACCGACATGGTTGTTCCCTTGCTTTGAATATACATGAAGAAATCATGTATAGTCTGTTTACAACAAATATGCACTTGTTAATATACATACCCATGGCATACGTAAATGTATAACTGATAGTGGTTTCATACGTATAAAATTACTGATAGTGTGTCCTTTTGCAAATTCATCTCGCATCCGGTCGAAGTTCTCTTCGAGCACTTTGTTGAGTTTTTTGGCACCTTGTTTTGTAGATGTTGCACTGAAATCAGTTGAATATTCAATAAAATAACAGTAGTATTATATTTAATAAACGAACTGTAAATGACGTAAAAAAGATGAACCAGGTTATACGAATCGAAGGTACACTTTTTTGTGGACGTTTGACTGAATCGTAGTGTTCTTCTTCGACATCGATACAACTTTTGCAATAAAGGAGGTTAGAGGAAACATCGGTTTTTCTGTTCGTTGCTCACGAAGCAGGTTATAGGAAAGACTCCTTTTCTTCTTTAAATGAAACATCGCCTGTTCCATGCTATTAAAGGAAACGTCTTGTGTTCCTTGTGGAACACGATACTTCATTCATTTATTGTTCACATCATTTCACATCCTACCAGTTTTCAAAAATCACGCAAAAAGAATATTAACAAATAAATAAATTACATTGCGTATTAATTAAAAGACATCGTTTCATTTGCTAGTATCATCAAAACGATGTTAGTATGTGTAAATGAATGACACATCGCATAACATCAGTAGCGTGTCAGATGACGTCTCCCTAAACTCTAGACCCTAAACCCTAAACTAATGTTATGTGATGTTTCGTGCAACTGAAAGAATCACTATACATAATAAACTCAAAACTAGTTATCGCTATACGATTTAGCAAACGTAAGTACAAATCGTGGTAACTGCATAATCGCTATACCTATTATTCGCTAAACTAAGTAATCGCTATCACATGAAACACTATAAATAATAAACCCTAAACCAGTAATCGCTATACAATTTAGCAAACGTAAGTACAAATAATAGTATCTTTATAATCGCTATATTGAGTAATCAACATATTAAGTGATCGTTATCACAATAAATGCTATAAGTAATAAACCCTAAGCTATTAATCACTATACGATTTAGCAAACGTAAGTACAAATCATGGTAACTTCATAATCACTATATATAGTAAGCGCTATACAGAGTAATCGCTATCACATGAATCACGATACATAATAAACCCTAAGCCAGTAATCGCTGTACGTAAGTACAAATTATGAAAGAATGATATAATTACAAACCTAAGTTTATGTAGTTTTGTCGATTTTTTAGTGGCACTTCTGTGTTATACTTATTAAGGAAAGAATTATATAATTACAACAAAGAATGTTAGAATTATAACATAGAATTATCGGGATACACAAATCACATATGTTTATTCACTTGCACTTGACGACTCAGATGGACATAGAACTTGTCTCTTTCTTGGACTTGGTGGAGTCTCTTTATTCGGTGTCCTCTTTGTTCCCTTGATCTTATAAAACCCACTGGTAATAATCTCAACTAGTGACCCAATTTGTTTACTCAAATTCTACACGTCCTTCTGTAACTCCTTATTCTCACTCTCCAGCATCGCTAACCTTTGGTCGGATGATACCTTCTCGAGATGTGTTTGCTCCTTATCATGTATGCAACAAAAAAAATCATAGTATCCGCCAAATGGACACGATGGACGTTACGTCTATGCTAGAGGATGACATGCTCGGTGACAAGAGATAACTCACTTTCAGGTTGCTTCTCCTCAATCTGTCGATTTCCACACATGGGTTGCCAATATTGTTTGAAATAGTTGGGGTCATATTGTCGTTCTTTATAATCATATGGTATGGCACAAACACCTCATTTGTTTCAGCTATCCAATTGTTTTCTGAAGCGTTCGTGCCAATTCACGTTTGTGCCCCCACCAATATTCAGTTTCCTTTTCAATGCCACAAGCAATTTTGGTATCGACTGTCCCAAGCCAGCTTGTAGGAGTATTCAGCTACCATACTGCATCTCAACTTCATATTTGCTAAATAGCCAAATATCACAGACAAATAGTTTCGCAGCCTTGGAAATAATCTCATCGTCCTCGTCCTCCCCATCCCCATAAGGTCTCCAAACAACCTGTACAATCGAGATTGTGGTTTAGATATAGACATAATTATTCATGCAAAATGCTGAATGCGATAACAATTTGTACTAAAGACAAAATATTGAATGTGATTATTAGTTAAGAATGCTAAACATTACAACGATTTACGGTAATGAAAGTTAGACGCAAATGCGATAACGATTTATACTAAGGAAAACGAAATGTTGAATGCGATGATTACTTGAGAATGCTAAACATTACAACGATTTACGGTAATAAAAATTAGATGCAAAGGCGATGACGATTTGTACTAAGAAAGATAAAATCCTAAAGTGATGATTACTTAAGAATGCTAAACATTACAACGATTTATGCTAATGAAAGTTAGATGCAAATGTGATAACGATTTGTAATAAAAAAGACAAAATCCTAAAGCGGTGATTACTTAAGAATGCTAAACCATATAACGATTTACGCTAATGAAAGTTAGATGCAAATGAGATAACAATTTGTACTAAGGAAGACAAAATCCTAAAGCGATGATTACTTAAGAATGCTAAACATTACAAGGATTTTAAACCATTTACCTCATTTAATTGCAGCCCATCTAAAATGAATTAAGCATTTTCGCACTTGACATTTATTGAAGTCCACTCACCGATCATAAGAAAACCACAAACCACAGGGCCACATTGAGAACGCAAGGCGACAATATGCTGCCAAGTCCAGGCCTACAAAAACAATATATTAGTAAGACTACAACCTTCAACGAGCTTAGTCCACATGCACTAAATATGTAATAAACAAATACCTAAACAAATGGCCAAACCCCCCCGATGATTTTCGTACCCCTACTCGCACGGTAAAATTGATTATACAAGTGTGCGAGCATAGCAACATCCCATGTTCAGTTGTCGACTACATCTAAGTCTTCCAAGAACTGCAGGCATAAGTAACTTATTCTTGAACCAGAACAATCGGAAAATAAAGTAAGTCCAAAAAAATAAAGAAGGAAGCTGCACAACTCTTGGTCAGCTGCTTCAGATGCACATGCAGCGGACCAACCTTCCCATTTATTACAGAAAAAATGAACTTTCATCATTGAGGAATTGCCTCCACCAGAAATACACTCACGCCATTCCTTCATCGACATTCCTAGAAGGGTCGTGCAATTGTCCCTTGGGTTATAGTTTGAATCTCGTGTTAGGACAACACTTCCATGGCACTTAAGATCCGTAATCTGTGCCACATCTTCTAGGGTCATGGTCATCTCAAAACCCCCAAACTGGAACATGTTCGTCTTATGGTTTCACTTATTGACCAGGTGGGTCATGGTGTTTCAACAATTTTCAAAATAATGTTGGTCCAGAAGGCCACCGAAGTGCATCTTTCGCAATTGGTTCTTCTGATACACTCAACTTTCTAAATCACGACAAAACTATAGGCCACTGACACCGCCCTCTCAGCTTTTCACCTGCTACTCTGCTTCTCTTCTGACCTGCCTGTAACACAAAATATCAAATCACAGTTAATCGCTATGGTAGTAATCACTATACAAAGTAATCACTATATAGAGTAATCACTATATATAATAATCATTATACATAGTAATCGCTATAAAAAGTAATTACTATTCATAGTAATCGCTATACATAATAATACCTACAACAGTATACAACGACATACAATAGCGATTAACGTACCTTGGTCACACTTTTCTCCTTTTCATCCCCTTCCTTCATTTTCTTTTGTACTTCTTCCTTCCTTCTGTCCTTTGCGTCCATTGTATGTTTTTTCTTTTCTTTTTCCTTCTCTTCCTCATCCTGCTTCTTCCTTTCTCTTTCATTCTCTTCCTCGTCCTCCTTCTCTTTCCTTTGTCTTTCCTTCTATTCCTCGTCCTCCTTTCTTTGTCTTTCCTTCTCTTCCTCATCCTCCTTCTCCTTCCTTTGCCTTTCCCTCTCTTCCTCGTCCTCGTCCTCCTTCTCCTTCCTTTGTCTTTTCTTCTCTTCCTCGTCCGCCTTCTCCTTCTCCTTCCTTTGCCCTTCCTTTTCTTCCTCATCTTGATGCTTCTTCCTTTGCTTTTTCTCTTCCATCTTCATCATTTGGCTTTCCTTCTCTTCCTCCTCCTTCTTCTTCAATTGCCTTTCCCTCTCCTCTTTTTTTTTTTGCCTTTTCCACTCTTCCACCGCCTTCTTCATTTGCCTTATCCTCCTTTGCTTTTCAAAAAATTCCTGCTTCATCAGTTACTGTTCCTTCTCTTCCTCCTCCTTCTTCTTCTTCAATTGTCTTTCCCTCTCCTCCTCCCCCTGCTTCTTCCTTAATTTGTCTTTCCTTCTCTTCCTTGTCCTCCTTCACCTTCCTTTGCTTTTCCCTCTTTTCCTCTTCCTCCTTTTTTTGCCTTCGCTTCTCCTCCTCCTTATTCTTCCTTTGCTTTTCTCTCTCCTCCTCCTCCTCCTTTTGCTTTCACTTCTCTTCCTTCTTCTCCTTATTATTCCTTTGCTTTCCCCTATCCTCCACCTCCTCCTTCCTTTGCCTTGATTTCCTTTGCTTTTTTTCATTATCCTCCTCCTTCCTTTCATTTTGCTTCTCTTCATCATCTTCTTCTTCTTTTTCATTGTTGGATTATCATATTTAATATCTGACAGATTAGGCTCAACTCTATACTTTACCAACAATTGCTCCCTTTCTTTATCATTCTCAATCTTCATTATTCTGTAGTACGCTTCTACTTGCTCATACAAAGCATATTGTTGGATGACTTCGTAAAGAGTTTTCCCCGCTGACAACGAAGCGTTTCTTCTCTTAGGAATGTAAGCCATTGGTAACCTGCACAACACAAAAACTTACTGAGATGGCAAAGGGTGTTCTGATGAAAGAAGATGAAGCGTTAGAATTTTTATGGAACGTTTAAGGGAAAATATTGTAAAGAACTCCTTTTATAGCCGAGGAGTTTAATGCTTATGGGACCTGCCAAATATTTTTTGTCAGTTTACATTTTTGGCGCTTTACATCTTATAATAAAATATTTTATAATGATGTCGTTGTCGGCCACAAAGATTTGCCTTTGTTGCAAAAATATTGTCATAGTATAACGCAATCGGATGATCAAATATCATACAAATCGATATAGAAATTATTGTTGATAGCTTATAAATCGATATACAGAATCAGGATAGAAATCAATATTTAGAATCAAGTCAATATCTTAAATCAATATTAAGAATAAAAACATCTTAAATCGATATGGAAATTCCTATTGATATCTTAAAAATCGATATTTAGAATATTAGGAATCAAAACAATATCTTAAATCGATATTAAGAATCAACATAGAAATCAATATTAAGATTCAGAACAATATCTTAAATCGATTTGAAAATTCATATTGATATCTTAAAGATCGATATTTAGAATCAAAACAATATCTTAAATCGATATTAAGAATCAAAACAACATCTTAAATCGATATGAAAATTCCTATTGATATCTTAAAAATCGATATTTAGAATCAAAACAATATATTAAATCGATATAAAGAATCATCATAGAAATCGATATTAAGATTCAAAACAATATCTTAAATCGATTTGGAAATTTGTATTGATATCTTTAAAATCGATATTTAGAATCAGAACAATATCTTAAATTGATAGTAGGAATCAAAACAACATCTTAAATCGATATGGAAATTTCTATTGATATCTTAACAATCGATATTTATAATCAAAATAATATCTTAAATTGATATTAAGAATAAAACAATATCTTAAATCCATATTAAGAATCAACATAGAAATCAATATTAAGATTCAGAACAATATCTTAAATCGATTTGAAAATTCATATTGATATCTTAAAAATTGATAATTAGAATCAAAACAATATCGTAAATCGATATTAATAATCAAAACAATATCTTAAATCGATATACAGAATCACGATAGAAATCGATATTACGAATCAAAATAATATCTTAAATCGATATTAAGAATATTATGTTGAATTTTCGTATCGATGATTAATATATTATGTGATATGTATATCGATATGTAAGATATTAAGTATTTTCTAGTATCAATTTTTAAGATGTTATACCATGTATTGTCCTATCGCGATCTACACAATGACGTCTATGTCTGTCACAACTGGATGGAAATCACAATTGACAAGAGTACAAATCACGATACAATTGCATGAACAAATCATTGTCGCATCTAGCCTTCAAATTTACACATCGTTTAGGGTTTAGGTATAATGTTTAGGATTTAGGTTTAGGGTTTAGGGCTTAGTGTTAGGGTTTAGTAAGATATGACACAATTTGTAATATATTTTGCCATATGTACATCGATTTGTAAGATTTTATGCGTTTTATAGTGTCAATTTGTAAGCTATTAGGCTGAACTTCCGTATCGATTTCGTTCACAAAGAAAGAGTTTTGGGATGAATCCATTTTCATGAATCGTGAGCCACAAAAATAGAATTGTTCATATTTTTTGCATCACCATTTATGAAAATAGCTTCATCCAAAAAGCACGTGAATTCTGTTTAATAATGTATCTTTCACATATACAAATCGTTATAACAGGTATCATTCACATGTATAAATCGTTGTCTCATCTAGCCTACAGAGCTACAATTTTGAAAGTCCTGTTGATAGCATCATACAAATCGATATGGAAAGCCCTGTTGATAGCTTATAAATTGATATACAGAATCAACATATAACTCGATATTTAGAATCATAACATATAAATCAATATTAAGAATCAAAACAATAACTTAAATCGATATCAAGAATCAACACATAAATCGATATTAAGATTTAGAATAATATCTTAAATCGATTTGGAAATTTGTTTTGATATATTAAAAATCGATATTTAGAATCAAAACAATATCTTAAATCGATATTAAGTCAAAACATTTTCTTAAATCGATATGGCAAATCCTATTGATATCATAAAAATCGTTGTAATGTTTAGTCAATTTGTCTTTGTTACAAAAATATTGTCATAGTATAACGCAAATCGATGATTAAATATCATACAAATCGATATGGAAATTCCTGTTTCTAGCTTATAAATCGATATAACGAATCATCTTCATAATCAAGGGTTTAGGTATAAAGTTTAGTTTATAGGTTTTAGGGTTTAAGGTTTAGGGTTTAGTAATATATTAAGGGTTTAGGGTTAGGTTTTAGGGTTTAAGGTTTAGGGTTTAGTAATATATTAAGGGTTTAGGGTTAGGGTTTAGGGTTTAAGATTAGGGTTTAGTAAGATATTAAGGGTTTAGGGTCAGGGTTTAGTAAAGATATTAAGGGTTTAGGGTTTAGGGTTTAGGGTTTAGGTTAAGGGTTTAGGGTTTAAGGTTTAGTAATATATTAAGGGTTCATGGTTTAGCATTACGATTTAGTAAGATATTAAGGGTTTATGGTTTAACATTACGATTTAGTAAGATATTAAGGGTTTATGGTTAGTGTTTAGTAAGATATTAAGGGTTTAGGATTTAGAGTTTAAGATTTAGGGTTTAGGGTTTAGGGTTTAGGGTTTAGGGTTAGGGTTTAGTAAGATATTAAGGGTTTAGGGTTAGGGTTTAGTAAGATATTAAGGGTTTAGGGTTTAGGTTGAGGTTAAAGTTTTAGGTTTTAGGGTTAGGGTTAAAGCATTAAGGGTTTTAGGGTTCCTGCTTTAAACGTACAAATTGGTGCTTCAAACGTACAAATCAATGTAGAAATCACACCCTTTATAAGTACATATAGTTGTAACATTTAGACTTCAACATTAAACATCGTTGTACGATTTAGCAAACTTGATTACAAATCTTGGTAACTTTATAAATCATAAATCTCTACTGCATTAAATGCATAAATCGTTGCTGCTTCAAATGTGTAAATCATGAATCATAAATCATAAATCGCAACAACAAATTTCCTTTGTTACGAAAATATGTGTCATTCATTTGTAAAAGAAACGTAGTTTCACATCCCGCTCATTGTCAAAAATCGATATGCCTTGTGAGACCTAGATTCCGGTTGTGATTTTTACGATTTAAGCAATGATGTCTATGTAAGCAACACTGATTTGCCTTTGCATAGAAAATATTGGAATAGTATAACGCAAATCGCGGTTGTAGTAACATATTAATATCGATTTGTAAGCTATTATGCTGAATTTTCGTATTAATTTGTAATATATTATGCGATATGTATATCGATTTGTAACATATTATGTGTTTCTAGTGTCGATTTGTATGATATTTGTATTATGATATTGAAATGTGTGCGTACGACATTTACATTATTGCACGATTGCGGTGGTGATGTGCGTATTCAAATTGTTGTTCATTTCGTGATTAAAATTGAAATCGCTTTGCAGCGTCATAGATGTCATTAAATTGTTGTCTCTTGAATCGCTATTGTCAACACACATATACGATAAGTCATTTCTTTTATTGGCACGGTAAATAACAACTTGATGCATAGTATAGTGTAATGCAACTGACGATCATGACAGATAACATGAAGAATGATGTTCATATAGATTTAATTTTGCATGGTCGGTAAGAAGAAATCATTTTGCCTCATAAGTGCGCATAGTTTTCATTCTCCTCCTCCTTCTTCCTTTGCTTTTCCTTCTCTTCGTCATCCTCCTTCTTCTTCATCTTTAGTTCTTTATCATCTTTCTTTGTTTGCTTTTCATCTTCAATATCTGATGGATCATGTTTCGCATAATAAATATCCAACAATTTGTTCATGTCCTTTTCATTCTCAATGTTTATTATATTTTGGTACTTTACATAACCCTCATATATATCGGATTGGCGGATGATTTCTCCAAGAGTCATCCCCTCACACGATGAAGGCTTTCTTGTCTTATGAATTGTAGTCATTGCTAACTTGCACAACACATAAATTTAACTGCATCATTGTATGTTACAACCGCTTTCCCAAGTATATATTATTACAAATTATCACATTCGTTACACAATCACCAACATTACAAGCCGTCGTAATATTTAGCTTCATAAATAAACATCGTAGTATGATTTAGCAAAATTAAGTACAAATCAAGGTAACTTCATATTTACACATCGCTACTGCATCAAATATATAAATTGTTGCTGCTTCAAACATATAAATCGTTTTTCAAATCACACCCTTCATAAGTACATGTCGTTGTAACGTTTTTGCTTCCTAAGTAAACATCGTAGTATGATTTAGCAAACTTAAGTATAAATCGTGGTAACTTTATAAATCATAAATACACATAACTACTGCTTCAAACGTATAAATCGTTGCTGCATCGAATGCACAAAGGGTTCCTTCAAACGTACAAATCGTTGTAGAAATTGAACCCTTCATAAGTACATATCATTGTAATTCATAAACACTACTGCATTAAATGTATAAATCGTTGCTGCTTTAAATGTATAAATCATGAATCATAAATCGCTATTGCGTCAAACATATAAATCGTTGTTGCATCGAATAAATCGCTACTGTATTAAATGTATAACTCTTTGTTAATTTCAAACTTATAAATCATTTAGAAATTTAGCCTTCATAAGTACATATTGTTGCCTTTCACAACTCTTGTTTTAGTATGAAAATATGTGTTATTTAGCATGCATAGTACAACCACTTGTAAGATTCAGCATTCGGATTTACAACTCGATTTGTTTATATAACGAAAACTTACACAAAACTCACCTTCTAGGACACAAGTTTTGCTAATCCGACAGTGGAGGAGAAACACCTAGAAGGTAGATGTAGCCGATGGTGGCAACGGTGCTCCGACTACGCTCCAGCGGCCGCAGATGACGGCAAAGGGTGCTCTGACTGCAGCAGACGATGACAAAGGCTGCATCGTCAAAGGGAGCTCCTGTTACAGTAGATGGTGAGTTGTCAAAGGGTGATCCAGAATGTTTAGAATGACATATTGCGAGGAGCTCCTGTTAAAGTAGAGGAGTTTACTCCTTAGGGCAAAAACGATGATGATTTTAAACCTTTCTAGCGGGAAGACATTTTTGTCCTTTACTCAAAATGTTATTTCATGGCGCTAATGGCGAGAAAGGGTACTTAAGTCTTTACAAAGGCATCAAACTTTAATGCTAAGTGATGTAGACACACACGGGGAAATGAGCCCCACATGCTTACATACGTGGTGCTCATTCAGACCCGAGAACACGCACCCGCGTGTTCTGGGGGGGGGGGGGGGGGGGGGACATATAACCTGCTTCGAGCCAAGGGCACCTTAGGAATAGGTGCACCTCGGTTTCCTCCTCCCTTTTACAAAATTTACATCTGCTAGGCATATGGAAACCTAGCCTTTTCAAACGATTTGGAGTTCGCAACCTTCTTAAAAAGGCCATTTCACTACCCTTTTCCCCTTATTCTGTCCCAAGTACTCCTCATTGAGTAGCCACCCACCGACCTCCATTGGATCTCATCTTTACCCCCAGGTTGCCAGACTTGCTTCTCAACTTCCTTCATGATCAGTATGGGCAGTTGAACTCTGACATCAATTAGTTTCATATTTTGGTGGTTGTTTTTATCGATAACCTAAATATGAATCTCACGCAAGTTGCTAAACAAAATTTTATGACTGTTCATGGGAAGTTGCTAAATGAGAGGTCCCCTTTCATCCCGGAGTCAAACCAAAATCATATCATTTCCTTCTCCTACTACCCAATGTATGCCCTCCAGCAAGGCCCACGATGCCACTTCTAATTACCCTCTATCCATGAGAGATTAGGATGCAAAGCATCTGAATATGAGTGTAAAGCAGGAGTCTTGATCTGGATTGTGAGATCTGTGACCCCATGTCAAAATCGCCCATTTTGGGTTGAGAGATATTTTGGTCATTTTAAGTTTTTATTTTCTGGTATTTAAATTCCTTTCATCTCAGAAAACATCATTTTGTAATTTGGTTTCATTTCTATGATTTTTGGAACCATGTTAGAAATATTTGTATATTTTTGTTTTATTTTTTTAAGTGTCTGATTCTATGGATCTAGATAGGTCTAGTATCCATTAGGATTATTTTGTGGTACTAGAGGGTGTATGGAGCAAGGTTGTTAAATGCAATGAGGCGAAGCGAGGCATTGAGCATGTTATGAAGCAAGGCGTAAGCCTCGAGGCATTGAAGTGTAAGCTTCATGATCAGAATAATAAAATATATAATATTAATAAAATAATGAAAATTTTAAATAAGAACTATTAATTTGCTTTTAGTTATTTTAGTACAAAATCATAAGAAAATAAAATAAAGATTCATCACCGATCTTTGTGTCCGCCATTAACTGATCGAGGCCGAACAGGGAGGCGACGTCATAATTGACCTTGAATTAGACGATGCTTGTAGCGTTTTCCAAGAACTGCTCGTCGATGAGAAACCACGCGCCACGGTACTCAAAGAGGAAGAGGAGGAGAGTGTACCAAATTATGCATTTGAAGACAACGATCTGTAGTCTGTACCATGAGGCCACCGACAGACCCTCACTGGCTATATCTGATCTTGAGAATGGTTTTTGCATGTATATATAAAAAAGGCCGCCGGCAGACCCATGAGGCCGCCGACAAACCCGTCCTGCCCCTCATAAGTTTTTTTTAATTAAAACTTATACATTCGTTGAGGAGGCAACGCTTCAGGTACTGAGTGTGCGCCTCAGTACCTTGAGCGTGCGCCTCGCCTGTGAGGCGTACGCTTCAAGTAATGAGGCGTACGCCTCTCACAACACTGGTATGGAATATCCGGGTCGATTTTGATTTTTTATCCAGATCTGGATCCAATTTGATAGGAAGGCCCACTTGTCATGTGACCTTTTGTAATTGAGTCTTGAATGAGGTGGCCACTTGAGTGACCAATTAAGGGGCAATCACCTCACTCAAGAACCCATTGGATATTCTGGAGGTGTCGCCCAGGTCCTCTCCTTTTAAGCTGAGTGATTTTCTGTTAGACAACCTTGAGGTGCAATGAGAGCTCATTGGCTTCAAGGAAGGCTACCTCCCACATGGCCAATGAGAGGCCTGCATTTTGTGCCCCTTTAAAACCCTTATGAAAAAATGTTAGCGGGATCTTTTGTTCATCTTTTGAAAAAAAAAACACAAAAATTCCAGAACTTGAGAGTGTCCCCTTGAGAAGGTAAACCACTTTGGAGGAACCCTAGTTAGGGTTTGTGTGAAGAAAATCCTATCCGACCTAGGGTGTTGTTCTTACTTGAACTTGTTTGTGCTTGAGTTTATTGGAGGCGGCCATTTCGTGGAGCACCATTGCTGGAATGAGGTTCCATTGTTGCTGACGTAAAGTGAAGATCAAAAACTGCCCTTGTACAGTTGTTTGTGTGTTCATGCTGTTTGGAGTTGAAGTTGGAACTTCAACTTGTTTGTGGATTCATCGTTGAGACACCCTAGCCCGTTAGGTTTGTCATCTTAGTGGCTGCCATCTGGGTGGAGTCACTTGCTAATTTGATTCTCTATGCTGAGAAGATTGTCGAGGACGTGTTTGTGATCGAGTGTTACTAATTTTGTGCTGTTTCGAATCTATACTGACTTTTGGATAAAAAAAGGATGTGTCCTCGTATTTTTTGTCTCTTCGGTGTGCTCTAAACTTATATCTTGTTCATGTTCTTGTGTGAACAAATTAGTCTATGGAATCATTGATGTTTTCTTTTGTTAAGGATTGATTTTTGGATTTTATGAACGTCTAAAAAATTGTGTTTTCAAACATCGATTTTATTGAGGATTTATTGAAGTTATCTCAGTTTATCTCAATATTTTCTTGTGATGTTTGGTTATTGCATGTTTACTTCAGAAGTCAGGTTTAAGAAGGAAGGGAATTGTTGCATTAGAGAACTGGATTAGAAATGTTTTCTCTGTAGGTTGAACTTAAACATCTAACTAAAACCTGATAAATTAAGTTTTAGTTTGTTTTAAGAATTTATTTGTTTTCGGTTTGGATTTTCCTTTAGTTTCAGTCTCAGACTCAGAAAACATATCATATCTCTCTTGATATTGGTCGATTTACAGAGTTCTTGGACTCGTTGGAAAGTTGTCGAGCAACTGAACAACTTTCGTGTTTTGACCATCATGTGATTCAATCGTTTCTATTTTCGAAAACAGACTTTATGCTTCAATTTTATGTGTGTTTGCTTTTCAGAATTCTGGCCTAACCTGACCCGCTTGTGGTATTTTAGGCATAACTCTCTCATTTGTGATAAAAAAATTACGTGGTTTGTTTCATCGAAAAGTTGTCAACTTTTTCGACAATTTTCATGTTCTGGCCATTCCCTGTTTTCGGCGTTATCACTGTAAAAAATGGCCTAGAACATGAAGGACAATCACTCGGGTGACTATTCTATCCTTCGTTAGTCTGCCTCATTGATTAAATCATATCTAGACCCATGTGTCGTTGGAAAGATAATGTGTTTATCTAAAACTTTCATGTTTTATTCATCGACAGAAGCAATTGTTTTAGACCTCGTTTTGAACTGTGACCAACTGGACTGTTTCGGGTGTGACAACATTTCAGTCAAACAGTTAGTTTCATTGTTTGATCCATATCTCAAAAATCATGAATTTGAGCTCGTTAGAAAGGCGACAAGATTATCAACATCTTTCATGTTGTGCATACTTACAAACTAAGAGATCTGCTGTGTCAAAACACAGCAAGACTGAAACCTTTCAGGATTTTGGATTTCAATTTAATGCTTCAGCGTATAAGATCCATTTGGATCTTGAATCATGGACCAACTCGCAGTCGATACCGCATCAGATTGTCTGGTGCTTATGTGGTACCCACATGGATTCCTCATGCAGATATTTGGTTTTCAGTAGAGACACCCCCGGGCTAACCTAATGGTGACAAAGCCTCTATGCGGCTCTCTTGGTCTCTTCAAGGCTTTTCATCTCAAATTTCCCCTCCATTTTAAGCTTACACACTTGTTCCCATTTCAGGAGGTGGGTGTGTCTGTGGTTCTCATCATCATGCCATGATTCTCTTGCAATGGGGAGTCAAAAGCAACTCATCCAATAAAGGGGGAAAGAACCAAACATTGATCTAATTAGTACAATTTTTGCTGCCATTGCCAAGAGTTTTTCATGCCATAATTCTAATTTTGCACGAAACTTCTCCACCAACTTGCCACATATACCCTTTTTTAGTATCCCTTTAGACAAGAGAAGGCTAACTGGGAGATTCTTTGCCTGCTAACTATGTCACATAGGTGCGGGTGCGGGTAGGACAATGTGGCACTTTCAAAAAACTTGGGTGCGGGTGTGCGGGAAGGGTATATATATATATATTTTTAACAGTTTTAAGTTTACACTACATGTATGTGTGTGCATTTATGTTTTTATATACATAATATAGATAAAACTGGACTTGGTTAGGGTTAACTGAATATACTTTTGGACAGAAATAACCTCAATGTGATTGACTTCACCTGACACAAAGAAAGTTGTGTTACTCGCATGGGTGTGGGTGTGAGTGTCGGTGCGATGCCAGTGCAATGCCCTGTTAGAAGAGTGTGTTACATAGCCTGCCAACCACTCAACTGCTTAATTTGTGTGATCCTTGAGAGAGACTAAAGGAAACAAAGGTGGTTTTTTCCTTACCTAGAGTTCGGATTGCCTTTCAAAAACTCTCAGCAGTGATACAAAGTTTCTTATAGAATTTCCCCAATCGTGCAAAAAGAATAGGGCATCATCAGCATAGTGGTGCCATCTGAAGCATTTCACTACTAGTGGGGCTAGCCGACCTTGCCTTTCCTCATGATTCATGTAGCGTGATAATCGTACCATGACTAGCTAAAAGAGGTAGGGTGCCATGGGGTCACCTTGTCGGTTTCCCCTACTACTTGAAAACAGTCCACTTGCTTCCCCATCAATAATGACTGCAAATGGGGGAGTCTTGACACATTGCATGATGATGTCAGTCCATCTGTCTTCATTCAGAGTGTCCTCCATGAACCGCCACCATATCCTGTCGTACGCTTTCACCAACTCTGTTTTAAACATAACACACTTTTTTTCCCTGCTGCCATAGAGTCAACCATCTAATGGGCCAGGAGTATGCTATCTTAGATCGACCTACCTCTTGAGGTTATCTGGTTGTCACTGATGATGCTTTCCAGCACTCATCTCATCTTGTTGACAGTGATTTTTGAGATTCTTTTATAATACACAAAATTGCACAAGTTGATAGGCCTGAACTGGCTAAACTTGTTGGCCTCTTCCACTTTGGGGATCAGGACTATGTTGGTGTGATTAATTCTTTTAAGCATCTTCCTTGTTTTGAAGAAATTCATTACTGCCTTGCACAGATCTCCTCCCACTATGCCCCAGTATTTTTGAAAGAAAATGCCCGGGAACCCATTAGGGCATGGAGCACTCTCGAGGTCTAATTCAAAGACAGCTTGGTGAATCTCCACCTTTACCTCTGCATTCATATTATCATTCTCCTCCTTAGTCACCCTAGGTTATGAGTGCCCCTCATTTTGCAGCTCATCCCCAGAAAATAGGCCTCTAAAGTAAATTATAGCCTCCCTTTTGATGTCCTCCTTGCATTTGGCTTCTGACCCATCCTCCCTTATGATTAAGGCAATGTTCCTTTTTATCATATGTTCATTGATTGTAGCATGGAAATAATGAGTATTTTGATCTCCTTCCTTTAATCATAGGCATATTGATTTTTGCCTTCATATCTCTTCTTTCATCTGGCAGAGGGTTGGGAGCTCATCATACAAGGGCAACTCCTTTCGAACTTTGCTTTCATCTTCTGCTTTCAAGTCCCTTTGACAACTCTCAAGTTCCTCCCCAATGGCCTTGATTCTTGCTGGGATATTGCCTAAGCTTTCTTTGATCCATTTCCTCATCTCTCTCTTAACTGCTTCGAGCTTAGCTACTAGTCTGTACATGAGACAGCCACTTACTTTTCTTTCCCAGTAGTTTTTAACAATTTCATCACAACCCTCTTTTAATATCCAGAATCTGAAGAGTTTGAAGGACGTTGCTCGGTGCCTGGTTTGACTGCTTAGTAGCATACCATTGTGATCTTATATAGTGTGTGGCAGGACTTGCACCATCGTATTAGGTGCTATCGACCCATCGTTCATTCACCAAACCTCTATCCAGGCGGCCCGCACGAAATCGATTACCCTATTGTCTGCTCTGACATGTGAAACGATGGCCGGAGTGTTTTGCTTCTGTGAGCCCACATCGGTTGATCATCTCATTAAATTGTTATGAATCTGTTGACCCATGTGAGACCCTTGTCGCTCCCCAATTGCCCCGGTGGTTTTCTAATCGCCCAATACCACCCAATGCTCCTCTTTCGGATGTTGTTCTAAAAGCTCCCACAACCTCTTCCTCTGATTTGCTTCGTTCTGGCCATACACTCCAGAAGCCATCACCAGGTCATTCCCTTACCCCCAATTATGAGTTGGATTGGGGTCAACAAAACAGCCACGGCAGGGTTACCGAAAGCGCCATACCATATGGGGGAAGTGTGTTTCCCCGGAGCACGTTTCGGAAGTGTGAAACCGAAAGCGCCATACCATATAGGGAAGTGTGCTTCCCAAAACACATTTAGGAAGCACAAAACGTGGCGCTTCCGAAATGTGCAGGGAACCGACCAAAAATTTGGAAAGCGTGCTTCACCTAAAGCTTCCCCTAAATGAGAAACTTGCTACTCCTTTTTTTTTATGTTTTTTTTATTTTTCTTATATTTTTCTCTTTTTTCTCTTCCTAGGTCGCTTTCGTTTCGCTTCCTAGGTCGCTTTCAAGATGATTCCTGGTTCGCTTTTAAGTTGTCCTGCGCTTTTCGCTTCCTAAAATTTTGGAAGTACCTTGCTTCCGGCATCGCTTCTCGCTCATGCTTCCCCAACTGACAACTCTGACCTTCGTACACACTACTCGGATTCCACATACATAAAATTCTATTATTGCCTGTGACTTTAAAAATCCCAACTATGCATCAATTTGAAAACTCCTTTTGAATGGTGGGGATTACTTCTATTGTAATTTTTGTTTTCAACATAAAAATAACATCAACTCCATGCTCTTTAAGGACCCCCGCAATATGTTTGCAGGATCATCGCCTCCCCAAACCCCTAATATTCCAAAACATTATATTCATGAATGGGGATATGTGATATTTTTGCCAAGAACTGGTCAATTGGGCCGACTCCCTCTGTTTTTTGAAAGTTTCTCTAGGTTGTTACTTCATTAATCAATGTTTCCATATTTTCCATATTTTTTACTTGATCAATGCCTAAGCTTTGCAATTCCTAGGTGGGTAATTTAAAAGGTACCAATTTTGCCGATTTGGTGCCTAGTGGGTAACTAAACTACCTTTGCCTAGGCACGAGGATAGTTTAGTTATTTATTATTCTTATATATATTGTTTATATGTATAATTATATGTGTGTTTGTGTGATTTGTTTTATGAAATCATGAAAACATGCTTATATATATGCTACTTTGCTTTTGGGATTTTTTTGTTTAACATTGAAAGCATGCAGCATGTTTAGTATTATGAATTATGTAATATGCTATTTATATATGTATGTGTTATTGTGCTTTTGTGAAAGGTTAAAAGCATATTTTGTTGATTATACTAAATATGTTATGGATAATTGAATATATTTTGTGAAAGCGCGTGTAATTTTGTACTTTTTGTAATGAAAACCTCTTATTAGTAAAATAATTAAATATATATTTTATGTACTTTTTTATATTTTAATTAGATTACTGACTAGTCCCGCCTAATTCTCGACTAGTCTTTTTAAGAGTCTACGACTAGGCACTGCATAGCGCTTTTGACTAGATAGCTTATTATTCATGTTCCCTCTCTCCCTTAAAGCTTCTTGACAGATTAGGGATTCTTTTCTGAAATACTGTTTAAAGCCCCTAAGGGCCTCCCTCTTTTCCTTACCTGACAATTTTCTCCTCTTACGTCTTTGGGGGGCGGGTTGGATTCTGAATCCGGATCCCAATCCAATCCAACCCTTATTCTAGTGGAAATTGCTACTGAACCCTGGGGGTATTTCCGTAACTCCCTCTCCCTCTTTAAGAGGCCCTTTCACTAAAGTTCAAAGATGTCACATGCTATACCATCAACAAGGCCTTGAAAAGTTCAAGATTGGGGGTTTTCGAGTTATCGTGGCCTGATGTCATACTTCCTCACCACTCTTAGAATTGTTCCTGATTGATTCTGGCATCGACCCGATGCATGCATGATCACCCCCACATAAGCTACAGTACCTGATGTTGTTTACATAGAGTACCTCTCGTTGAGTTATCAAACCATTCTCTACGATGAAAGGGGCTGGTCAGAAGTCAAGGGGAACGTCTATTTTCAAGCATGCATATTGCAACCTCTCTCTGGTACGTGTGTAGTAGTTCTTTTCCACAAGATCCCCGCCCAATGCCTTCGCTATTCCATCAAAGATATCCATCGATCACAGCTCGACGGAGAGCTCCAGCAGACGGATCTAGATCGGCACCGTGGATTGGACTTCTGATACGCATTGAACCCGAATTTGATGTGACCAAGGGGACCAGCTGGCCCTAATGGGGCCTACATGAGGGGGGTGACTTCCTTATTTTTGGAGCTTGGTGGGACGTGTAGAGGTGTCTAAGAATGGAAGATGGATGTTGAAATTAGCTTGGATAAGTTTGGCAAGTCAAGGAGGTGTTAACTTGAAATAGCCAGTAAGAGGCCTTACCTAAGGCTACGAAGGTGTTATCCAATTTTAGAGTAGGTGTTATTTTCGTTTAGCTTTCAATTTAATTTAAGCTTTGTTACTTGTGGGGGGTTGTAAATAGCCTCTCTTGTGCTTATATATAGGCCTTGTGATTCTTTATTTGAGTGTGCTAAATGAATTGAAGAATTACTCCCTCTCAAATTCATCACACACTCTCTCTCTCTCTCTCTCTCTCTCTCTCTTCTGCTCTAAGGTTGTAAGACTTTAGAGTCTAGACATCTAGTAAGCCGTCCAACCAAGAGGACTTAAGTTGTTGCCCAAGTCCTAGTTTGTGTGGCATACCTCAAACGACTGGTGGCTCAGACTTAACCTCCGTGAACCCAACCTCCAGTCGACATCCCCAGATCATAACCCAATAATAGACGTTCCCTAGAAACCTAACTGTACCCTAGACCATGAACCCAACCCTTTTTTTGTACTCGCCCAAACAGTGTGAACCTGGCTACATTTTTGTTTGTTGTGAACTGTAGAAACTGGTCCAACTTGGAGACATCATATCTCTCTAACTGTAGCGAGTCTAGGTCCAAAATTTAAACCATAATTTTACCAACGTATCCCTAACCTACCCTCCAAAAATCAGAATTTATCTTGATTTCAGTGGGGAGATCTGATTTTTCTAGTGCAACCTGTCAGAGCCAAAATACAATCTTATCCCAGTCTAGAACCTAAATCTTGTCACTTGTTCCCGAACCTGTATCTCCCAAACCCAGTGGAGTCAATCCTTGAAATTTTAAGAGGACCTTCTACAACGTGTCTAAAAGCCTGACCTAAAATTTAGTAATTTTTTATGTAGTGGTTTGAGAAAAATAAATTTTCTCCCAAGCTTTGTTAGAACCCAATAGAACCAAAACCTTTTTTTTACTGAGTTAGCTTACCTAACCTACTTCTCTGAACCCAGTCCAACCATGGGCCCAGGACGCAACTTCCAACTTCATGGGCTTCCGAGTTTCCATGGGTTTGTTACGAGGGTGCACCTGGCGACTCTCCAAGCTCCCTTCTATGTAATATACCTTAGTTGTTCCTCGAAACTCATCGTTATGAGGAAGCGACCGTCTTTGAAAGTCAAGAAGAATATCCCTTTCAAGCTCGCCCACTGCCCTTTTAGTGTGTCAATCATGAATCTGTAATCCATCCTCCTATCCGTTAAGCTGCCAGAAAATTCAGCAATTACTGTTAGTCCCATTGGCTCGAGTAATTGTGAGTATCGACTCGCCGGAATCTTCACCCGATGGCAGGGAATTCCCTGGTCGACCTTCATCACTTCCACTGTGGGAAGCTGGGATTGCAAGTGCCCCCTCATCACCATGTTTGCCCATGATCGTCTAGCATATCTCCATTCCGGATCCGGCCTAGGCACCTCCACGCCATGCATATGTCCCTGTCTGGCGGTGGAGGCCATTCCTCCACCTGCACCAGACCAGTCGTGCCTTCTTTGTTCTCACACTCCATCCAACCATGCAATCCCAACCGATTATTGATGCCAATTTTCACTGTTGAAACTGCAAGAGGATCAAACATGCAACACTGGCCAACAGGTGTTGGAGTTCAGGGGATTGATGGTACTTTCATCTTGTTGGGAATGCTATTTGAATTCACCAGAGGTTAAATATAGTATCAGTTTATTCCAAATATAATTGTATAGTTATTATTTAATTTCTGTAATTGATTTTGAACTTGTGATTGGTGTCTGCTGTACCTATAGGCCCATCAACTGGATGAAAACGCATGCAACAATTTGCTATCATGCTTTAAAGGCTTCTCAACTTGCTGCAAAAGAAGGCCCTAGATCACTCATTCATCTTCTGCATATTCCATGGTGAATCACAAAGTAGACAGGCAAAAATTAAGTATATGATTGACTATTGATTTGTGTCATCACACAATTGTGTAAAGATAGTATGGATCACCAGGGGCATCAACTTGAAGCTATCATGTTTTAAATATTAGCAAGGATCAGGTACTTGGGAATAGAGGATGCCTCTTCTATCCATCCACTATCTATAGCCAAAGTGAATTGCAAAATGTTGGTGGCTAGAACAGTGTATCATTTGTTGTTGTGATTCAAAGTGTTTGAAAATATTCATAATTTTGCCTAAACACATTACATGCTTATTTGACAGGAAAGTGCATGCTGCACATGTATCTGGGAGCATACTAGATGCTTTTTGGAACTTTGTTTCCCTCAATATTCTATACAAACCCTTGTTCCTTTTTCCTGATTTATTATTTTTATTTTCCATAGCATCAATATTCTCATCATATTATACAGCTTCAAATATTGCAGGAGATTATTACAGTACCTGCATCAAAGCCTGCAACTCACAACTCCATCATGTGGTGAAATATGTGTTAGTGTGTACACGTGTTTCTACAAGCTCTGATATGGTGGTCCAACATACAATAGAAAGTGGGAGTATAGTCAGATTCTTTGCTGACCAACTAAGTGCAGAATTTAACGACCTAAGTTAGCTTAGTGAGGAGCAGAATAGAATGAACATATGATGGGGCTTAGACTATTTTTTCCAGCTAACTGGTCACTGTATATTCTGCTCTCTAAGACTATATTGGGGTTTTATTGTGATATGTAATGGACTGTTATTCAAGGAGATTGCCTGTCACTCTTCTGCTTATGTAATTTAATGATACCATCTTTGTTTTCTTTCACAATATTATCAATGTTTGACTACAATATGCATGCTAAGGGAGGTTTGCGCTTGGCGAATGGTGGTACTGCACTCAAATGCATGCATTTTGGGGGTGTACAGATTGCACCATTCCATTGTTAGCTCCATGTTTATTCTTCCAAAGTGTGGATGCCCATCATAGAGGATTTGGGTACCAATGGAAGGGCAATGAGGAGGTGACAATAGAATATAAAAGTCAGCTAACTGATGCTGCACTATAGACAGATAATGTGAAAATTAAATGCAGATTAATGGCTCTTACAGTAAAAAGAACTGAAACATAGCAGTGCAATATTCATAGGGAGTGATCTTCAAATAGATCAATGCAATCATGTCATTACCCATAAATACCTCTTCCACTAGGAAATGTGCATTGCATTGTACATTCCGTCTGATCTCAATGGCAGTCCCTGAAATTCACAGAAAAGGTTGCAACTTCTGCAAAAAGTAATTGCAGATTTACATGTGGTTGCCAGAAAAAGAACAAAAAGTGGCAAGTTTTTTGTAACCTGTCTTATACGGATGAGCAATCATTTTCACTTTTATACAGAAAATAAAAAAGAAATCAATAACTACCGAAAGGAAGAAGAGAACTAGGCTCACTCATCAAATGCCTCGTGCCTGAGTATGGCTACACAACAAGAAAAAACACAAGCATCATTTCATGCAAATGCATGTGGAAACACATACAAGTGAATACCATTTATATATTGCATTTTGCACATCTCTCGAAGCCCACACGGAGGTCGTCCAAGTTCTGTGGGTGAAGGGAATCTACAGTCAGCCTTTTTATTTTCCTTTTTTTTACCTCTTCATGCATAGTAGCAAGGTGACTGCTAATTTCAACCTGGAGGTTAGAAACCCATTGCTTTTAATATGCACAAAGTTGGGTGTTTAATAGAAAATAAAGAGCAGATAGCTGGAGACAAAATGTCACATCTTTACATGTGCCAACAGAAATGATGTGGCGCTTGTTTTTCACAGTGGCAGTGCTGTGATGCAGGCATTTTCATCTTTTTCCTTTTGGAGACTGAAAGTGTTTCTTGCAAAATACAAATGGTACAATGTTTTCCATTCCAAGTTTAGCTCTAGTAGAAATTGACTACTGCAACATGATGCCCCACCATGTGTAGATCGAACTGCAATTCTTCTAAGAAATGAGGATGGAATGCAGAACCTGAGTGGTGGTTGATCCATCCAGAATGCATTGTAGGTACTTTATTCCTGGTCTGCTACAGAAAAGCTTCTGCGGTACTCAACTCATCCAGAATCCGGTTCTTGATCGCTTCAGGCAATGCAGCAAATGGGCCGGCCTTAGAGTAAAAACCGGCCAGGGATCTAAGTGCTTTCTCTAGAGCTACATACGATTCCTGCTAACAAGAATGAGTCAGATTCCTAAATGATCAAATTCCCTCTCTCTCATTAAATCTGAATAGGTATCTTATCCATCTGCTATCATATCATCAGAGACCAAGTATTATACGTAATGGCTACGAGAAGACTGCCTCATGAATTGATAGGTGGCATAGGTCAGACCATTTTCTAAGTTACAAATTACTTAACTGAAGAACACAACATGCAGTACTGCTGTGTGCTTGGGCATACAGTGTTGCTGATCACTGTCCATCTCAGCAGTGACAGGCTCATCATGAGGAAGGTCAAGATGGGTGGCTATCAACAGCAAGCTACATGTTTGACATGCAGTATCACTGCTTATCTAAGTGTGACCTTAATAGATGACTACTGTGGCTAGCCAGCAATACACAATGGAAGCTAAGATTCAGGTCAAGTTTCTCAGAAAGAGAAAGTACATCTTGCAGTTCATAATTTTCCTGCATACATGGTGTTTCGATTAGGCTGCTGCCCATGATGAACGATGCTTTACCATCCTGATAAAAAGAAGGATATTGACATCAGGTATTTTTTAGTACCCTTTAGTGATATTTTCATTACCATTAGCACTTAGAAACCCTACATAACTAGGGTGTGCATTTTTCCTCCATTTTTCCCCAGGAATGCCAGTAAAAATAGCTGTGAAAGGATGAGAAAAAACAGTGATGAGAGGCCACCATGTTGGATAGCGCAGCAACATCAACAATGAGTAGGGTTTACATCTTGTATAGTCCAATTATTATACTTCTTTTTTTTCTTCAAGAAAATAATGTTGCTTTTAATATATAGCCAACATAATAATTTGGAAAAAAAGAAAAAGGTAAGTAGGACAACACCAATTACAATGTAAATACACTGCAACATAGACATGCCTACAATATATGCCATTTGAAAACTTGATCATACAAGAGACGGTACCAATTGCAGAAAATGTGGCTCTAGATATCAATGACGTTGAACCTACCATGGTTAATGAAAACAGATGTTGATCTAACAGGTGAAACTACAAACCATAGTTAACATGGCTGAACTTCCCTTACATGATACATGCTACCCGATTGAAGAGAGACACTAGGACAATAATTGATTTTGCAGATACTGTAATTTGATTTATGTGAGAGCTAACCAATTCAAGCGTAAATCATGCTATGAGATTGTTCTATGAACAAAATCATGTAGAGGTCATTTGATCAAAGATTTCAATTCTAGAAGGTACCTACAAACAACAACAACAACTACGCCTTCATCCCAAAACAATTGGGGTCAGCGATATGAACCAAAAAAGAAATTCATTTTGGGTCTTCCACATGAATCCTTTTCCTCCAATCATTTCTATCCAACGCCATGTCCTCGGTGAGGTTCAAAGCATTCATATCCTTTCCTATCATCTCCATCCAAGTCTTCCTAGGCCTACCCCGACCTCTTTTAACTAATATATTTTCCCATTTCTCCAACCTTCTAACTGGAGCATCATTAGGCCTTCGCCGAATATGTCCAAACCACCGTAAACGATTCTCTCGCATCTTATTTTCAATGGGTGCAACACCTACCTTCTTACGTATCTCTTCGTTCCGAATCTTATCTTTTATTGTATTTCCACACATCCATCTAAGCATCCGCATCTCAGCTACACTCATTTTTTGAATATGATGTCTCTTGGCAGCCCAACATTCCGTACCATATAGTAAAGCGGGTCTAATAGTCGTCCTATAAAACTTTCCCTTCAACCGCAATGGCATTCTACGATCGCACAGCACTCCAGTAGCACTTTTCCATTTCATCCACCCAACCTTTATCCTATGATTTACATCTCCATCAATTTCTCCATACTTTTGAATGATGGATCCCAAATATTTGAAATAATCATTCACCGGTATATCTTGCTCACCAAGCTTCACTACACTCCCATCACTACTTCGTTGCTTACTAAACCGACATTCCATATATTCAGTCTTACTCTTACTCAACTTAAAACCTCTAGCTTCCAATGTCTGTCTCCATAATTCTAACTTAGCATTAACCCCAGCTCTAGACTCATCAATCAAAACAATATCATCAGCAAACAACATACACCACGGTACATTTTCTTGAATTGATCTCGTAAGCTCATCCATCACTATCGCAAATAGGAAAGGGCTTAAAGCAGATCCTTGATGTAACCCAACCGTTATCGGAAAATTGGTTGTCACCCCTCCACAAGTGCGGACATTGGTTACTACTCCTTCATACATATCTTTAATGCAAAAATTCTAGAAGGTACCTAATGCAAAAATATCCCTACCGCTTAACAGCTAGAAGGCATCATCCTCAAATTATTTTGTGTCTACATCAGTGTAAAACAATAACAAGGTTATGTAGATTCCCAACCAAATTGATTTTTCCTGTACAAAAATTTACCTACATGCAACCAACTTTTATAACACTAGGATCCGTGTGAACTTGTAGCCTACTCATATTATCCTGTTAAAATATCCACAATTTTTACTGCAATGACAAACAACAAAACCAATGGAAACAAGTAGAAAAGAGTGAAAACTGAGAACTTTTCGCTTCCTTCCCCTAATTGGATGCTGCAAAAGGTGTCTCTGCCTCGCTTGCATTTTCAGTTAATGTCCATATTGGCTTGAGTTCATGTTCTCTCTACCTAAGTGCTAAACAAGTTGTGCCTCTTTGAACTGGGTTGCTTGCTTAATCTCCTTTGATTCAGGTTTCATTGCAAATTGAGTAGCGGAGATTTATAACCTCTTCATATGAAGATAGAAGCCTGATGCACCACACAAATGGGATCACTCAGAGAAACAACCTTACTATTTGTCTTCTCTTCCCGTGATTCCATAATGTTACGAAAATTTACATTATTCTTGCAGCTCAGTCATGTAACAATTCTGTCTATGATATGAATCAATAAGAAGATTATGATTTACATATTGGATCAATCATGGGAGAGATTCTAAATAGAGTTACTCAAAAGAATACCACTGCTTTGCTTGTCATGAGAGGCCATCCATAAATGAAGTCATACATAAGATAACAATATCTTAGCTGACCCAGTATGAATCACTTCAAGTCTTTCTTGTTGATGTAGAAAGCTTGCACAAGAAGCTTATCACTGTTGGAAAAAATGAAACTACATGACTCGACTGGGGTGGTAGAAATAGACCTTTAAAAAGAAGTGAAACCACAAAGGAAACATGGAAGAAATCCTATTCAACTATGACCAACAATACTTATTGTGATCAGATTTATAATAAAGGGAATCTGCAGGGAGCAAATACCAGTACCAGATGCACCAGGATTCCCAAATTGAATAGAGAATTACATTGTGATTAACTTGTCAGTGTAGAGAAAATGGTGGGAACAAAAATCATGGACATTGCAAGAGAAATCAGCATGTCTTTGGAACTTTGAATCTGCCAACTTATTCAGAAAGCCGGAATAAGTCGGGTTGTTTCAATATGGATCACAAAGCAATATCCAACTTATCCAAGTCTCCTAGACTATGTCACATAGGTGCAGGTGCGAATGCGGGTGCAGGTGTGGCGATATGACACTTTAAAAAACCTTGGGTGTGGGGAGGGTATATATATATATATATATATATATATATATATATATATATATATATATATATAATTTTTAACAGTTTTAAGTTAACTCAGGCCTGGGTTTTGTTCTGTTGAACCCAGGCCTGGGTTCGGTTCTGCTGAACACAGCAGGCCTGGGTTTGGCCCATGCGCCAACGAGGGAAGGAGGAGAAGGAAGAAGAAAGACCGGAGGAGGAGCAGAAGAAGAAAGAGACACAGAAAGAGGAAGAGAAGAAAGAAGAAGAAGAAATAGAGGAGCAAAGAGACAGAGAGACGTATCTTTGACGTCACCGTCGGAAGAGGAGAGGAGGAGGACGTCGCTGCAGTCGGAAGAGAAAGAGGAGGTGTTAAGATTAATGTAATATATATATATATATATGGAAGTCGCTCCCAACGGCTAGAATTCTAGCCGTTGAGAGCTCTCTCCCATGCTTTTATGAGAGAGGCCTTCCCCTCTTTATTTCACTTCTCCCCTTCTCTCCTCTACCTTTCTCTATAAATATGGGTGGGTGAGTCCCTTTGTAAGGTAAGAGAGTGATGGGTAGTATTAGTGTTGTGTATTTTTTTTTATTTGAGTGCATTGTAGTGAGGCTTGAATGAAATTTTATTTTATATTTCTTTTAATGTTCATTATGAATAAAATTATTTATTTATATTTTATTATGTGTCTTTTAATTCTTAAGTTTGTTGTTTAAATGTATATTGTTTTGAGTCTTGAAGATCATCATGGAGTGTATTGGAATCCGCACCATTTCGTGACATGGTATCAGAGCCAGACATCCAGGTCTTGGAAATGATTCATATTAATAAATGAAATGGATTCAAGATTTCGCATTCTGGTATGTATCTTTGGCTTCTTGTTTTTTATAATTAGGGTAAGTTTTAAAAAAAAGAGTTATGTTAAAAATAAATACTTTTGTGAAGTACGTGGAAATTATGGGTTTTTTATATGTCTTAGATTATGAATATGTGTAGTAAAAAACTATATTTTGCATATGCTTTTGCACACTCATTTCATTTAAACAAATATATATATATATATATATATATATATATTATACCTTATTATGTATACTCTTGTGGGATTTGTGATTGTGTTCTTTTAAAACACCTCTTTTTGGTTCCCTTTGTAGGTATTGTGAGTGTGTTCCTTAGAGAACACCTTTGTAATTATCCACTCAAGTTGAATATGTGGCTTCTTATAATATTATGTGTTTTGCAAAGTATTAAAATTTATACTTCTTAACATATGTATGGACTATCTTTGAAATCTTTTAATATATTATGATGTGATCAAGCATAATCTTTTATCGTGATCTATTTCTAATGAGGCCTTTTTTAATATGTTATTTCATATATATTTGAGCAATATTGCTCTATTAAGAAAGGATTATTTTCAAATGACATGTGTTGGATTAAGATTTTCTTTTTGGTATATGCTTTAATTATTGAAAGGCATAAGCATGACTCGTTATCATATAAAAAATCTGTTTATCTTTTGTGATTTCTTTCTTCAATATTGATATTCTACATCATGCTTATTGAAAAATGTTACATTACGAGAAAAATCTCTTATTTAGTGTGATCATATATATGTGGATATATGTGGATTTATATAGCTCTTTGGGAATCTCCATTTGATTGTCTTCAATTGCTTCATAATAGACTTATGATTTAGCTCTAACTTCTTAGATATATGTGTTTTTGTCTCTTTAATAAGATTTATTGATCTTTTGTATGTGATGTGCTTAGTGCACTTTGTTCTCATTGGTGGATTTATGATCTTTTGAAGGATTCTCAAACTTCATAAATTCACCACCTCTATAAAGAATGCTTATATTGAGCATGACTCGTTATTTGCTTATTCAAGATTGTGAAAATTGTCATGAGACATCTTGTATTGCATATAATTGCATCTATTGTCATATTGGTGTGCATATGATTGCACTAATTTTTATACTAAGGTTTTTACCAAACTCTTTTTTTATTTGATTTGAAACTTGTCTTTTCAAATTGGATATTTGATATGAACTCACCTATTTGGAAATTGAATTATGTGAGTACGTATTATCTTTTTATGGCATTTTGATTTGTCCATCACAATTTTTTTTATATGATGCATCATCTCTCTTGACCTTGTTGTTGAGTCAGGGTTAGCCGTTGAGGTCAGTTGTGTGTGCACCTCATGGCATCTTATCAATCTAGATTTCTTAAGGTTATGAATGATATGTTGTCACTTGTCTTTGATTGGATTGATGGTTAATTGGCCTCTTAACTCATTACTATTGATATTTCGAGTTAACCGTTGAGGTGAGTTATGTATGCACCTTAAATCATCTTATCAATCTGCAATTATCAAAGGTTATGTGTGTCATGTTGACACCAGTCTTGGATTTGATTGATAGTTGATTGGCCTCTGAATCCATATATGCTTTTGTTGATTCAGAGATGTTTGTTGGGGTGAGTTATATGTGTTAAATTATGTATATATAAATATATATATATATATACATATACATATATATATATACATTTGTATATATATATAAGTATATATACGTATATATGTATATATACATAATATATCTTTTTTTCTGTTTTGTATAAACCAAAAACCCGATAGGGGTGTTTTGGTAATTCCACTTGTACCTTTTCCTTTTTTTACTTTTTCTTTTTTCTTTCTTTTTCCCCCTTTTCTTTTTCTTTTTTACTTTTTCAGTTTCTACTTTTTAGGACCATAAGGGGCCCCACCTATCTAGTCGTTGGGGCCCCAACAGTCATATTTATGACCGTTGGGGCTCCCAACAACTAGAAGGGAGCCCCCTTTATGGTCCTCCTTTATGCTCTCCTCCTCTATATATAGAGGAGGCTCCCCCTTGTAAATGTATTGGGTTTTCACCCTTCTCTTTCTTTCTTCAATAATATCCAACTTATGACTTTGAGTCATTTTCTACTTTTGAGAGTTTTGTGTGTGCACTTTTAGTGCTTGTGTTCTTGGCTCTTGTGGTCACTCTTAAAGAGTGCCTTTTGCTCTATTGGTGCTTCCGCCCCTTTTCATTACATGGTATTAGAGCTCGGTTGGTGATTGGGCTTCTCTTTATCTTGGAACGTGTGCCTCTCAAATTTTAAGAAGAAAGGAAGGATTTGGTGCCGATGGAACGTGACTCTAAAGTGGAGCTTTATTTTAAGCTAAATGGGTCCAACTATCTCTTGTGGGCCTCCGCGATGGAAAATCATCTAAGAGGTAAGAAACTTTGGGGTTTTGTTATGGGAACTACTCCCGAACCCTCTCTTGTTCTCACTAAAATAGAAAATGAGATTGAAAAAGCTTTAGATGGCGATGAACGCATCAAAGCTATCAATGACCATCAATCAAAAGTTGAGGATTGGAAAAGTAACCATGCCAAAATTTTGGCATGGTTTATGAACAATGTTGACCTTAAAAATTGTGTTAATATTGCCAAATTTAGAAGGGCCAATGAGGCATGGTTTTTCCTTAAGGGTATGTATACCCAAAAGGATCTTGCTCGACAATTTTTTTGTCAAGAAAAAATCCGTTCCACCAAACAAATGGATATGAGTGTCCGGGACTATTTTAGCTCTCTAACCCCTCTTTGGGATGAACTTGCTCTTCTTGAGCCTAAATTGGTGGCTCCGGAAGATATTGAATTAAGAAGGGAACAAATTGAAAAGGAGCACTTCTTTCAATTTCTTCATGGTCTTCGCCCGAAATTTGAACAAGTTAGGGCATCTCTTCTCCATAGAAGCAAAGCCTTACCTATTGAAGATGCCCTCGCCGAAATATGCCAAGAGGAAACTCGATTTGACTTAAGCATTAAGAATGATGAAGTTTTGGCCGTTACTAGGCCCGGATCAAATGTTAAAGTCTATAGACCTCCTCATTTCAACAAAAATAGTAATGGGCCTAGAAAGGGAATAATATGTCATTATTGTAATGAATCGGGACACATTAGACCGGTTTGTCCCAAACTTAAAGGAAAAGTAGCCGCGGTTGGAGAAAATTCTCCAAAGAAGGAAGAAGAAAATACCAAAGAGGGAGATATCAAAGAGACTCTTAATCACATCTCCGAAGTTCTCCAACATCTTCTCAAAACTTCTTCCTCAACATCCGGAGCCGCCATCGCCTATTCTTCATCACCTCCAGGTATGTGGATACTAGACTCCGGTGCTTCTTTTCATATGACATCTCATAAAAACTCTCTTTCAAATGTTTTTTCTGAACCCATATCCTCTTATGTTTCAACGACCGATGGAACATCATTGAAAATTGAAAGTATTGGAACGCTTGATTTTAAAAATTCTCAAAAATTTTCCGTTCCTAAAGTAAGAATCGTTCCAAAAATTAATTTAAATCTTTTTTCCGTTTCTCAAATCACCGATCATGGATGTCAAGTCTCTTTCTCACCTAAAGATTGCACTGTGCAGGATCTCCAGTCAGGGAAGCTGATTGGGCAAGGCCATAGAAGGGGTGATCTCTATTTTATGGACTTTTTGACTCTTCCATCTAAATCTTCTTGCAATCTTGTAAAAGACAAAAGTATTGGAATTTGGCATGAGAGACTTGGTCATCCAAATTTTGTAAAAATGTCTCTTTTTCCGTTTTTGAACAATACTTGTAAAGACAATCACATGACTTGTAAAAATTGCATTTTTGGGAAATCTAAAGCTACTCCATTTCCTCGAAGAAGTTACTTTACCACTCGGCCATTTGAACTTGTTCATTCCGATGTGTGGGGACCTTCCCCTATTTTGTCTAAAGGAGGATTTTCGTATTATGTTGTCTTTATTGACGACTTCACTCGATTCACGTGGATTTACTTCCTAAGTCGCAAATCCGAAGTTTTTTCCTTCTTTAAAGAATTCCATGCAATGGTTAAAAATCAATTTTGGGAAAATCTATCTATTCTTAGGTCCGATTCGGGAGGCGAATATATGTCCAATGATTTTCAAAGCTATTTAAAAGAAAATGGAATTTGTCATCAACGTTCTTGTCCCAACACTCCGCAACAAAATGGTCTTGCAGAAAGAAAGCATAGACACATAATAGAAACTACAAGAACGTTATTAATTTCAAAAAATATCCCAAAATCCTTTTGAGCCGAAGCGGTTCTAACCTCAATGTATTTTATCAATAGAACCCATTCATCCTTTTTGAAAAATCTTTCTCCATTTGAAAAACTTTACAATATGTCTCCCGATTATAAAAGACTAAGGATTTTTGGATGTAAATACTTTGTTCTAACTCACAAAAATGATAAACTTTCTCCTAGGGCTATTGAATGTATTTTCTTGGGATATGGCGAAAAACAAAAAGGTTATAGATGTTTTGACATTCTCAAAAACAAACTTTATATCTCAAAAGATGTCACATTCCTAGAAGAAGAAAATGGTTTTTCGCACCAACCAAATGAAAATATTGATTATTCCTTTTTATTTGACTTATTGCATCAAGAAAACATCATAGATGATCATATTGATCCTAGTGAACCCATTGGTGAAAATCATTTTGAACATCCAAATGATGATCAAAACTTAGAAGAAAATGTTTCAAGACAAATTCAAGTCTACTCTAGAAGGAATGAAAGAAATCCTCCTTGTGCCCTTGAAAAATTTTCTCAAAGTGAGTCAATCGAAGAGACCTCTCAAAGAAAATCAAATCGGATTTCCAAAATGCCCAATAGACTATGTCACAGGGATTCGGCTAGCAGGGTGCCGCACCCGCGTCGACGCGACTCGACGCGGGTGCGGCACCGGGTGCGGTCAACCTGATCCTGGGTGCGTTGACCGCACCCAGGATCATTTAGGTCCTTTTTTTTGGATTTTTTTTTTTAAAAATTTGCCCTCTAAAATGGGCTGCGAAATTTTTTTTTAAAAAAAATCAGCTGACAGCTGTTGATGGGCTGCGAATTTTTAAAAAAAAAAAAATCTGCTGACAGCTCCTGTCAGCTGCTGACAGGAGCTGTCAGCAGAGAAAATCGGATTTGAAAAGGCAGCTCCTGTCAGTCCTGGCAGGAGCTGTCAGCAGCTGACAGCTGCTGCCAGTCCTGGCAGGAGCTGGCAAGAGCTTTTCAAATCCTTTTTTGCGTAAAGGATTTTCTCTCTCCCCTTTATATATATATATATATATATATATATATATATATATATATATATATATACATTTTTGCCCTTGCCGCACCCCCGCACCCGGGTTTTTTGGAAGTGCCGAATCCCCGCACCCGCACCCGCACCCGCACCCATGTGACATAGCCAATAGATTTGTTTCTTATGATTCTTTTTCTCCTAACTTTCGAGCATGCCTACTTGCTCTTCACTCCTTTCATGAACCATCTCATTACAATGATGTTAAACAATATGCTCATTGGAATGAAGCTATGGAACTAGAACTTAATGCTCTTAAAAAGGCGCAAACTTGGGAAATCATTGACCCTCCCAATGGCAAGAAACCCATTAGATGTAGATGGGTTTTTAAAGTAAAAACTAAGAGTGATGGTTCATTGGAAAGATATAAGGCTAGGTTGGTAGCCAAGGGATATGCCCAAGAGTATGGGGTAGATTATGATGAAACTTTTGCCCCAGTTGCTCGAATGACTAGTGTTCGAGCTCTTATTGCTATAGCCTCTGTTAAAAAATGGTCAATCTTTCAACTTGATGTCAAAAATGCCTTTTTGAATGGTAATTTAAATGAAGAAGTTTATATGGAACCGCCTCCAGGTATGAATTTAAATGGAAAAATTTTAAAATTAAAAAAGGCTTTATATGGACTTAAGCAAGCTCCTAAAGCTTGGTATGATAGGTTTAGTAATGTATTAATCAATTTAGGATTTTCTTCTTGATATACTGACACTGCTCTTTTTGTTAAAAGGAAAAGGACAGGTGACTCCATTATTATGCTTCTGCTGTATGTTGATGATATGATCATCACTGGGAATGACAAAAAGGGATTAAGTGATGTTAAGTCTATGTTAAAAGAAACTTTTCATATGTCTGATCTTGGTTATTTGAGATATTTTTTAGGAATTGAAGTGGCTTATTCCGCGCGAGGATACATCTTATCTCAAATGAAGTTAGCTGCAGAAATTTGTACCAAATCAGGAATATCTGATGAAAAGAAAGTTGAGACTCCCGAAGTTATCAATGCAAAACTAAGACTTGAAGATGGTGTTCTTCTTGAAGATCCAACTCCCTACCGTCAATTAATTGGATCCCTCACCTATCTATCCATCACACGTCCAGACATAGCTCATGCGGTTCATGCAGCGAGCCAGTTTCAGCACGCACCTACTACGGTTCATATGGCGTCCGTAATGAGAATTGTGCGATATATCAAAAATACCATCTCCAAGGGACTCTTCTTATCCTCTTCCTCATCTCTTGAATTGACTGCTTTTACTGATGCTGACTGGGGAGGAAATCCCAATGATCGTATCTCAATTACGGGTCTTTGCATTTTTTTAGGTGAATCTCTTATCTCGTGGAGATGCAAGAAGCAGCAGAAGGTCTCCTTATCATCTACTGAAGCTAAATATCGGGCTATGGCGATGACAACTATGGAAATTGTGTGGCTCAGAAGTCTCCTTGGTGACATGGGCGTTCCCATTTCCACTCCCACCAAGCTCTGTTGTGATAACAAAAGTGCGATATACATTGCCAGCAATCACACCTTTCATGAGCGGACCAAGCATATCGAAATAGATTGCCATTGTGTTCGAGACGAATATCTCAAAGGGACCATCACATTACCATATGTCACTTCAGAGTATCAACTGGCTGACTTCTTCACCAAGGCGCTCCCAACTCCACGATTCATGTTTCTTCTTGGCAAACTTTCGGTCTTCTCCCCGTAAAGTTTGAGGGGGCATGTTAAATTATGTATATATAAATATATATATACATATACTTATATATATACATTCGTATATATATAAGTATATATACGTATATATGTATATATACATAATATATCTTTTTTTCTGTTTTGTATAAACCAAAAACCTGATAGGGGTGTTTTGGTAATTCCACTTGTACCTTTTCCTTTTTTTCTTTTTTCTTTTTTTTTCCCCTTTTTCTTTTTTACTTTTTCAGTTTCTACTTTTTAGGACCATAAGGGGCCCCACCTATCTAGTCGTTGGGGCCCCAACAGTCATATTTATAACCGTTGGGGCCCCAACAGTCATATTTATGACCGTTGGGGCTCCCAACGACTAGAAGGGAGCCCCCTTTATGGTCCTCCTTTATGCTCTCCTCCTCTATATATAGAGGAGGCTCCCCCTTGTAAATGTATTGGGTTTTCACCCTTCTCTTTCTTTCTTCAATAATATCCAACTTATGACTTTGAGTCATTTTCTACTTTTGAGAGTTTTGTGTATGCACTTTTAGTGCTTGTGTTCTTGGCTCTTGTGGTCACTCTTAAAGAGTGCATTTTGCTCTATTGGTGCTTCTGCCCCTTTCATTACAATATGCACCTTGTTTTATGTCAGTTTAGATTGTCAACTTATGGTTTGACTCTAACAGACAATTGCTTGATCTCTGGATCTGAATGTGGTATTTCACTCAATTGTTGTATGGCCATTATTATTATGGATGTTTATAACTCTGTTTAGCTGTGATGGCTATCTTTTTTTTGAAACCATGGTGTTTCGAAAGATTGTTAAAATTGATATTCTTATTGATGACAATAGTGTGTTTCCATTACAAGCCTTCTTACCTCGGGTGTTTTCTCCTTTTTATGTCTCTTATCTAAGTGTTATTATATGTAAACAAGAGATGTTTGTTCACACCTTCGTGTGTGTTTTTACCCTTTTGTTGGCATTGAGATTATACTCTTGATCTAGTTGCTAATACACTTAATTTTTTAGTGTCATTATATGTAGATAAGAAGTATTTATTCACACCTTCGTGTGTGATTTTAGCCCATTGTTGGCATTATACTCTTGATTTAATCACTGATACACTTGATTGTTGAGTGTTATTATATGTAGACAAGAGATGTTTATTCACACTTTTGTGTATGATTTTAGCCCCTTGTTGGCATTATGCTCTTGTTCTAGTCGCTGATATACTTGTTTTTAAGTGTCATTATATGCAGACAAGAGATGTTTATACACACCTTCATGTGTGCCTTTGGCCCTTTAGTGACATGATGTTTATGATCTTGTTCTAGTCGCTGATACACTTGATGTTTGAGGTTTGGAGGCCTAGGAGATGATTGCTTGAGGTGGTTAAACTAGTGTTTTAATTTGCAAAATTCATTTATTATTATGAGTGAGATTTTTTTAAAAATCCCTTTATAATTTTTTCTAAACTCGTTTGCTCTTTTATAAAAAATGGTTGTTGAAATATTTTTATGCATTTTGCATTATGCTTTGGTTGCATGAGTTATTCCATGATTTATGTTACATGGGTGCGAGTGCGGGGGGTGCGGCACTTTAAAAAAACTTGGGTGCGGGGGTGCGGCAAAAAAAATATATATATATATATATATATATATATATATATATATATATATATATATATATATATATATATATATATATATATAAAATTTGTGCAGGGGAGGGGTCGAGCCCCCTCCCTGTACCCTCTTTGTGCAGGGGAGGGGTCAAGTTGATGAGTTGTGGAGCCTGACTCAAAGTTTTTTCCCTTGCAGAAAGGGGGGTCCAGGGCTCCCCCCGGCGTGGGTCCCGCTGCGCGATCAGCAGGCGGGGGTCCAAGGGGGCCGAACGGGGCAGCGCCCCCCGGAAGAAATTTTTTTTGGAGTTTATGTTTGAGACCCGGTTTCTTATGGATCAGACCCGATTCGTTTAGGACCCTGAGTGTAAAAAAAAAATTTATATAAAAAATGGACATAAATGACCCTGGGTAGGTCAACACACCTAGGGTCAGGTTGACCGCACCGGGTGCTGCACGCGCACCTGCGTCGCATCGCGTTGACATGAGTGTGGCACCCGGTTTGCCGAGTCCCTGTGACATAGTCCATGATTGATTGTCTTGCATAATTTATATAAGTTTATGCTTTTTTAAGCATATATTCATTAAAGATTTTTTTTTTACTTATTTGTGTTGCCCTTTGTTGGCTATTTGTGTTGTCCCATAGTGGACTTGTGCTTTTGCACATTTGTGCTTATATTATGCCTTTGTATTGTCGACTCTTAGACTTTATGTGCTTTTGCACTTTTTTTTTATTTCACATATTTTATTACATGCTTTCTAAGCATTTCATTAGTGAAATCTCGTATATGTATGCCCATAGTGGCCATTGTGTGCATTTGATTACTCGTGAGTGCTTAGACATTTCTACTGTATTTGTGTAAATATTGCTTCTAATTGATCCATGTTTATTTATATCCTTTGTTGTGTAAAGATGATTAGTTAGTGAGTTATTCCTTCATAGTATTAATAATGATGAAAATCTATAACAGTTATACATCAATGTCTTTTGTGATAAAAATATGTCTATGTTTTTCATTGTTTGCATCTCTCTTAATATTATTCTATTATGGTCGAGTTTGTGAATGACTATCATGTTTGTAGTTAATGATTGTTCAAAATTCATACTTTAAATGATATTAAAAAATATTAAATTGACTTATTTTGTACGTATCTTTTGTTTGTGTGCTTGGCCATCCTCTCTCTATAATATATATATAGTTATTTTTTGTTAGATTGCTCTTGTTTGACTCCTTTTACAGGTTCTTCAAACATTGGCAGTATGATTGATTGTAAAGACATTTCGAGAATATTAATGGTATTGCAAATCCTTTATGTAATAGAACATATGACTGAGCACCCCTTGAAGAGGCGCCAAATAGAAGAATTTGATGAAGTCTATCAAGACATCTATTGTAATGGGTTTCTTCTTTTGTAATTTCAAACTTACAATGAGACACTGTAAGTTTGAGGGGAGGTGTTAAGATTAATATAATATAAGTATATATATTGTAAATATATAATATATATATATACATATATATATATATGGGAGTTAAGTCAAACTAGCTTTGACTTTGCTCTCTCCCATGCTTTTATGAGAGAGGTCTTCCCCTCTTTATTTCACTTCTTCTCTCCTCTACCTTTCTCTATCAATATGGGTGGGTATGTGCCATTGTAAAGTGAGAGAGTGATGGGTAATATTAGTGTTGTGTACTTTTTTTTAGTGCATTATAGTAAAGCTTGAATGTAATTTTATTTTGTATTTCTTTTAATGATCATTATGAATAAAATTATTTATTTACATTTTGATGTCTTTTAATTCTTAAGTTTGTAGTTTAAATGTATAATGTTTTGAGTCTTGGAGATCATCATGGAGTGCATTGGAATCCGCACCATTTCATGACACGAGGTTGTCACCGCCGTCGGAAGATGAGAGGAGTTGGGGAGGGGGAGAGGAGTTTGCTAATATATATATATATATATATATATATATATATATATATATATATAGTTTTGCAGTGTTGTAAATTGTCATGCCCACCAGGGGCATTTTAGTCTTTTTATTGCATGTAATAATTATTGTTCACTAGGAACATTTTTATGTTCAAATTATTTTTTTTTGTCTTTTTATTTATTTATTGTAATAGAGCATAGGTTCTATGGTCAAAAGACCTAGAGTCATTGGGGGGGCTACTCGACGGTCATATTTATGACCGTTGGGAGCTCCTAACGACTCTATTGGGAGCTCCTCAATACTCTCCCTCAAAAGTATATATATAGGGGTTGATCCCCTCTCTTGTATTCAATGCTTTTCTAAGCATTTTCTCAATACATTATTTAGTTTTTATGTGTTATTGTTCCTCTTGTGAGCATTGTGCTTAGCCCTTTGTGGCTCTTTGTAATTTGCCCATTAATGGCTTCTTACTTGTGTGATTGTGCACTCTTTATAGCCCTTTGTGGCATTTCTCTTGTGCACTTGTGTTTCATGTATACGAGTTTTTTGGGTTCTTTTCATCTTGGAAGACTTTGTTATTGGTGATCGTGGATTGTGTGTTCATGATTAAAGCTTTTGGCTCTCTTTTTTTTATTCATATTTCTTTTTGTTCGTTATGGAACATGAATTAAGAGTTGAACTCTACTTCAAACTCAACAGATCCAACTATATAATGTGGTCTTCGGCAATGAAAAAACACCTTAAAGGCAAGAAACTTTGGGGGTTCGTGATGGGCACTACTCTCGAACCATCTTTGAAGCTCACCAAAGTCGAAGAAGGTGTTGAAAAGGCCTTTAAAGGAGATGATCGCGTTAAGGCTATTTATGATCATCAATTAAAGGTAAAAGATTGGGAAAGTAACCATGCTAAGATTTTAGCATGGTTTATGAACAATGTTGACATAAAAATATGTGCAACATTGCTAAGTTTAGAAAAGTCAATGAAGCTTGGTTCTTTCTTTAAGGGCATGTATACTCAAAAAGATCTTGTTAAACAATATTTTTTAAAAGCAAGATTAGAAGCACTAAACAAAGGGATACGAATATATGTGATTATTTTAGTACTTTGTCTTCTATTTGAGACGAATTAACTCTTCTTGAGCCAAAATGAGGGGCCACCGAAGATATTCAACTTAGAAGAGAGCAAGTTGAGAGAGAACATTTCTTTCAATTCTTTCAAGGTCTAAGACCGAAATTTGAACAAGTTAGGTCATCTCTCCTTTATAGGACTTCGGATATGCCTCTTGTAGATGCTCTTGTCCAGATATGCCAAGAGGAGACTCGTCTTGGCATGACTACTAAGGGTGAAGATGTTTTTGTCGTTACTAGTGTAACGCCCCAAATCACAAACTTGTAACATTTTAGAAAAACGTTGAAAGCCTTGTAATCATTCCTTTATCAGAGTTTAAAATAGCATTTCAGCGAAAAATGATGTTTGAAATAACAAGTCCACGGACTTTAGACACATTATGAGTGAACCTTTTCCATTACACAACGGATTTGTAACTCCATACATACATTGAAACCAAATAGAATCAAAACGAGGTTTTGAAGTTTATACGAAAAGTGAAATTTCAAACAACCCTTATACCAAGTTACAAAAATGTTCTCGGGAGCGAAACGTCAGGGAAAAAGTCTCATCTTGATATCATCACGACATCCTACCATCGTTTGCCGTACCGACCTAATCATCACATGTACCCATGAAACAAGGTCAGATCAATAAAAATCTAATAGGTGCATAGATATAACAATTCAAAATAAGACTAACACATGCGTAATTTCATTCATGATATGTAATAACCGTATTTTTTTCTTTTATTTATTTAGAATTTTTATGCGTAAATTGGTTGATTTTGGCCTGGGATCCACATTCCAGATCTAGATAGAATCTCTACTTATATAGGTGTAACAACTTATATATATATATATATATATATATATATATGTACACGAATGCATATCAAGGGATCCACGATTGGATCCAATCCGTGGATCCACACCGCTAGTGGGACTCAGATCCAACACATGGTTGGATCCTAGAACTCGATCTCGGACCCGGACCCAGCCCACACCCTGTTAAGTGAAAAAAAAAACTCGTAAGTAAAAAAAAGGCAGAGCCTGCCCGATAAAGTAAGGAGGTAACCTCGCTGTTAGGGTTCTAAAGGAACCTTAACGTGAGGGAGGCCAAGGGGAGGGGTGTGCCGCCGCCGGGAGGAGGGTGGAAATCCCCTTCCTTTTCGGGGGTTGCCCCTCTTCAAATAGGGGTCGAACCCTTTTTTCTCCCTCACCCTTGTTCTCTCTTCCCCTTTGCATCTCATCTCTCTCTCTCTCGTTCTCTCTTCCCCTATGCCTTTCATCTCTCTCTCGTTCTATCCTTCCCTCTCGTTTTCATGCACGAAAGCAGGACCGCCGGCAAGCTCCCACCCATGGCCGACTCCTCCTCATCTCACCGACTTAAGGTAGGTTTCTGTTTTTTTTTTCTAGATATTTTCTGGATCGAATATGGGTTGTGGGTTACCAAAAATCCTTAGAAAAAGGGCAATTTGGGGTTTGAAATGCGTGGGAGGCCTAAATCGCTAACTTTCAACAGTAAGGAAGTTGTGATTTGCTTTTGGGGTGCCGAAAACTCAAAAGCCCCAATTTGGGGTTTCGAAAAATTCGGAGAGAAGGGTGATACTGTAGTGGGTTTCGTGGGAGCCTTAAATCCCTAATAGAAAATAGAAACAGGGAGTTTCCAACTTATGGATTCAGATCCTGTTAAGTGTGATATTTCAGCATTAAGGGTTTTGGTTTGCCGTAGGTCCCAAATCGAAACACATTGGGGATTTAGGTTGTTATGAATCCCAATTCATGGATAGAATTCTTGAATGGTTGACGTTGGAATTAAATAAAGTTTTTATTTTAAAATATTCAGCATTAAGTGCTGGGATATTGCCAGGTTGGACATCGGTAAGTATATTTTGGAGTTTATATCTATATCATGTTCAGTAATGGCAAGAGATACATGGATGCTACTCTAGCTTGATCGATTGGCAGAAATTCGAGCGATAGCCAGTACGTGCACCACTCCTCTCGTGGTTGTGGGTTGTATTCATGTCAGGGTATTCCATACCCTGTGTGTGTTTTTGCTTGTTATTATAAACTCATAAGTGCTACTGTAACGCCCCGAAATTATAACCCAAATTTTTGAGGATTTATATATATATATATAGCGGAAACAACTACTAATTCCAGGGTTAAGCATTTCAGAACGATACAGGAAGGTAAAAGCAAACCACACCATTTATTTTTATTTCAATAATAATAGAATCAAACATCAGAGTTTTCACATTGTGAATCTCAAAATAAAGATTCCAATCTGAAAGAAAGTAGGACCGCCAGGGAACAAGTAGATCAAGTCTTGGTCAGCGCCTCATCCCGCGTCGCTCATAGGTCTACTCATTGCCTGAAAATGATAAGAATTATAGGAATTAGACTACCACGTCTAAGTAGGAAAAATTGTACTCTTAATGCAGGTATGTCATGAATCTAGTATGTGATGTGGTTGTCGTGTGTGAATTTTCAGCCTATTAAGAATCGCACAAAGAAGACTATGTAACAACAGTAACAGACATATATCTAAGCAGGCAAACGGATTATGCAACAGTTATAATTAAGCAATTAAAACATTTTATGCAAAGACAACAATTAAGCAAGGCATTAAGCAATTAAAGCATATTCTGCAACAACAATAACAGTCATACATAACATTCATGTAGCAATCCCAATATGAATTTGATTATCTCATATCTACACATTTCATGATGTCATTTCATCACAAGCTCAGAACATGGTGGAAGAATATAAATATGTCTCCCTAGTAACTTCACTCATTGTGATACCTAAAATGTTCTAATTGATATTTATCTCTTCTTATCCCGCGGGTACACACGGGCCGAGGCAACCATCACAGAAGAGAACATTCGAGGGTATATTATTCAAAGTTGTTTCATTAACCCGAACATTCTAACTGTGACTGAAATCCCAAGGAAGCGGCCAGTGACTGAGAGAAACTCCCAAAGGCCAAAACCAAAACAGGATGCATCTCTAACTTCTGCAGAAGAGCAAAGAGCTACCACCTAGGACATATAGGTAGTCTGGGTCCCCCAACTCCGAGGACTGGGGACCAACGAGTCATTTTATCTCGAAACATTAAACATGTCTCTGGAGTTTTGTACCACCTACCCTCTCCAAGGTAAGCCCAAATCTGAGTGGGTTAATCTGTTCATTTAATTATTTTCCCGAGGTATGGGGGTGTTTTCCCCATCTACCTCCTACTACCATTATAATAAGTTCCCAACCTTAGTCATTTTGCCAAGGTACACATTCATCCCTGTTTTTCTTTTCATATTGATTGCACAAACCCACTCAGAGTGCTCCGGTGCCTTTAAACCAGACAAGCACGAATGCCCCGGTGCCTTTAAACCAGTCGGGCAACAATATTATATTTTCATTTTCATGCGGATTCACATCATAACTTCGATGGTCTATGTATGACCCTTAATACACTAGCTTGACATTCATATGTCCACAACAAACCGACCCATAGGTTCGGTTATCAAATCATCATTCACCATCATTATTATTATTTATTTATTCTTTAATAGCAAATTGCCACAACGCCTCCATGTATTAAAAAGGGTGACATGTATTAAAAGCTCTGCCAACAAGCAAAGACACTATTGGTGTCCTTTATTGAACATACAGTATAGTCCTAAAGATTTGGTAATACAACTATATATATTTCTCCCCACACTCTCTCATTTGAACATTCCACACGATATACAGCTTAGTTGGCATTTGATACTTTCAACAATTATATAGTGTTAGGCCATAGTACTTCAGAAAAATATACAGTTTAACATGCATATGAACATTGGAAAGTAAGCATCTTCAATGGCCATTTGAACCTTCTAGATGACATACACGTAATGGGCATTGGAACATTTTAAGGAAGATGCCATTGAACATCATAAATTATGCAACTTAATATGCGACTAAATATCCACTTAATATACAAGTTACTATGCTGTTGAACACCAAATTGCATGCAGCTTAATATGCGACTAAATATCAATTTAATATACAAGTTACTATGCAGTTGAACACCAAATTGCATGCAACTTAATATGCGACTAAATATCAATTTAATATACAAGTTACACATTCCATCGTTTTGGTTCTTTAGTTGGCACACAGTCCATCTATCACACTTACCTTCAGCCAACAACAGAGATGAACTTAAGCACTATTACTATATACAAGAAAAACTACTTAGATTAAGCCATAAACTGTGAAAAATAAAAGTTGTTGGTACAGAAAACTTTATATTCAGAACAAAAGATTTGCACAGAATCAATCCTGAAATTCAAGAGAATATACCCCATGCCAAATCATGCAGTTCCAGAGGTTATACACAAGACTAAATCATAAAATTTACAGGAATGTATATATATATATATATATACGAAATTTCAGAGGAATGTGTATGCAAACTCAAATCATAAAATTTCAATAAAGTAGAACAAAACTGAATCATGAATTCCAAAGAGACATACACAGGTATAACCCATGAATTTCAAGAAAATTGAGGACAGGATCAGATCATGACTTCTCTAAAATGCATAAAAGTCTCTTTTCCACATGCCGACCCTGCTTATACCCATGAAACAGATTAACTTATAGACTTAATCTTGTTTGAGATTCTAAGAAAATTTTATATTTAGAACAGAAGATTTGCATACTCATTATAGGTTATTTAGGCAAGAATGTAACATGCACAACTCTTATTTTAATAAGATTACAATAGTTCTCAGATGGTACACACGGTAACAAAATTTATTTCCTTTTTTTTTCATAATAATCTGAAACCCCAAATCTTAGATTTGGGGTTTTCGATTTGGGGTTGACAGACGACCCCAAATTGGAGGTTTTCCTCCCCTTTTTTTTTCGAGATTAGGGTGTCCCGACAACCCTCACCTCATGCTCGACCCATAGCATACCCGAAAAGAAACAACAACCTACCATTTTCCGGCGAAGGGGTTGCGGCAACCACACGGGAAGGTCGGCTTTGACAACACCACCAGTAGAGGAGAGGTCGGCTTCTCCTGGCAAGGGCTTCAGGTTGCAGGCCGGAGCTTGGAGGGCGATCCGAAAGATAGAGAGGCCGAGGAGAGTGAGAGAGGGAAAAGAGATAGCGAGAGAGGGAGGAAGAGGGGTTCGAGGTCCCCATTTGTAGGAGGGTGGCCTCCCGAAAAGGAAAGAAACTCCCCCCTCCGACGGCTGCGGTTTCCCCCCATCTTCCTCACTCTTGACGTGTTAGGGTTCAACTGAACCCTAACACGATTTATCGGGGGAGGGGGTTTTCCCCCTTCCCATATGTTTTTATCGGGCAACCCATATCGGGTTGCCCTTTTAACCCTTATTGTTTTCCTTTTTCAGGGTGTGGGCCGGGTCCGGGTCCGAACCACGACCCGCACTCGGGATCCAACAACGTGTTGGATCCGGGTCTTGTTTAAAAATGTGGATCCATAGTTGGATCCAAAACCCTACCTAATGATATATATATTTTATTTATTTTCTTATTTACGTATATTGATATTTAATAGGTTTATATGTATAAGAGGTATCACTTAGGTATGGGTTCTGGATCCGAAACTTGGATCCGTGCCCAAATCCGCCCATATCACGCATAAAATATTAAAATTTTTAATGGAAAAATTGCTGTTATTACAACTACTGTCTCTTGTTTCTCTACCATGGTTCTGGCGGATAACATAAATGTTCAAACATAAAGGCTTTTAGTAATATAACCTGAAGTTGTGATCGGTTTCAAGTAGGCATCAAGGGATGGACCTGTAGCAGTAAGTCTTCTGCTTACAGCGACCGTATGGGCATCCCACGATATAAATGTGAATTGGATGCTTCTTATTGGTTGTTTGCTGAGATCTGAATAAAAAAACAAAAAAAACAAGCTTACAGTAATATCTGTGTGATACCATTATCTCTATGGGTTCTTGAATAGCTTTTGCCTGGGTTGTCAATCTTGCCAAGTCAGTGTTGTGAAAAGCGTTGAGGCGTAGCGAGGCGCTCCGCCAAAATTTGAGGCGAGGCGTAAGCCTCGAGGCGCAAAGCGTAAGCCTCAAAAAAATTAAACTTAAAAAAATTAAACAAAGAAAAGAAAGCATAGTTAAATGGCACATATATAGAGCAGCACATGTAGGTGCAAATGTTGGTTTGTTACCACTAACTAGCTAGCTAGCAACTAATGCTGTTGACCCAAATCATGATGCAAGTGGGGAACCCAAAAAGGCTTTATAAACAAAACAAGTACATGCATTAACAAAAAACAATATGCAAATTAACGAAAATACTGGCATCCACAGAGTTTGTAGGGTCCATCCACAAAAAAAATACAGGCATTTTTTATAAGAGATGGTGAAAAAACAATATGCAGATTAACTACAATACAGGCATCTGTGTCATTAACGAATTCAATCTGAGATCAAGTTTGAGGCTTGAGCCACCAAGTCATTGGTTGATCAACTGGGTCATGATTTTAGGTTGTTCAAGATACTGTGTGGTCCCACTCTTTCTCTACTATCCAATACTGACATAGCATCTTATACAGGATGGACGCATAAGCTACGATGAGTTTGCCATAATGATGAAGGCTGGAACTGATTGGAGGAAGGCATCAAGACAGTATTCGCGCTAACGTTTTACAAGCCTGAGCTTGAAGCTGCTCAAGGATGGATCTTTGCACCTGACGAATGAGGGGAGATGATAATTCTGTGGGAAAGCAACTGCTGTTTTTTTGTCCAAGTTTACTAATTCTTTCCTTTTTATTTTTGTTGTTTCTTTGGACCCTGAGTGGGTAAAGGGAAAGGGTCGTGTATTCTTGTTGATGCAAAACTGTTGTTGGTTGTACTTCAAGAAAGTTCGATTACTTGGATGAGCAAGACAGTGAAGTAGATGTGGTGTTTGTGTAAATATATTTGTGATCAATTGTGTGAATATCATTTCAAAGTCGCTAAGTTCACTAATCCCAGATATTATACCCAAATGTGTCTTTCATGTTTTTTGTCATCCTTGAAATTCTTCTGGTGAGCTTTGAGTGTTGCATGGGTGGACTTAAGCCCCTCAAGTTGTAGCAATTACCTCCAGTAAGTTTCTAGCATTCCCTACATTGGGTTTGCAAACAGGTATAACAACAGTCTACCCAATTGGCCTGGATAGGGTACATCAACTTTTATTAACGGGATTTTCAGGTATCTGAGGACATTTGCAAATGGACTTTCTGATTTCACTTTTTCGATGCAAGGAATTTTGTTAAGGTGAGTTGTATCTTAAACACATTAGAACGTCTTGCCATTACCAGCTTATAAAGACTAACTTGGTGATTAAATTGATTCTTCTTGGGTTGATGCCAGAGCGGTCAATGGGGACACTGTAAATTCATTGGCAGTATAACCAATCTGTGCTCCAAAAAATACACGACGTTGGTTTTCGAACTTATCAGTACAAATTAAGCTATGGACCTCATCAACTTTACGTGGTCTATAGTACCCATAGTTTCTGGAGAAATTTGCCCTTGAAAAGATGGGGTGTTCATCTTAAATATTTAAAACTTAAGGCAACTTATAGCATGGGGTAGACAAGGTAATTTGGGATGTGCTACATACTTTTTGTATACTTATAAGGTCTGACAAATCCATTTAAACAAGTGATCTGCATTAAAACTGAGCATAACAGTGAGACTCCATTCCTTCCTATGTACAACTTTAGATATAAATGTTACACACACACATGCACAGTTACACAGGCGTGTTAAAAAAATGAGAGAGAAGGAGACTGCGTGTGAGAAAAAAATTAGAGAAAGGCTGCGTAAGAAGAAAAAACGAGGTTGTGTGAGAAAAAATGAGAGAGAGAAAAAAAAAACTAGAGATGAGAGAGAGCGTACCTGTTTTGGGGCTCCACCACAAGAGAGACAACGCTGTGAGAGCCGAGAGAGTGTGATTGTTGTGAGAAAAAAACCAGACAGAAAGAGGCGTAAGAAAAAAATGAGGGTTTTCACCCTCATTAGAGTCGGGGCGGTTTATTTAAGCCCTAACTTTTGGTCAAATGAGGGTTTTGTGAGGCGTATACGCCTCTTCCTGAGGCGCGCCTCGCCTCGAGGCGTGCGCCTCAAGGCCTATGAGGCGCACGCCTCGGGGGTTTTGCGCTTTACCCTTGCGCCTCAAGGCATAAAGCCCCTCGCCTTGAGGCGAGGCACGCTTTTTGTGCCTTGAGGCGCGTTTTTAATAACACTGTGCCAAGTCATTAGAAAATAAACACTTATTGTGAAAGGTTGTGCCAATATTAGGACACTAAAGTGTTCTACACACGTGAACTCAGATACGCACATGCACACCAGTCACCTCACCTTCTCTTCCCTGTGTTCGGCAGACACCCCGACGACCCCCTCTTGAGCCGTTCCTCGCCATCGGCATCCCTGAGCTTTTCCCAAGCGTTGATTCTGAGGTATGGGTTCTTTCTTTTGAATCATGTGAGAAATCGAATACCGATTCGATTTCCATGCAATATTTAGTGCAAATCCATGGTTAAAAAGTGATTCTATGTGTTCACTCTAGATTACATGAATGAGGATCCATAGATCCTCTTTTATATGGGTGTTTTCGGTTCTTTACAACAAACAACAACGCCTTCATCCCAAAACAATTGGGGTCGACGATATGAACCAACAAAGAAAATCATTATGGGTCTTCCACATGAATCCTTCTCCATTTATTTCTATCCAATGCCATGTCCTCCGTGAGGTTCAAAGCATTCATATCCTTTCCTATCACCTCCATCCATGTCTTCCTAGGCCTACCCCGACCTTTTTTAACTAATATATTTTCCCATTTCTCCATCCTTCTAACTGGAGCATCATTAGGCCTTCGTCGAATATGTCCAAACCACCGTAAACGATTCTCTCTCATCTTATTTTCAATGGGTGCAACGCCTACCTTCTTACGTATCTCCTCGTTCTGAATCTTATCTTATTTTCAATGGGTGTTTTCGGTTCTTTACACATAAAAATTTTGTGCATGGGGTTTTTATACAAAAACGAACTCATATTGGGTTATGATCAAGATTTATTTCTGTTTGTTATGATCAAGATTTATGCTTGTATATATATACCTTAATCTGCGTTTTCTGTTCTTGAATTGGGTTCATGCTGGATATAGTTTGAATGACTTGATCGATGCTTATAAAACTGATTTTTTTTAGGCACAGTTAACTTCAATGCTTAGGTGGTGATTAGGTTTGCAAAATTGTTTTCAAGATCATTGACTCAGCAAATTGCATATAGCTATATACAGATTCTCATATAAAAAGTGTTCATGTTATCCCCTGGTTTACATGTGTTAAAGATTTAGTTTTTCTTTCTACGCATGTGAATGTATGGACATGTGCATGTATTGAAAACATGGATCATGAAAGTTTATTGTTATTGCACTCGCATGCTTATATACTTGTAGGAATGTTTTGCTAGAGGTGAATCAAGGAAAATGATATTTCTCTTGTGCTTAGAATCGACATGTTATGCTTGATTAAGACATTAGTGCAAGGTTGCTTGCATATGCATGTGCATACATGGAATTGATGTATTCTGGCACGTACCTCATGGTGTGCGTGTTCACATATTTTAATTGGAACTGGTTCATGAATAAAAGTATGCATTTGACTTGAGTATGCATCCGAATTGAACAAAGACATGCTTATGAATATTTTTGTGGCATACACATAATACATGTTTGCATTTATGAATGTACATATAAATTTCCAGAAGGTGTGGTGTGCATGTATTTTGGTTCTCGAGACATGCCAAGATTTAAAATTATTTATATGTTTTGACTTGATGTGACGTGCTTAAGCATCATACTATATGAAGTTTGTTTCAAATGCATGTGCATACATGTATTGATGTGTGTTTCGCATGTACATAAATGCATGAGTTGTTCACTTGTCCCAATTGACATGATTCATGAGTGAATGCATGTATGTGGAATGATTTCGTAAAGGCGCATGCACATGAATGATGAATACATGCATATGAATGTGACATATCATGCACATGGTTAAATTGACATATATAAACATGCATTTGGAAGCGTGTTGACCTCATAAAATACATTGCAGGTTGTTATGGTTTTTGCGTATGATGCATCGATGGTCTAAATGAATCATCACAGGCCTGAAGAGCCTTGAGCTTTGGTTGTTTTCTTTAATTGTTTAAATGCATCGCAAAAATCACATTTACATTATGGTTTTAATTGTGTTGTTCTATTGTTGTCATGGGTGGTAGACCTTGAAGAGTTGCGCATGTTGCTTTGCGAGCTTATGGTTGCAGGTTGATTTGCAAACTCATGTTATTAATTTTGCAAGTTGATTTGCAAATGTAAAAGAGATGAATTAATAACAAGATAAAAAGAAAGTAAAGAACAGTGTAATTTATGTTTCTTTGATGTCCTTTCTTTAACGTGGGAATCTCGGATATTGCGGTTTTGGGAAAATCGTGAGGATACAAAAACTCCGTGTGTGTTGTTGCCCCTGAACCCGATATTGAGGTTCTTCTTCTGACCACGGTTTTAGGGAGAGTGTCACTTTGCCTGGGGGTGGTGTGTAGACACAGTTGTTGTTTTGGTATACCAAGAAAAGTGGCACTTGTGGATGTTGATGTTTCAGGTGTCCCTGACATTAGATATTTTTTAATGCTCTGATGGATGGTGTTATTTCCTGATATCGGTCGAGAGCTAAGTTTGGAACCCAGTAATAAAATACAAATTGTGTGTTAAGCTACCCTAGGAACCTAATTTGACATCGGGGATTTTACTCGTTTGGTGTATCCGCGGGCAACGGTAATTAAAAAGAGGAACTTAAATTGTATGTATTTAATAGGGCATGCAAATGGAAAGGAAAACTTAAATGAAAGATAATGAAATGTTCATGCATTGCACATAAATCACGCATATTCCTGCTAAGCATTAGAACATGCATATTTTACATGTTCCCTTAATCGTTACATGATGGTGAATGCATGAGGTTTAATTTATAATGCATGCTAAATGTCTAGCTTATTTGAATTGTGATTCATGCTATTACTTAATGATTTTTCGTGCTTAGAAATTATTCGTTGTTGCATAAATGCTTAATTGAAATTATAAAGTTGTCATAATTGTTTTGCTTTAAATGATTGCATGAAATCTTATTTGTATTCGTTATGCCCACTTGTTTCATTAGAAGTACCTGTGCTCAGGATTTCGGTTTTGACACCCTACTTCTATGGTTTTTTGTAGCTGCAGGTGATCAGTGAAGCGACTGGTTTCTGAGAGAGTTACGAGTGTCACATTCTTGCTAGACGGTTCACAAAGGGACAGTGTGGCTCAGTTTTTCGTTATATACTTTTATGTCATTTAAATAACTTTGATATGTCTCTTGCAATTATTGCTTAAACATTCTTTCTTTCAAATAAATGAATAATGGTTTGGTATGGATGATAAGTGTAAGCTCTATTGTAGTGTGTGTGGTTATCCAATTGAGAGTAGAACCGTAAAGGCCCCGGATCTCTGGAAATATTTTCGCATTTGTATAAAAATAAAAAAAATGAAAAAAAAAATCCACATTTTCAAGGGGTATGAGTTGGGGTCGTTACATGATATGCAGTTTAACATAAGTAAAATGAACATGATAGCATTGTTTCGATATTAATTGTCATGAGAGTACGCACAGGAGAAACATAAAAACAACTGAGATTGCTCGGGTTTGTTATTCTATGTATTTTGATACCCTGGACAACTAGCTAAATCTGCTCTTAAGGGAACGACCTATGATTGAGAGAGAATTCCTCAGAGGCCACTTGTTCAAGGGGATGTATCCATACTTATGGAGAAATCATTGGGACCTACCACCTAGGATAATTTTTGTAGCTCAGCCCCCTAACTCCGATGACTGGGAACACCAAGTCATTTGCTCGAGGAGTGTAGTTGTTAACAACCTGTCCAACAGAGTTTTTTACTATCATATCATCTCTCTTGACCGAACCAAAGACATGAAGGTGATCATCACTATTTATGTAATTTCTCTTTCATCATTGTGTATTTACACGCTACGAAGTTACCATAAACCCCTCATCCAATCATCGTAGTATTAACATGGCGTGCATGTCTGATAGTACCGTTACGATGAGAGGGGTGTCAGTTTCTCAGAAAGAAACCCCAACATTATTATGTTGCGAAAGAAACGATGTAACTATTTTAATTTAATTCGACAAGATTTGGTCTTTCAAACCAACTCGAACATCTTGCCTGTGAAGGTGATCATTACCATTCATATGATTATCTTTCCGTCATCGTGCATTTGCACGTTACGAGATTACCATAAACTTCTCGTCCAATCATCGTAGTACTAACATGCCTTGCATGTCTGATAGTACCGCTACGATGAGAGGGGCATCGGTTTCTCAAAAAAAAAACCCAATTTTGTTTAAAAAATTTTAACATCTCGTGCTCTTGGCCGGAGATATCCAAGTCATTTTATGATATCACAACAAAAGATCGTACGTACCTCTTAGGGCTACGCAAGGTTCAGAAAAAGACTTGGTTGTCAATAAGCAATCGTTAGATATTTGTTTTTGTTATTCAAAACCACAAATATTACAAGTGTTGGAATCTTGCATGAAATCCCCTTTTTCTTTAAAGACTTGGCGAGCATGCGCAAATCTGCGTCTTTAAAAGCAAGCGTAATGCAAGGTACACAGGAGTACGCAAAATTGTGTACTTTACAAAGTTATATATATGTATATATACTATATATATATATATATATATATCAAAGCATAAGACTGTGCACATTCCAGTGCGGTGGCATACAACATATATATTAAAACATAAGTCTGCGCACATTACAGTGCAACGACAATGTAAATGACATAAAGACTCGATGTGTGAAACCACACATCGAGCTAAATAAACTGCGTAAGCAATGCATGATGTACGCAATTGTATATCGGCTAAATAAATTGCGTAAGGAGTGCACGGTGTACGAAATCGCACATTGGTTAAGTAAATTGTGTAAGCAGTGCTCGATGTATGAAATCGTACATCGGCTAAATAAATTACGTAAGCAGTGCACGATATACGAAACTGTACATCGGCTAAATAAATTACGTAAGCAGTACCCTGTGCACATAACAACGCGGTGGCAAAGTAATTAACATAAATTAAATAGACAAGGATACACAAAACTGCATCCTTGAGTTAAAAGCATATATATATATATATATATATATATATATATATATATATATATATATATGTTAGAAGTGTTTTGTCATTGTCCTCGTGTGCAATTTTTTCCTACCTCAGAGCTTGTTAGATTCGCTGATGATTCTGAATGTAGGTTATCAAGGGCTCATGCCTTGGTGCGCGTGTCGCGTCCATTGCACCGATGTGGTGTGCTAAAAGATATTTTGTCTTATTGTGAAAAAAATGATGCAACCACTTTAATTTAACGAAGTAAACAACGCTTGCATTGCATGGGTCAAACTCGAACCCAGTTTGAGTCGATCAGACCGAGCTGAGCTCAGTACCAGAGGCAGGGCTGGCCCTGTTGGGGCTCAGCTCGGCTGAGCAGGGAGGGGGGGCTCGCCGATTACGCCAAGCCCAGCCTAGCCTGACACCCATGCTGCTACAGCAAGAGGCGATAGGCCCGACCGACAGTGGGGGTGGGTGGGCTCGGTGATCAGGCTGAGCCCAGCCTAGCCTGGCCCCCATGCTACGACAGCAAGGGGGCGACAGGCCTGACCGGGCAGCACCCCACGGTGCGACAGGGGTTGGGCCTGTTGAGACCCAGTTCGGTTGAGAGGGGAGGGGGGGGCTCAACGATTAGGTCGAGCCCGACCTGCCTGAATCAAAGAAAGAGGGAAAAAGAGGCAGGAGGGTCGGCGCCCTCTTGTCGTACCTTAGCCGTGAACGAGAGAGGGCGGGAGCTTGCCTCATAGCATCGTGTCGTAAGCCAACAATATTTCAGTTGACGACACCCATCAAAATGCACCAAAGGCTAATCCTCCGCTCCTCCTTCATCCATTCTGAACTCAGAGTGGGGAAAGGGGGAGCGACGCATAGCATGACTCGCAGGCAAATATGCCTTCCGCAGGGGTGACAAGGGTTTCGGGGGGTCCCATGAACCACGAGAGGCAAAAGAGAGAGAGAGCTCGGGTGGCAACAGGCGGGGAAGGGGGGTGGCGGCTTCAGCCGCCCCACCGGGTCGGCACCCAACGGCCACAACAGCAGTTGTCGACTACTGTTGTCCTCTGAGAAAGCAGAGGAAGAAGAAGAAACAAGGAGGCAGAAGGGTCGGCGCCGATCAGAGAGAAGAGAGAAAGGGGGAGGCAGGAGGGCCGACGGCGATTAGAGAGAAGAGAGAAGGGGGACGCAGGAGATCAACAGGGGGGGGGGCTACCGTCGGCGTGAGGAGGGGCTCCGACGAGGCGTACCGGTGCACCGGCAAGGGTCGGGGTTGCTCGGGTTTGCGCAGGGGGTTCTATGTTTCCTGTTTAAAGAAACCCCCCCTGCGGGGGTGTTTAAAAAGGCATGAGGGGGTTGGACCCGGATCCGGTCGAATCCAACCTGGATCCAAAACCCCCTTTTTTTTTAATTTTACGAGTACCACAACTAGGTCGGGTAACAATGTAAGGGCTTATAAGCCCCCTCACTTTGTAAGGGAAAATAATTATAATAGTGGATATAGGAAGGATGTTATTTGTCATTATTGTAATGAATCAAAAATATTAAACCGATTTGCCCAAAGCTTAAAGGCAAAGTTGCTTCCGCTGGAGAAATCACACCCAAGAAAGGAAGAATCTAGCAAGAATGTAGGAAATATTAAAGATACTTTTAGTCAAATATAGGAGGCACTACATCAACTTATCAAATCATTCTCTGCTTTGGGTGCCACCATTGCATCTTCTTTGTTTCATCCAGGTATGTGAAATCTATACACAAGTGCGTCCTTTCATATGATCCATCATGAGAATGCTCCTTCCGAAGTTTGCACTATCTTAATTTCATCTTATGTCTCTACTGTCGATGGAACCTCTTTAAAATAAATAGTATTGGAATTCTTGATTCAAAATTTTCCCAAAAATTTCTTATTCAAAAAATAAGGGTCGTTCCAAAATTAAATTTAAGAATTTTCTCCGTCTCTCAAATTTTCGACCATGGATGTAAAGTCGCCTTCTCATCTAAAGATTTCACCAAGGTTGCCAGACTAGGAAGCGAAAGCGGGAAACGATACGGGAAGTAGAAGCGAAAAGCAATGCATTTTTAAATATATAAGAAGCGAGGAATAAAATATATATAAGAATTAAATGAGAATCAAAATGAAACACAAATAAAAAATAAAATAAAAGTGACTAATATTAAATTTCATAATTTTTTAGTATAAGAATTAAATTTTTAACAAAATCTAAAAATGGTGACTACCAATTTAGAGAAAGCACATGGAAGTAGGTAAGAAGAGAGAGAAAACACATAAAAAAGTTGAAAAGTTGGGTAAGAGAACATATAAAAAGAATAGATGAAGTGTATGGAAAGCATAAGAGAAGCGTGGGGGAATCGAGTTTCTCATCAAATTTCGTAACCAAGGAGTATCGTGCTTTCGAAGCGAGTTTCTGGAAAGTGGGCTTCCCACCTATCTAAGAAGCTTCCGGTAACTCTGGATTGCACAGTTCCGGATCTCCAGTCAAAAAAGTTGATTGAGCAAGGTCATAGGAGAGGTGATCTTTACTTAATGAACTTTTTTACTCTTCCACCCGTCATTTTTTAATTATGTCCAAGACAAAATATTGATACTTGGCATAAGAAACTTGGAAATCCTAGTTTTTCGAAGATACATCTCTTTTCTTTTTTGAAAAATATTTATAATAAAAAGGATATATCTTGTAAAGATTGCATTTTTGAAAAAATGAAAGTCATTCATTTTCCCCGTATATCTTTTGTTTCTACTCATCTTTTTGAATTAGTACATTTGGATGTATAGGGCCCTTCACCGATCATATCGAAAGGCGGTCACTCCTATTATGTTTTTTTGTTGATTTCACTAGATACACATGGATTTATTTTTTAAATTTTAAATTCGATGTGTTCTCCTTTTTTAAGGAATTTCATATAATGATTAAAAATCAATTTCTTAGTAACATATCTATTCTTAGGTCTGATTCTGGAGGGAAATATATGTGAAATGATTTTCAAAATTATTTGAAACAAAATGACATTTATTATCAAAGGACTTGCCCTAGAACACCATAACAAAAATAGGTTAGCAGAAAGGAAACATAGGCATATAATAGAAACCGCAAGGACTCTTCTCATTCCTAGGGACATTTCAAAAAAAATTTGGGTCGAAGCTGTCTTAACCTCAATCGACTTAATAAATAGAATACATTCATCTTCTTTGAAAAACTTTTTAAAATGACTCCCGATTTTAAAAGATTAAGAATCTTTGGCCGTAAGTATTACGTGCCTACTCATAAAAATGATAAACTATCTCCAAAAGCTATTGAATGTGCTTTCTTGAGATATGGGAAAAATAAAAAAGGGTATCGCTGTTTTGACCCAAAGAAGAACGAACTTTATGTTTCTAAAGATGTTAGCTTCCTAGAAAATGAAAATTGATTTGATAACAAAGGAATTAAAGAGGAAGTTGACTATACATTTTTAGTTGAACTCTTACTAAGACACGATGAAACTAATGATGTTTTTTATCCTTGTTTGAATGATGATTCTAGTAATGAACACTTGGTTGTTGATGATTATGTCATTAAAATAAAGTTTAAGTGATGCCTTTAATAATATGCATGTTTATACCCGGTGTGGACAAGGTGATCATTCATGTGCTCTTGACAAGTTCTCTCAAAATATACCATTAGAGGAATCCCAACTTAGGATATCAAATTGAATCTCTAATGCTCCTTGTATCTTATGATTCATTTTCTCCCAATTTTAGAGTATGTCTAATAACTCTTCACTCTTATTATGAACCATCCTATTATAATAATGTCAAACAATACACTCATTGGATTGAAGCAATGGAAATGGAGCTTGATGCCCTTAGGAAAGCCAACACTTAAGAAATAGTTGATCTTCTTCTAGGCAAGAAACCTATAGGATGTAGGCGGGTGTTTAAAGTCAAGACCAAAAGTGGCGGGTCTTTAGAAAGGTATAAAGCAAGATATGGAGTAGATTATGAGGAAACCTTTGCCCATGTGGCTAGAATGACTATCGTTTGAACCTTAATTGCCATTGCCTCTATCCAACAATGGTCAATTTATCAACTAGATGTTAAGAATGTATTTTTAAATGGAGAACTTTATAAGGAAATTTACATAGATCCCTCGCTGGAAATTGATATTAATGGTAAAATTCTGAAGCTAAATAAGGCCTTGTATGGTCTTAAACAAACCTCCTAAGGCTTGGTATGCTAAATTTAGTAATGCTATGACTGGATTGGGATTTATTTCTTGTTATACTGACACTGCTCTCTTTGTCAAGAAAATAAGTATTAATATTGTGATACTTCTACTATATGTTGATATGATCATTATAGGAAATGACAAAAAAGGGGTTAATGAAATTAAATGGTTCAAAGAAAAATTTGATATGTCTAACTTGGGGTTTTTGAGATATTTTTTAGAAATTGTGGTTGCCTATACACCCAGAGGATATATTTTCTCCCATATGAAATCGGCTGCTAACATATGTGTAAGGTTAGGGATTTCTAATGAAAATAAGGTAAACACCTCAGAAGTCATAAATGTCAAATTAAGACTTGAAGATGTCATACTGCTCGAAGATCCTACTCCTTATCACCAATTGATTGGATCTCTTACCTACTTTTCTATCACCCGACCTAATATCGCTCATGCGGTCCATATAGCAAGTCAGTTCCAGCAAGCTCCCACCACAGTGCACATGGGGGCAGTTATAAAGATTATTTGATATATTAAAAACACAATCTTAAAAGAGCTTTTCTTATCCTCCTCTTCATCTTTAGATTTAACTGCTTACACTGATGCTGATTGAGGTGGTAATCCAAATGATAGAATATCAACTACTGGTTTTTTGTATTTTCTAAGAAAATTCTTTAATTTCTTGGAGGTATAAGAAACAGCAGAAAGTCTCATTGTTTTCAACTAAAACAGAATATTGAACAATGGCTATGACAACAATAGAGTTTGTATGTCTAAGGACTCTTTTCTAGGACATGGGAGTTTCCATCTCCAAACCTTTAAAGATGTGTTGTGATAACAAAAGTAAAATTTACATTGCGAGCAACCACACCTTCCATGAAAGAACAAAGCACATTGAGATGGACTCTCATTACGTACGTGATGAATATCTGAAAGGAACTATTGAGTTACCGTACGTCATATGAGAGTACCAGCTTGCAGATTCTTTTACCAAAGTTCTTCCTACACCTCGTTTTATTTTTCTCCTTAACAAACTTTCGGTGATCTCATCGTAAGTTTGAGGGAGGGTGTTAAAATGTATATATATATATATATTGTATATAAACATATATATATAGTCTTTTTTACTGCATGTAATAGGGGAGAAGTTTTTGTTTTTTATTATTTATTTTTTTTATTGTAATAGATCATGGGCGCTATGGTAAAAAAACAATAGAACCGTTGGGGGCAATCCCACAATCATATTTATGACAATTGGGAGCTTCCAACGACTCTATTGGGCCCAATCTATGTCACAGGGACTCGGCAAAACATATGCCGCACCCGCGTTGACGCGACGCGGGTGCGCGTGCGGGTGCGGCACCGGGTGCGGTCAACACGACCCTGGGTGCGGTCAATGCACCCAGGGTCATTTTTGTCCACGATTTGGGCGTAAAAAAAAATTCCCCGATGAAAAGGAGGATTAGGGCAAAAAAAAAATTGCCCTAATCTCTCCTCTCTCTCTCCCCCTGAGCTCGAGCTCTCTCCCAGCTCCGCCTCCCAGGCTCCTCCTCTCGGCTCCTCCTCTCCTTTCGCAGGTATGCACCCTCTCTCACTCTCTTCTTGGGTCGGCAGGGGAGGGGCCGAGCACCCCCCCCCCTCTGTCGGTCTCTTGTTGGGTCGGCAGGGGAGGGGGTGAGCCCCCCCTGCTCCCTCGTTTTTCGGCACAGAAGGGGGTTTTTTTGGGTTGACAGGGGAGGGGCTGAGCCCCTCCCCCATCTGTTGTTTTTTTTTGGGTCGACAGGGGAGGGGCCGAGCCCCTCCCCCATCTGTTGTTTTTTTTGGGTCGACAGGGGAGGGGCCGAGCCCCTCCCCCATCTGTTTTTTTTTTTGGGGGGTCGACAGAGGAGGGGCCGAGCCCCTCCCCCATCTGTTTTATTTTTTGGGTCGACAGGGGAGGGGCTGAGCCCCTCCCCCATCTGGTTTTTTTTTGGGTCGACAGGGGAGGGGTCGTGCCCCTCCCCCATCTGGTTTTTTTTTGGGTCGACAGGGGAGGGGTTGAGCCCCTCCCCCATCTGTTTTTTTTTTTTGGGGGTCGACAGGGGAGGGGTCGAGCCCCTCCCCCATCTGTTGTTTTTTTTGGGTCGACAGGGGAGGGGCCGAGCCCCTCCCCCATCTGTTTTTTTTTTGGGGGGTCGACAGGGGAGGGGCCGAGCCCCTCCCCCATCTGTTTTTTTTTTTGGGTCGGCAGGGGAGGGGCCGAGCCCCTCCCCCGTCTGTTTTTTTTTTGGGTCGGCAGGGTAGGGGTTGAGCCCCCCCCCCCTGCTCCCTCTATTTTCAGCAGGGGAGGGGTCGAGCCCCCCTCGCTCTCGCTCTCGCTCTCGCTCTCTTGTTGGGTTGGCAGGGGAGGGGCTGAGCCCCCCTTTCTCCCTGTGTTTTCGAATTGATTTGAAAATTGTAATGTATTTTTTTTTGTGTTTTCAGGATAAAAATGACGGATAAAGGGAAAGGACTTGCGTCATCCTCATCCCAACATGTGAAATTTGCTGCTAGTTTTGATGATAGTTGCAGTGGGATTGATGATGTGGGGCCACTATGGGTACATGTAGATAAACTTGCAAAAACTGGAGAAGGAGGTGGTGGAAACAAGAGATTTCGATGCAAGCTCTGCGAAAGAGATTTTGTTGGGTCTTACACAAGAGTGAAGGCTCATTTGTTGAAGATACCAGGACATGACATTTCAGCTTGCAGAAAAGTTGATGAGGCAATGCGAAGACAATACAAGAAAATACAAGAAGAATATGAGAAGAGAAAGGCAATGGCCGATTCTTCTGCAGTCAGTGTGTCATTTGCAAGCAACCAAGAAGATGCTAAAAAAAAAGAAAAGTCAATGTAGGAGGTAGAAGAACGATACAAGCAGCATTCAATACATATGGAAGAGAAGAATTGGCTAGAAAAGTTGGGAGGTATTTTTATTCTGGTTCACTCCCATTTAATGCGGCTAGAAATCCTTATTGGAAGGATTTAGTAACATCCTTGGCAAATTGTAATTTGAGTGGTTATGTGCCTCTAAGTTCAGAAAAAATACGAACCACACTTCTTGCAGAAGAGAGTGCAAATGTGGAGAGGTTGCTAGAAATTAAAAAATATTCATGGGAGCAAAATGGATTTTCCATTGTGTCTGATGGATGGACAGATATTCAAAGGCGTCCATTAATCAATTTCATTGCTTGTTCGCTTAGTGACCCAATATTCTTGAAAGCAGTTGATGCATCTCGGGAATATAAAAATGCAAAGTATTTGAAGGGATTGTTTATAGAAGTGATAAAAGAAGTGGGTGATCAGAAAGTGGTACAAATCATTACAGACAACGCTCCAGTTTGTAAAAGTGCAGCGTTGAGTTTGGAGAGTGAGTACTCTCGTATTTTTTGGACTCCCTGTGTAGCACACAGCTTAAATCTAGCCCTAAAGAGCATATGCAACCCCAAAGAAGAAGAAAATTCACAAGCATATGCTTTATGTTCATGGATTGAAGATTTAGAAAGAAATGTCAAAAGCATTAGGAATTTTTTTGTTAACCACCATCGTGCTAATGCTATATTTAATAGGCATTCTGATTTGAAATTGTTGAAGGTCGCTGAAACACGTTTTGCGTCCATCATTGTGATGATGATGAGGATTAAAAGAGTGAAGAATGCTTTGATTAACATGGTGACTGATTAAAATTGGATATTCTATCGTGCTGATGATAATATAAAGGCTCAAGAAATTAAGAAATTCATTCTTGATGATGAGTTTTGGGACAGAGTGGTATACTTCATTCAATTTACGCAACCTATTTGGAAAATGTTAAGAGACGTTGATAAGGATGAGCTCATGCTTCACAGAGTTTATGAAATGTGGGATAATATGATTGAAAAAATACAAGTTATAGTTTTCATGCATGAAGAAAAAAATCCTGCATTGGATGATTCAGATTTTTTTAATCATATTCATTCAATTTTAGTCAGAAGATGGGATAAGAGTAACACTTCTTTGCATTGCATGGCACATTCTCTTAATCCAAAATATTATGCAAATAAGTGGCGGGCTGGTGGTATTGGTCGTGTCCCTCCAAATTTAGACCCAGAGCTATCAAGACATAGAAATATGTGTATGACAAGACTTTTTCCAGAAGCATATCTTCTACATCAAGTCACACAAGAGTTTGGAAAATTTTCATCTTCGAGATTATATGCACCGGCATTATTCGCGAGAGAAGAAGATAATATAGATCCTATCACATGGTGGTCAACATTTGGATCAGAAACACCTCTTCTGCAACGTCTTGCATTAAGATTGTTATCGCAGCCTGCTAGTTCATCTTGTTGTGAAAGAAATTTGAGCACATATTCTCAAATCCACAACATGAAGAGAAACAAACTCACCAGCAAGCGTGCAGAGGATTTAGTATATGTTCATTCAAATCTTCGATTACTTTCGTGAAGCAATGATGAATACAGGTACTAATTTGTTCTCTTAGTTATTTGATTATTTCTTAGTTTTTATTTAAATATACTTGTATTGTATTTATCATTTTCAAATTGGGTTTATAATGCAGACAAGGAACATCCAAATTTTGGGATGTAAACCCAGAAGAGTGTGACTTCGAGGGAAAACATGAATTCAACGTAACAAACATGGATTTAGCTGAGCCCAGTATTCCTTCTAATGATGCATTTGATGATGAAGAAGAAAATTATTAGCATCCATTACTTCATCAGGATATACTTTGGTATGTAATTTAGTTCTTTTATGCAATACTTATTTGATTGATATTTAGGTCGATTTATGTAATTGCTTTACTTATTTGATTGATAATTTGATATTTAGGTTGATATACTGCATGCATGATGAATCATATTATGAGTTTATGACAATGTTTATTGTTAAATGTTAAATTGTTAAACCTTCAAAATTATATATATATATATATATATAATTTTTTTTTATATTTTTGCCCCTGCCGCACCCCCGCACCCAGGTTTTTTGGAAGTGTCGAATCCCCGCACCCGCACCCGCACCCGCACCCGCACCCATGTGACATAGGGCCCAATGCTCTCTCTCAAAAGTGTATATATCGGGGTTGATCCCCTCACTTGAATTCAATGTTTTTCTAAGCATTTTCTCAATACATTATTTATTTTTTATGTGTTCTTGTTCCTCTTGTGAGCATTGTGCTTAACCCTTTGTGGCTCTTTGTATCTTGCCCATTAGTGGCTTCTTACTTATGTGATTGTGCACTCTTTATAGCCCTTTGTGGCATCTCGCTTGTGCACTTGTGTTTCATTACAGAGTTGTGCCCTAAACCCCACCACCACCACCCCAACCCCTAAAATTTTTTTTTGTTAACGGATCAAAATGGACTCGATCAAAGTTGACCGAGTCCATTTTGTACAAACACAACTTTGGGTGTGGCCCATACCCAGGGTTTATTGACCGCACCGAGTGCTGCACCCGCACCTGCATCAGGTCAACGCAGGTGTGGCGGCCTATTTAGCGAGTCCATGTGACATAGCTCCTAGATAAATAGATGCTCCAAAACATCCTATTAGTGTTAGGGAAACAACATAATGTAACATCAAGATGGACATGGAATGAAACAAAAGCTGAATAGGACACAAGGAAGCACCTAGGAAACATGCCTAATATAATGTTAAACTTGCAGAACTATGAGGGTGCTCTATATATGTCTGTCATTTTCTGATTTTTCTCTTGTCGCAACATTGTTATTTTAGTTGATAATGTTATATTCAATTCATCTTAGCCTCTTCCCATATAGAAGTGTGACCCTTAACATGAATTAGAATATAGAAACCATATAAAGATGGACTGAGCAAGAAAGAACAAATAATAATACCTCCTTAGCAACCAAATCCTTCCCTTCCCATCCAAACAAGTACTCACGGATAGACTCCTTGGCAGCATCTGCAGACTTCCTGAACTTGGCAATGTCTTCTGTTTCTTCCTCCAATGACTCCCTAAGAGTTCTCACAACCTCCCGTGCACTCTTCAGGTAACTTTTTGGCAAAACCTTCCCAGATTTTGTCCTCTCATTCGGATCAAAGAATGACTGGATTGCATCAAAGATGCCCTTATCTTTACCATCCTTTGATTCCTCCTGCTGCGCCTGAACTCCTAAGGGTGTGAGCCCAAATGTGGTAGCTAGAATGGTAGCACTCAGCAGAAAAAGTCGTCGATGGGCTAACTGCGGAGTTGGTAGAACAAGATTGTGCTGCCACTGCAGTATCTCTACTCTGTTAAAATAGACAACGATTAAAAAGAGGGAAATAAATCATCATGCAGAGCATCTTTTGGTGAGTGGGTCATAGGAAGAAGTTCAACTTAGATTCAGAAAATCCTGCTATTGAAGTCCAACACGTCTTTTTTCCAGCAAAAATTATTTTCATCAACATTCAAACACGTCTTTTTTCCATAAACTAATACTGGCTTTGAAACAGACAATATGAATCCCTTTTCATAAGGATCAATTTTCAAACTTGGCACCAATATTAGCATTTATTGAGAAAGATGATGATACCATCCAAAGTAATTAAAATTTTGTCAAAAGCTATAGCTCTGTTCATCTTTAGGGCAGAGTTGGTCATGCCAAGGACGAACATGGATCACTCTTCATGAATGTCAATTGTAAACTTATCAAAATATAATCATGAAAAAAAACATCTAGCCAGCTTAAGATATCTTGAGGATACAACTAATAATTTGATATTTAGATTGTTGCATTATATATATAAATATATATATATAGAGAGAGAGAGAGAGAGTAGACCTTGCTTGATTTCTAAATTTATTGAGTGCTTATGGACCAATTGCTATAGTTTATATGTCTTTCATTATGATATTTTGATTGTTAGATAGGCTTTTAAGTAGCAAATATAAATCAATACAAAAAGTGGGTTTATATATATATAGAGAGAGAGAGAGAGTACTCTTTAGGTGCTTAATGCATAGGTGCTTAACCCATACTTAATAGCGTTGACCATCCATCACGGGAGTTGATGGACTGCCTATGTCTTGTAATTAATAGAACTGTTTGTTGTGTAATTGTTTGCACCTTATGATTAATGTATTTGTTTGTCGTGAAATTGTGTATGTCTTATGTGGAATAAATTGTTACGGTGTGATAGTGGATAACTCACTTGATTTTATAGTAAATTGCTCACATTTAAAACCTTTATTTGTTTATATACTTAATTGTTCATATTATAAATACTTATTCATTTGCATAGTCTATTGCACATCTTGATATAACTTATCTCTTGTTCTAAATTGCTTATTTCAGTTCTATATTGTCTCACTTGTACACCTACCAGTTTTTCGTGAAACTGACTCATTTTATGGGCAGGTAATGTTTCTGACTGCGATGACACGATGGCGTGATGAGATCAAAATGAGACTCTTTCTCTGACGTTTGCTCCTGAGGATATTTTGGTAAATTTGGTATAAAGTTTCTTTAAAATCTCTCTTTTAATTAAACTCTAAATTATTAAAACTGTGTTACCAAACCTCTGTTTACTCTTTTTATTTCAATAAATATATTGAGTTGCAAATCTATTTGTGAGAGAAAGTTTGCGCTGTAATGCGCCCAAGATCCAGGGACTTGCTAATTCAAACATGATTTTTCGCTAAACCTCTATTTTAAACTTTGATAAATGATCGATTTCAAAGCTTTCAACTTTTTTATAAAAAGTTTCAAGTCCTGAATTTTTGAGGTGTTACATGACTAAACATGTCATACCAAGCCTTTGGTGCTTGTTTAAGACCGAACATGGTCTTGTCTAAGCGAAGAGCTTTTCCTTTTAGGGATAACTATGTCAAGTGGTATTTTCATATAAACTTCGTCAGTCAAGCTTTCATTGAGAAACACATTTTTAACATTCATTTGATATATAGGTCATTCTTCACAGAGGCAATAGCTACTAAGGTCCTAAATGTGGTCATTCTAGCAACTGGAGCAAAGGTTTCCTCATAGACTATTCCATACTCTTGGGAATATCCCTTGGCAGCTAATCTGACTCTGTACCTTTCAAGAGTTTCATCACTCTTAGTTTTAACTTTATACACCCATCGACAACATATAAGCTTCTTTCATGGAGAAATGTATTGAATAGTCCAAGTATGCACCTTTTCTAAAGCATCTAATTTCACTTTTATAGCTTCTACCCACTCAGGATGTTCGTTTGTTTCGGCATAGTTGGAAGGTTCTATATAGGAATGTATTAATGCAATGTAGGCTTGATACTTAGATGAAAATGACTAATAGGACAAATTTTTCAGGAATTTTTGACACTCTAGATGACCTTCTAGTTTGTATCTCTCCCTTTTTTCATTATTAGTATATTTTTCAAGAGCACATGGATGTTCTAAATTACCGAAATATTGAATACAATCTTGATCTTTATGAGATGATTGTTCACTTATCTAATTATTTTCAACTTCTTGGCTTTCATCACAATCACCAATCTTTGGAATTAAATCGAATAAAAAAGAATACTCATTTATTTTCTTAGTTTTCTCGATTTCAAAAAAACTTTCCTTTTGCAAAAAAAATGCATTCTTTCAAACATATAACCTTTTAGTTTTAAAGTCAAAACATCTGTAACCTTTTTTATTATTTGCATATCCTAGAAATACACAAGGAATAGCACGAGGAGAGAGCTTGTCATTTTTGTCAGTAAAAACAAAACACTTGCATCCAAAAATCCTTAACCTAGAGTAATTTGGGATTTGTTTGAAAAGTTTTTCAATAGAAGATTTATTTTTTAAGGAAGAGGATGGTATTCTGTTAATAAGATAAACTGCAGGTAATGTAGCTTCAGCCCAAAAATCTTTAGGTACTTGATTTGTAATAGGTAAAGTCTTTGTTGTTTCTATAATATGCATATGCATCCTTTCAACTAAACCATTTTGTTGGGGGGTATAAGGACATGATTTTTGATGTGTAATACCGTATAGGTCTAGGTAATCTTTAAATTCTTTTGATAAAAATTTCTCCCTGAATTAGTGCGAAAGATGAAAATATCATTCTTAAATTGATTTTTGACTAAATTAAAAAATATTTGAAAATGTGAGAAAACTTCATACTTATGTTTAAGAAAATAAATCCAAGTGTGTCTCGTAAAATCATCTACAAAAATTACATAATACATAAAATCACCCTTTGATATAACATGTGCAGGTCCCCACACGTTCAAATGTATTAACTCAAGTGGTCGAGAAGAAACAAAAGTTCTTTTTTGAAATGGTAATCTATTTATTTTACCAAGAATACAATTTTCATATGTAAAATTTTCAAAATTACAAAAAAAAATCATCTTTAAAAAAAATGGATCTTGAATATACTAGGATGGCCAAGTCTCTTATGCCATAGATCCAAATCCAATTTCTGAACATTGTAATGGGTATTTTCAAAAAATTCATATAGTACAAGCCTCATTCTCTATGGCCTTCACCAATCAGCTTCCCTGACTGGCGATCTTGCACTCGACAACCACGAAAGAAGGAAACATTACATCCATGGTTAGATAATTGAGAAACAAATAAAAGATTTAAGTTTAGTTTGGGAATATATCTAATTTTTGGAATTCAAAATCTTTTTGAGTTTTGAAAAAAAAAAAACAAATTTTTTATTCCTTTTATCTCAAGAGATATTCCATCGGCGATGAAAACATTTGACATGCTTGAATTACAACATTCAAATAACATATCACTATTTGGTGTCATATGAAAAGAGGTACCTGAGTCAAGAAGCCAAAGAGATTTACAGGGATCGAAGAAGTCGAAGGAAGAGACCGTGGCTCCAATGGATGAAGATGCTCCTTTGAGTAAAAGTTGAAGAGTCTCCACTAATTGTGTTAAGGACACGTTTCCAATAGATGGTTCACTTGACTCCGGTGGAGGTCCAACAGAGGCAACCTTCTTCTTATAAGGTTTCTTCAATTTAGGACAATATATTTTTACATGTCCCGATTCACGACAATGGTAGCAAATAACTTTATTTCTTTCATAATCATTATCTTGCTTCTCATCATTTGGCCTTTCATAGGGTGGGGGTTTATAGGTACGAACATAGTTTTCCGGTTTAGATACGGCTAGAATCGAGTCATCATCACTCTTAGAAATTCTCTTTTTAAGCCTATTTTCCTCCATACTTAATTCTTCTATCATGTCTTCTATCGAAGGGACTTTGGATTTGGTGGATTCAAACTCCGATCTTAATCCATTAATAAATTGAAAAAAGTGTTCCGTATCTATTTGATTTTGATGAAGTTCTATGTCTTCCGGACAATGCCACTTTGGTTCAAGAAGAGCCAACTCTTCCCATAATTCGGATAAACTATTATAGTATTCTCTAATGTTTTTGTCCCCTTAAACTATGTTTCGTACCTTATCTTGTAAGTTGTACACATGTGCAATATCTTTAAGAGAGTACAATCTCTTAAGATAATCCTATGCATTGTCTGCATGTTCAAATTTAGCAAGACTTGAACACTTCTTAATGTCGACGCTACTAATGAGCCAAGACAATCTTGGCATGTCTCATTCTCCATTTCTTCCACTTTTTCTTATAAGTGGTTATTGCCTTATTTTTCTCAACCTCCTTAAGAAGAATATCTTTCTCACCTTCTACTTTGGTAAAGATTAGTTTAGGTTCCGGATTGATCTCATCCACTAATCCCCACAACCTTTTTCCCCATATAAGGTACTTCATAATTGAAGCCCATGTTACATAGCTTGAATCATTGAGCTTAATGGGTTTTATGGTGACATTATCATTGTCATCCATTTTTACAAGGGTGAAGAAAAAAAGAAAAGAATAGAGAGAAAAGAACGAGAGTAACGGTGGAAATCACGAGCACTTCGAATATAAATTACAAGAGAGCTTAAACACTTTCAAAATTGTAGTGGCACGCTTCTTAATGTTTCAAAAACAATTTCAGCTTAATCACCACACTCTGATACCATGTAAGAAAATGAGTTTCTTCGAAGATGTTCACTAAATCACCAACAATGGACACTCAAAGAACCACAAAAGGGTTCACTCACAAATACCCATTAAATGGGTTCAAGAACAAAAGATAAAAAATAGTGATTTTATTGATTGTAATCCACACTAAAAATCAATACATGGAGTGGGGGGCTATGCCCTATATTTATACACAAAGGAGAAGACTCATAGAGAGTCGTTGGGCTCCCAACGACTCTCTTGTATTGACTAGTCAACATGTTGACTAGTTCAATACAAACTAAAAGATAAAAAAAATCTAAACCCTAGTTACTAACTTAGTTATGCATAAATATATATAAAAATATGTATATATACATATATATATTTACATTTTTAACAGATTCAATGCACGAAATAGTTTGTGGTTTTGTATATTAAATTTGTGATGTGCTCCAGATCCTTGGGAGTGTTTTTTGCAATTATTTAAAAAAAAATCCATTATTTTTACGAGGGTCAGTTGGGATCGTTACAACGGCACCCCTATATGGCTAAGGAGGTGGTCGGTCTCTTTATGGAGCATATCTTCAAGTTCCATGGCATGCCAAATACAATCATGAGTAACAAGGACCCACTATTTGTGACTGCATTTTGGGATTAGTTCTTTAGACTCCAAGGCACCCAACTAGCCATGAGCACCACCTACCATCCTCAAACGGATGGCCAAACTGAGGTGCTAAATAGATGCTTGGAGGCCTACTTATGTGCCTTCATTGGAGATAGACCTAAGCAATGGGTCAAGTTACTTCCATGGGTTGAGTGGTCCTACAACTCAACCTACCATTTGGCAATTAACATAACTCCATTTGAAGCATTATATGAGAGAAGGCCACCAACTATACCTACCTACATTGGTGGAAGTGCGAAGACCTACTCTTACAAGAGACCAACTCTTGCAAAAGCTCAAGAGGAACATCATGGATGCCCAAAATCGAATGAAACAAAAAGCATGATAAACATCACAAGAGGAGGGAATATCAAGTTGGAGACTTGGTGTTGCTCAAGTTGCCCCACATAAGCAACTAACTGTGAGACGAACCAGATATCACAAACTTAGCCCAAGTTTTTTTTGGGCCAATTGAGGTCTTGGGGCAAGAGTAGGTGGCCTACAAACTCAAGTTATCTGGATCATAAAAAGGCTAGCTGGATCTCTTTTGTATTCATTCTACACATTATATGATTGTTAGTGATTTTGTTAAATTTTCATTGAATGCTCATATTTTATTTCTTATATACTTACATAGATTGCTTTAATATTACTTTTACATGTTATTGGTACTTATTTGAGATTTTTTATTTTTTATTGGTTGTTGATTCATCAATAAAGCATTTCTTTTATTTATTTGTATTTGTAGATATTTTTTAAAGTTTTTTAAGCTTTTTTTTTTTAATTGGGACGTACACTTTACTCCTTGAGGCTTCGCATCACTTTGGTTTTTGGTGGAGAGCTTCGCTAAGCCTCAATGCTTTTCACAACATTGGTTGACATTATTTCTTCTACTTTTATTTAAGCTTTGGCATTTTTTTTAGGGAAAAATCATCTTTGGTTTAAACATCCTTCTTTACCATTATTTAATGTTTGTTCCTACATAGTTTTGTCGTTCAAAAAATTTCTGTGATTTACCATCCTTAATCTTTATCATTATTAAGTGCTTGTCAACACAATTTTATTTGATAATAATGCATGTTGTTTTAAAAGGGGAGAGGGAGAGAAAGAGAGAGGTTAATTAGGCTCATCTCTTATTTGGTTTTGTTTTTGGGTCTACGCAGGCCCACTTCGGGTCAAGATCCGTTTGGGTAACGGTGAGTCACTGATGCAGGCCATAGCACAATTCTAGTTGTGGAAGAAAATGAAAAGAAAAAGTAAAATAAACTTCCACCAAATACAAACAAGCAATGGAAATTCTAATATCTCCTCAACCCTAACCCTAACCCTAACCCTAACGCTGAACCCAATTTATTCCAAACGAAAATCAAGAAAAAACTAAATTTCTCAAAATCTAAATATCTAGATAAAGAAAATACAAAGATACCAAATTTTAAATTTTCAAAAAATATCTAGACATTCCATAAAGTCATTATCAAACACAAATTTTCGCGAGATTAATGTATAAGAACCAAAATTAAAGAAAATCCTCTGGAATTGAATGATCGAAATCACAAACCCTAGACCACAAGTCCCTTACTTCTGCAGCTTCTGCTTGAGATCGGCCATGGCCTCGACGGCCCACGCCCTCGTTGGTGGCGGCACCAAGACGACCCTCGGTGGCGGGATCTCCGGCTCAAAGAGACCACCCTCGGCACCGGCGAACTCCCAAAAATCCAAGTCCCATGCCGATCTCCGCGCGACAGATGGATCTGACTTGCCCTGCAAGGAGGTGATGAGCTTCCCCCAATCGCCATCTTCTCTGAAGGCGACGGACGCTGAGGCTGCCCGGGACGGTTTCCGGACGACCGAAGCCTTCTCCGCCAGCAGGATCACCGACGACCACCCCACCACTCCAACGCCGAAGACCCTTCCGGTCGTTGTCATCGTCCCTCCTCCCATCGTTCCAATCGTTTCCAGCCGCCGGAAAGAGTGAGGAGAGGGAAACGTGCATATCGTCTGACGTGGAATTTGCGTTATCTCCGCCTTTCTGATCCAACGCCTCTTTTGCACCGTCGGCAAACGGATCGGATTCGGATTAGCTAAATATATAAAAGATATGGATCCAAATTAGATCGGAACATTTAAAAATCATCATTATGGCATTCAGGGTCGGGTCCGTTTGCATCAGGGTGAGCCTCACATTTGACTCGTCTCTTTAGAGTCTGGACACGATATAAAGGGGTCGGATCCAATGATATGCGAGTTATGGCCAAACGAAGAACTAATCAAATCATTGGATTCTAGGCTCGTAGCATTCTTGGACTAGGGAATTGGAACTTATGATTGTTCCCAAAACCTAATTACATGTTTATGTCGTTGGGCTTAGGCCATGTTTGGTTGGTTAGTACCAAATATCAGAATACATAATGTAACCCTCTCATATTTTTAATTTTTTTTAAAATAAGTAAAAATTAAAAAAAAATAAAAAATAAACAACAAAAATGATTTCAACTTTGGTTTAAAACCTCAAGTGGGTCACATTCTAAGAATCACAATATAAATCAAAAGCATAATTTAATTCAAGCATGCATTATATACAAAGTCATTTACAAAAGTTTGGACAATTAAACATCTAGGATTGAAAAATAAAAATCATAAAGTTTTCTCGTGAACTTGAAAATCTTGATTCTTCGATGCCACTTTCATCTAGTATCCACTGTTGTGCAAGGTGTTCTATACCTAAACTTGTATTTCTCCAAAATAAGAGGTCAAACTTGTGACAGTTGGTAAGTAAATACATATAACTTATAATATCAAAACCTATTCAAGAATCATGATTTAACTCTACTTATGCAATTCAAATTCAGACTATATAAAGTATATAATTTCAGCAAATGGCAACTCATGTATTCAGTATGATGTAAATAATCACCCATACATTTAAAACAAATAACATTAATAACAATGACATTGTCCACCTTTTTTCAAGTAGTTATTAAAATATTAGAGCTTTGGTTTCGATATTTATTAACATCGCGAGTATTCACACCGAGACCATTTTGAGGGTTTATTATGCCATATGTATTTTAATTACTCCAAATGACTAGTGTACGGGTCCCAAGAAAAATGGTTTGAAACTGGAAAAAATCCCTCAAGGGCCGCTTTGATGTTGATTCAGATGCATCCTAAAACTTCTGCAGAAATTTGGGTGGTCGCTTACCTCGATCTACAAAACCTGTGAGTGACTGGAGACCCATGAAAATTTATTGATCCAAAAAATATTTTTACATGTCACTCGAGGCTTGTACCACCTACCCTCTCCAAGGTAAGCCACAATTGTATTATGCCATGTTTTTCTATTAAATTTTTCTAACTCATTTAATGTTGCTCTGTATATACAGGCAATTCGCCTATAAAGATAGAAAATCACTTAAAGTTTATGTATAAGCATAATTCATTTAACATCTTATATATAAGAAAAATTTCAGTACAATGATATTTGTCAACAATAATCACAAGCTACATATTCATCAACATGCTCCATGACAACAAAAGTTGTTCGAACCTTGGCCATAGCCTGGCCAAAATAATTCATTTCATAAACAACAATTTCAAGCATTTTAATTCAAAATCTGTAGGGTTTCATTAAACCTTAATCTAATTATTGAACGACAATCTTTATAACAAGCATTCAAGCATACTAACCTGAATCAAAGAATTTCGTCATAGATGTTAATTTAGACCTGATCCACTTTTATCAAGTCTGACTCATAAATAAATTTGATTCAATTTATGTAAATCCATTACTCACTTCTAAACTACTCCAAATGTTATCATATCAACTTCAATTAATTGGATTTAACAACAATAATTGAAAGAGTAAATATGAAACCATGAAACATTCAAAGTAGCGAACTTTGTCATGCCTAAGGACTAAACCAACTTATTGTGTGTTCCCCATACCTAAAGCAATGTAAAATTCCTTCTGCAATAGACGTGGTGAAATTGAGTACTAGATCATATATGAATCAATAAATAATATTAATTAATTAGTTATGAAAGTTTGTCATAAAAATTTATCAAATTAGACTTGAATTTTAGAAAATGCCAAGTAGGTGTAGATATCATTCTTAGATGACGATACCCTAACGAAAACATAATCTCCTATGACAAAACTGAGTTTCCTAAATGTCAAAATCACCTTCACAAGGCTTGCCCTGGTTGTTTAGTTGGTCAGCCGTGGTGGCATAGATACGGCCTGCCAGCCTATTCTGGATGTTCCGTTGTTGTTGTTGTTGTTGTTGATGTTGTTGTTGTTGATCTCCTCTTGTTGTTTGCCACTTTTATGCGACATTAGCGGATAAAATATCATCTTACCGCAATACAGACAAGCACATGTATCACGAGGGCACGGTTGTCCATCATATAGTCGATTACACTTCTAGCATGACTAACTCTATTGTTGTGGTCAAGTCATGTCTCTCTCATTCTGTTTTGCCTCTTGGCCTGAGGAGTGAACCACTTCCCAGTGAACTTCTTTTTGCCATTACCACCTTGTTCACTTGACTATTGTTGTCCTGACCTATTCCACTGGCCTTTCTGTCCTTCATCCCAGTCATCCTTTAGGAGTGTCACCACCTCTATAGCATTGTGTAGAGACTTCGTTCCCCTAGTGAAAACCTTAGTCCTTAGCACTAGCTTCATACTCTAGGAAAAATGTATTGCTCGATCCTCCTCAGTGACATAGACATTGGGACAAGAGCGTTCCAATGCCCTAAACCCCGTGATATAGTCCAGCAAAGACATTGTTGGTGTAAGTTTCAAGAAATAGATTTTGAAAGATATTTTTAATAAAATTGAAACGTGTAAACCATACACCAAATAATAAAAACCAGCTCACACTAGTGTGAGATCTGGGTCGAACTCAGGAAACATGATGAAATATATTGTATTCCACACAAAGTACACCTTTATTGCCTTAATAAAAATAAAAATTAAGTAAATATGGAACACAAAAGTGTGTAAAAACCTATTACAATGTCATGAGCTTGAAAGAAACAAAATACAACCCCAAATGTGGCCCAAGGCCCTAACTAACTAAAAAAATAAAAAACAAAGAAAACAATGAGCTGCATCCACTCGTGCACTGGAATCCAAATCCTTGTGTTTCAATCTAATTTGTTCTCTTTAAGCATAGTACCTCCGGTCCGTGGTAGCCACCTGCAAAATCAACACAATACACAAAACAAACCATACTTTGCATGACTAGGTTAGTTCATGAATATTGCATAACAAAATAAATAAATAAATGAGACAACTACAATTTCTAGACATGAATCCCAAATGAATCAATAGGATATGGTCTGGCACATAGTGCCTTTGTACCAAGATACAACATGATGTATGGGATTCGCAAACTGGAAATCAACCAAAGCACGATCCTCGAAATCAAACCTACACGATTCACAATTACCGGTCAAGATAGGTTTCCATAAATTGGCATAACAGTCTACTATTGAAAATTTGCACGAACGTTCCTGACACGATCAGAAATCTAACACAATTTACGGATTTGGAAAAGTCTGTGCGAAACTCCCATAATAAATAAAGAACATAAAAAATTTCAGATATGACAGACAAATTTGTATTCTAGATAACCACTGTGATGCCCCAAACCCCGACCTTAGAAAAACCTCAGATTTTCTATGGATTTTTTTTTTTGAAATGGTTTTACTGAAAACAACGGAAACAAAGGGTAAAGAGTGTAGCTAGGTAACAAGGCCGCAAGCCTGAGCGGGCCACAGGTAATTAAAACATACATGACTATTAAACTAATTAAGGGTACATTCACAAGTTTTCAAAGGGGTATACAACCCAACAGTTTTGAAGTTACAAAATGTGACAGTATAACAAGTCTCCAGAATAGGGTGAAACATCCCTACAGAAACCCAAAACCAACAGGAGCAAGATCTGCAGCTAAGTGTGGGTCCCCAAGCCTCCACCGTGTGTCGTCGCATCAACACCGTGCCTATTCATCACCTGCATCCCCATAAAACGGTGTTAGTACTCTTGCGAGTTGGTGAAGAAACAACAACATATAATCATTTCTCAAGAAACAGGCATCATTGCTATGATGGAACAGTTAGAAACATTTACAATAAAGTACATGTGCGTGTGTAAAGTAAGTGTACGTGTAACAAGTACTAACAGGGTAAAGCAAATAACAAAACAGAGCAACTACCAAATATAAGCAGCTAGGGAAAAAGTAAAGGAACAAAACAAGTACTGAAACAGTGAACAAGTAAAGCAACATCTACAGTATGTAAGTTGTGATTGGTTAGTCTTTGAGTTCTTCTTATTACTCCTTCGGGTACGCAAAGGAACCTCGCATTCTATGAGACATGCACCTGACGTCTGTTATTCAATTTCTAATGTGGTAACCAGGGATGCTACAGACCGAGTAAACCTTATGCGAGCAGCACGCAGCTGAGAGAAACTCTCACATAGGTAAGGATTGCAATTCATACTACTGCAGTAGTAAGGTCCTAAAAATGTAACCTCGACCTCCCTGACTTTGAGTGACTGGAGGTCAAAGGACGCTACAGCTCCTGTCAAAACACGTGTCGTAGTAACGCCAAGTCACTCAGGGTTGTATCATCCACCCTCTCTAAGGTGAACCGTCTTGTGAATGGGGCGAAGTAGGTTTATCTTTCTTAGGGTCATTATTCAGTCACACCACCTGACGAGGAATTTATGCCTCGTGGTCCCTGCGGGGTACGCAAATGAGGACTTAGCCTGCCCATCCAGGTGCTCAGCCTCACACAGCTAACAATAGCGCATCGCTCGTGAAAGTGATCATAACACCATATTATTTTCTTTCATAATTTAAGGTATAGTCACACGTGAGTTCACTCATGACAAAAGGGCCCTTGCCCAGAGACTCCAATCGAGTCTAAACAAAAATAATGTTACTCATACCCTATGGTGTTCAAACTTTGTATATCAGTCTTTTCATTTCATAAATTAGGTGCACTTCATGCACTCATCAATGCCTCAAGCAATGTACCAGTCGAGGTACGCACTACTCATTACGAGTGTCAGGATGTACTACGTGCAAAGTGCAACTAGATACCACATGATTTTTCGTCAATTGCATAACATAAAGAACAAAGGCATGATACAACTGCATAACTGAGAAACATGATGCAATTACATGATAATGTGCGTGTGAGTGTACAATTCATCAATTTCAAGAGATATGCAAGAATTCAAGAATATAAATATCATTTCAAGTACAACATACTGAAACAATCGTTGCAAGTTTCTCAATTACAATTCCAAACAGATCAGAACTTCAAAGGTCTTGATTTGGCGTTTCACGTAACATGAGACCACCCTTATAGAGAAGACTCACGATTTGGTACACATATGTGTTGAGATTGAAATCTAAGATATTCTCATACGTATGGGAATTACATTCGCATTCCAAGGTGGATCGCCATACTTGCAGGAGGAAAAGATGCAAATATGTCACGAAGGACAACCATGTGCTTATACCTTGCTCGGCTACTTAATTCAACATACTTACGTGTCAAGGATGAAATCCAGGATACTCCCAACTTATGGGAATAACATTAGCATTTCCACGGTTTGGGTATCGCGCCTGCGGACCCGATACAAAGACACCAAACACGTCCGCGACTTGTAACCAACGTAGGCATTATATACGTGGGGTTTGCAACAGTGCTCGCCCGATTTACACGTATTAAACAGTTGGAACTGGAATCAAGGGAAAGTATGAGATTCATATATTCTGTTGTGACAGCCTATAAATTGGGATCAAAACTTGATAAAAATTTGTAGTGTGCAAATAGATTTGTCAAGCAATCTGACCCAATTTATGGATTCAAATTTCGAATCCAAAAGCTCCAGATATATGAAAAACAAAAGGTAGCAGAATATGAAATAAAATAGAACCTAAACTAACACTATATTAAATGAGATTTTTATTTCAATTAACGTTTAATAAAAAACTAAATTAACTAATTTACATCCTATCTAATTTAACCAACTAAAAAAAAATAAATCTAAATTAATTCAGAAAAATGAGCACTAAATTTTTTTTCTATTCTAAAGCTAGATCGAGGCTCGGTTTGGACGATGACCAATCTGAGCCATTAATCTGGCTTTTATTTGACTAAAAAATTTAATTAAAAACAAATCTCACAACAACTGCAAATCTTCTGCAGTTGCAGACTTCTAACTAATTAACAAATTAATGTGATAAAAAAAAAGTTACAACTAAATGAAAAAGAAAATGCTACTTCAAGAAACAACGATCGACGGTTTGGATTGAATGAAGGTCAATCCAAACCGTAGATCTGATATTTATAAAAAAAAATCTTTCTTTTTCAACTTTAAGAAAACTAAATAAAGGGCACACAGATCTACAGATTACAAAAAAAAAAATTACAAATTAACGAAATAAAAATAAGTGAACACGCTATTTTAGATTAGATCATCCGATAGTTTGGATTGAACAAAGGTCGATCCAAACCATCGATCAGTTCCTAATTTATTTGTTTTTTTAACAAATAAATACTAAGATGCAGATTTGATAAAATGCAGCAAAAAAAATTGAAAAACAAATTAAAAATAACCGAAAAAGAGAAGCAGAAATCGCTAATCTAACTAATCTACATTTTGGATTGAATGATAGTCAATCCAAACCATAGATCTGGTCTTTTTTTTCTATAATAACAATAAATAAAATGCAAAAAAATGCAGAATGCGTACATATGCTAATCTAACCTAATACATCAAAAAAATGACACACTAATTAAAACGACAATAAAAATTATTCTACAATTGAAAAAGAGAGGAGAAAGAACTACCGAACAACAGATTTAGTTTTCTCGATGGCTTGGGTTGAGGAAAGAGCGATCTTTGCCTCATTCAGCATGCAACAACACTCCCCTAATGGATCCCCACGCAGATCCTACAGAAGAAAGGAAAAGAAAAGAAAAAGGAGAAGGAGAAAAAAATTGAAAAATTGAGAAAAGGTGAATGAGGACGTGGAAGAATAAGAGGGGAGCTAAGGAGAGGGAGGTTGCATGAATTGAAGGATCAAAGACCCCTTTTACTCAGCCTCTAATTTGGTTTTTATACTAATTAATTAGGGTTTATAAAAAATTATAAAATTAATACAAAAAGTTAATACCTATTTGAAAATACTACCTAAGCTTGTTAGATTTTACAAAAAGGGTTGGCACCAACTAGGAGCGGGGTTTTTGGATATTTTTCACTTGGATTTGGATTTAGTGCATGTTGATCACGTTTGGATTGAATTCATCATCCATTTGACATGATTTGGACTGGATCATGAACTAATTCACTTTGAAACCGTAAAATGGCTATAGTTTCATTGTCTTAACTCCGAATTGCACGAAATTCAAATCTTAGCTCCGTGATACCTGAAACAACATAAACATGGGCATTATCACAATAGAAGGTAAAAAAAATGCATGAATTTAATGATAATTATGAATGCATTTTCATGCATTATCAATTGTCCCCTGCTTCAAGTCTAAAAGCTCTTGCATCCTCGTGTCACACTCATGCTTGAAAAAATAGGCTACAAAAAAGCCTCAACAAACTTCTCTCAAGTCACCTTGTCATTCTGGAACTGAATCGCGTATATTGTATCTCTTTTATCAGTGTGGTCCTTCACACAATAAGTCCCAAAGTTGACCTTACCAAAAAATGGAGAGTTCATGTCCATAAAAGGTCTGTAGGCGACCCCACCCACATGTTGTTGGCTCTCTTGGGCAACTTGCTGCAAGTTATTGCCCATGGCCTGCATAGTTGCGGCATGCAATTGTACAACCTCGACCAGGTTGTTTAACAAGTTCATAACACCATTGACACGAGTTGCCCATGCCATCTATTACAAAAAAATTTAAGTTGATCTAGGTCTTATTGTCAAGTCAATTTGGTAATGTCCCTAAAAATTTCTAAGTTCTCAATCACATAAATCAAACAATAATTAAAATTGAGCTTACAGAGCAATACTCGATTGCTGGATGAACCATAAACCAAAAATTATAATCCCTGCCATGAATCTAAATAAATTTTCTACGTATCGGTAACAAATCTCTACCGTGAAAGGACAAATTTGATACCCAATCTAAGCCTAGGATCTGATTCCACGTCTGTAATGCCCTAAAATGTTAACCAAAAATTTCGTAGAATTTGTTTTTTGTCCTATTATATAATGTTGTAACGACTTTACCAACAAATAAGCTTCAACTATACATAACACTAGACGAGTTCGCTTGAGTGCAAGTGCAAGTGTATCTTAGCCTCTTAGTACGAGATCCAATACATAACCACCATTATCAAATTGATAAAACCACTACATAAAGAATCATTAAATTAAGTGTCTCATCAATTGCATTGCCTTAACCAAATTAAGCTCTAAGGAGTCAGTCTGTGCAAACACCGACGTTTACTAGCTCCCTAGAACAACATTTGAGATAATATGACCAATTGATAAAACCCTTTATTTCAAAATCTTGTATACTTTCAAATTTATAGCGAAAATAGTATCTTGAAAACGGTTTAATATTATGACGAGTTGTAAGTATTTAAAGCAGTGTCACCAAACCATAAACTATTATAAACCATTCATTTTATAATTAAATAATTCATATCAATGGTTCAATTAAATAAACATTCATCAGAGTAAATAAAATCTACAAGATTTAAATAAAATAAAAGAATAAGCTCACATGGCACCCTTGTAGCATCCCGCAACCACTCCTCAGCTCATTCATTATCTATGCATTTTAAAAGTAGGGGGTCAGACTCCCAATCGGGTCTTAGTAGGATACACATTAAGATTACATGCATACACAACACTAAGCATATATAAGCATGCATTTATATAACAATATACAACACATAATAGCAGGCATTTAACTAAATCTCAGCAACAGTTAAATTTTATAAAATATATTATCATAACATATCATCATTAAACATCATATCATCACAAGCATGCCTTCAACAGAAACAAAAATGATAAACATAATTGCAACAAAAATAAAGTAATCATAGTTATCTAATTAATTATTTTTTTCTTAATCTTGTAGGCACCCTCAAGCGAAATTCTTCATTCAGTCAAAACCATTCAGGCATTTATCATGTTATGTATTTTATTATAATCTGGATGACTAACTAGATGGTAATTTAAAAGGAGAATATCTAACAATCGAGATAAATTTTTTTAATGATAGCATAAAATAGGATCAATCCCATAAAAAGGCTCTGCAGGTCAAAGAAACTACCACCTAGGCCACACGACAGTCTCATTCTCCCTCACTCACGAGACTAGGGAACCAAAGAAGATGTCCCATTCTCCAAACAACACAATGTCCCAGAAGCTTGTACTCTCTATCATCTCTAAGGTAGACTTGGGATGCTAGATATTGAAAATTCCTATACCCCTTTTTAGGTATCAAGAACCATCTAATGTAGGGTTATCTTTAATTAAGGTCATAGGTCAATGATATATTTTCACAATTTGGTATACAGTCAACACCTCATGGGTTCTCACAACCTCTTTTGCACACAACTAAGTGGTCTGATACTTTTGCATAGCACACACATGCCTTACAACACAAGAATATCATTTGACCCCATCCCCACAATCGTGCATACACAATGCACATCCACATAAGCATGTGCAATACACTCATTCGAGTACAAAAACACTGATCGGTTCCTCAAACAATGAGCTCATACATAAGCAATCAGTCATGCATCATACAATTCATATATCAAAGCATGTAACAACAATAATTAATCATCATGATGCATACACATAAATCACACCATATCATATATTGCATATCATACTCATATAAGCACATAAACAGATCATGCATTCATGTAACTATGCAAATATCATTCAGCATATGCATAATCATAATATAAACATCATTTAAAATACACACGAGTCTCTAAGCATCAATGTGTTGAGGACTTGTCCAACTGATGCTCTTTCGGGACTCAAACGTATGTACTATAAAGAGTTTCAACTCGAGACTACAGGGATTGAATTTTATCAATCGGTATAAATTTTGTCCCGATAAGATTACAACTAGAAAAAATCTAAAATTTTTATATTATATACATGAATGTGTTAGCTAAATACATCCATAAACCTTGCCTCAATCGGTATGTGGAGCAGAGAGAAATAATTATTTTACTAAAAATGTTTTTTTTGCTCCTTGACTGACCTATCTGGTTTAGCCCCTCTGAAAAAGCATTAATTCAATGTCCTTATAGAACCAAAAATTTTCTATAAAAATTATTATAAATAGATGGACATGTCTGAAACAATCTTTCATAGAGATCAGGTAAAAAATTTATTGGATTTATGAATTAAAATTCATGAACTACATCTTGTTTAGGATCTTGGATAGGCTATGCTATAAAAAAATTTAGGCTTCTAAGCTAACTTCCATCATTTTTAACTCATAGACTCTAATGAATATGAGAACCAATTTTTTATCAAAACTTTTTAAATATATAATATAACAAACATAAATTTTTTAGCCATAACCATGAAACAAATTTAGAGAAATAAAATCAGCAATATAGTATAGTCGAAATACAAGATTTTTGTTTGGACAAAAATCCTATTTCGACTTCCATAGGCTATATTTTCTCATCCAGATTCGAATAGAGTCAAAATTTCTCCTAGGACTTCCTCAATGAATCTTAAACATTTCTCTAAAATTTGAGAAATTTTGGCAAAACTGTTTGGGCATATGATAAAGTCCTTGAAAAGTGTTCATGCCCACAAAAATTGGCCATGCTATCTTCATTAAAAACCATGTATGTTTCAGATTTTGGACCCCAAAAACATGGAATTCTGAAAAATGTAAAATAGATAAAAGATAAAAATTGAAAATATTTTTCTAACGGTGTATGGCATGCCAGAAACAGACAGAAGGGTGCTAAGATACAACCCTAGAACACACCAAAAAAGATGTGTTGAATAGGCATCGGGATACCTATTATGATTGTTCTAGCCTATTTTACAACCACCAGTGCCAATAATCCGATAATACATAAAAAAAGATAGAGAAAGAGGATTCTTTATCTTTCCAATGCCACATATATTATAGTGATCAAGAACACAAACTAGTTGACTATTTCACAACACAGGATGAATACCGATGCTGGCTTTTGAATAGGAAAAATGAGCACTTTCGAGGAGTTTTTCGTTTCGATCTCTATACTAGATAGATTTAGATATGAATTTTAGCTTTTCAACAAGCCCAAAAATGTGAATACTCATCACCAAATTGTTGAGATATAGATAAAAGAATAGGCATTTCATGTGAAAAATAGTCACAAAATGACTATTTTTTACTATTCACACGTATTTTAGAGGATGTTGAGACAAAATATGAAAACAAGACTTACATATGAAGCGTAGCCACATTTGTATGCTTTCTAACAAATCTAAGAACACAAAAAAGTGAGCTATGAGCATAGAGATATGTCTCTATCACTGCAATAGTGCCAAAAAACAAAAAAAATAAAATAAAATAGGATTTGAATCTAGATGCGAAAAACATAAAAAACGAATACTAATCACGCTAGAATTCTGGCAACTTCAATCTTTAGATCACATGAATAGTCCCATCACGGTTGCCACCAAAACCCATAAAAAATAAAATACACAAACCTTTCAAATCCGAGTATGAAAGGCTGAGGGGGCAATTTTTGTCCCGAAGGCACGCCAAAAAGGTGGCTAACAAAAAGAAAATGGTTGTTGACGATCATTTTCTTTAACGACAACTTAACTTGTTATTGAAAACCTTTAATGACACGTTTCTCTGATGATAATTCAAGACCTCTAATGATAATTCTTAACCTCTGACGATAATTCTTAATAAAAAAAATATTGATGACACCTTTAGACCTTTAATGACAAGTTGTCTTGTCGTCAGCGTTCATTTTAGAGGCCAAAAACTGGAGATGAAGTCAACAAGACCTTAAAATAGGTAGAAAGCATTGAATTTTGTTTTATAACTGACATGAAATGACTCAGTCAAATTTTGTGTGTCTACACATTCGTTTGCATATATCATGGTGGTTCCACAAGATGTTCACCTGGCCACAAACTATGAAAACCTAGCATATGCAAACAAGTTGACTAGGCAAAGACTTCTTCTATATACCTCCTTGCGCAATACCCTCTGAATCATATTTCTAGTTTGTTGTAATGCTTTTACATTCCAATTTTCTTCTGGTGCATAGTGGATTGGATTTTTGGCTATATTTCTAGTGTCCATCGCTAATGATCAGTCATTTTTCACCTTCTAAGACAGTAGTTTCACACATATATTAATCATCACACAAGTCAAAGCCTTTGATGCTACTGGTAAAGATTATACAAATTTGTGTCCTCGATTTCATTGTGTATTCTGCTTATATTTTTGTATAATCGCTCGTCAAGGAGCTCATTGAAAACTACTTTGTACACCAAGATCATGGTGGACCCAAAATTATGAAGAAGTCATCTCTCTGAAAAAATGGTTTTCGCTCCTACAAGGTTGTCTTTTGTTAGTTTCTCTTTTCCCTTATAACACACTAGTCTATCATCTGTAGGGCGTCCATAAATAATATAACTATCACTGAAGCAGGTTATATGTCCCCCCCCCGAAGATGCATTGTTTGCTGCAGTGCGTGTTCAGGGGTCTGAATGAATGCCATGTATATAAGCTCATGGACTCATATCCCCGTGTGTGTCGGCATCACTTAGCATTAGAATTTCGTGTAGTTGCAAAGACTTAAGTACCCTTTCCCACCAAGAAATGACGGTTCAAGAAAAGGACAAAAATATCCTCTATTCAAAAATAGTGAAACGGCGGTTCGAGATCCTCTATCTAGAAAAGTGAAAACACCAGTTCTAGAATGATGTTAACTCTTCAAAGTCCAAACGCTCCATTTTTGCTTTAAGCAGTAAGCTTTTGCACCATCTACTATAACATGAGCTCCCTTTACCATTGTCTACTGCCACCAGATTTTTTTATCATCGTCTGCTTCCATCGTAGCACCCTTTGCCGACGTCTACTGCCATTGGAGTGCCCTTTGTTGTTATCTACTGTCGCCAGAGCAACCTTTTCCTTCGTCTCCTGCCACTGGAGCACCCTTTGTCGTCGTCTGTCGTTGTCGAGCATCCTTTGCTGTCGTCTGTATAGTGGCAGCATCATTGCTACCATCGACTATATCTACCTTCTGGGTGTTTCTCCTCTACTATCGGATTACCAAAACTCGTATCATTTCGGTGAGTTTCGTGTAAGGATTCGTTATGTAAACAAATTGATTTATAAATTTGAATGCTAAATCTTATAACTGGTTTTACTATTCATGCTAAATAACACCTATTTTTATACTGAAATAATCTGATTTGTACATATCCACCTTCTGGGTGTCAAAAAACAGTTAGCACAATTTGTTCTTATGAAGCAACAACAATTTATATGTTTGAAGCAATAACGATTTAATGAAATTACCATGATTCATACTTAAGTTTGATAAATCGTACATCAATGTTTACACATAAATCCCAAACGTTACAACGATATGTACTTACTTATAAAGGTTGTGATTGCTACAATAATTTGTAAGTTTGAAGCAATAGCGATGTGTATTTATGAAGTTACCTCAATTTGTACTTATGTTTGCTAAATCTTACAATAATGTTTACTTATGAAGCCAAATATTGTGACTATTTTTAATGTTGGTGATTGATTGTTTAACGAATGAGATAATTTGTAATATTATATACTTGGGGAGGCAGTTGTAACATATAATGATGCAGTTAAATTTATGTGTTATGCAGGTTAGCAATGTCTAAAGCTCGTCACACAACAAATCCCCTGTCGTTCAATTTCATGAGACTTAATGAAATTATCCACCATTCCCATCTATATGAGCATTATGAAGGGTACAAAACTATATTAAAGATTAAGAATGATAAAGGAAGGGACAAAATATTGAAATTGTATTATGCAGAGCTATATCCATCAGATATTGAGGTTGAAGATCAAAGGAAGCACGAGAAAGAACTAAAGATGATGAAGAAGAAGGATGACGAAGAAAAGGAAAAGCAAAGGAAGAAGAAGGAGAATGAAAAACAAAGGCAAATGAAGGAGGAGAAGGAGAGGGAAAGACAACGGAAAAAGGCGGAGGAGGAGGAGAGAGAAAGGCAAAGGAAGAAGGAGGATGAGAGAGAAAGGCAAAGGAAGGAGGAGGAGGAGAGGTAAAGGCAAAGAAAGAATAAGGAGGAGGAGGGAGAGATGGAAAGGCAATTGAAGAATGAGGAGGAGGAAGAGAAGGAAAGGCAAATGATGAAGATGAAAGAGGAAAGGCAAAGGAAGAAGCATCAAGATGAGGAAGAGAAGGAAAGGCAAAAGAAGGAGAAGGAGGGCGAGGAAGAGAAGGAAAGGCAAAGGAAGGAGAAAGAGGGCGAGGAAGATAAGGAAAGAGAAAGGAAGGAGAAGGAGGGCGAGGAAGATAAGGAAAGAGAAAGGAAGAAGCAAGATGAGGAAGAGAAGGAACGGGAAAGTAAAAAGCAAGAGGAGGAAGAGAAAGAAAGGGAAAGAAAAAGGTAGGAGGAAGAGAATGAAAGGGAAATGAAGAAGCAGAAGGATGAAGAGAAGGAAAGGAAAAGGAAAAAGCAGGAGGATGAAGAGAAGAAAATGGAAAGGAAGAAAGTAATTGAAAAGCAGTGTAGAGAGTCAAAAGAGCGAAGAAAGGAAGAAAAAAGTCAGAGGATGGAGGAAGGGGATGAAAAGGAGAAAAGTGTGGCCAAGGTACGTAAAACGATCATGTTTGTCATGATTTACTATGATAATTATTACTATGTATAGCGATTATTGCGATAGCAATTACTATGAACGATTTATTGTGATAGCGATTACTATGAACGATTGACTATTATAGGTATGATTATGTATAGCGATTACTGTGATAGTGAATACTATGTATAGCGAGTGTGCAACGATTATGATTTATAGTGATTACTGTGTACAACGACGTGTAGAAGTATAAATATGACTAATTTTGATTTGATACGAATAATATGTTGTTTTGTGTTACAGAGAGGTCACAAGAGAAGTAGAGCACTAGGTGAAAAGCTCAAAGAGCGGTGTCAGTGTCCTATAATTCTATTGTGGTATAGACGACTGAGTGAATATCAGAAGAATCGATTGCGAAATATGCACTTCGGCGGTTCGGGAGCCTTCTGGACCAGCATTCTTTTGAAACATGCTGTAACACCATGACCCACCTGGTAAATAAGTGAAATAATATGACGAACACATTTCAGTTTGATTTTTTTGAGATCACTGTGACCCTAGAAGATATAACACAAATTATGAGCCTTAAGTGCCACGAAAGTGTTGTCCTATTATGGGATTCAAACTATATCACAAGGGACAAGTGCATGGTTCTTATAGGAATATCGATGGAGGACTGGAGGGAATGTATTTCTGGTGAAAATAATTCTATATTGATGAAAGTTTATTCTTTTCATAACAAATGGGAAGGTCGGTCCGCTACACGTGCATCTGAAAGAGCTGACCAAGAGTTGTGCGGCTTTCTTCTTTATTTTTTTGGACTTACTTTATTTTCTAATTTGTTTGGTTCGAGAATAAGTTACCAGTGGCTGCAATTCTTGGAAGACTTAGATAAAGTTGACAACTATGCATGGGGTGTTGTTATGCTTGCACACTTGTATAGTCAACTTTACCATGTGAGTAATGGTACAAAAACTGTCACAGGGTTTTGGCCATTTGTCAGGTAATTGTTTATTGCATATTTTATAGTTATAGACTAACATAGTTGAAGGCTATATTCTTACTAATATATATGAATTTGTAGGCTTGGTTGTGGGAGCATATTGTCGCCTTGTGTCCTCAGTGTGCCCCTGCGATTTATGGTTTTTCAAAGATCGGCCGGTGGGCTAGAATAAATGTAAAACAAGATAATGTTAAGTTCATTTTAGATGGTCTGCAATTAAATGAGATAAACAGTTTAAAATCGTTTACAATCGTTTCAACATTTATAATTGATTAATATAAATCATTGAAATGTTTAGCATTCTTAAGTAATCATCGCTGTAGGATTTTCACTTCGTTAGTACAAATTGTTCTAATGTTTAACATTCTTAAGCAATGATCGTTGTAGGATTTTGTATTCCTTAGTACAAATCGTTATCGCTTTAGCATTTAACTTTCGTTAGTAAAAATCATTGTAATCGTTAGCATTCTTAAGTAATGATCGATATAGGATTTTGTATTCCTTAGTACAAATCATTATTGCTTTAGCATTTAACTTTCATTAGTGTAAATTGTTGTAATTGTTAGCATTCTTAAGTAATGATCATTGCAGAAATTTATATTCCTTAGTATAAATTGTTATCGCTTTAGCATTTAACTTTCATTAGTGTAAATCATTGTAATCGTTAGTATTCTTAAGTAATGATCATTGCAAGATTTTGTATTCCTTAGTACTAATCGTTATCGCACGTAAATCATTATAATCGTTAGCTTTCTTAAGTAATGATTGTTGCAGGATTATTTTTTCATTAGTACAAAGCGTTATCTTTTTAGCATTTAGCATTCGTTATTGTAAATCATTGTAATACATAGCATTCATTAGTGTAAATCATTTTAATACAAATCTATCATTAGTAACAGTCATAATAATGTTAGCACTCTTTATTATAAATCATTTTAATATTTTGCATTCATTAGCATGAATAATTATGTCTATACCTAAACCATAATCTCCAATGTAAGGTTGTGTGGAGATCGTATAGATATGAGGAGGACGAGGACCAAGAGGTTGTTGCTGAGGCTGCGAGACTATCTTCTTGCGATATTTGGTTATTTAGCAATTATGAAGCCGAGTTGCAACATGGTAGTAAAGTTCTCCTACAAGCTAGCTTGGGACAATCTACCCCAAAGCAGCCTGTGAAAGTGAGAAGGAAGATGAAAAGTAGTGGAGCCAGGAACATGAATTGGCATGATCGCTTCAGGGAACAATTGGATAGCTGAAACAAAGAAGGTGTTTTTGCCGTAGCGTATGATTATAAAGAACGACAATGTGACCCTAACTATTTCAAAAAATATTGAGAACCCATGCGTCAAAATTTGGAGATTAAGAATAAGCAACATGGAAATGTTGGGAACCCATGCGTCTCTCCTGTCCCCCATCATGTCGTCTCCCAACAAAGAAAACATGTCCATCGTGGCCCTTTGGCTATAACAACGATTCCCTCAGTTACAGTACATAATGAGGAGCTAACACAAGTCATAACTCCGGCTACAACAACGATTCTCTCAGTTGCAGTACACGATGAGGAGCGAACACAACTCACAAAAAAAGAAGGTAGACTTTGCCACAAGGTTTGAGATGTTGGAGAGGGATAATAAGGAGTTACAGAAGCTGGTGAGGAATTTGAGGAGACAAATGCGATCACTGGTAGAGCTAATTACCAGTGCTTTTAATAAGATTGCAGGAACCAAGAGGCCACCGAGGAAAAAGAGTCCACCAAGAAAAAGAAAGAGACGATTATTATGTCAAAGTTCATCTGAGTCGTCAAGTGCCACTGAATAAACATTATATAATTTTTTATCCCGATATTTATTTATTATAATTCTACAATTCTTTGTTGTAATTCTATAATTCTTTTTTGTAAAGTAACATTCTATAAATGTATAATTCTTTTTTTAATGAGCATAACACACAAGTGCCACTGAACAAATCATTGTAATGTTCGACCTTCATTAAAAAAAATCAAAGAAGTGTTAAGCGTTGTGTACTGCACAAATTATGGATTGCTTTTAAGAGCATTCTTTATATCGTGATTTATACATACATTGATAAAATGATGAAACGATTTGTACGTATAAAGACTACGTACTATCACTATTTGCTACATCATGTTTTATACAACCATGCCACCAAAACCCATCAAATAATCGAACCAAATCTATTTGAATATCCTATTGCGATTTGCCTTTACGAGCTTTCTCTAAGTGAACAATATATTCCATCACAATTTACATAAATCGACATGATGTTTAGACTTAGTAAAGAACAAATTGAGTTAACTTCAAAGATACAGACGTCATTATGTAAATCGCAATGGGACAATATTCAGTATAACGATTCAGATATATTATATGTACAATGATTTGTCTTATCACAATTTACACTGACTGATAAAAGGCGAATAAATACAAATCTACTTAGAACCATAATTTTTTAAGTTTCATAATATAATAATATTTTTCCTCTAGCAATTTCTTTTACGAGCTATGTCTATGAGAACGATATGTCCATCGCGATTTACACAATGACTGATTCATAAAAGGCGGCAAAAAAAAATAATAAACAAATCGAGTTAACTTCAACGATATATTACAACCACATTCACTTACAAAATATATGAGTATTTAGTTAGAATACATGACCTTCGCTAGTCACTAAGAATGATAGAAGGCAAATTTATCTACCAATGGAGGTCCTTATCTCTTTGTAAGTTTTTTTTGCAGCACATTTGTACCTCTTGATTATGCATAGATTTGTTCTCATGTGTTCCTCTTAACGTATAAGAGCTGCGTGACTTTTTCCATGCATAGACTTTTACCAAGATATGCAGCTGCCCTTTGACATCCACTTCTACAAAATATCTTAACATCGAAATCCAAATTACCTTTATGTGCAACTGCGTATACATCCTCTCCAAGAAGATTAGCTCAAAATGGTTCTATATGCAACTGTCTATCATGCAGAATATTTGTGCTTGGTCTAGTATGGCGGCAGCGATGGACATCAACATCACCCCCTATCTATCATGTAGAATATTTGTGCTTGCTCTGGTATGACGACAACGATTAAAGATGATTATGGTCGTTATATTTTGTGTAAGCTTCAATATACTTTACGACAAATACACCACAATCGTATGTGTCATGAATATATTGATGTATACACAGAAGATAAGAACCACAATCATCATCGAAGATTATACAAATCTTTCCTCACGGCGTGAAACAACTACGTCATCAACATCAAACTCCATCTATCAATCATAGGTAGAAAGAACACAGAAAAACAAAGAAGAAAGAAAAATACAAGGAAAAAAAAGAAGGAGAAGAAGAAGAATAAGAAGAGGAAGGCAGAGGAGAAAAAAGAAGAAGAAGAAGTTGTGCTGTCGTAGAAAAGAAAAAGGAGGAGGAGTTAAATATATTAGGGTTTTTGACCTGGACAACGGGTCGGGTCAGGTAGGGTTTTACATAGAATAGGGTTTTACCCACGTGTACACAAATCAACATGACGTTTAGACTTAGTAAAGTACAAATCGATTTTACAACTTGATATAAATATTTAAGTAAAAGTTGTAAATCTCTATCACAGTTTTATAAATCTATCACGATTTGTACAACAACGAACATAAAGCGAAAATGATTTGTCCTATAGCGATTTGCGTTTATGAGCGTTATCTATGTGAATGATATCCTATTACGATTTACGAGTTTAGGGTTTAGCATTTAGGATTTAGGGGAGGGTTTAGGTTTTTGGGTTTTATGTTTTAGGGAATGGGGTTTAGGGTTTTAGGGGTTTAGGGTTTAGGTTTTAGGATCTCGGTTTAGGGTTTTTAGGTTTAGGGTTTAGGGTTTAGGGTTTAGGGTTTAGGCTTTAGGCTTTAGGGTTTAGGGTTTAGGGTTTAGGGTTTAGGGTTTAGGGTTTAGGGTTTAGGGTTTAGGGTTTGGGGTTTAGGTTATAGGGTTTAGGGTTTAGGGTTTAGGTTTTAGGGTTTAGGGTTTAGGTTGTAGGGTTTAGGGTTTAAGTTGTCAGGTTTAGGTTGTAGGGTTTAGGGTTTAGTTTTAGTGTTTAGGGTTTAGTGTTTAGGGTTTAGGGTTTAGGGTTTAGGGTTTAGGGTTTAGGGTTTAGGGTTTAGGGTTTAGGGTTTAGTGTTTAGAGTTTAGGGTTTAGGGTTTAGGTTTTAGGATTTAGGTTTAGGGTTTTAGGGTTTAGGTTTTAAGTTGTAGGGTTTAGAGTTTAGGGTTTAGGTTGTAGGATTTAGTTTTAGGGTTTTAGGGTTTTAGGGATTTAGGGTTTAGGTTTTAGGGTTTAGGAAGTTACCGGGACAACAATATGTCTTTGTTTGTCTTTGTGAACGATATCGATATATAATATCGCAATTGAAGAGCTTTGTGTTTTAGGTTTTGGGGTTTTTGGCTTTAGGGATTGGGGTTTAGGTTTAGGGTCGACAAGCTTTGTATATGTGAATGATATATCCTATCATGATTTATACAATGACTGATTAATAAATGGAGGAAAAAATAAAACAATAAAAAAATCAAGACAATGTTTAGAATAGATAAAGTAAAAATCAAGGTTACTTCTTAAATATAAATCGATTTACAACTTGATATTGATTTAAGTCGCAGTTTAAAATCAATTTCACTGCAATGATTTGTCCTATCGCGATTTGCTTTGACGAGCTTTGTCTATGCTAATGATTTGTCCTATCACAATTTACACAATGACTGCTAAAAGATGAAAAAGATGAAAAAGATGATGAAAAAATAAATCGACACGATGTTTATTGGTAATGTGAATGATTTTCCTATCGTGCTTTGTCAATGTGAACAATTTGTCAAGAAAAGCAATAAATAAATTGACATGATGTTTAGACTTAGTAAACTACAAATTGAAACTTAGTTGCAAATCGATTTCACTGTAACGATATGCGTTATCGTGATTTGTTTGATACATCCTATCGCGTTGACTAGTTTTGTAAAAGGCAAATGAAATGACATTTTTTAATTTAGTTAATGTGCAATGCAATTTATTTGCTCACGCCTTTTGAAAACTGGTAAATTTTTTTGACATATCGCGGTATGTGAAATGATATTTCCTTTATATATGAATGATATGTCGCACAAGTTTAATACGTTGTCACTTCGCTTTGCTTCATGAACAAGGAACATACAAAGTGATGTTTCCTTTATAAACAACTTGTTCATGAATCAAACATATAACCTGCTTTATCACAAATGGGGTATCGATGTCGAGGAAGGAGAAGACGACAACTACATGACCAACGATGGCAAATCAGGCATATATTTTCTAAACCTCGTGGCGAGTTTCTTCAAAATTTGTCTCTTTTATGGCGTATATTCGATTTGTGTTGTGTACTGTAGAAAAAAATTTCAATATCGTATCTTGAATATTCTGCTAATGTCAGTGGAACATCCACAAAAAGTGGTGCCCGAAAACTCAACAAAGACCTCCAAGATAACATCAAACAACTGCAAAATGAATTTGCAGAAGGAAACACTATCAGTAAGTTTGTATGTATGAAACCACTATCAGTTATATATTATGTATGCCATGGGTATGTATGTCAACACGTGCATATTTGTTGCAAACAAACTATATATGATTTCATCATGTATATTCAAAGCAACACAACATCCAATACTAGATGCATCGTCACCCCTTATTTCATAGTATATCAGTTCTCTTATATGATTATTTTCTTTTTTTATTTACTCTTATTACTTTGTGTTTTAACCTTACTATTATCACTGTTTTGTTCAACAGAGTTTCGCCCGTCGATTGCTATAATCCATTGGATTTCAAGATGGACTACCATACTGGGGTAACGATGATCATTGTAGAGACTTTTGGTCAAGTGAAAAGGTAAGTGAAGAAACCTCTTTTTCAAGGTTTAGGCATAACACTCCTAACACGATTTGTACTATCAATTTACAAATATTGATTCCTACACTCTGGCAAACTGCTTAGAATTGGGTCTTATACGTGATAGAATTACAAAAAAAAACGAATATGGTGCTACATCTCAATAGACTTTCACACTCGTATACATCGTGACATTTTGCATTTGGTAAGTTTCCATCTATAAGGGTATCGTATCATGTACGGTGGTCAGGAATTTACTTGCTTCTGCATTAACCACAGGCGAGATTCGTCAAAGATGTTTTGGGTGTCGACATTGGCGAGTGGAGGTTTCACTCAGCACTTGATGCTCCTTTTATAAAATAATGGCATAGATTATGGCGTATTTGTAATGAAGTATATTAAAGCAATATACAATGGACGAGAACCAGATTTTGATGTTGTATGCTCTTTATTATCCTCTATTATTAGGGACACAATTTATATATTGGTGTCACATTATATTTTTCTTGCAGGATGATATACCTCGATTCTACACAGAACTATGCAAAAAATTGCCGGAGTTTCTAATTATGGAAGAGAAAAAAACTGAGACGCCAAGAATATTTAAACGGCAACAAATGACGCGCCCCCTCCCCCCCAGAAGAAATATGATGTATATAGACTTCTAATAGATTTTACAGTCTGCACAACCAAATTTTGTATACTAATTTTGTAAGACTGCGTATACAAATTATATAAATATCTCTAGGTTGAAATAAATAAAATTTTAATTTTACTAAACACGCCAATAAGTTGGACTGTTATTTGTAGTAAAGGCAAATTGATGTTGTGTTCGCCCTTCATAAATGAAAATCGTAAAAGCGATTAGCATTGTGTACAATGGAAACGAGTTATTTTCTATAACGTGACATTCTATAAGTGAAGCACACAAATGTCACTGAATAAATCGTTGTAATGATCGGCCTTCATAAAATAAAATTAAACAAGTGTTTATATAAGTTTGAAATGATTTGCATAAACATTGACCGTGCACTTTTACAACGATTTATACTCATGCATAGTGCAATTTTCATCCAGTTGTACCATCGCGATTTACACAATGACGTATGAAGGCTACGTCTATGTCAACAATATTTCTTAATCGCTTTTACGGGCGATTAGGGTTGAGGGTTTAGGTTTTGGGATTTGGGGTTTAGGTTTAAGGATTTTGGGTTTTACTTCAATGATACAAAAAAGAAGTTAACTTATTAAATACAAATCGATTTCGTTCACAAAAACAAACAAAGACATATCGTTCTCACTATAACTTCGTAACTACAAATCTACATGATTTACAACCAAATTCATATACAAAAAATATTAGTATTTAGTTATAATATCTATGGGAGGACATTTCTGTCAAACACATATCTATCTTTTAGAGACTCCCATTTTAACAGAAAAGATCACCAAAACATTCATATCGTTCATCATCGAGTTTATTTTCTGCTGCAAAGTGATTCTATTTGCAGCTGAGGATACATCATCTCTAAGAAAATGAGCTCATTAGCTCAGGCACTGTACCATATTTGTCATGAAGTATATCGAAGATTAGACAGATATTTTTTCAACTGTGAAGTATGGTTTGCGAACAATGGAAGGTCCAGCAGTAGGAATAGATCAAATAGATGGACAATAGCATCACTCCTATCATGCAAAATATTTGTGCTTGCTTCGATATGGCGACAATGATTGAAGATGATTATAGTCGTTATACAAATCTTTTCTCACAGCTTGAAACAACTACGTTATCAGCATCAAACATCATCTATCAAGCACAGGTAAAAGGATCACAGAAGAACAAAGAAGAAAGAAAAATACAAGGAGGAAGAAGAAGAAAGAGAAGAAGAAGAAGACGAAGGCAAATGAGAAAAAAGAAGAAGAAGTTGCGTTGTCGCAGAAAAGAAAGAGGAAGAAAGGTTAAATAGATTAGGGTTTTAGACTTGGACAACGAGTCAGGTTAGGTCAGGTCGGGTAGGGTTTTATATATAGATCTATATTAGGGTTTTACATTTTGCAGAGTTTTACGCACGTGTACACAAATTGACACGATGTTTAGACTTAGAAAAGTATAAGTCGATTTACATAACAGTTGCAAAACGTTATGAGTAAATCACGATATTACATATCAATATCGTTTACATAGACAAACAAAGACATATCGTTATCGCAGTTACTTCATAAATACAATTAGACGTCGCGATAATTACCTATTGGTGATGATATTTGTTTTTTTGATGATGATGATGGTCATGTATTTTATCTAAGCCAAACCATTGTGGTCAAGTAAAAAGGACTAGTTTTTTTCGTAAATGATTATGGTTGTAAATCACATCAATTTATAGTTTTAAAGTTACTGCAACAACGATATGTCTTTGTTAGTCTTTGTGAACGAATCAATTTGTATTTATGAAGTTACTGCGACAATGATATATCTTTTGATAGTCTTTGTGAACGAAATCAATTTGTATTTATAAAGTTACCTCGATTTGTATCGTTGAATTATTCTTGATTTGTTCTTTACTAAGTCTATACATCATGTGCCTTTATTTATTGTTTTTCTTTCCAGCCATTTATTAATTAGTTATTTCGGCCATTGGTCATGATATATTGGAACTAGATACTAATATTTTTGATAAATGAATGTGGTTGTAAATAACGGTGATTTATATTTAAGAAGCTACCCGACAATGATATATCTTGGTTTATCTTTGTGAACGAAATCGATATATAATATCACGATTTACTCATTAATTTGTAATTATTACTAAAATATTGTTTCTGTATAAAATGTAAATCAGTATCATGTTGTAAATCACTTTGAATTTAACTCGATTTTTTAGTTGAATTTCACATTGATTTGTCCTTGCACTTTTATCGTGAATTGTACTCATGTACATTGTGAATTTCAAACAATTGTACAAATCAATATACACATGGCAAAATATATTACAAATCGATACAGAAATGCAATATAATAATATAAAAATCAATATTCACAAATAAAATAATATCTCACAAATCGGTATATATGCGAATTTGTATATGTGAAGGCTAGATGAGACAACTATTTATACATGTAAATGATATATATTACAATGATTTATACATGTGAAAGATACATTATTAAATAGAATTCACACGCGATTCTTGTGTACCATAGCTTTTTGGATGAAGCCATTTTCATGAATGGAGATCCATAAAAATATTAACAATTCTATTTTTGTGGCTCATGATTCATGAAAATGGCTTCATCCAAAAACTCTTTCTTAATAAGACCATCTAGTGTATAAGCATATTCACTTCCTGTTTTGTTCAACTCTTAACAAATCCGACAATGTGTAAATTGGATCATGCAAAGAGACTTAAACAGAATTCACATGTGATTCATGTGTTCCATAGCTCGCTTTCAAATTGATCTGAGTCTGTCATGAAACAGAACAATATAAGACACTACATTAAGTTTCACAAGAAATGCAAACATCGTCCCAACATTGATTACATACCAAAAGACTTATAAAACTGAAGCTATCGTTCTGAAATAACTGGTTAAAAGGATTGAAGGTTACAACATTTTAGTGCACGTCTGTAGGGTATTGTTGTATTTTGGAAATTACACAAGTTTGATATTGATAAGCTGCACGTAATGCAATTTATATAAAAAGCAATATAATATATAACATACACATTCCATAGCTTTTTGAATGAAGCCATTTTCATAAATGGTGATCCCCAAAAATATTAACAATTCTATTTTTGTGGCTCATGATTCATGAAAATTGCTTCATCCAAAAACTCATTCTTAATAAGACCATCCAATGTATAAGCATATTCACCTCTTGTTTTGTTAAACTCTTAACAAATCTGACAATTTGAAAATTGGGTCATGCAAAGAGGCATAACAACTAACTTTATGGTAAGACTTAAATAGAATCCACACGCAAATCTTGTGTTCCATAGCTTACTTTTGAATTGATCTGAGCCTGTCATGAAACATAACAATATACAACACTATATTAAGTTTCACAAGAAATGCAAGTATCTTCCCAACATTGATTACATACCAAAAGACTTGTAAAACTGATGTCATCGTTCCACTCAAACTGGTCGGGAGGATTGAAGGTTCCAACATTACAGTGCACGTCTGTAGAGTATTGTTTCATGTTAGAAATTACACAAGTTAGATATTGATAAGTTGCACGTAATGCAATTTACATGGAAAGCAATATAATGTATTACATACCTATTCATACGAAGGACTTGGTTGCTTTTGCTTAAAGGTTGGTTGTTTCTTAGACCTTTTCTTGCCAACCAATTCTAGTGCACCCTTTGTCTTCTGACGACTGCGATCAAAGGTAGGTTTTCTTTTGATACCCTTCGCTAGGTGAATTTTTTTATCATAATCTATAACGTTCACTTCTGACTTGTTGAAGATAATGTTTACGCTTCGACGCAACTTCTCATGAGTGTTAAGGAAAGCATGATTTTCACCTTCGTTGTTCGCTCCCATTTTCTTGGACTGGTCTTCATGAGCTGCAACGAACTGATGGTGAATTAAGTGCACGTTTTCATGTAACTCCCTTGACGCTTTTCTCTTGCATACATAGGCTTCTTCACTTTTGATGTCAAATCTGCAACATGCACAAGTGACCTACACAGTTGTTGGTAAGAGGAGGCTACGTGGCACTTCTCATCAATACCAGATTAACTGACATTATCTATATCCAATAGTTCAATCTTTGCTTGTCTCCTCAATCTTTGCAATAATTATGACTCAGGTATTTCTTATATCTTCTCTTGATTAAGTGCCTTTAACACATGACGACATAAAATACCTTTGAATTCATACTTTTTGTATATACATTCAACTATTTTGTTGTCAACATTGTACATGACATGTGCTTCTTGCCTTTTATGATGCTCTTCACCCTCCTATACAATATGGTATTTATGCATATTCTCAGTTTGCATGCGTCCTTCTATATTAAAATTCATGGTTTGTATAACCTCCTTCTTAATCCATTCAAATACAATTAGTGTATATAGATCTACATATCGCATCAATATTTTTATGCCCAAAGTTATAGGGTGTGTATTCAAGCATTTGACATCTTGTTTAAGCTCATTCTGTCTAAAACCGTCTATAAATAATTCATATTGTTGCATGAAGTGAAACATTATTAAATATGAATATGTGGTTTTTTTCAGTGTGGTATTTATAGATTCAGCTCTTTGTGTGCTTATCATACATGCACAAAAGTATTATCTTCCATATGTCAATGCACTTCTCTTTTTCTGCATATAAATTTTATAACCACAGACAATCTTCAAGGTTGTACATCTGAATCATTTCCTCCCAATCAGACATAAAGATGACCTCATCTACGCTATCAAGTACACACTTTGTAAACTTTTTGTTAAACCCTGTCTTCTGATTAAATATGTGTCTTATGTTCTTTGTTGCATTTTAAAAGATATGCCACAAACATAGGCGATGATGTGCATCTGGCCATACATGAGACATTGCAACCACAATTGCATGATCACAATCTGTAAGTATAGCTTCAGGTTGCTTCCCATTAATTGCCTGTGTAAATACTCTGAACAACCATTTAAAGCTTTTCTTGGTCTGGTCATACAAAAAAGCACCACCTAATATACAACTCTGTGAGTGATGGTTTACTCTGACAAACTACGCAAATAGCCACTGTTCAGTATTAATCTTCACTGTCGTATAAAAAATAAGCACATCACTGAAGCATTCATAATCTACTCTTAACTTTGAATCTGCCCAAAACATATTCATAGCATATCATCTCCATCCAGTTGCATTGCACTAAAAAACCCAGGGTCAATGCTTAATTTCTTCTGTAAGTAATCAACCAAATAACATATTTCTCCATTCTTTGTGTTATATGTCATCTTCCATCTCAAGTGGTTTCTTAGATCCATAGGTGTGAATGACATATTCTCGCGACCACCATCTACGTGCGTGCACAAACTGTATATCTTCCTTGGTGCAATGTTGACGCTATCAGCTATTTCAGCAATTGCAGCATGCGATTCAGTTACTTTACGATGTGATCTTAACATAGGAGTCATAAATGAAGTAGTTAAATCATGATTATGATCACTGATTAAAGTACAAACTACATAATTCTCATTCAGAAGTCTTCTTAACATCATTCTCGTTGGATATCCATATCTTGATTCTGGCTTGCTCCTTGTTGGATTTCCACTTGACTTCTTCCAACCTTCCTTAAAACAAACATATGTCTTTCTCACCACAACACCCTGTGCATTTTTTGACCAAGAATACCTTCTAATACTAAAGCCAAGTTTTAAGGCATAATCATTGTAAAATTTATATGCAGCTTCCTCATTATTAAATTGCATTCCTTCTATGAGAACAGAGTCAAGTGTACTATCATGTTCATTCCCAATGCCCGCACCATTATCAAGTGTACTGTCACGATCGTCTACCTCATTATCAAATTGCATTTCTTCTGCTGGAACATTCAAGTCAAGAGTGAATCCAATGCCTGCAACCTTCTTATCATGTGCATCATTAGTGCACATGTTCACTTCTCCATAACTTTCCAATGATTGAGATAGATCATCTTCATTGCAACCAGGTGATAAGCTCACCATTGTCATAAGCAAGATACTATTTTGCGTTTAACGAATACCGATAAGGTTAAGTAAGTCAAAGAAATGACTGAATGAATCACAATATAAAAGCAACAATGATTTCTTATTTGCTTATACTATGCATCGAGTTGTTATTTACCATGCCAATAAAAGAAACTATTTGACGTATATGTGTTAACGATAGCGATCTAATTATATCTACGATGCTGTGAAGCGATTTCAATAGAAATCGCTAAATGAGCAGCGATTTGAATACGAAAATCTCCACCACAAGCATGCAATAATATATTTTCGCACACACACATTTTTAAATTATTTCTACAAATATCTTACAAATCAATACTAGAAAACACATAATATATTACAAATCGATATACATATCGCATAATATATTACAAATCGATACAATACTTCAGCATAATAGCTTACAAATTGACACTAAAAAACACATAATATCTTACAAATCGATATACATATCGTAAAATATATTATAAATTGATATAAAAATTTAGCATAATAGCTTACAAATCGACACTACAAAACACATAATATCTTACAAATCAATATATATATATTACAAAATATATTTCAAATCGATACAAAAATTTAGCATAATAGCTTACAAATTAATATTAACAAACAAAACAATATCTCACAAATCGGTAGTATGTTACTAAAACCGCGATTTATGATACATTGCATATACTGAGTGAATGAACGATACCAGATAGGGTAGAGGCCCTTCATCGCATCTGTAGACAAGCATTCTTGTCAACAGGTCCCAACATCTTACCAATATCGTTAAGTTTTCAATTGTCGAAAGGACAAGATCCACCTGCAATAACAAAACAACACTTTAATGGCACTCACGATGACATACGTTCTTCAACAATAGCATAATGACATGGAAAGGTACTCACAATGCCTTAATGATACTTGTTGGAATGTTTGTGTGTCATTGCTTTCTTCCATATTGCCTAACAACAACGAAAAAGAAGAGAAGACTGTAAAAGAGATGGTCGACAAATGCCCCTATGACACCCACCAATGAACGAACCAGTTGATCGTGAACCCGAGAATGTTTTGTAACACAAGGCAGGAACAAGAAGGCAACAATGTGTTGTAACACAAGCTAAAAACCAAGGCAGAAACCTGGACTCGAGACGATGGCAAAGGCTGCTCCGGTGGTAGCAAACGACGGTAAAGGGTGTGTCATCAAAAGGAGCTCCTGTTATAGCAGATGGCGCAAAAGTTTACTGCTTACGGCAAAAACAGAACGTTTGGACTTTCAAGAGTTAACATTATCCTCGACTTTCTAGATGGCGGACATTTTTGTTCTTTTCTCGAACCATCGTTTTCTTATTTTTTGAATGAAGGAATTTTTATCATTTTTTTGAACCATCGTTTCATGATGAGAAAAGCAGAAAAGGCTACTTAAGTCTTTGCAACCGCACCAGACTTTGATGCTAAGTGATGCCGGCACACATGGGAATACAAGCCCCACATGCTGATATACGTGGCGCTCATTCGGACCCCGAAACACGCACTGTAGCAAACAATGCGTCTTCGAGGGAGAACACACAACACGGTTCCAACTATCACACTTCTCATTACTACCACTCATGTGTTGGACACAACCTCATTAGATTCCAATTCAATCAAATCCTACTTTCTATGACGAGATCACAACCGCCCTCCGAAACTCATGCACGACACGATATATAATCTGATTCACTCTTCGTATAATTTATCTGACAAACGTAATGATTTTGACATTGACAAAACATCTTTGTTTTCAAAGATATTGCATCTTGGTCACTGCCGTCGATTGGACGGATCAGATCTCTTGCACCATCTACAATGAGTTTAGTTGTATCTTGTACAATCAAACTACAAAGGAAATTAGTGGAAAAATGGAGAGTCCAAGTCCTGCTTCAATTAGTGTCTATCAGTTGCACAATAGTCATTTACATGCATCTCTCATATACTCGCTCACTCACATGCAAGAAGTCATGTGTGATACCATGGTCGAAGTGATGTCTATTGTCGGCCAATGGTTTGTGTTTGAGGTATACAAAGGCTTCGGTTCTGGATGTTACATCATCAACTCCATCAACCAGCCTCCACCAACGCACTTTCCTTCCAACGTTGCCTGAGAATATTTCCTTTCTTCTCTAACTATGAATCAACCACTAGAGATGATGGCTTACAAACTTCTTCTATGTATATATAAGTGCTTGTCTTGTAATTGTGTTCGTCATGGATATTGCGGTCCATCACGCTTGTTGTTACTTGAATGCTTGTTTTTTGGCTAATTTCAAGACAATTACTTGCTTTCTTATGGGTGGTGTGACTTTGTTTTGACTGTGATGTGATCTTTGTTCAAATGCATATTTTAGAACTGAATGTATTTGACAATGCTTACATGTGACTCTTCTCGATTGGATTTAATCATTTTTTTTTGCATCTATCATCGTCCTTGTCATGTATGGTCTTTCTCTGCTCCGACCAACATCTCAAATTAGGTGATTCTTATAGAGTGTCCAGTCCACAAGTTACAATTTTTTCTTCCTATTTCATTATGTATCAACGTGAATTTCAAATGGTAAGTGAAAATGTTTTCACACATTTTGCTTTGTGCATCTTTCCTTCTTTTGTTTAATTTTGTTTTTGTTGTCGATTTTTTCATTGATGCCCTTTTCTTTGTTGAATTTGTTGAAATTTTCTTTATTTAATGGGTTTGTTTTTTCCTTCCTTTACAGGAACCAAAACTCTATCAGACATACATGCATTTACCATATGTGAGATTCTGGGAAATATATCTTAAAAGTGCCCACATTTCAGCACATGGTTGGGCGCATATTCACTTCGTTCCTGGCTCAACTTTGGTTATTGACTCTCCTACCCTACAAGATTGCATTGTCTGTCGCGACAACAAACAGTTGACAAAATGGCTTCGATCAGGACAACCTTTACTCTTTGGATCATTCTGTAATTTGTATCCGCAGCAAACATCTTGTATTATGTAAATGCTAAAATATACAAGATTGCATTGTCGCTCAAGGCAAAAAGAATGATGAAATGCCATCGTTCAACCCAATCTTTTACTCTTTGGATCATTTTTAATATGTACTTATCCTTGTAAATGTTTTAATGTAAATTTATTTATCTCTTCAATTTGTTCATGTTCGTTCATATTTTTTTTCAATTATTACTTTGTTGTAAAAATTCTATCTTTTTTAACTATAAGCTTGTTGTGCTATTTCTCTCTTTCTCTCTTTTGCCTCTCTTTACACTTCGTCTTTCTCTGTCTATCCATCACTACGATGCGTGCCTCATACCAACCTACATGAGATTCTGGAGAATATATCTTAAAAGTGCCCATATTTTGTAGTCAGAATCATATTCACTTCATTCCTAGCTCAATTTTGGTTATCGATATCCAGCCTTATAATAATGTATTGTTAGTCGCAACAACGATGAGTTAATGAAATGGCTTCAACCAGGGCAGTGTTTACTCTTTGGATCATTCTACAATTTGTAGTTTGTCTCCACTATAAACATATTGTATTATGTAAATGCTTTAATGTACAATACTGCATTGTTGGTCGCGACAACAGACGGTCGACAAAATAACATCAAATCTTTACTCTTCTTGTTCCCTCTAATCTGTTCATATCTTTATGGATTCGTGATTTTTTTAGGTTTATATGATACATGTGGTCATTGCCTTGTGTTAGATACCCCTTCTTGTGGGCCCCATTGTCATGTGCCATCTTCTTATTGCGCCACACACAAGATATGGGTCATTTGAGGGTACTTATTTTTTTTTCAAATTTCACTAGCTTTGATGAAGCATTTTAGGCATCTAGTGACGTCTCTTTCTTTTTGTTATGTTTATGATGGGCCCACGGTAAGTCTGGGTTTGAAACTAGGTCTGGGTTAGGTTGTGTAGGTCAAACAGAGCAAGCTTTAAGGCTGGTTCTGTTTGGGTCTGACAGATTTTAGAAGAAAAATGATTTATCTCAAATGCTAAACAAAAATGGTTGATTTTTCAGTACAAGTTTTTACACAAGTGGGGAAGGTACTGTTAAAATCTAAGGGCCTAACTCTACGGGGTTCAAGAGCTATGAGTTCAAGAATGAGCTATAGGATACTAGGTTCAGACTGGGTCTGGACTGAGTTTCGGGTTCAATAAAGTTCAGTAAAAAGGTTGGTTCTTTGTACTGAGTTATGGTCTGCAACTGATTTTTTGAGGGTTGATTGGGGACACGTTGGAGCCCTTATGGATAAAAATTAAGGCTTAGATCAGATCAGGTTATGCATATATGATTCAGAGAAGTTGGGTTAAGTTATGAGATTCATAGCCAATAAAATATGTTGATTTTTTTTAATCGATTTGGGTCAAAAGGGTGAAAACATGGGTTTGGGATTTAGGTTAAGGTTGGTTTGACTTACAAGGACCTAGTAGATACTCTTGGAAAGTTCTACTATAGAGCTGCAAACCAGGGAGATCGTTTGGATATAGGTTGGTGTAACAAGGGTTCGGCCACTGTCGAGCTCGAGTCCACTGCACTTGGCTTGGGCCAAGTTTTCAAGTTTCTAACCTACTAAAGGTCTGAGTTTTGTCTAACAAAAGAGCAACATGAGAGAAGGCCTAGAGACAAAGGAGAGATAGAGAAGCCTAGGGGCTTAGAGAGAAATAGAGAGAGACAAAGAGAGAGGGAAAGGCGATTTTGAAAGGCAGAGATATTCAACTTCAATTCATTCATAATATGCATTAAAGTACAAGGGGGTTTATATAGAGTGTGGAGGGGGTATTTACACCTATGCATGTGTTACAAGTTTATAATAAAGAGATTGTGAAATAAGAAGAAGACTACTTGATCGAAACCTAAATTTAGGTAATACCTCTCAAGCTCTTACACAAGAATCAATAAGACCTATTAAAATTAGGAACCACCTTCTTTGACTTGGCTAGAATTAGAGAGACTAATTCTAGCCTATCTTTAACCCCTTCACACATCCACCAAGGCACCCCAAGAGGGGAGGTCAACCTCCCCAATGGGTCCCATAAGGGTCAACTAGTCATTGGTGATTTCTGGATTTGGGTCTGTCGAAACTGGTTTTGTTCCTTCTTGCTCTATCCCATCCAACACCAAACTGGATTCGAGTCTCAAATGCAAAATGAAGTGATGATCCAAATCAAATGCCTCTCTTAATCGAGGATGTTGCAAATGCTGACATGACACCTTAAGAGTGGGTCATACTGTACGATGGAGCATGGACCAAGATCTGCAGGAAATGGGTCCTCTCTGATTGCCTAGACTACATAAATTGGATTTGGGTCTTCCACAACTTGAATTAGGTCTTCTTTATTAGCCTCTATAGTAATGCTTGGATCTACCCAAGTTCTTTAGTATAATGGATCTGGATCTAAGTATGCCATACTTAGATCTATTTGAGCCAATGAGTGCAGATCGAGGTCTTCTATATTAAGATCCATTTTGCTTGATTAGAGCAATGGATCTAAAGCGTAGTCCTCTATAATTTGGATTATATCACTCTTTTTTGTCGTCATGTATTTGAGGGTATATATGTTTTCTTTTTATTTATTTATTTGCAATAGGAGTCATAATCGACTTTGGTGGTGCTAGCTATTGAGAAGGAGAAAAGAACACATGATGTTTTGAATGTGTTTCATGTTCTAATATATGATGAAAAAATGATATGCATAAGCAATGATGTGATCTATTAATAAGAATGAGAATGATAAGTATGGTGATGATGTAGGTTTCGTTGGCTTACTGTTAACAATCATTAAAAGATCAACTAATAAACATCAATGTCATTGAAGTTGCATTGCATGTGAGTGAGTTACCCTAATATGGTAAGATATTATGTGTTTTCTAGTGTCGATTTGTAAGATATTTGTAGTGTAATTTTAAAACATGTGTGTGCAGAATTTATATTGTTGCGCACTTGCGGTGGCAATTTACATATTCAAATCGCAATTCATTTAGCGATTTCTATTGAAATCGCTTCACAACATCGTAGATATAATTAAATCGCTATCGTCAACACACGTATACTATAAATTGTTTCTTTTATTGGCATGGTAAATAAAAACTCGATGCATAGTATAAGCAAATAACAAATCGTTATTACTTTTATATTGTGATTCATTATATCATTTCTTTGACTTGCTTAACTAATCGGTATTCATTGTTATATGCATCTTGAATAAATCGTAGTAAATGTGTGCGCTGGCTAATGCAAATTGATATCTTGCTTATGACAGTGGTGAACTTATCATCTGGCAACAGTGAAGATGGTGTATTTCAATCATTGAGAAGTTATGGAGAAGTGAACATCTGTACTAATGACGCACCTCAAGAAATGAACATCTACACTAATGATCCATATGATAAGAAGGGTGCAGGCATTGGATTCACTCTTGACTTGAATATTTCAGTAGAAGAAATGCAATTCGATAATGAAGTAGATGATCATGACAATACACTTGACTATGTTCTCATAGAAAGAATGCAGTTTAATAACGAGGAAGCTGCATACAAATTTTACAATGATTATGCCTTTAAATTTGGCTTTAGTGTTAGAAGGTATTCTTGGTCAAAAAATGCACAGGGTGCCATGGTAAGAAAGACATGTTTTTTCTAAGGAAGGTTGGAAGAAGTTAAGTGAAAATCCAACAAAGAGCAAGGCATATTCATGATGTGGTTGTCCAGCGAGAATGATGTTAAGAAAACTTCCGAATGAGAAATATGTAGTTCATACTTTAATCAGTGATCACAACCCTGAATTGGCAGCTTCATTTATGACCCTTATGTTAAGATTACATCGTAAAGTAACTGAAGCCATGCTGTAATTGTTGAAATAGCTGATAGCACTGGCATTGCTCCAAGGAAGACATATAATTTATGCGCGCACATAGATGGTGGTTGCGAGAATGTGTCATTCACACCTATGGATCAAAGAAACCACTTGAAAAGGAAGAGAACAGATAACATGAAGAATGGAGAAATATGTTCTTTGGTTGATTACTTACAGAAGAAATCAAGCAATGACCCTAGTTTCTTTAGTGCAATGCAACTAGATGAAAATGGATATGTTGTGAATATGTTTTAGGCAGATTCAAAGTCAAGATTAGATTATGATTGCTTCAATGATGTATTTATTTTTTATATGATAGTGAAGATTAATACTGAACAATGGCCATTTGCGCAGTTTGACGTAGTGAACTATCACTCACAGAGTTGCATATTAGGCGGTGCTTTTTTGTATGACCAGACTAAGGAAACCTTTGAGTGGTTATTCAGAGTATTTACACAGACAATTAATAGAAAGCACCCTGAAGTTGTACTTACAAATGGTGGTCACACAATTGCGGTTGCAGTGTCTCATGTATGGCCAGATGCACATCATCGCTTATATTTGTGGCATATCTTTCAAAATACAACAAAAACATAGGACACATATTTAATCCGAAGACAAGGTTTGATAAAAGGTTTACAAGGTGACTACTTGAGAGCGTAGACAAGGTCACCTTTATGTTTGATTGGAAGAAAATGATTCAGATGTACGACCTTGAAGACTGTGTGTGGTTACAAAATTTATATGCAGACAAAGAGAAGTGAACATTGGCATATGGAAAACAATACTGTTGTACATGTAAGATAAGCACACAAAGAGCTGAATTTATGCCTGCTACACTGAAGAAAACCTTGTATTCATATTTAACAATGTTTTGCTTCATGAAACAATATGAATTATTTGTAAACGGTCTTAGACAAAATGAGCTTAAACAAGATGTGAAATGCTTGAATACATGCCCTATAACTTTGGGCATGAAAATATTGATGTGACCTGCAGATCTGTATACACTAATTGTATTTGAATAAATTAAGATGGTGGTTATACAGACCATGAATTGCATCATAGAATGATGTATATAAATCGAGAATATGCACAAATACCATATTGTATGGGAGGGGAAAGAGCATCCGAAAAGGCAAGGAGCATATGTTACGTACAATATTAATAATAAAACAATTAAATATCCATGCAAAATGTATGAATTCAAAAATATTTTAAGTCGTCATGCATTAAAGGCACTTAATCAAGAGAAGATATAAGAAATAACTGAGTCATATTTAATACGAAATTGGAGGAGACAAGCAAAGGTTGAATTGTTGGATATAGATAATGTCAATCAATCTGGTGTTGATGAGAAGTGCCACGTAGCCTCCTGTTACTAATAACTGTGTAGGTCACTTATGCATGTTGCAGATTTGTCATCTAAAAGTGAAGAAGCCTATGTATGCATGAGAAAAGTGTCATGGGAGTTACTTGAAAATGTGTAGTTAATTCACCATTAGTCTGTTGCAGCTCATGAAGACTAGTCTAATAAAATGAGAGCGAACAACGAAGGTGAAAATGATGTTTCTTTTGACCCGCATGAGAAGTTATGCATAGTGTAAACATCATCTTCAACAAGTCAGGAGTCAATGTTGTAGATTATGATGGACGAATTCACTTAGAAAAGGGTATCAGAAGGAAACCTGCCTCTGATTGTAGTCGTCGGAGGACAAAGGGTGCACTAGAATTGGTTGACAAGAAAAAGTCTAAGAAACAACCAACCCTTAAGCAAAAGCAACCAAGTCCTTCGTATGAATAGGTATGTAATACATTATATTGCTTCCCATGTAAATTGAATTACGTGCAACTTATCAATATCTAACTTGTGTAATTTCTAACATGCAACATTACTCTACAGACGTGCACTGCAATATTGGAACCTTTAATCCTCCTGACCAGTTTGAGTGAAACGATGACATCAGTTTTATAAGTCTTTTGGTATGTAATCAATGTTGGAAGGATGTTTGCATTTCTTGTTAAACTTGATATAGTGTCGTATATTATTTTATTTCATGACAGGCTCAGTTCGATTCAAAAGTGAGCAATGGAACACAGGAATCACGTGTGAATTCTTCAGCTACATAATTGTATTTGATTGTATTAACATGAACGATCGTTGTAATATGTACCATTCATATCTATAAATTGATGTCTCATCTAGCCTATAGAGCTACAATTTTGATACCATTGGTAAATACCATAGGTAAATAACCGTTGTTCAGTTCTTATATGATTAGTAAAAATCGTTGTCTTATGTAGCCTTCACATGCAAAAAGTTGTTTTGTGAATAAACTGTATTAAAATAAAAAATTGTTGTCTCATCTAGCATTCAAATATACAAATCGTTATACATATATTGTAGTTGAATCGTTGCAAAAAAAGTTGTTTTGTGAATAAACTGTATTAAAAGTAAAAATTGTTGTCTCATCTAGCCTTTACATATACAAATCGTTGTATATATATTATATTTGAATCATTGCGCAAAAAGTTGTTCTATAAATAAACTATATTAAAAGTACAAATCGTTGTCTCATCTTGTCTTCACATATATAAATCATTGTACATATATTGTAGTTGAATCATTGCGCAAAAAGTTGTTCTGTGAATAAACTGTATTAAAATTAAAAATCATTGTCTCATCTAGCCTTCACATATACAAATCATTATACATATACTGTATTTGAATCGTTATACCATATAGTGTCCTATAGTGATTTAAACAATTACATCTATATCAAAGACAACAATTTGCCTTTGCTACAAATAACAATCTAACTTATTTATGTGTTTAGTAAAAGCATTTTACCATGTAGCCCATCGAGGCGATTTACAACCACATCAATTTACATAGTGTCCTATGTTAAAGGATGGAAAATAGAGATCTTTCCATTTTGAAAGTATATATCAACATTTCTCTTGATATTAGCATTTATTAGTATTTATCAGCATTCTCTTAAAATCGACATAATTGTTGGTTTTTTTTCAACCGAGAGAAATTTACACATTTTGTATACACAATCTACAAAATCTGTTACAAATCTCTGTACGTCATGTTACTCCTGAGGGGGTCGCGTCGTTCGTTGCCTTCTAGGTATTCTTACTGTCTGATTTTTTTTCTCTTATGCATTTAGGAACTTCATCGATTTTTTGCATAGTTCTGTGCAGAATCCAAGTATATCATCCTTCAACAAAAAGGTAATGTGAGACCAATATAGAATTTGAGTGCCCAATAACATGAGATAATAAAACATGTTTAAGTGCAGAGCATACAATGTCAAAATATGGTTTTTGTCCATTGTATATTACTTCAATATACTTTATTACAAATATGCTACAATCGACGCTATTATTTTGTAAAGGTGCAGTGAAACCTCTACTCGCCAATGTCAACACCCAAGATGTCTTTGAGGAATCCCACCCATGGTTAATGCAGAAGCAAGTAAAATTTATGCCACCGTACAAGATACAATATGCTTATAGATAGAATCTTACCAAATACATAATGTCACATCGTATACCAATATGAAAGTCCAATGAGTTGCAACACCATAGTTGTCGTTTTCATAAATCCATCACGTATAAGACCCAATGCTCAGACGATCGCCATAATACAGGAATCAATATCTGCAAATCGATGATAAAATATATGACAAATCGATATGGAAATTCCTATTGATAGCTTAAAATTTGATATTAAGAATCAGCATACAAATCGATATTAAGAATCAAAACAATATCTTAAATTGATATAATATCTTACAAATCGATAGTAAAAAAATCGTTTTAGGACTGTTATGCCTCACAAATTTTAGACAACAGGTTTTTTCACTTATCTTTTCACTTGACCAAAAGTCTCTGCAGTGATTATCGTAACCCCAACATTGTAGTTCATTTTGAAATCCAGTAGTGTATGACATTCGACGGACGAAACTCTGTTGAATGAAATAGTGATAATAGTAAAGTTAAAACATGAAGCAATAAGAGTAAATCAAAAAAGAAAATAAAGATATAAGAGAACTGATATACCATGAAATAAGGGATGACGACGCATCTAGTATTGATTGATGCATTGCTTTAAACATACATGATGAAATTGTATATGGTCTATTTGCAACAAATATGCATGTGTTAACTTACATACCCATGACATATTTAAATGTATAACTGATAATGGTTTCATACATACAAAATTACTGATAGTATTTCCTTCTGCAAATTCATCTAACAGTTGGTTGATGTTCTCTTGGAGTTCTTTGCTGAGTTTTCGAGCACTTTTTTTTTTATGTTCCACTAACATTAGCAGAATATTCAATAAATGATCTGTCACATTATATTGTAATTCATTTCTACAATACACAAAGCAAATCAAATATATGATAGAAAAGAGATAAATCGAATATACGATCTATCACGCTTATAAAGTATATGCCTGATTCGCCATCGCTGGTCGTGTAGCTATCATTATCTCCTTACTCGTCATCGATACCCCTTTTGCGACAAAACAAGTTATATGTTCGGCCCCTGAACACATCATTTATAAAAGAAACGTTGATTTGTCTGCTCCTTACTCACGAAGCAAAGCAAAACAACACCCTTCTGAACTTGTGCGACGTGTCACTCATTTATAAAGGAAACATTGTTTCATATCCCACTCATTTTCAAAAATCACGTGCAAAGTATATAATAAAGAAATAAATTATATTGCGCATAAATTAAAAAATATCGTTTCATTTGCAAATCGCTATTGAAAATAGAACATTTAGATAAGATCTTCATAATACAAATCATTTCATGGCGAAACCATTGGTCATAATGTATTGTAACTAAATACTCATTGTTTGTAAATGAATGTGGTTGTAAATCACAGCGATTTGTATTTATGAAGTTAAGCGGCAATGATATGTCTTTGTTTGTCTTTGTGAACGATATCAATATGTAATATCACGATTTACTCATATCAATTTGCAATTATTACTAAAATATTATTTTAGTATAAAACTTAAATCGGTATCAAGTTGTAAATCGATTTATATTTATGAAGTTACCTCGATTTGTACTTTACTAAGTCTAAACATCATGTTGATTTGTTTATTATTTTTCTTTTCTACCTTTTAAGAATCAATCATTGTGTAAATCGTGATTGGACATATCGTTCACATAGATAAAGCTCGTAAAGGCAAATTGCAATAGGATATTCCAATGGATTTGGTGGGATGGGATGCATTCCAATGAATTGATGGGTTTATGTGGAGGAGTGATTGGATTGGGTTGGTTGTGAGACCCATGTAGCTCTTATCAAATCCAAACCTAATCTAAACTATATATATATATATATATATGTATATATATATATATATATATATAGAGAGAGAGAGAGAGACACGTTTACATATATATTTTAATTAAATTTATTTGGGTCTCAATTGAACCCAAATTCTATTTATTTAAGTAGGATCCATTTGGAATTTAGATAGATCCAAAACTTATTATATTCTAGTGAAATTCACAGTACACTAAAAAGGTTCATTTAGATCCTAAGTGAATCCAAATCTTGTTTTCTTAAGTAGGACCTATTTGGGTCTTGAATTGAATTCAGATTCAAACAAATTCATTTTACCTTCATGAGATCCATTTAGGTCTCAAGTAGATCCAAAAGCCTTATTTACTTATTGAAATCCAATTGGATCTCAAAATGGGTCCCAATGTTAATTTACATAATGGAATCTAATTGAGTCTTTAAATAGATTCGATATCTTATTTTCTTAGTAGGATCCAATTTGGTTTCTAAATGGATCTAAAATACTTTTTATGTTAGAGGAGATCTATTTGGGTCTTAAATTGATCCAAATCTCTTAAAGGTCCGGTCCAAACCCTGATCTCAGTCGAAACTCTTTTCATATCCATTTGGGTCGACCCAAATACTCTGCAAAGATCTCATAAAATTTTCAATTAAACATTAAATAACTTGAATAAATGTTGAAATATTATCGATAATGAATTTGCTAATTAGTAAACTGACAAGTTTTCAGAACAAAAATTTTATAATGAATTAACTATAATAATTCACAAAAATATCTTTTTAATTCATTTCAAAATTCTAAAAAATTTGTGAGTTCCTTTTCAAATATCTAAATATGTGAATTTATATTGTTTAGGTACTTTACTAAGTCTAAACATCATATCGATTTGTTTATTATTTTTCTTTTCCACCTTTTATGAATCAATCATTGTGTAAATCCCAATAGGACATATCGTTCACATAGACAAAGCTCATAAAAGCAAATTGCGATAGGACAAATCATTTTTGCTTTATGTCCATGGCTGAACAAATCTCTATAAAAAACAAATTATAATCGGTTATAGAAAGAATTATATATTTATAAAATGTTATGTTACAACAAAGAATTATAACTGGTTGCAAGCCAATTGGTACCAAGCAAATCGCGATAACATAAATCCTTTCCGACTTATACTTTAAAGTCATCAAGTAACATGCCAACTTGTGCTTTCAGGTTTAGATAGCTTATGGTTGTAAGCCAATTTGTATTTATCAAGTTACCTTGATTTGTACTTTTCCAATAAACATTATGGTGTATTTGTCATAAAGTATATGGAAGTAGACAAAATAGATCTATCCTCAGTTATTAGCATCCCCCCCCCCCCCCCATGCACACTTAAACAGAACAAAGAAGAAAAAAGAAAAAGACGAAGAAAAAAAAGACTGACATAAAAAGAAGAAGAAAAAAGAACGATATAAGAAGAAGAAGAATAGGTACACGTGCGTAAACCTCTAATCTATGTAAAACCCTAATATAGATATGTTTAAAACCCTATTCTATGTAAAACCCTACCCGACCTGACCTGACTCGTTGTCCAGGTCTAAAACCCAAATCTATTTAACCTCTCTTTCTCTTTTCTGTGGCAGCGCAACTTTTTCTTCTTCCTCTTCTTTTTTCTACTCTACCTTCATCTTCTTCTTCCTTGTATTTTTCTTTCTTCTTTGTTTTTCTGTGACCCTTCTACCTGTGCTTGATAGATGGGGTTTAATGTTGATAACCTAGTTGTTTCACACCATAAGAAAAGATCTGGATAATCTTCAATGATGATTATGGTGGTTATCTTCTGTGTATACATCGATTTCGTCATGACATATGACTATGGCGTATTTGTCGTGAAGTATATCGAAGTTTACAAACAATATAACGACCATAATCATCCTCAATCATTGTCGTCATATTGAAGTAATCACAAATATTCGGCATGATAGACAGGGGGTGATGCTGATGATCATCTATTTGATCTATTTCTACTGTCGGACCCTCTATCGTTCGCAAACCATCCTTTGCAGTTGAAAAAATATCTGCTAATCTTCGATATACTTCATGACAAATATGCTACAATCGTGCAGGCTCTATCTTCTCTGTTTGTTGGGATCTCATACATTCTGCAGCTTCGTCAACTCTGCCTCGAAGCTTTTTACACTCGCAAGCTGGATTTCATGCACACCTGGATTGCATTCAAAGCACATCACTATTTGGATATGGGGGTGATGTTGATGATGGTGTATGTTTTCTTTGATGATGATGGTCATGTATCGTATCTAAGTCAACCCATTGGTCATGATGTATTGTAACTAAATACTTATATTTTTTATAAATAAATATGCTTGTAAATCACGTTGATTTGTAATTATGAAGTTACCGCGACAACGATATATCTTTGTGAATGAAATCGATTTGTATTTATGAAGTTACCTCTATTTGTATCATTGGAGTTACCTCGATTTGTACTTTACTTAGTCTAAACATCGTGTCGATTTTTTTATTGTTTTTCTTTTCCACCTTTTATGAATCAGTCATTGTGTAAATCGTGATAGAATATATCATTCACATAGACAAATCTCATAAACGCAAATCGCGATAGGACAAATCGTTTCTGCTTTATGTTTGTGGCTGTAGATATTGTGATAGAACACTTCTTCTATAAAAAATAAATTGCAATCTCTTATAAAAAGAACTATATAAGTATTGAATGTTATGTTAGAACAAAGAATTATAACTGATTGCATGCCAATCGGTATCAAGCAAATTGCGATAGCACGTATAAATCATTTTCGCCTTTTATCAATCATTGTGTAAATCGTGATAGGAAGACAGCTCATAAAAGCAAATCATAATTTCCACAATACACACCGTTAAACACTTCTTCAAATTTTTTTTATGAAGGCCGAACATTATAACGATTTGTTCAGTGGCACTTGTATGTTACACTTATTTAAAAAAGAATTATACATTTATAAAATGTCACGTTATAAATTTTTTTTATAGAATTACACCAAAGAATTATAGAATTACAACAAATAATTATCGGGATACAAAAAGCACATAATGTTTATTCAGTGGCACTTGACGACTCAGATGAACTATGACATACAAATCGCCTCTTTCTTTTCCTTGGTAGACTCTCTTTCCTTAGTGGCCTCTTGGTTCCCTCGATCTTATTAAAACCACTCGTAATCATCTCTACCATTGTACCATATTGTGACCACATTTGTCTCTCTAATTTCTGCACCTACTTTCGTAATTCCTTATTCTCTCTATCCAATATCTTTAACCTTGTGGCAGAGACTACTTTCTTTTTTATGAGTTGTGTTGGCTCCTAATCGTGTACTGCAACTGAGGAAATCGTAGTTGTAGCTAGAGGGACACGATGGATATTTTTTCTATGCTGGGGGACAGAAGGGATGCATGGGTTCACAATATTTCTACATTGCTTCTTCTCAATCTCTAGATTTTGACACATGGGTTCCCAATATTTTTTGAAATAGTTGAGGTCATATTGTCGTTCTTTATAATCATATGTTATGGCACATACACCACTTTTGTTCTAGCTATCCAATTGTTTCTAGAAGCGTTCGTGCCAATTTATATTCCTGACCCCACCACTATTAATCTGCATTCTCACTTCCACAGGCTGCTTTGGGGTAGACTGTCCTGAGCCAGCTTGTAGGATAACTTGACTATCATGCTGTAACTCAACTTCAGATTTGCTAAACAACCAAATATCGTAGCTAGACAGTCTAGCAACCTCGGCAATAACCTCTTGGTCCTCGTCCTTCTCATCTCCATACGATCTTCACACAACCTGTATATTGGAGATTGTGGTTTAGGTATAGACATAATTATTCATGCTAATGAATGATAAATATTAAAATAATTTATAATAATGAGTGCTAAATATATTACAACAATTGTTATTAATTAGTGTTTTGTATTAAAATGATTTACACTAATGAATGTTATATATTACAATGATTTACAATAATGAAAGCTCAATGCTAAAGCGATAACACTTTGTACTAACAAAGATAACATCCCGCAACAATCATTACTTAAGAATGCTAAAGATTATAACAATTTACACTAATGAAAGTTAAATGCTAAAGCGATAACGATTTGTACTAGGGAATACCAAATCCGGCAATGATCATTACTTAAGAATGTTAACCATTATAATGATTTATACTAGTAAATGCTAAATGCTAATGCAATAACGATTTGTACTAACGAAAACAAAATCATGCAGCGATGATTACTTAAGAATGCTAACTTTTCAACGATTTACACTAATGAAAGTTAAATGCTAAGTGATGATGATTTGTACTAAGGAATACAAAATCTTGCAACGATCAATACTTAAGAATGTTAAACAATAGAATGATTTATACTAATGAATGCTAAATGCTAATGCGAAAACGATTTGTACTAACAAAGATAAAATCCTGCACCGATAATTACTTAAGAATGCTAAACATTTCTACAATTTACACTAATGAAAGTTAAATGCTAAAACGATAACGATTTGTATTAAGGAATATATAATCCTGCAATGATCATTACTTAAGAATGTTAAATGTTAGAACGATTTATACTAATGAATGCTAAATGTTAATGTGATAATGATTTGTACTAACGAATACAAAATCTTGCATTGATGATTACTTAAGAATGCTAAACATTTCAACGATTTATACTAATGAATGATAAATGCTAAAACGATTCTAAATGATTTTAAACAATTTACCTCATTTAATTGCAGACCATCTAAAATTAGCTTAGCATTATCCTCATTAACATTTATTGTAGCTCACCGATCGATCTTGGGAAAACCATAAATCGCAGGGCCACACTAAGGATGCAAGGCGACAATATGCTCCCACGTTCAGGCCTACAAAAATAATATATGAGTGAGACTATAACCTTCAACGATCTTAGTTTACAACTACCAAATATGTAACAAATAATTACCTGAACAAATGGCCAAAACCCTTCGATGGTTTTTATATCCTTACTCCCACGGTAAAATTGACTGTACAAGTGTGCGAGCATAGCAGCACCCCATGCATAGTTGTCGACTTCATCTATGTCTTCCAAGAACTACAACCACAGGTGACATAACCTCAAACCAGACAAATCCAAAAATAAAGTAAGTTAAAAAAAATAAAGAAGAAAGTCGCGCGACTCTTGGTCAGCTTTTTTAGATGCACATGTAGGAGATCGACCTTTTCATTTATTATGAAAAGAAGAAATTTTCATCGATGTGGAATTGCTCCCACCAAAAATGCATTGACCCCAGTCCTCCATCGACATTCCTAGAAGGGTCGTGCATTAGTCCCTTGCATTATAGTTTGAATCTTGTACTAAGACAACACTTCCATGGCATTTAAAACTCGTAATTCAAGCCACATCTTCTAGGGTCATGGTGATCTCAAAACCATCAAACTAGAATGTGTTCGTCTTATGATTCCACTTATTGATCAGGTGGGTCATGGTGTTCCAGCACATTTCAAAATAATGCTGGTCTAGAAGGCCGCCGAAGTGCATATTTCGTAATCGGTCCTTCTCATATTCACTCAGATGTCCATACCATGACAGAACTACAGGCCTCTGACACCGCCCTCTGAGCTTTTCACCTTGTGCTTTACTTTTTTTTGACCTTCTTGTAACACAAAATAACATATTATTCGTATCAAATCACAATTAGTCACATTTGTAGTTCTACATGTCGATATACATAGTAATCACTATATATAATAATCATTCTACACTCGTCACTGTAATCGTATACACAATAATCGATATCAAAGTAATTGCTATATGTACTAATCGCTATTACGGTAAACGCTATACATAGGTCATAGTAATCGCTATATATAGTAATCGCTATCACAATAATTGATATACATAATAATACCTATCACATTAAATCGTTATGTAATTGCTATACATACTAATCGCTATTATGGTAATCGCTATACATAGGTCACAGTAATTGCTATAAATAGTAATCACTATACGTAGCAATCACTATCACATTAATCGTTATACATAGTAATCGTTATCACAGTAATCACTATACATAATAATATGTATTACAGTAAATTGTAACAGACAGAAGCGATTTACGTACCTTGGTCACACTTTTCTCCTTTTCGTCCCCTCCCTCCATCATCTGCCTTTCTTGTTGCTCTATCATTTCCTCCTCCTCCTCCCTCCTTTGCCTTTCTTGTTCCCCATTCATTCTCACCTCCTCTGTCTTTTTTGTTGCTCCTTCGCTCCGCCACCTCCCTCTTATGCTTTTTTGCTTCTTCCTTCCTTCGCCTCCTTCCTATGCTTTTCTACTTCTTCCTTCCTTTCCCTTTCCTTCCCTTCCTCCTTCAGCTTTTTTCTTTCCCTTTCTTTATCTTCCTCGTCTTTCATCTCCTTCCTTTGCCTTTTCTTCTCTTCCTCGTCCTCTTTCTCTTTCCTTTGCCTTTCCTTCTCTTCCTCGTCCTCCTTCTCCGTCATTTGTCTTTCTTTCTCTTCCTCATCTTGATGGTTCTTCTTTTGCCTTTCTTTTGTCATCTTCATCATTTGCATTTCCTTCTCTTTTTCCTTCTTCTTCTTCAATTGCCTTTCATTCTCTTCCTCCTTCTCATTATTCTTTCTTTGCCTTTCCCTCTCCTTATTCTCCTTCTTCTTCAATTGCCTTTCCTTCTTATTCTTCCTTTGCCTTTCTCTCTCCTCCTCCTCCTTCACTTGCCTTTTCTTTCATTGCTTTTCATTCACTTCCTCCTTCCTTTGCATTTTCTTCCTTTGCTTTTCATTCTCCTCCTCCTTCTTTCTTTGCCTTTTCTTCCTTTGCTTTTCATTCTCCTCCACCTTCTTCTTTTGCCTTTTCCACTCCTCCTCCTCCTTCATTTGCCTTTTCTTTCTTTACTTTTCATTCTCCTCCTTTTTCCTTTGCTTTTTCTTCTCTTTGTCTTTAGTTTTTCCTCATCCTTCTTCCTTTTCTCTTCATCTTCAATATCTGATGGATCAGCCTCCACATTATAAAATTCCAATGCTTTGTCTCTATCTTTATCATTCTCAATCTTCATTATATTTTAGTACGTTTCATAACACTCATATATATCGAACTTGCGGATAATTTCTTTAGTAGTCATCCCATCGAACAACCAGGGCTTTCTTATCGTTTAAATTTTAGTCATTGCTAACCTGCACAACATATAAATTTAACAGCATCATTATATGTTACAACCGCCTCCTCGAGTATATATTATTCAAATTATCATATTTATTATACAATCACCAACATTACAAATTATCATAATATTTGGCTTCATAAGTAAACATCGTTGTAAGATTTAGCAAACTTAGGTATAAATCGAGGTAACTTCATAAATACACATCGCTACTGCATCAAGCGTATAAATCATTGTTGCTTCAAACGTACAAATCACTATTGATTTAAATGTATAAATCATTTATCCTTCAAACTTACAAATCGTTGTAGAAATGACACCCTTCATAAGTACATATCATTGTAACGTTTGAGCTTCATAAGTAAACATTATTGTACGATTTAACAAACCTAAGTACAAATCGTGGTAACTTCATAAATCATAAATACACATCGCTACTGGTTCAAACGTATAAATTGTTGTTGCATCAAATATACAAATCGCGACTGCATGAAATATATAAATCATTGCTGCATTCTAACATACAAATCATTGTAAACATTTAACCTTCATAAGTACATATCATTGTAATGTTTGGCCTTCATAAGAACAAATTGTGCTAACTATTTTTCGACGCCTAGGTGGATAGGTACAAATCGATTTGTTTTAGTATGAAAATATGTGTTATTTAGCATGAATAGTACAACCAGTTGTAAGATTTAGCATTCAAATTTACAAATCGATTTATTTACATAATGAAGTTTACACGAAACTCACCGAAATGACAAGAGTTTTGGTAATCCGATAGTGGAGGAGAAACACCCAGAAGGTAGATGCAGCCGGTGGTGGCAACGATGCTCCCACTGCACAGACGACAATAAAGGTTGCTTCGATGATAACAGACGACGATAAACGGTACTCTAGCGGCAGCAGACGATGGCAAATGATGTGTCGTTAAAGAGAGTTTTTGTTACAGCAGATGGTGCAAAAGTTTACTGCTTAGGGCAAAAATGAAACGTTTGGACTTTGAAGAGTTAACATCATCCTCCCTATTCTGAATGAAGGACATTTTTGTTCTTTTCTTGAATCATCATCTCATGTCTAAAATGGTGAGAAAGGGTATTTAAGTCTTTGCATCCGCATCGGACTCCGACGCTAAGTGATGCTGACACACACAGGGATACGAGGCCCGCGTGCTTATATAGGTGGCGGTCATTCGAAACCCAGACCTGCATGTTCAGGGGTTTAGGGGGAACATATACCCTGCTTCGCACTCAACACTATGTGCATGGAGGAGCTGCCTTTTTGGCCACCGTGGTTAGATAACGACGCCGTGGAAATTATACTATGCGTTTGTAACGTTGCATGGAGTTGGCGTACGCAGCCCAAACAAGCTTGGTTAACTCACATGGCTCTGTCGAGTTGTTCATCAGATTGTTCTGAGTTTACTTTCAAACTGTGACGGCGTAGAAATTTCAGCCCAGAATTCTCGCCAGAAGTCTTCAGATTCCAACATGAGCATATCTATGGTGCCAAATTCAATAGGAACTGGATCCAACTCCCAAGCACCCGACGAGGCCGAGCTGAGTCCATCATTGTCCAAGTTTTGCTCGTCTAGCAAACCGAGCTAGCTCGCTTCCACGATCTGAGCCGGTTTATTTCAGTTCGCAGGTCCGTGGGAGTGGACGTGGCAACTGGCGGGGCAAGGAGAAAATTTTCTCAAATAACAAGAGCAGCGTCAGGCGTCGGCGAGAAAGAGAGAGAGAGGCCGAAGCATCATGGTGGCGGAGGTGAAGGATGCGAAGCGAATAATAAATAAGCAAGAGAGAGAAGGAAGAAAGGTCTCCGAGGCGATAGATCAGGTGAATCAATTAGTGCGTGCCACGTGTCAATACTTCACCCGCGTTGAGTACACCCTCGTTTCGTTGATCATTCCCGAAACTGTTCCCACAAGTGCGCACCGTCCTCTCTCTCTAGTCCCTAGCGCAGAGACAGCAGGACCAGGGAGAGAGGAGAGGTGAAGAATGGGGAGCTACAAGATGTGCGTCTGTTTCACGAGGAAATTCAGCGCCGTCGAGATCAAACCTCCCGACGATGTCAAGGATCTCTTCAATCGGTACGCGAACGCGGGTGGTCCGATGTCCGCGGAAGGCCTCCGGCAGTTCCTGGTGGAGGTCCAGAAGGAGGGGGTCGGCGGGGAGACGACGACAACAATGGCGGCATCCGTGCAGGCTGAGAGAATCATCGAGCAGATCCGACAGCGTCGCGGGCCTCTAAACAAACTAGCGCGGCACGCCCATCTTCTCTCCCTCGACGACTTCTTCCATTTTCTCTCCTGCCCCGATCTCAACCCTGTTCTCGAGTCCAAGGTACCTACCACTGTCCATCACCTCCTCCTTAAAAAAAAAAGCCTCAAATTCACTCTCACGTTCGAATGCTTCCCGTTTCCTGTTTGGTAAATGCATGGTCCCAAGTTTCCTTGTCGAGATATGACACCACGTCGATCGACTAACACAAAGGTGGTATCCGGGTTAAGCAGTTGACATAGGGGACTTGCTCCTCGTCTGGCTTGTACCGTTTTTGAGGAAATTCTTCTGGAAATTTGGGATCACATATTTTTTTTGTTCAAGTATGGATCATGGTCGTCAAAAGTTTGACACAGAGAACCCTGTTTCTTATGGATCCTCTCTAACAGAGGCATACAATTTTTGTGCTTTGCTTATCCTCCTCCTACGATCGGAGCCTTCCAACACACTGTCTGCTCTAATTTGATCTTCGTCTTTTTAGTACTATGTAGCAGAAAATCAAATGTGAGAGCTTGATCTGATTCATCTTACCACTTAGATGCATTTTTTATGGTTCCTCTGTGAGGAAACACGCTATGGATCGAGCTTTTTAATATAAAAAGACCTGATTTTCTTAATCATGTAAATTTGATGCGTTGCATGCAGTTGATTTTTTACGCTCTTCATACACATCACAACCACATGACCCAAAATGTATTTTACTGAAAAAAGAAAAGAAAAACTATGTTGATCTATCTCTAATTGGCATTGGAAGCACCATAATAAGTAGATAGACACTACCTCTGCTGTACTCGCCAAGATGTTCAAGGAAATTCTCATGATCTCTTAAGAGCATAATCAGAACAACTTTTCCTTGCTATGTACAAAGATAATTTGAGCTGTATATACTGCACATTGCATGAATCCTACTCAACTTCATTCCTGCATTTGTAATGGTCTTCCTTTTTGCTGACAGGCATGTTGGGGGATAACCCCTGTGTGATTCAAATACGAGACCCATCAGTTATTAAAATGTTTAGGAATGACACACATGTCCTCATTCATTAACCATAATTTGATCCTTACAAAACTTAGATTATGGATATGAAATTATTTAATAAGTTGGTTTAGCTTTTGTTCCTTTAGGCTTGTTGTTAGCCATGACAATCCAAATGTTCAACAGATTTCTACTGTCAGCAAGCCAAAATCTGGTTATGGTGAAACCATTATCCATCTGGATATAAATAATATATATATATATATATATATATATATATATATATATATATATATATAATATCACGTGTGCAAATAGGAAAGGGTGATATACAAGATTGCACAAACTATCGTGGTATAAAACTCATGAGTCATACTATGAAACTTTGGGAGAGGGTGATTGAGTCTAGGTTGAGGAAGGTTGTCATGATATCGGAGAATCAATTTGGTTTTATGCCTGAAAGATCTACTATGGAAGCTATACATCTTCTTAGACAACTTATTGAGAGAAATAGAGAGAGAAACAAAGATTTGCATATGGTTTTTATTGATTTGGAGAAGGCTTACGATAGAGTACCTAGGGACGTTCTCTGGTGGACAATGATGAAGAAAGGTGTTTCTCTCAAGTACATTAGTATAATTAAAGATATGTATGAAGGAGTAGTAACCAATGTCCACACTTGTGGAGGGGTGACAACCAATTTTCCTATAACGGTTGGGTTACATCAAGGATCTGCTTTAAGCCCTTTCCTATTTGCTATAGTGATGGATGAGCTTACGAGATCAATTCAAGAAAATGTGTCGTGGTGTATGTTGTTTGCTGATGATATTGTTTTGATTGATGAGTCTAGAGCTGGGGTTAATGCTAAGTTAGAATTATGGAGACAGACATTGGAAGCAAGAGGTTTTAAGTTGAGTAAGAGTAAGACAGAATACATGAAATGTCGATTTAGTAAGCAACGAATTAGAGATGGGAGTGTAGTGAAGCTTGGTGAGCAAGAAATACCGGTGGATGATTCTTTCAAATATTTGGGATCTATCATTCAAAAGTATGGAGAAATTGATGGAGATGTAAATCATAGGATAAAGGTTGGGTGGATGAAATGGAAGAGTGCAACTGGAGTGTTGTGCGATCGTAGAATGCCATTGCGGTTGAAGGGAAAGTTTTATAGGACGACTATTAGGCCCGCTTTACTATATGATACGGAATGTTGGGCTGCCAAGAGACATCATATTCAAAAAATGAGTGTAGCTGAGATGCGTATGTTTAGATGGATGTGTGGAAATACAATAAAAGATAAGATTCGGAATGAGGAGATACGTAAGAAGGTAGGCGTTGCACCCATTGAAAATAAGATGAGAGAGAATCGTTTACGGTGGTTTGGACATATTCGACGAAGGCCTAATGATGCTCCAGTTAGAAGGATGGAGAAATGGGAAAATATATTAGTTAAAAGAGGTCGGGGTAGGCCTAGGAAGACATGGATGGAGGTGATAGGAAAGGATATGAATGCTTTGAACCTCACCGAGGACATGGCATTGGATAGAAATGAATGGAGGAGAAGGATTCATGTGGAAGACCCAAAATGATTTTCTTTGTTGGTTCATATCACCGACCCCAATTGTTTTGGGATGAAGGCGTAGTTGTTGTTGTTGTATAATATCACGTGTTTTTATACTATGTTAAATTCTGAGTTTTCAGAAAAATTGGCTAAGTGTTGTAGTAAAATCGATAAATCTTCAATTTTAGGTGGCGTCAGTTGAATCTAGGTTTCAGTGACAAGACCTAAATGAGCTAATTAAGATGTGGTAAAACTTTTTATTTTTGACCTCTAAAATCAAGCAAAATGCAGGTTAATTTCAGGCAAAATTCGGAGGCGAAATTCAAGTAATATATCATTAGATGCGCCTCGAAATTATGAAAACATCGATATTTTATTTTTCTAAATTCGGGCTATGGTTGGCCCGAAAATCGCATTTTTCAAAAAAGCCCGCTTCGATGTGATCGGTTCCGGATTGGATTGGATCGGACCGGATCTGATCCATTTGATCCAATTTATATGGATATGGACTCAGTCGAAGACCCATATTAATTAGGATCTGTCCATATGGGTATTGGATATGTATTTGGACAATAGATCCGGATCCAAATCTAAAATCCAATCCCAACCAATTTAAAGTTTTAAATTTAATATAAATGTTAAATTGAATGAAATTTGAAGTTAAAAAGACTCCCAGAGGGGTGAGACACCCTCTGAAACTTTTTAGAAATTTATTAATTAATAAATAATTAATTAAATATAAAAATTAATTATTCCCTAAATTCTTTTGGATAGGGTAGCTACCTCCCATGTAGGGATTCTAGAAGAGCCCAAATGAGGTTAAAGTAAAATAGTAAAACAAAATAAAATACCAAATGGATAAAAAGTAGTTAAAAAGGAAAGAACATGTTAGAGATAGAGTTCTACACTGGTAGAATTCTATTTCCAAGCCTAACTGGTGAGAAACTTGAGAAGGACGTCACTCTCTCTCTAGAAGACTAAAAAAAAAAAATTATAAAAGGGTCTAACTCGCCCCTCTCTAGATTTCGTTATTTAGATAGAGAGAGAGAGAAGGAAGAAGTAAAAAGAAAGAATGAAGGAAAAAAAAAAGAAAGAGAAAGGGAAAAGAGGAAGGAAAGAAGGAAGAGGGCTTCCTTCCGTTCTGATCATCCGACGTTATTTTTTGGTATTTTTCCATCTCCGATCGAAGGTACGGGTTCCTCTCTTGATTCGAATGAGGAAAAATAACTTAAATTAGGTTTATGTAATGTTTTTGGTGGAAAGAAAAAAGAAGAAAAGGGGAAAAATCCGATTTAGAATATAAGAATATGTATAAATATATATGTATATACATAACGTTACATTGATTATGTATATATATATATATCTATATCTATATATATATAATATAATTTCCTTTCTTTTTCAGCCGATATATATATATACATATATGCCTATGTGCGTATATATGTATATATATATATATACATGTAATGTTGAATCAGTCAATTAATTTTATTTTCGCATGTACACGCTGTTTGATTTCTGTGCATATAGTTGAATTTGTCCCACTGTTCACAAGGACAGATCTGTTCCACTGTGTGTGTAGACAGATCTGCCGATCACCATAGATGCACAGATCTGCTGATTAAATTTACCATATGACTATGCTCAAAACTGTCCTCTTTCCCATGCTCATAGCTGAATTTTTTTTTATGACATCAATGACCTGCTTAACCTGCATATACATATTTATTCACATGGTTTGGGGTCAGATTTGACCCAAGCCATGTCTGGTGCAGGGTTTTATATTTATATATATATATATGTGTATATATATATATATATGAATGGGATTCCGATTTTCTTCTAAGATGTATATGCAGTTTCTGTGTAAGGTAAGCATATTCATCATATATCAATTATAATTAAGGATGCATAATCATATTTAATACATAGAAATCTATTAGCCGATCTTCTTTTCTTTCGTCCTACACTGAACTCAGTTACAATAGAGTTCAGATCTGGATCTATTTTCATGTGTGGCTGGTATAGATTCTGAACCCAATAGGGTCCAAATATTCATAGTGTCAGATCTTGTTCATTTGATGTTTTGCTTTCTTTTACATGAAACGTGTGTGCTAAGGATTTTAAGAGTACTTATTTGTTTTAACTACGCATGTCAGAGGCTTAATAGCTTGTGTAAGTATTTCAAATTTTATTTTATTCTATGGGTGTATGCACTGATTCTTATTGTTTATTTTCATGTACAAAATTCATGTAGTATGGGGATCCAGATGTTGAAATCTTTTTATGCATTCATGTATTGATCTTTCTTTTCGATTAACTGTACATATATATATCGAGGCTGGCTGATATAAAAATGATTTAGCCCAGCTGAGTGCTGTTAGCTGGGTAGTTTCTCAGAAAATTTTAGCCCAGTTGACTGCTGTCAGCGGGGCAGTTTCTCAAAAAGATTTAACCCAGTCGACTGCTGTCAGCTGGGCAGTTCCTACAAAGAAAAAGTAATAGCCCAGTCGACTACTGTCAGTCGAGTAGTTCTGAAAAATAAAATTAGCCCAGCCGATTGTTGTCAGCTGGGGCAGTTGTCCAAGTTTTTAGCCCAACCGATTGCGGTCAGCTGAGGCTGTTTTCACATCCGTAATCCAACTAACTGTCATTAATTTGGGGCTGCTGTGTATGGCCTGCTGTTTATTACCGAGCTCATAACCGACCCTTGTGAGGGTCATGAGCAAGTTGCTCATGATCAGTTTCGCCTCTGATATGATTGTCATGAAGTTGGTTGATGCTGCCATGTGGGATGGTATCAGAACAACGTTTAAATTCCATTTTTTATCTATGTTAGCAAATTTTTTGTATGCTGTCATGATTTGAGTGAATATTATGTGTTCTTATTGCTGCCATATGATCCATTATCATGTTGTAAATTGTGTTATGCGAATAAGTTTGTGGGTTGCTGTAGGACAGGGTAGTGCTGCACACGTATGTGCAAGATTGTCCGCTGTTCACTGCTTTGACAATATGTTTATGCATGAGAAACATGCTGCCAATAACACGTTAGTGCTGACACAACTGTTGTTATTGGTATACCAAGAAAGTAGCACCAATGGATGTTGATTTTCCTGGTATTCTGACATTAGATGTTGATTTCTAATATTCTGATGGATGGTGTTGATTTCTAATATCTGTCGAGAAACAATTGTGAAACCCAATAATAAAATACAATTCGTGTGTTAAGTTATAACTGAGAACATATCTTGAACTTTGAGAATTTGTTGTACCCGTTTTGAGTATCTGCGGGTTTTAATGAAAAGTGGAACTAAACTTATATGTATTTAATAGGGACATGCATGCAAAAGAGAACTCTAATAATAACTTAATAAATTGTTCATGCATGTGCATTAGAATCATGTATATTTACTCTTTGGCATTAGTTCATGCATTTTTAACTGTTCTGTTTCATGTGAGATATTGTTAATGCATGATAATTGCTTTTAATGCTTGAATAGTAATTGGTTTATGAGATGTTTGTTGTTATATTTTCTTTGAAAACTTGCATGAATTTGATTTATGTTGTTTCTTGCATGTTTGAATTTTTAGAGGAATTCATAAAAGAATCTTTGATTCTTATCCAGTACTATTTATGTTTTTTATAGGCTCTGATGCCCAGTGATGAGGACGTCTGTCATATCGAGCCTACGAGACTGCGTGACTACTTCTAATATTATTTTTGGGGCAGTGTGACTCTATGACTTTAGACATTAATTTTATTTTTTTCTTAAACTTTGATTATTGATTAATAAAGTTAGTTAGTTGATTGTTGGTTCAATGTAAGATATCTTGTAGTTTGGAATGTGTTAAGTCTGTGAGGCCCCGTATCCTTGGGTGTTGGTTTCCGCAATTGTTTAAAAAAAATAAAATAAAAAAAATTCACTTTTCAACGGGGATAAGTTGGGGTCTTACAATATTCGGCTAAGATTGTAAAACCCATACTTTTTAAGGATTATTAATAAATAAGGAACTCATTTTTCATCTCTAAATTAGAAATGTGTTTCTAGCTTTTAAATTTCATTTATTGGTATATTACATGTTCATTTGTTTATTCAAGCCAATCAAGGTATAATTTGCATTTATAGAACTATTTTGGATTATAAATCACTATATATATATTATATTTAAATATATTTTTGATGGAGTTTATAAATTATTGAAGTGTATTTGTGTGTTATGTGGCTCTTTGTAATGGTTTATAGGGTAATTTGCTATTTTTGGCTAATCTTGTTATAATTGGTATTTTTTTTGAGTTTTTTGGCATTTGCGATCGCACATGAAGGGCATTTGCGACGAACGATGACCTGATAATGATTAAATACAGAGACCCCGTTCTAGGAACGAGAACAAGCTTTTTGCGTGGTGGTTCACAGCTTACGATCAAATGAATCGTCTTGCTACGTTTTGACAGTTGCGCTGCTTACCTTGTTGCACTACTTACCCGTTTGTATTGCTTACCTGTTTAACTGCATAACCTGCTGAATTAAATGTATTTAATTCAGTTTTCTGTATTCTCTCTTGTGCACCTACTAGTTTTTCGCAAAACTAACCCATCCCATGGGTACAAGTAATGGTTAGGTACACCACGGGCGATGACGCGATTGCAAGATGACTTCAGGACTTCTTCTTTCTGCTCTTAGCTCGCGTCCTGGACGTTTTGGGTTTGTAATGGATTTTTCTTAGGATATCCGAATTTTGTGAGTTTTGGTTCTTTTAGCTAACGTGCCCAAAGTTGACACTTGCCTTATGAATTAACCAAAGTACAATCTTCCGCTGATTTTATAAACAAACTCTGGAGGAAAAAGATTTTCTCTAGTCTCTTGCCTGTTTTAAATGTTCGCAAGTTTAAAATTTTGGGGTGTTACAATTATAGCTATTTTGCCTCCCAAAGTGTGGAGGCTTATAGGTTTTTACATGATTACCAGACTTAGACACAGCTAACATTTCTATCTCATCTTATTATCATGCCAAGACGAGTCTCCTCTGGGCATATTTCGGCAATGACATCTTCCAAAGGAAGAGATTTAGATCTATGAAGAAGAGAAGATCTAACTTGTTCATATTCGGGCCTAAGCCCATGTAAGAGTTGAAAAAAATATTTTTTTTTATTTGCTCTCTTCTTAGTTCAACATTTTCACTAGCAACCCACTTGGGTTCAATAAGAAATAATTTATCAAGTCTTCCTAGGCCTACTCCGACCTCTTTTAACTAATATATATTTTCCATTTCTCCATCCTTCTAACTGGAGCATCATTAGGCCTTCGCCGAATATGTCCAAACCACCGTAAACGATTCTCTCTCATCTTATTTTCAATAGGTGCAACGCCTACCTTCTTACGTATCTCCTCGTTCCGAATCTTATCTTTTATTGTATTTTCACACATCCATCTAAGCATACGCATTTCAGCTACACTCATTTTTTGAATATGATGTCTCTTGGCAGCTCAACATTCTAATAGTAGTGACGGATAAGTTGAATGAAAACAATTTTGTTACTTGGATATGGTTGATTTTACATGGGTGGCCCGAGCAAATATCCACTCCCAAAATATATCATCTAAAGACTGAATTTGGAGCTCTGCGTAGAGGAAATTCTAACATGCAGGATTTTCTCAATAAGGTAAAATACATATTTTATTGGTTAGCTGCAATTAGGAGTCACATTATTTGATAAGGATATATGTACTTGGACAATTAAGGGTCTCAGACATAAATATAATATGTTCATTGCCATATACATGGGACGCTCTCCGAGACCCGCTTTTGATCAGTTGTGAACCATGTTGTTGGAGTTCGAATCTATGTTCAAATTATCACCCAAGAAAGAAGGGCAGCCTGCTGGACATGAAGTGTTGGTGGCCAACACCTCTCATTGGAACTTCAATAATTCTCCTAGACCTGGAGGACAAGGTAGAGGGAGTTAGGAAATGGCTATCAAGGAAATGGGAGTGGTCTTCTCCCTATCCCTACTGGTAGACAGGCAGGAGGATCACGTGGAGCACGTTCCAATGTTGTCTATTAGATGTGTCGAAAGAAGGGCCATTCATGTTTAGATTGCTACTTGCGGTACGTTCCTACATATATGCCGCCCACGATTCCTTATCCTCCACGGTTTAGGGCATATTTATCTCCATCCTTGTCAAGACCGCAACCTACTGCATCACAGAATTTTCCTGCATTTGTGGCTGGTTTGAACCCTGATATGGATGCATTGAGCATGTCATTCAGCCAAGTGGGCTAATTCAATGCAAGGCACGATTGGGCAAGGGTCTAGAATGAAAGTCAGAATATTCCTGCATGGGCAGCATCATCTTGTACCGAGTCTCCTCACAATGCATGGTTGGTTGATTCAGCTGCTTTTCATCATGTAACGTGATTCCGGTAAGCTCTTGAATCTTACACCTTATCGTGGAAATGGTAGTACAGTCATGGGAGATGGGAAACATCATCCCATTACACACATTGGAACTACCATTGTCCCTACCAATCATGGTGTTCTTAACCTTTCCAATACCTTTCTTGCTACAAATATTCAACGTAATCTGACATGTGTCTCAATTAGTGGATCAAACAAATTCTCATGTTGTCTTTTCCCCTCTTTCTGTTTCTGTGATGGACCCTCTCACAAAGTAAATCCTCGTCGAAATAGAAAGAAAAGAGAATCTCTATGTCATGCACGAAGCTTGAAAGAGTCCCAGTTCCTATGTGTTAGCTTTTGAAGTAGCAAAAGTCAATAAAGAAGCCCAATTATGGCATCGTAGGCTTGGTCATTGCAGTTCAAATTTTATATAATAAAGGACTTATCTCATTGCGAGATAAGACTAAAAAAGTGTTATTTCTATGTTTCAATTGTTGCATATGTAAGAGTCATGAACTTTCTTTTGAATTATCTAATAAAAGAGCTTTGTTTCCTTTTGAATTAATACATTATGATGTATAGGGACCAACACTCATGTTGTCTATATCCAAGTCTAAGTTTTATGTGATTTTGTCGATGACTTCACTAAATATACTTGGTTATACTTCTTAAAACATAAAATGAGGTATTCCAAGTGTTCCAAAAGTTTAAGTCCTATGTTGAAACTCATTTTTTCATAAAGATTCAGCGCTTTTGTTGTGACAGTGGTGGCAAATATGTGTCTCTCGCATTTACTAACTATTTACATCAGAATGGCATATTACAAGAGATGTCTTGTCCGAGAACATCTCAACAAAACAGAGTAGCTGAGAGAAAGCCTCGACATATAGTTGATGCAACCTTAACTGTGTTGATGGATTCTCATGTCCGAAAGAATCTTTGGACTGAAGCTTTCCATACAGCGGTATATTGCACTAATCGTATGACCCTTGACTAATCTGGGAGGAGAAAGTCCTTTCTCTTTGCTCTATGAAAAAACTCTAAATTATTCTATCATGTGGTCTTTTGGAAGCAAGTGTTTTGTACACATTCATGCATCATTACAAAACAAGCTTTCTCCTAGAGCCCAAGAATGTCAGTTTCTAGGATATGATGATGAACACTTGGGATATAGATGTTTTAATCCTGTTTCCCCAAAACTAATAAATTTCAGGCAAGTTTTCCATGAAGATGATTATGCATCCACTAGTGTTGTTGAAAATGAAGGAAAAAAGATCTTGGTCACTTCTTTTGGCCCAGTACCAAAATATTTGCAGAAAAGACTACGAACCAGCTGCTTTTGCAAGAAAATAACCGATCAGCTGATCCAGATAAGTCTGTCCAGCCGTATGACATGTTAGTTACAATGTACATTGGTCCGAGTTCCCGTCCAAACTTTGACCAACTTCGCAGCCACATGCTGGAACATGAAGCTGTTAATATATATATATATATATATAATATGTTTTGTATTTGTTTGCTCGATAGGGGCATTTTTGTCTTTTTACATATAATTATAGTTGTTTTCTAGAAACAACTACATTCTAGTTTTTCTAGTTTATTTTTTTTTCTTTGCCATTAGGGGCCCCACTCATAGAGTCCTTGGGAGCTCCCCCACGACTCTATGAGGAGAGCTCCCAATGGCCTCCCCTTCCTTGTGATGTATATAAATAGGGGTGTATTTCCCCTATTTCTCTTATTGCTTTCCAAGGACCTCATTAATAATATTTCTATTCTTTTACTTGTTGGTGTTTCCCTTTGTAGGCTTTTTGTATTGTCTCATTGCGGACTTCTTGCTTATGCACTTGTGTGCCTATTGTGCTTTTGTAATCGTCTACTATTGGACTTATTTTGTGATTTTGCACCTTATCCTTGTAATTCTGCATACTTCATTACATGGTATCAGAGCAAGGTTGTGCTCTTGGTCTTTTGAAGAGTGACCATTTAAAGATCGTGATTCAGGGATTGACGTGCTTGCAACAACTTAAGTGGAGGAGCTTTTTCATGTTCTTCCATACTTTTTCTCTCTTCTCTCTAAGCCACAATGGAAAATGAGCAAAAGATTGATCTCTCTTTCAAGTTGAATGGAACAAATTACATGATGTGTGCATCCGTCATGGAAAATAACCTCCAAGGCAAAAAGCTTTGGGAATATGTGATAAGCTCCATTCTGGAGCCTCAACTCAAATTCACAAAGATGGAAGGAGGGCAAGAAAAAGCTTTAGAAGAAAATGCTCGCATAAAAGCTATTGAAGACCATGAATCAAAGATAAAAGATTGGAAAAGTAAACATGTCAAAATTCTCACATGGTTTATGAACAATATTGAACTCAAAATATGTGCCAACATCGCTAAATTCCGCAAGGCAAACAAGGCATGTTTTTTTATTAAAGGTATGTACACACAAAAAGATCTTGCAAGACAATTCTTTCTTAAAGAAAAAATATGTACCATCAAATAAGGGGACATGAGTGTCCGTGATTACTTTAGCACTCTTAGTCCCTTACGGGTGCATTCGTGACACTGCTTACCTGCCTTTGGGGAATCCTCTCTCGGCTAAAGCCATCCTTTTAGGAGTGGACTGAACTAGCTATTCGGGTTATTGAAAATACATAAAAATAACAGACGCTCGAACTAGTCTCGGTTGTTTCTACATTTTTCCTGCGCGTACCCGCATGCCAGTAATATCGAAACATAAAGTCTGTTTACACTGGTTAATTATTTGCTTTACCTCTTGGTCGAACTGCTTGGTGCTTATTGGAACGTAACACTTGTTGGCTTGCGTCTCTTATGATTGATGTGATTGCATATAACTCGTAATCTACGAACTGGTGGCAACTAGGATTGATGTGACCGCTTGTCTTATAAGCTGCTTACATATTGTGATATAACTGCTGCCGTATGATTGCTTATCATGTATAACTTATGAATGGCTTGCGATGCAATGGGTTATGCCTTACGATTAATTTAATTACTTGCTAATGGACTGAGCCATTTGATGATAATTGTATGTTTTACGAGCATTGTTATGAGTGCTTGTCTTATTCAGTCGTTTTGTTTGGCTGACATATAGAGTTAATTACTCTTCGCCTATAGAATCAACTGGATTGCCATATCTGCGTGTTCTCATGTGTCGTTTACGCATGCTTTAAGGTCCTATTTTAGGATTGCAATGTTCCTTGTGGCAATAATATGATGCGTAGGATTATATGCTTTTGTGTGATGTGATTGTTATGCCACGTGATAAAAAATATTAGAAGTATGCGATAATATGTTCATGGTTCATGGAACCTTATTAGAGGAATGGGTGATCGTGTGTTTTGTTTTACCATGTGGAGTGATACGATGCATATTGCTGATATACATGTTTGTGCCCATTTTGGTGGCTACTGACCCCAAAAGCGGTCAATGGTTCGGAGCAGTCGATTGTATTGATGCATGTATCACTGAGTTGGTTGTCTGTTGAGGACCTGATCTCCAAAGGATTATCTGCGAGGGCGTATATGATCAAGACCGGTAGATTCTCTATGAGGATGTACACTGTCTACGAACGGGTAGTCGCAAAGACGGTGAACTCCTGTGAGGAAGTGTATGGTCCAAGACCAGGTATACCATCTAGGGCGAAATTTGTTGTGAGGTTATACATTTCCCAGACCAGGTGATCCGGTGTTGATCTTGTTGATTGTAATAGTGGCTATCGACCCTGAGAGCGATCATTTGTGTTGATGCGTGTATTGCAAGGATTTTTATTGAATATGGCATTTGTTGGGGACCGGGTTCCCAAAGGTTTCTCCGTGGAGTATGTATGATCAAGACTAGGTAACCGACTAGAGTGGTAGATTCTCTGTGAGGATATACACTGTCCACGAACGGGTAGCCGCAAAGACGGTGAACTCCTGTGAGGAAGTGTATGGTCCAAGACCAGGTATACCATCTAGGGCGGAATTCCTTGTGAGGTTATACATTTCCAAGACCAGGTGACCAAGCTAGGCTGGTAGATTCTTTGTGAGGATGTACACTGTCCACGAACGGGTAGCCGCAAAGACGGTGAACTCCTGTGAGGAAGTGTATGGTCCAAGACCAGGTATACCCTCTAGGGCAATATCTTCCCTGTGAGGTCATACTTTTTCCCGGTCCGAGCGATTCGACGTGGATCTTGTGTTTGTAATTACCATAAAAAGTTATGGTGAGTTGTGATGATCTTCTGAGATTGATTGGGATAGCCACTTATGAATCTATGGTTTCGACTTTCTGTTTTAACATGTTTTCATGCATGACTCATATGTGAGAATCAGATTTTTATTTGATTTTAGATCATGTTTTGGACCTTCTATAGAAGGGTGGGCTTTTTCTGAGAAAGTATGATGCCTATATGAGTCATAACAGGTGACAGTTGACCGTGTTAGGCTTTGAGAGATGAGAATAAATTAAGGTTGTTCAGGACAAAGCGTTTGTTTGAAGCAGTGAGGGCGACAAACGATGACCCGATAATGATTAAATGCAGAGACCCCGTTCTAGGAACGAGAACAAGCTTGTTGCGTGATAGTTCACAGCTTACGATCAGATGAATCGTCTTGCTACGTTTTGACAGTTGCGCTGCTTACTTGCTTTGAACTGCTTACCTGCTTGCACCGCTTACCTTGTTGCACTGCTTACCCACTTGCACTGCTTACCGCTTGCACTACTTAACCGTTTGCATTGCTTACCTTGTTGCACTACTTACCCATTTGTACTGCTTACCTGTTTAACTGCATATCTGCTTTAAACTGCATAACCTGCTGAATTAAATGTACTTAATTCGGTTTCCTGTAGTCTCTCTTGTGCACCTACTAGTTTTTCGCGCAACTAACCCATTTTATGGGTATAGGTAATGATGAGGTACACCACGGGCGATGGCACGATTGCAAGGTGACTTCAAGACTTCTTCTTCCTGCTCTTAGCTCGCGTCCTGGACGTTTTGGGTTTGTAACAAATTTTCCTTGGGATATCCGAATTTTGTGAGTTTTGGTTCTTTTAGCTAACGTGCCCAAAGTTGTTAGCTTGCCTTATGAATTAACAAAAGAATAGTCTTCCGCTGATTTTATAAACAAACCCTGGAGGAAAGAGATTTTCTCTAGTCTCTTGCTTGTTTTCTAAAAGGTTCGCAAGTTTGAAATTTTGGGGCATTACGCTAATACCATGCTAGAAATCGATCCGAGAGACGTACCATGCAGCACACGTTCCAGAGAAAAGAAAGAGAGAGAGAGGGAGACTAAGAAGGCAATAGAGTCGTGCCTCCTAGGTCATGCCCAAGTGAGCTTTTTATATTAAACAAACCAAGGGACAAAAATACCCATATACAGCTATAAAATACAAATATATCACAAAACAGAATAATTACAGAAAAACTCGTAGACATCTATTCTTAACATTGATCAGATTTGGTTTGATTTAGATCTGAACCACGTTAAGCATGGTCAGATCTGGTTTGATTCAGATCTGATTACGGTGTGTAGTTTGAAAATAAAGAAATAAGAAACATGATCGGTAATGACTCCAACTCATCCCCGTTGAAAAGTGAAATTTTTATTTTTAAAACAATTATGGAAACCAAAACCCAAGGATTCAAGGCTTCACAGACTTAACAATATTCCAAACCACATGGGATCTCTACATTGAACCATCCAATCAAAATAACAATCTTTATTAATCAAAAATCAAAGTTTGAGAACAGAAGTAAATTAAAGTTTTAAATCATAGAGACACTGTCTAAGAATAACAGAAGTAAGTCACACAGTCTCGTAGGCTCACTGTAGCAGTCGTTCTCATCACTAAGCTCCAGATCCTATGAAAAACATAGAAAGTACTAAGTAAGAATAAAAGGTTCTCAGTACGAATTCCTCTAAAAGTCCAAATAGGCAAGAAAAAACATAAATCAAATTCATGCAAGTATTCAAAGGAAATATAACAACAAAAAATCCCATAATTCAATTACCATTCAAGCATTTAAAAGCAATTATTATGCAATAACAATATATCACATAAAATAGAACAAGTAAGAATGCACAAACTAATGCAGAATAGTAAATATGTGTGATTCCAATGCACATGCATGAACAATTTATTAAGTTATTATCAGAATTCTCTTTTGCATGCATGTCCCTATTAAATTTCCACAAATTTAGTTTCACTTTTCATTAAAACTCGTGGATACTCGAAACGAGCACCACAAATTCCCAAAGTTCAAGATAGGTTCTCATTTGTAGCTTAACACACAATTTGTATTTTATTACTTGGTTCTACACTTGTTTCTCGACTAATATCAGGAACCAACATCATTCATCAGAACATTAAAAATCAACATCTAATGTCGGGACGTTAGGAAAATCAACATCCACTGAAGCCACTTTCTTGGTATACCAATAACAACAGTTGTGACACAACACCACCTCCAGGCAAAGTGGCTAAAAACTCTCTAAAACCGTGATCGGGAGGAGAATCACTATATCGGGTTCATGGGCACAATTGCACACAGAGTTTTTGTATCCTCACCGTTTCTCCATAACCGCCATCTAAGATTCTCACACTGTGGAAGGGACATCCAGGAAGAAAAAATATTAATTACACTGTTTATCTCTTTTATCTTTTTAACAAAAGTCAAATTCATTACAAAAAAATCATTTGACTGAAAAAGGGTATCTAGTTCCTATTGAACTAGATATACAAAATATAAATAAAAGAAAAAGTAAAAAATAAAAAAAACAAATATATACAATAATAAATATAATAATAATTATAATAATAATATTATTTTATATATTTATATGTTACATTTTAACACAGCTCGGCTGCCTCGATCGGTCGCTATTGTATGAGCTAAGTATGCAGCCAAAGACAGGCTGCATTAAACAGAGTTGTCGGCAGTTTCAAAATAGCATAAACAAAACCAATTTTGGCTTATATATTAACAACATTAGCTGGTCTTGGTTTGCATAGCAGGCGAGCATTTTTGTTTTGTAAACAAAACAACAAGTCGAATTGTTGAGGTACATAACAACGATCATGTTTTTGATAGACATAATCAACAAAGGTTTACATATATCCCATCATGCTAGTCAAATCAGCATAGGGCATGTCATAACTTAGCCTTGTCAGACACATGATATTGTCTAGACCGAGCTTCATAAGGTGAAGCTCAACTGATGACTGTAACACCCCGAAATTTTAACCCAAAATTTGAAGACTTTTTTTTTATATAACAGCGGAAACAAGAAATACTATAGGGTTAAGTATCTCGAAACATTACAGTGAAGATAAAACCCAAAGCCTTTGTTTCATTTCAATATCAATGAAAATTAACAATAGAGTTTTAAATGATATGAACAGTTAAAAATTACAATAACCCAAGCGATCCCTGGAACAATAAATCCAAAAATCTCGATTCGATGCCTCATCCTGCAACCGCTCATAAACCCTGCTCTTTACCTGGAAAATAGTAAGTTGATTGAAATTAGACTACCACGTCTAAGTAGGAAAACTGTAACTCTTAATGCACGTATATCATGTGTCAAGTATGTGATGTGGGTGCCGTGTGTGATTTTCAGCCTATACAGAATCGCGTAAAGAAGACTATGCAACAACAATAATTAAGTAAAGCATTTTATGCAACAACAATAATTAAGCAAGTAAGGCGTTAAGCAAATAAAACATATTCTGCAACAACAATAACAGTCACATGCATAATATTCATGTAATAACCACAATATGAATTCCATTATTTCATATCTACACATTTTATGATTTTGTTTCATCACAAGTTCAGAATATAAAGCCTGCTTAAAGAATATGCGAATGTCTCTTTAATGACTCCACTCACTGTGATACCTAACTGCTCTAAATAATGATTATTTTATCTTATCCCGCGGGTACACGCAGGCTGAGTGTAAAACCCACGTTTCTTTTAAAAAAAAATTTATTGTATTGGACCCGGGCCGGGTCGGGTCGGGACCCGGCCCACTTTTCATTAGGGTTTTAATAACCCGACTCAGGAAGAGGATTTTAAATCCTCTTCCTGAGCGCCCCCCCCCCCCTTCCACCTTCGTTTTCGGAAGGATTAGGGAAACCATCGGGGTTTCCCCTTTCATCGCCCCCTGGAGCCTTTAAGTTCAACGTGGGAGGGCGAGGGGAGGCACGCCTCCGTCTCGAAGCCCTTCGCTCCCCCCCGTGCCGACTTCCTCCTTCCCTGCGCACGCCTCCAGCGCCGCCGTCGCTGCGACCCACGTCGACGCCGGCCACCGCCTCCCAGGTACGCCGTTCTCCTCCTCACCCCTCCTCTCTGTCACCGCGCCGGGAGGCCGACAGGCAGCGCGAGGCCCCTGCCGTGCCCTCCCGCCTCTCCTGTGCTCATCGGAGGCCCGACAGGTGGCCTGCGAGGCCGCTGTCGTTCCCTCTTCCCTTCAGGGGTGCGTCGGAGTGCCGGCAGGGGACCAATGGCCCCTGCGACACCCCCTCACCCCTGTGGGTGATAGGGAAACCGACGGGAGGTCGGTTGCCCCTATCACCCCCGTCCCGAGCCCTCTCTTTCTCTCTGGTAGGGGTTAGTCCCCCTGCCGCCTCTCGATCACCAGTAGGCAGGGGCAATCCCCCTGCCGCTTTTTGTTTTCCGACAGGCAGGGGCTCGCCCCCGCTGCCTCTGGGGTTTTGGCACGCAGGGGTAATGCCCCTGCCGCCTTCCAGTCTCGGCTGACAGGGGCAATGCCCCTGTCGCCCTTTGTTTTGCTGGGTAGGCAGGGGCAATGCCCTTGTCGCCCTTTGTTTTGTTGGGCAGGCAGGGGCTTGCCCTCTGTCGCCCTTTGTTTTGCTGGGCAGGCAGGGGCTCGCCCCTTGTCGCCCTTTGTTTTACTGGGCAGGCAGGGGCTCGCCCCCTGTCGCCCTTTGTTTTGCTGGGCAGGCAGGGGCTCGCCCCCTGTCGCCTTTTTGTTTTGCCAGGCAGGGGATATCCCCCTGCTGCCCCTTGGTTCTCAGCACGCAGGGGCTTGTCCCCCTATCATTCTCTGTTCCGCCTGGCGGGGGTCGAAGCCCCCCGCTGTTTATTAATTTGTTTGGCAGGGGCCGAGACCCCTGCCATTCAGTGTTGGCAAGCACAGGGGCCGAGGCCCTGTCACTGGTCGACTTCTTGAGGCAGGGGCTGAGGCCCCTGTCGGCTTTTTTGTCAGGCAGGAGCCGAGGCCCCTGCCATTCACTATTTCGTCAGGCCCCTGCCATTTGTTGTTCTGTAGAAAGGGGCCGAAATCCCTGGTCGCCTAATCCTACCCTGGTCCCCGTTGCACCATAAAATTTTATTTATCATAATTGAATACTCACACCTTTGCAGACTTCACATCGAACCCCGCTCTGGCTCCGCGGCCTGAGCCTCGTATCATCTACACTCGTAGACGCACGCAGCTGCACGACATCCCGAGGTAGGGGAAAGTCGCACGAAGATTTTGGATGAATAAAATAAAATAAGACTCCTGAGATAGAATAATTATTTTACATACCTGCTTATCTGAAGAAGTATTTAATTTATGAATTGCTAGTCAGTGTTTTACTCATTCTGATTCTTTTGAAACTACATGCTTAGAGTAAACTCTATGGGTAGACTCATTCTAGAGAGAATCGAGTAGTTTAATTGGTATACCTGTTTACCTGTAGGACTTCTTGACTTGTGGTTGTCTGTCCTACATGCTTATCTTTTTGAAATTGCATACTTAATGTAAACTTTGTGAATAGACTCATTTCTGGAGAGAAACCCACTGCAATTACTATTATAACCGAACCTTAAGACAAGTATGATATAAATTTGACTAGAGGTCCTGGAGTACCTTGAAGTGGGAACTCAACACTTTATTAATATAGATGAGATAATGTCGGCCTCCACAGGACAATTGCTCAAAGAACAATACATGTCATGTATGAACCAAAAGAATAATAAAACATTATATGTTGCCCTCTCATCGTAGTTGTACCTCGAGGAAGGTACGATCGTACTTTTGGACAAGTACGTCCCATGTGGGTTACGATGGTTGGATGATGAGGTTGTAGCAACCTCGATGCGTGCATTTAGCACAATGCTGAGATCACATAAATGGTGACCATTCGCCTTCACAGGCAAGATGCTCGAGTGGGTCTAATAGACCTGAGCATGTAGGATGGGGCGGCGGTTAAGAAACCCCCGTCGTACCCATTCGACCTTCACGGTTCATCAATGGAGAGGATGGATGGTACAAAAACTCTGATGGACAGGTTGTTAACAACCACTCACGGGCAAAAGACTCGGCTTCCCCAGTCATCGGAGTTAGGAGAATTAGGAATACCATAAATTATCCTAGGTGGTAACTCCCAGGTACTTCTGCAGAAGTTGGATGCATCCATGGGCCACGAATGCCTTTGGGGATTTACTCTCTTGGTCACTGACCGTCCCCTTAGGAGCGGACTCAGTCAGCCATCCGGGTTAATGAAAACACCTGACATAATAAACCCTCGGATCGGTCTCGACTGTTTTTACGTTTCGCGTTTGTGCGTACTTACAGGCCAGTTAATATCAGAACTTAAAGAATATCTTCTTGAATAATTGTAGATGTTTGAGACTTACACTGCTTGAAATGCTTCAACTAACAGCTCTTTGCACATATTACACTTGTTAGAATAGATTACAATTGTATTGATTGTTTAAATATCATAACTGCTTATCTCATAAATGTCCTATTTTATTTTCATTCTACTTGTCTATTCGTGCACCTACTGGTTTGTTATGGAACTGACCCATTTCATGGGCAGGTGAGGAGTAGGATTTCACAGACGGTCGATGGCGTGGTGCAATATGGCTCAAGATTTATCTTCTTTCTGTTGGCAGCTTGGCTCTTAGTCTTTTTGAATTTTTCTTTAAATTATTGAACTTTGGAACAAAATGCTCATTTTGTAATAAACTGCAGATTTTTAATCTATTGCCTTATTTCCTCAATTCCTTTAAGTTGTTGTTCATATGAATGATGGTTTTTCAGCTAACGTACCCAGGATTGTCGACTTGTGATTTCGAAAACCTTATCGAAATGCTCATTTTGTAATAAACTGCAGATTTTTAATCTATTGCCTTATTTCCTCAATTCCTTTAAGTTGTTGTTCATATGAATGATGGTTTTTCAGCTAACGTACCCAGGATTGTTGACTTGTGCTCCTTTCTAAATATCTTCCGCTGTCGTTTTTAAAGGTTAAAACTTTAAATCTTTGAAAGGTTTTTCGATAAGGTTTTCGAAATCACAAGTCGAAATTTTGGGGCGTTACATCTTGGTATCAGAGCCAGATCAGAAAGAGGTGAATCTTGACTATTGAGTATCCTATCGCGCTGTAAGTCTTTGATATTTTATAGCATGTTTAGACTAAATTATATTCTTGCTTCTATTCGTAGTACCGTCCGGGAGATGGATCCATTTGCTGGTTCTAGTGGTAGTCACGGTAGGGGCACGCGTAGGATGCGTGGCTGTTCTGTAATGAAGAGGGGCGGACATGGGATGTTCGGGGCTGGTTACTGGGCTAACCGGCCTCCTCTACCCATTTTTACGGATGATCAAGGCTTCCCACTACCGATCGCCTACCAAATACCCTTGGCAGCAACGTGGGCTGAGGTGTACGCTCGAGAAGGGGGATTCACGCCTTCGCATGTTCGGGTGCACCATCAGACACCACAAGAGTCATCAGGAGATTTTGTTCCCCCTGAGTTAGTAGAGGAGTGCGTATTCTGTGGAGAATCAGGGCACACCATGGATGCTTGCCTCCACAAGACGGAGCATGACGGCAAGATTGCAATTTCGACTGCAGGCGAGCAACCGCCACCTCCAGCAGACCCTGTGGGCGGTGTATCACCCACATACACGCCTGCAACTGATTCGTCAAGTTATAGTCTTGGTTTACCGGAATATACTCCGACGACGCCCCTCTACGGACAGGAGACCTCCTACGGGAAGTCACTTCCCTTCACCTCTAAGCGCAGATTCAGGCGCACAGGCAATAGAAGTGAATATCTTAGGAAGTACTCTAGTCGTCCCTAAGGGGAAGCAGCACCTACCCAGTTTTGTTGGAGTCTGTGAACTCATTTATAATTACGGAATAGAACTTTTGCTTATGTACCAGCACAACTGGATTCTAAATAAATGACTTTCGTAATAAAGATCTATATTTTTGCTTTTGCTCCTATACTTATGTCGGTTTGTGCGTCTTCAGTATTTTTGACTCTTAACCTTGGTTGCTTTTTAAGGATGACAGGAAACTCAAGCATCAGCATGGCTGATGAGTTGCGTGAGCAGATGAGATTCATGATGGATACCCTCAACTCCTTGGCAGAGGCAATTCGTAACCAGGGTCGTCCCCAGCAGGATCCGGGTTCTCTTGTTGGGAATACACCAACCGCCACGTATGAAAAATTTCTGAAGCTTGACCCTCCTACCTTCTCTAGAAAGGTTGACCCTGACTTGGCGGAGAGTTGGGTCAAAGAGGTGGAACGGGTGTTCCAAGTGTTGTCTGTTCCCGACGATAAGAAGACGATGTTCGGGTCCTTCCGATTGAAGGACGACGCTCGCGAATGGTGGGACACTACCCAGGAGGTGCAGTTCCCAGGTGCTGAGGTGATTCTTTGGGAGGCCTTCCGGAGAGCTTTTCTCGGAAACTATTTCCCTCCGCATGCGAGGGAAAAGAAGAAGGTGGAATTTCTGGAGCTGTGCCAAGGCAACTTAAGTTTGAATGAGTATATCGCCAAATTTCAACGGTTGGAGCGCTACTGTCCTCACCTATTCGAGGATGATCATGAGCGGGCTGGGAAGTTCATTCGCGGACTGAAGGAAGGACCCAGGCATAGGGTTCTCACCAACATGCCCGCGACTTTTTCTGCGGCTGTAGCAGCAGCCACCCTACTGAACGAAGATTGGGAGCGTTCAAAGAGTGTTCAGGCGAAAAAGCCAGCTGTGACAGGTGGTGATCAAAAGAGAACCTATTCCGGCGGCCCAGGGCAGCGACCACCATTACCAGTGAAGACTGAGGGAGGGAAGAAACAGTTCCCTCCGGCAAAGCGCCAACGACAACAGGGCCATCCACTGCCCATACAACCGTCTGGAGATAACTGCCCCAGGTGCAAGAGGCCTCACGTAGGACAATCTTGTCCGCGGGACACTGGCGGATGCCTGTACTGTGGCAAGATGGGCCATTTCATACGCGACTGCCGAAAGAAAGCAGCTGATGATCTCAAGCGAACCGGCAACGCATCTCAACCTCCTCGACCACCTCAACAGCAGCAACAACGAGCACAACCAAGCAGTGTCAGGGAGCCGGGTCGAGTTTATGCAACCACGGTCGAACAATTGACAAAAGGGGATCTCGTTCAAGGTACCATTCTTGTTGCTGGTCAAGCAACTTTTGCACTCTTTGATTGTGGTGCTACACACTCATTTGTTTCAGAAAAATTTGTAAAACAATTGCACATAACTGTAAAACCACTTGACAATGCTTTAGACGTGTATAACCCCGTTGGAAAGAACACAGTTTGCACCACTTACATACCTGAATTGGATGTAGTTATGGCAGAGCGGCACTTACCTGCTTGTATTATCTTGCTTGTGATGACAAAATTTGACATCATCCTATGCATGGATTGGTTGCACAAGTATCATGCCAAGATATTTTGCCGTGATGGCAAGATCGTTTTATCATCTCCAGGCTCTTCGAGAGTAGAATTCAGAATTCTCGGACCTGTTCGAGCAAGCTGGATGATCTCAGCGCTTAAGGCGCAGAACTTTTTGCGGAAGGGATGCACTACCTTTTTGGTTAATGTTATCCAATCGGATCCAATGCCTATTCTCATCAGTGAGCTGGATGTAGTTCGCGATTATCTCGACGTTTTTCCTAAAGAGCTGTCGGGACTTCCACTATCTCGTGAGCTAGAATTCAATATTGAATTGCTACCAGGTATGACGCCAATTTCTAAAGCACCTTACAGAATGGCGCCAACTGAGCTTGAGGAGCTGAAGAAGCAGTTGCAGAAGTTGTTGGATCAGTGATTCATTCGCCCAAGCGTATCTCCTTGGGGAGCTCCTGTGCTTTTTGTGAAGAAGAAGGACGGGACCTTGCGTCTGTGCATCGACTATCAAATGCTCAACCAGGCCACGATTAAAAACAAGTACCCATTGCCGCGTATTGAAGACTTGTTCGATCAGTTGCAGAAGGCTAAAGTTTTCTCGAAAATCGATCTTAGGTCTGGATACCATCAACTCAGAATTAGGAATGATGATATTACTAAGACGGCTTTTCGGACGAGATACGGACATTACGAGTTCACAGTCATGCCGTTCGGACTGACAAATGCCCCAACAACTTTCATGGACTTAATGAATACGGTGTTCAAGCCATTTTTGGACACCTTCGTGGTCGTGTTCATTGACGACATCTTGGTGTACTCAAAAAGTCAAGAGCAACATCGGGAACACCTAACCATCGTGTTGGAGACCTTGCGAAAGGAACGTTTGTATGCCAAGTTCTCTAAATGTGAATTCTGGCTCGAGGAAGTCATGTTTCTGGGACACGTTATTTCTAAGGAAGGAGTGTCCGTGGACCCTGCAAAGGTTGAGGCTGTACTCAGTTAGCAACAACCAAAGAACGCACATGATATCAGGAGTTTTCTTGGACTAGCGGGTTACTATAGAAGATTCATTCAGGATTTTTCAAAAATTGCGTTACTCCTGTCGAAGTTGCTGAAGAAAGAGGCTAAATTCTTATGGGACGAGAAGTGCGAGGCGAGTTTTTAGATATTGAAGGAGCGACTTACCAGTGTTCCTATTTTGACCTTACCTTCTGGTAAAGGCGGATTCGTGATTTATACTGATGCCTCTGGGTCAGGCCTAGGGGCTGTGCTGATGCAGAATGGGAAAGTGATCGCTTACGCTTCTCGACAACTTAAAATTCACGAAAAGAACTACCAAACTCACGATTTAGAGTTAGCTGCGGTGGTGTTCGCACTGAAGATATGGCGACACTACTTGTATGGGGAGCAGTTTGAAGCATTCATCGATCATAAGAGCTTTAAGTATCTATTCTCACAGAAAGAATTGAACATGAGACAACGACGTTGGCTAGAATTCCTCAGGGATTACGACTTTACCCTCTCCTACCACCCAGGAAAGGCGAACGTTGTGGCTGACGCCCTCAGCCGCAAAGCACCGGAAGTTTCGATTAATGCCTTATTTGCTGGATGGAGGTTGGTCGAAGACCTAGCCTCTTGAGAACCTTTCGTAATCACTCAAGGTTCAATCGGTTTATCCCACCTTGTTGCTTAACCTGAGCTACTTGCGAGGATCATCAATGGGCAGAAAACGAATGCACGCTACGAGAAGTTGAAGGCCCAAGCGATTCTAGCAGATACACCTTTTCGTCTGAAGGAGGATGAAAGTATATGGTTGAAGGAGCGCCTTTGGGTTCCTAATGACCCGGTCTTACGAGATGAAATTATTGCGGAAGCCCACAAGTCTAGATACACAATTCACCCTGGTGGCACGAAGATGTTCAAGGACCTACAACGCAGTTATTGGTGGAACAGTATGAAGCGAGACGTGGCTGAGTATGTCTCGAAGTGTTTAACGTGTCAGCAAATCAAGATCGAGCACCAGAGACTCGGTGGGGTCATGCAGCAGATAGAGATCCCTTTATGGAAGAGGGGAGATGTTACTATGGACTTCATAGTCGGCCTACCGAGGACGCAGAGGAAGCATGACGCGATTTGGGTGATTGTCGATAGACTCACCAAGTCTGCTCACTTCCTACCTATCCGTCTCAACCAATCGTTGGATAGTCTCGCTGATCTCTATGTTAGAGAGATTGTGAGACTGCACGGTGTTCCGGTCTCGATTATCTTCGATCGTGATCCTAGATTCACTTCAAGGTTTTGGGGGCAACTTCAGTTGGCGTTGGGCACAAAGTTGAAGTTCAGCACTGCGTTTCACCCTTAGACTGACGGGCAATCGGAACGTACGATTCAGACCTTGGAAGACATGCTTCGAGCCTGTATGATGGACTGAAAGGGAGAGTGGGATTCCCACGTCAGTCTGACGGAATTCGCGTATAACAACAGCTATCATGCGAGCATCGAGATGGCCCCATACTAAGCTTTGTATGGGAGGTCGTGCTGATCACCTGTTTACTGGGACGAGGTTGGCGAACGAAGATCGGAGGCACCTATAGTTTTGCAACACTATACTCAACAAGTGCAAATGATTCGGGAACGACTCCGTACCGCTCAGAGTCGGCAGAAAAGCTATGCAGATAAACGCCGACGAGAGCTTACCTTCAATATTGGCGAGATGGTTTTTGTTAAGGTATCTCCGACGAAGAGCGTATTTCGGTTCGGGAAGAAGGGAAAGCTAAGTCCTAGATACGTCGGACCGTTCAAAATCTTGGAGCGAATTGGAGAAGCAACTTATCGCGTGACGTTACCCCCTCAGTACGCTCAGATCCATAATGTTTTTCACGTATCCATGTTGAGGAAGTACGTTCACGATCCATCGCACATCATTCATTATGATGATGTGGACATTAGAGGGGACTTGACATTCGAAGAAAGACCAGTGGAGATCGTCGACCATCGTGACCAAGTGCTAAGGTCAAAGACCATTTCCTTTGTAAAGGTTCGGTGGCAACATCATGGAATTGACGAATGTACTTGGGAACCTGAGAACGATATTAGGGAAAAATATCCTGACCTGTATTTTGACTCTTTAAGACAATAAATATTTCGCGGACGAAATTCTTTTAAGAGGGGTAGGATGTAAAACCCACGTTCCTTTTAATTTTTTTTATTGTATTGGACCCGGGCCGGGTCGGGTCGTGTCCGAACCCGACCCGGGCCCCTTTTCATTAGGGTTTTAATAACCCGACTCAGGAAGAGGATTTTAAATCCTCTTCCCGAGCGCCCCCCCCCCCCCCTTCCAACTTCATTTTCGGAAGGATTAGGGAAACCCATCGGGGTTTCCCCTTTCATCGCCCCCTGGAGCCTTTATGTTCAACGTGGGAGGGCGAGGGGAGGCACACCTCCCTCTCGAAGCCCTTCGTTCCCCCCGTGCCGACTTCCTCCTTCGTTGCGCACGCCTCCAGCGCCGCCGTCGCTGCGACCCACGCCGACGCCGGCCACCGCCTCCCAGGTACGCCGTTCTCCTCCCTCTTCTCCTCCTTGTGAAAATCTCTATAAAAAAGGATTTTGTGTATAAACACAATACTAGAAACACAAAGTGTGCACAAAGGCATAAAAGGAGAACTCTCACAAGTGCACAAAGGCACAGATACAAATGCACAAAGGCATAAAAGAAGAACTCTCACAAGTGCAGAAAGGCACGGATACAAATGCACAAAGGCATAAAAGGAGAACTCTCACAAGTGCACAAAGGCACGGATACAAATGCACAAACGTAAAAAAATATCAACTTTAATATGTTGGGTCCCAAAAGAGGGCTTTACAAAAGTGTAAGTTACAAGGGGGTAACACCCCATATTTATAATACAAGGGAGAGAGGGAATGAGGGAGTGTTGGGCTCCCAACGGCTCTAAATAGAGTTGTTGGGAGTCCAACAACTCTCTCTACTTTATGCTTTTTGACTTTGGTCAAAAAAGCATAAAGCCAAATAAGTCCAAAAACTAAACTAAAAAAGAAAAAGAAACCTAACCTAGTTAAATAAACTAACCTAATCCTAACTAAACTTAAAAGTAAACTAAAACTATGAGATTACATATTGAATTATGTTACATTATTTAACACCCCCCCTCAAACTTAGGGTGACATAACCGAAAGTTTGCCAAGAAGGAAGTTAAATCTTGGAGAGCACAACGCTTTGGTGAAGAAGTCTGCTAGTTGGTATTCTGATGTAACATATGGCAGGTCTATAGTTCTTCTTAAGTATTCTTCACGAACATAGTGGCAATCCATCTCAATGTGCTTCGTGCGCTCATGAAATGTGTGATTTTTGGCAATATAAATTGCACTTTTATTATCACAACATAGTTTTGTGGGCCCTTGAACTTGAATATTCATATCTTCCAGCAAGTTGCGAATCCAAACAATCTCCATGGTAGTAGATGCCATGGCTCTATATTCGGCTTCTGTGGATGAAAGTGAGACCTTATGTTGTTTCTTGCATCTCCAAGAAATTAAAGATTTCCCTAAAAAAATACAAAAACCAGTGGTGGAGTGACGGTTATTTGGGTCACCTCCCCAATCAGAGTCAGTATAAGCAATTAAATTCAATTCAGAAGAAGAAGATAGAAATACCCCATTGTTTACTGTACCCTTTATGTATTTGATGATGCGGAGAATGGCACTCATATGAACTGAAGTAGGTGCATGTTGAAACTGACTAGCAACATGTACAGCATGAGAAATATCAGGCCTCGTAATGCTGAGATATGTTAAAGATCCAACTAGTTGCCGGTAAGGTGTGGGATCTTTTAGGAGAATCCCATCATCAATCTTCATCTTTGAACCTACTATTTCAGGAGTTTCACAGACCTTGTCATCTGTGATTCCTGATCTGTCAAGAATCTCACAAGCAAGTTTAGTTTGAGACAAAAAATAGCCTCTGTGAGAATAGGCAACCTCAATTCCCAAAAAATATGTCAAAAATCCTAAGTCTGACATTTCAAATCTTGAAGTCAGGATAGATTTAATGTTCTTGATTCCTTTGACATCATCATCTGTTATTAACATATCATCAACATATAACAGTAATATAACAATCCCTGCATCAGATTTCTTAACAAACAATGCAGTGTCAGTATAGCATGAAGTAAAACCATTTTCAGTCATTACATTGTTAAACCTATCGTGCCAAGCCTTGAAAGCTTGTTTCAAGCCATAAAGAGCTTTACGAAGACGAAGAACTTTATTTTTAGGAATTTCCATACCAGGTGGAGCATCCATGTAGACTTTTTCATTAAGATCATCATTTAGAAATGCATTTTTGACATCCATTTGGTAAATATTCCATTTTCTAATGGAAGCAATGGTGACGAGACATCTAACAGTAACCATACGAGCTACTGGAGCAAATGTCTCTTCATAGTCAATCCCGTATTCTTGACTATACCCTTTAGCTACAAGACGAGCTTTATACCTCTCAAGAGAACCATCACTCTTTGTTTTGACTTTGAACACCCATCGGCATCCTATAGTTTTCTTTCTACTGGGAAGCGTTTGAAATTCCCAAGTGTTGGCTTTCCTAAGCGCTTTGAGTTCATTCTCCATGGCTTCTCTCCATTCAATACATCGTTTGGCATCTTCAAAATTTTTTGGTTCAAAATATGAGTGAATGACACTTAAGCAAGCCCGATATTTAGGAGAGAAAGAATCAAAAGATACGAATCTAGAGGGAGTTCTTCTAGTTCTCTCGGTTCTTCTAGGGTTTGAATCATGTGAGGGGATAGATTCGCTAGGTTCACTATATTGCTCAATAGCACTTCTAAAGGAGAGTCTATCTCTATGAGTATAGGTGATAGGGTTTCTAGTTATATTTTCTTCTTGAGAGGTAGTAGGGTTAGAGTTATTGTTGATTTCAACCACTTCATTGTCACTATTATATGTTGATTCATCATCACTAGAGATATCATCATCTTTAGATAAAAGATCAAAGAGAAAGGAATAGTCAGCAATTTCTAAATGAGATTCATTCTTTTCAAAACCACTATCATTTTCTAAAAATGTTACATTCCTTGAGACATATAACTTATCATTTTTTAGTATCATAACATCGAAACCCTTTTTGGGTTTCGGAGTAGCCAAGAAAAGCACAAGGAATGGCTTTAGGTGAGAGTTTATCATTCTTATCTGTAAGGACAAAGCACTTACAACAAAAAACTCTCAATCTATTATAATCGGGTTCTTTTTCATATAGAGTTTCGAAAGGAGAGATTTTATCTAAATTTTTGAATGGAAGACGATTAATAAGATAAACTGAAGCAAGAGCCGCTTCGGCCCAAATTTTTTTTGGAATACTTTCGGAAATAAGAAGGGTTCTAGTGGTTTCAATGATATGCCTATGCTTCCTTTCGGCTAACCCATTTTGTTGTGGGGTCTTAGGACACGATCTTTGATGGACAATACCATAGTCTTCAAGATATTTCTTAAATTCATTGGAAAGATATTCGCCTCCGGAATCGGTCCTAAAAAACTTTAAATTACTATTAAATTGATTCTTAATTATCATATGATATGATTTAAAACATGAAAACACTTCGTGCTTATGTTTAAAGAAATATATCCAACAATATCGAGAAAAATCATCTACAAAAATCACATAATAGGCAAAGCCTCCCTTGGATATGACGGGTGCCGGTCCCCAAACATCCGAATGAACAATTTCAAAAGGTTTTGTGGTAAACATAGATCTTTGTTCAAAAGGCATACTTCTCATTTTTCCAAGAATACAATCATTACAAGAGAAAGTATTTTTACAAAGATTTTTAATAAAATGCAAATAGGATAACTTGGTGATGTTGGGATGACCAAGTCTTTTGTGCCAAACATTTATGTCTTTATGTTGGGCCACATTACAAAAAGGGGTTTTAGGGATTTGAAGAGAATCCACATAGTACAAGTCTCCCTTCCTAGAGACTTCCCCAATCAACTTCCCGGACCGGTGATCCTGTATTAAACACTTATTAGATGAAAATTGAATGTCACATCCAAGGTTCGAGAGTTGAGAGACGGAAAGTAAGTTCAAATTCAATTTAGGTATAAATCTAATTTTGGGAATAAAAAAATTTTGAGTTTCAAAGTTTCCAATCCCCTTAATTTCAAGAGAAGTGCCATCCGCAGTTGAAACAAAAGATGGTGATAAACTTTTAGAATATTCAAAAAGAGAAGAGATGTTTGGAGACATATGAAAAGATGCACCCGAATCTAAAAGCCAAGAAGTTTTACCTGGAGGAGAAGGAGTGGATACGGCGGCACCGGAAATAGCTCCCTTAAGAAGAGGTTGAAGAGCTTCCATAATTTGATTTAGAGAGAGAGCTCCACTTGTAGATTCCTCTTTTTGTGATTGAGATGTGGTTGCCATTGCAAGTAGTTTCTTCCATTTAGGACAAACCGGTTTGATGTGACCGGGTTCCTTGCAAAAGTGGCACACAATTTTGCTATTGTCCCTTCTTCCGCCTTGACCACCATTGTATCCTTGATTTTGGTTTTTAAAGTGAGGAGGTTTATATGTCTTCAAGTTGTTGCCAGGCCTAGACACAACATTAGCTCCATCACATTCATCTTGATTTGTGGGCATTGCAAGAACACTTGGATTTTGCTTGCTAATGCCCATACGAGTTTCCTCTCCACTTAACTTGGTAATAACATCTTCAATGGAAGGAGATGTGAAAGAAGATAGAAGAGATGACCGAATTTGTTCAAATTCGGGTCGAAGACCATTTAGGAAGTTAAAGAAGTGATCTTCCTCTAATTGCTTGTATCTAAGTTCAATAGCTTCGCCACTCCACTTGGGCTCAAGCATGGCAAGCTCATCCCAAATAGAGGATAATTCAACAAAGTACTCACGAATAGACATCTCATTTTGTTGTAGGGTCAAGGCCCTCTTTTGAAGATAGTACTTGTGAGATAAGTCTCGTGAAGTATACATCTTTTCAAGATAATGCCAAGCTTCGGAGGCTTTCTTGAATTTGATGATATTGGCATTGATCTTGGTTTCAACGGATGAGAAGATCCAAGATAGGATCTTGAAGTTTCTCATTTCCCATTCCTCATGTTTCTTTGAATATTCTTCAAGAGCTTTTTGTCTTTCTTCTCCTTCAAGAATTTTGATTTCTCCTTTTTCAACCATCGTAATTTTTGGTTCGGGTTCCGTTATGGAACCTTGAACATATCCCCAAAGCCCCTTTCCTTTAATATGAGCTTCCATATTTCCGGCCCATACATGATAATTGGAACCATTGAGCTTAAAGCCAAGAGAGAAATGAGAGTCTTTTTCACCCATTAGAGAGATAAGATGAAGGAGAAAAATGCGTACCACAAAGAGATTTTAACTCTTACTTGTTGTAGTAATCTTCCAAAATATTTGATGAAGAGAAGTCTTCACGCCAATCTCGAAAAAATTGAAGGCATGCTTTTCGAGGCACTCAATATTCTGAAGAATCACAAGACTTTCCTTCTCAAGCAACCTTGCTCTGATACCATGTGAAAATCTCTATAAAAAAAGATTTTGTGTATAAACACAATACTAGAAACACAAAGTGTGCACAAAGGCATAAAAGGAGAACTCTCACAAGTGCACAAAGACACGGATACAAATGCACAAAGGCATAAAAGAAGAACTCTCACAAGTGCAGAAATGCACGGATACAAATGCACAAAGGCATAAAAGGAGAACTCTCACAAGTGCACAAAGGCACGGATAAAAATGCAAAAACGTAAAAAAATATCAACTTCAATATGTTGGGTCCCAAAAGAGGGCTTTACAAAAGTGTAAGTTACAAGGGGGTAACACCCCATATTTATAATACAAGGGAGAGAGGGAATGAGGGAGTGTTGGGCTCCCAACGGCTCTAAATAGAGCTGTTGGGAGTCCAACAACTCTCTCTACTTTATGCTTTTTGACTTTGGTCAAAAAAGCATAAAGCCAAATAAGTCCAAAAACTAAACTAAAAAAGAAAAAGAAACCTAACCTAGTTAAATAAACTAACCTAATCCTAACTAAACTTAAAAGTAAACTAAAACTATGAGATTACATATTGAATTATGTTACATTATTTAACACTCCTCACCCCCCCCTCTCTGTCACCTCGCCGGGAGGCCGACAGGCGGCGCGCGGCCCCTGCCGCGCCCTCCCGCCTCTTCTGTGCTCATCGGAGGCCCGACAGGTGGCCTGCGAGGCCGCTGTCGTCCCCTCTTCCCTTCGGGGGTGCGCCAGAGTGCTGGAAGGGGACCAATGGCCCCTGCGACACCCCCTCACCCCTGTGGGTTATAGGGAAACCGACGGGAGGTCGGTTGCCCCTGTCACCCCCGTCCCGAGCCCTCTCTTTCTCTCTGGCAGGGGTTAGCCCCCCTGCCGCCTCTCGATCACCAGTAGGCAGGGGCAATGCCCCTGCCGCTTTTTGTTTCCCGACAGGCAGGGGCTCGCCCCCGCTGCCTCTAGGGTTTTGGCACGCAGGGGTAATGCCCCTGCCGCCTTCCAGTCTCGGCTGACAGGGGCAATGCCCCTGTCGCCCTTTGTTTTGCTGGGCAGGCAGGGGCTCGCCCCCTATCACCCTTTGTTTTGCTGGGCAAGCAGGGGCTCGCCCCCTGTCGCCCTTTTGTTTTGCCGCGCAGGGGATATCCCCCTGCTGCCCCTTGGTTCTCATCACGCAGGGGCTTGTCCCCCTGTCATTCTCTGTTCCGCCTGGCGGGGGTCGAAGCCCCCCGCTGTTTATTAATTTGTTTGGCAGGGGCCGAGACCCCTGCCATTCAGTGTTGGCAAGCACAGGGGCCAAGGCCCTGTCACTGGTCGCCTTCTTGAGGCAGGGGCTGAGGCCCCTGCCATTCACTATTTCGTCAGGCAGGGGCCGAGGCCCCTGCCATTTGTTGTTCTGTAGGAAGGGGCCGAAATCCCTGATCGCCTAATCCTACCCTGGTCCCCGTTGCACCATAAAATTTTATTTATCATAATTGAATACTCACACCTTTGCAGACTTCGCATCGAACCCCGCTCTGGCTCCGCGGCCTGAGCCTCGTATCATCTACACTCGTAGATGCACACAGCTGCACGACATCCCGAGGTAGGGGAAAGTCGCACGAGGATTTTGGATGAATAAAATAAAATAAGACTCCTGAGATAGAATTGTTATTTTACATACCTGCTTATCTGAAGAAGTATTTAATTTATGAATTGCTAGTCAGTGTTTTACTCGTTCTGATTCTTTTGAAACTACATGCTTAGAGTAAACTCTATGGGTAGACTCATTCTAGAGAGAATCGAGTAGTTTAATTGGTATACCTGTTTACCTGTAGGACTTCTTGACTTGTGATTGTCTGTCCTACATGCTTATCCTTTTGAAATTGCATACTTAATGTAAACTTTGTGAATAGACTCGTTTCTGGAGAGAAACTCACTGCAATTACTATTATAACCGAACCTTAAGGCAGGTATGGTATAAATTTGACCAGAGGTCCTGGAGTACCTTGAAGTGGGAACTCAACACTTTATTAATATAGATGAGATGATGTTGGCCTCCACAGGCCAATTGCTCAAAGAGCAATACATGTCATGTATGAATCAAAAGAATCATTAAACATTATATGTTGCCCTCTCATCGTAGTTGTACCTCTAGGCAGGTACGATCATACTTTTGGACAAGTACGTCCCATGTGGGTTACGATGGTTGGATGATGAGGTTGTAGCAACCTCGATGCGTGCATTTAGCATAATGCTGAGATCACATAAATGGTGACCATTCGCCTTCACAGGCAAAATGCTCGAGTGGGTCTAATAGACCTGAGCATGTAGGATGGGGCGGCGGTTAAGAAACCTCCGTCGTACCCATTCGACCTTCACGGTTCATCAAGGGAGAGGATGGATGGTACAAAAACTCCGATGGACAGGTTGTTAACAACCACCCCACGGGCAAAAGACTCGGTTTCCTCAGTCATCGGAGTTAGGGGAATTGAGAATACCATAAATTATCCTAGGTGGTATCTCCCAGGTACTTCTGCAGAAGTTGGATGCATCCATGGGCCACGAATGCCTTTGGGGATTTACTCTCTTGGTCACTGACCGTCCCCTTAGGAGCGGACTCAGTCAGCCATCCGGGTTAATGAAAACACCTGACATAATAAACCCCCGGATCGGTCTCGACTGTTTCTACGTTTCGAGTTTGTGCGTACCTACAGGCTAGTTAATATCAGAACTTAAAGAATATCTTCTTGAATAGTTGTAGATGATTGAGACTTACAGTGCTTGAAATGCTTCAACTAACAGCTCTTTGCACATATTACACTTGTTAGAATAGATTACAATTGTATTGATTGTTTAAATATCATAACTGCTTATCTCATAAATGTCCTGTTTTATTTTCATTCTACTTATCTATTCGTGCACCTACTGGTTTGTTATGGAACTGACCCATTTCATGGGCAGGTGAGGAGTAGGACTTCACAGACGGTCGATGGTGTGGTGCAATATGGCTCAAGATTTATCTTCTTTCTGCTGGCGGCTTGGCTCTTAGTCTTTTTGAATTTTTCTTTAAATTATTGAACTTTGGAACAAAATGCTCATTTTGTAATAAACTGCAGATTTTTAATCTATTGCCTTATTTCCTCAATTCCTTTAAGTTGTGGTTTATGTGAATGATGGTTTTTCAGCTAACGTACTCAGTATTTGTTGACTTGTGCTCCTTTCTAAATGTCTTCCGCTGTCGATTTTAAAAGTAAAAACTTTAAATATTTGAAAGGTTTTTTCAATAATGTTTTCGAAATCACAAGTCGAAATTTTGGGCGTTACACCGAGGCAACTATCACAGAAGAGAACGTTCGGGGGTATGTTATTCAGGGTTATTTTATTAACCCGAACATTCTAACTGAGACTGAAATCCCAAGGGAGCGCCAGTGACCGAGAGAATCTCTCAAAGGCCAAACCAAAACAGGATGCATCCCTAACTTCTGCAGAAGAATAAAGAGCTACCACTTAGGACATATTGGTAGTCTGGGTCCCCCCCAACTCCGAGGACTGGTGGCTACCGACCCAAGAGCGGTCAAATGTTTAGGGCAGTCGACTGTATTGATGCATGTATCACTGAGTAAGGTGTCTGTTGAGGACCTGATCTCCAAAGGATTATCTACGAGAGCGTGTATGATCAAGATTAGGTAACCGGCTAGAGTGGTAGATTCTCTGTGAGGATGTACACTGTCCACGAATGGGTAGCCGCAAAGACGGTGAACTCCTGTGAGGAAGTGTATGGTCCAAGACCAGGTATACCATCTAGGGCGGAATTCCTTGTGAGGTTATACATTTTCCAGACCAGGTGATCCGGCGTTGATCTTGTTGATTGTAATAGTGACTATCGACCCAGAGAGCGGTCATTTATGTTGATGCGTGTATTATAATGGTTTTCATTGTATATGACATTTGTTGGGGACCGACTTCCCAAAGGTTTCACTGTGAGGGTATGTATGATCAAGACCAGGTGACCCGACTAGAGTGGTAGATTCTCTGTGAGGATGTACACTATCCACGAACGGGTAACCGCAAAGATGGTGAACTCCTGTGAGGAAGTGTATGGTCCAAGACCAGGTATACCATCTAGGGCGGTAATTCCTTGTGAGATTATACATTTTCCAGATCGGGTAAGCCAGCTAGAGCGGTATAATCTCTGTGAGGATGTACACTATCTACGAACAGGTAGCCGCTAAAACGATGAACTCCTGCGAGAAAGTGTATGGTCCAAGACCAGGTATACCATCTAGGGCGGTAATTCCTTGTGAGGTTATACATTTTCCAGATCGGGTAATCCGGCTAGAGCGGTAGAATTTCTGTGAGGATGTACACTGTCCACGAACGGGTAGCCGCAAAGACGGTGAACTCCTGTGAGGAAGTGTATGGTCCAAGACGAGGTATACCCTCTAGGGCGATAATTCCTTATCTGGTCATATATCTCTCGGCCCGAGCGATCTGACGTGGATCTTGTGTTTTTGCTTACCATAAAAAGTTATGGTGAGCTGTGATTATCTTCTAAGATTGTTTGAGATCGCTAGTTATAAATCTATAGTTTTGGCTTTCTATTTTAGCATGATTACATGCAAGACTCAGATGTGAGAATCAGATCTTTATTTGATTTTAGATCATGTTTTGAAACTTCTATAGAAGGGTGGGCTTTTTCCGAGAAAGTATGACACCTTAGTGAGTCATAGAAGGTGACGGTTGGCCGCGTAAGGCTTTGAGAGATGAGAATAGATTAAGGTTGTTCATCACAAGCGTTTGTTAGAAGTAGTGAGGGCGACGAACGATGACCTGATAATGATTAAATACAGAGACCCCGTTCTAGGAACGAGAACAAGCTTTTTGCGTGGTGGTTCACAGCTTACGATCAAATGAATCGTCTTGCTACGTTTTGACAGTTGCGCTGCTTACCTTGTTGCACTACTTACCCGTTTGTATTGCTTACCTGTTTAACTGCATAACCTGCTGAATTAAATGTATTTAATTCAGTTTTCTGTATTCTCTCTTGTGCACCTACTAGTTTTTCGCAAAACTAACCCATCCCATGGGTACAAGTAATGGTTAGGTACACCACGGGCGATGACGCGATTGCAAGATGACTTCAGGACTTCTTCTTTCTGCTCTTAGCTCGCGTCCTGGACGTTTTGGGTTTGTAATGGATTTTTCTTAGGATATCCGAATTTTGTGAGTTTTGGTTCTTTTAGCTAACGTGCCCAAAGTTGACACTTGCCTTATGAATTAACCAAAGTACAATCTTCCGCTGATTTTATAAACAAACTCTGGAGGAAAAAGATTTTCTCTAGTCTCTTGCCTGTTTTAAATGTTCGCAAGTTTAAAATTTTGGGGTGTTACAATTATAGCTATTTTGCCTCCCAAAGTGTGGAGGCTTATAGGTTTTTACATGATTACCAGACTTAGACACAGCTAACATTTCTATCTCATCTTATTATCATGCCAAGACGAGTCTCCTCTGGGCATATTTCGGCAATGACATCTTCCAAAGGAAGAGATTTAGATCTATGAAGAAGAGAAGATCTAACTTGTTCATATTCGGGCCTAAGCCCATGTAAGAGTTGAAAAAAATATTTTTTTTTATTTGCTCTCTTCTTAGTTCAACATTTTCACTAGCAACCCACTTGGGTTCAATAAGAAATAATTTATCAAGTCTTCCTAGGCCTACTCCGACCTCTTTTAACTAATATATATTTTCCATTTCTCCATCCTTCTAACTGGAGCATCATTAGGCCTTCGCCGAATATGTCCAAACCACCGTAAACGATTCTCTCTCATCTTATTTTCAATAGGTGCAACGCCTACCTTCTTACGTATCTCCTCGTTCCGAATCTTATCTTTTATTGTATTTTCACACATCCATCTAAGCATACGCATTTCAGCTACACTCATTTTTTGAATATGATGTCTCTTGGCAGCTCAACATTCTAATAGTAGTGACGGATAAGTTGAATGAAAACAATTTTGTTACTTGGATATGGTTGATTTTACATGGGTGGCCCGAGCAAATATCCACTCCCAAAATATATCATCTAAAGACTGAATTTGGAGCTCTGCGTAGAGGAAATTCTAACATGCAGGATTTTCTCAATAAGGTAAAATACATATTTTATTGGTTAGCTGCAATTAGGAGTCACATTATTTGATAAGGATATATGTACTTGGACAATTAAGGGTCTCAGACATAAATATAATATGTTCATTGCCATATACATGGGACGCTCTCCGAGACCCGCTTTTGATCAGTTGTGAACCATGTTGTTGGAGTTCGAATCTATGTTCAAATTATCACCCAAGAAAGAAGGGCAGCCTGCTGGACATGAAGTGTTGGTGGCCAACACCTCTCATTGGAACTTCAATAATTCTCCTAGACCTGGAGGACAAGGTAGAGGGAGTTAGGAAATGGCTATCAAGGAAATGGGAGTGGTCTTCTCCCTATCCCTACTGGTAGACAGGCAGGAGGATCACGTGGAGCACGTTCCAATGTTGTCTATTAGATGTGTCGAAAGAAGGGCCATTCATGTTTAGATTGCTACTTGCGGTACGTTCCTACATATATGCCGCCCACGATTCCTTATCCTCCACGGTTTAGGGCATATTTATCTCCATCCTTGTCAAGACCGCAACCTACTGCATCACAGAATTTTCCTGCATTTGTGGCTGGTTTGAACCCTGATATGGATGCATTGAGCATGTCATTCAGCCAAGTGGGCTAATTCAATGCAAGGCACGATTGGGCAAGGGTCTAGAATGAAAGTCAGAATATTCCTGCATGGGCAGCATCATCTTGTACCGAGTCTCCTCACAATGCATGGTTGGTTGATTCAGCTGCTTTTCATCATGTAACCTGATTCCGGTAAGCTCTTGAATCTTACACCTTATCGTGGAAATGGTAGTACAGTCATGGGAGATGGGAAACATCATCCCATTACACACATTGGAACTACCATTGTCCCTACCAATCATGGTGTTCTTAACCTTTCCAATACCTTTCTTGCTACAAATATTCAACGTAATCTGACATGTGTCTCAATTAGTGGATCAAACAAATTCTCATGTTGTCTTTTCCCCTCTTTCTGTTTCTGTGATGGACCCTCTCACAAAGTAAATCCTCGTCGAAATAGAAAGAAAAGAGAATCTCTATGTCATGCACGAAGCTTGAAAGAGTCCCAGTTCCTATGTGTTAGCTTTTGAAGTAGCAAAAGTCAATAAAGAAGCCCAATTATGGCATCGTAGGCTTGGTCATTGCAGTTCAAATTTTATATAATAAAGGACTTATCTCATTGCGAGATAAGACTAAAAAAGTGTTATTTCTATGTTTCAATTGTTGCATATGTAAGAGTCATGAACTTTCTTTTGAATTATCTAATAAAAGAGCTTTGTTTCCTTTTGAATTAATACATTATGATGTATAGGGACCAACACTCATGTTGTCTATATCCAAGTCTAAGTTTTATGTGATTTTGTCGATGACTTCACTAAATATACTTGGTTATACTTCTTAAAACATAAAATGAGGTATTCCAAGTGTTCCAAAAGTTTAAGTCCTATGTTGAAACTCATTTTTTCATAAAGATTCAGCGCTTTTGTTGTGACAGTGGTGGCAAATATGTGTCTCTCGCATTTACTAACTATTTACATCAGAATGGCATATTACAAGAGATGTCTTGTCCGAGAACATCTCAACAAAACAGAGTAGCTGAGAGAAAGCCTCGACATATAGTTGATGCAACCTTAACTGTGTTGATGGATTCTCATGTCCGAAAGAATCTTTGGACTGAAGCTTTCCATACAGCGGTATATTGCACTAATCGTATGACCCTTGACTAATCTGGGAGGAGAAAGTCCTTTCTCTTTGCTCTATGAAAAAACTCTAAATTATTCTATCATGTGGTCTTTTGGAAGCAAGTGTTTTGTACACATTCATGCATCATTACAAAACAAGCTTTCTCCTAGAGCCCAAGAATGTCAGTTTCTAGGATATGATGATGAACACTTGGGATATAGATGTTTTAATCCTGTTTCCCCAAAACTAATAAATTTCAGGCAAGTTTTCCATGAAGATGATTATGCATCCACTAGTGTTGTTGAAAATCAAGGAAAAAAGATCTTGGTCACTTCTTTTGGCCCAGTACCAAAATATTTGCAGAAAAGACTACGAACCAGCTGCTTTTGCAAGAAAATAACCGATCAGCTGATCCAGATAAGTCTGTCCAGCCGTATGACATGTTAGTTACAATGTACATTGGTCCGAGTTCCCGTCCAAACTTTGACCAACTTCGCAGCCACATGCTGGAACATGAAGCTGTTAATATATATATATATATATATATATAATATGTTTTGTATTTGTTTGCTCGATAGGGGCATTTTTGTCTTTTTACATATAATTATAGTTGTTTTCTAGAAACAACTACATTCTAGTTTTTCTAGTTTATTTTTTTTCTTTGCCATTAGGGGCCCCACTCATAGAGTCCTTGGGAGCTCCCCCACGACTCTATGAGGAGAGCTCCCAATGGCCTCCCCTTCCTTGTGATGTATATAAATAGGGGTGTATTTCCCCTATTTCTCTTATTGCTTTCCAAGGACCTCATTAATAATATTTCTATTCTTTTACTTGTTGGTGTTTCCCTTTGTAGGCTTTTTGTATTGTCTCATTGCGGACTTCTTGCTTATGCACTTGTGTGCCTATTGTGCTTTTGTAATCGTCTACTATTGGACTTATTTTGTGATTTTGCACCTTATCCTTGTAATTCTGCATACTTCATTACATGGTATCAGAGCAAGGTTGTGCTCTTGGTCTTTTGAAGAGTGACCATTTAAAGATCGTGATTCAGGGATTGACGTGCTTGCAACAACTTAAGTGGAGGAGCTTTTTCATGTTCTTCCATACTTTTTCTCTCTTCTCTCTAAGCCACAATGGAAAATGAGCAAAAGATTGATCTCTCTTTCAAGTTGAATGGAACAAATTACATGATGTGTGCATCCGTCATGGAAAATAACCTCCAAGGCAAAAAGCTTTGGGAATATGTGATAAGCTCCATTCTGGAGCCTCAACTCAAATTCACAAAGATGGAAGGAGGGCAAGAAAAAGCTTTAGAAGAAAATGCTCGCATAAAAGCTATTGAAGACCATGAATCAAAGATAAAAGATTGGAAAAGTAAACATGTCAAAATTCTCACATGGTTTATGAACAATATTGAACTCAAAATATGTGCCAACATCGCTAAATTCCGCAAGGCAAACAAGGCATGTTTTTTTATTAAAGGTATGTACACACAAAAAGATCTTGCAAGACAATTCTTTCTTAAAGAAAAAATATGTACCATCAAATAAGGGGACATGAGTGTCCGTGATTACTTTAGCACTCTTAGTCCCTTACGGGTGCATTCGTGACACTGCTTACCTGCCTTTGGGGAATCCTCTCTCGGCTAAAGCCATCCTTTTAGGAGTGGACTGAACTAGCTATTCGGGTTATTGAAAATACATAAAAATAACAGACGCTCGAACTAGTCTCGGTTGTTTCTACATTTTTCCTGCGCGTACCCGCATGCCAGTAATATCGAAACATAAAGTCTGTTTACACTGGTTAATTATTTGCTTTACCTCTTGGTCGAACTGCTTGGTGCTTATTGGAACGTAACACTTGTTGGCTTGCGTCTCTTATGATTGATGTGATTGCATATAACTCGTAATCTACGAACTGGTGGCAACTAGGATTGATGTGACCGCTTGTCTTATAAGCTGCTTACATATTGTGATATAACTGCTGCCGTATGATTGCTTATCATGTATAACTTATGAATGGCTTGCGATGCAATGGGTTATGCCTTACGATTAATTTAATTACTTGCTAATGGACTGAGCCATTTGATGATAATTGTATGTTTTACGAGCATTGTTATGAGTGCTTGTCTTATTCAGTCGTTTTGTTTGGCTGACATATAGAGTTAATTACTCTTCGCCTATAGAATCAACTGGATTGCCATATCTGCGTGTTCTCATGTGTCGTTTACGCATGCTTTAAGGTCCTATTTTAGGATTGCAATGTTCCTTGTGGCAATAATATGATGCGTAGGATTATATGCTTTTGTGTGATGTGATTGTTATGCCACGTGATAAAAAATATTAGAAGTATGCGATAATATGTTCATGGTTCATGGAACCTTATTAGAGGAATGGGTGATCGTGTGTTTTGTTTTACCATGTGGAGTGATACGATGCATATTGCTGATATACATGTTTGTGCCCATTTTGGTGGCTACTGACCCCAAAAGCGGTCAATGGTTCGGAGCAGTCGATTGTATTGATGCATGTATCACTGAGTTGGTTGTCTGTTGAGGACCTGATCTCCAAAGGATTATCTGCGAGGGCGTATATGATCAAGACCGGTAGATTCTCTATGAGGATGTACACTGTCTACGAACGGGTAGTCGCAAAGACGGTGAACTCCTGTGAGGAAGTGTATGGTCCAAGACCAGGTATACCATCTAGGGCGAAATTTGTTGTGAGGTTATACATTTCCCAGACCAGGTGATCCGGTGTTGATCTTGTTGATTGTAATAGTGGCTATCGACCCTGAGAGCGATCATTTGTGTTGATGCGTGTATTGCAAGGATTTTTATTGAATATGGCATTTGTTGGGGACCGGGTTCCCAAAGGTTTCTCCGTGGAGTATGTATGATCAAGACTAGGTAACCGACTAGAGTGGTAGATTCTCTGTGAGGATATACACTGTCCACGAACGGGTAGCCGCAAAGACGGTGAACTCCTGTGAGGAAGTGTATGGTCCAAGACCAGGTATACCATCTAGGGCGGAATTCCTTGTGAGGTTATACATTTCCAAGACCAGGTGACCAAGCTAGGCTGGTAGATTCTTTGTGAGGATGTACACTGTCCACGAACGGGTAGCCGCAAAGACGGTGAACTCCTGTGAGGAAGTGTATGGTCCAAGACCAGGTATACCCTCTAGGGCAATATCTTCCCTGTGAGGTCATACTTTTTCCCGGTCCGAGCGATTCGACGTGGATCTTGTGTTTGTAATTACCATAAAAAGTTATGGTGAGTTGTGATGATCTTCTGAGATTGATTGGGATAGCCACTTATGAATCTATGGTTTCGACTTTCTGTTTTAACATGTTTTCATGCATGACTCATATGTGAGAATCAGATTTTTATTTGATTTTAGATCATGTTTTGGACCTTCTATAGAAGGGTGGGCTTTTTCTGAGAAAGTATGATGCCTATATGAGTCATAACAGGTGACAGTTGACCGTGTTAGGCTTTGAGAGATGAGAATAAATTAAGGTTGTTCAGGACAAAGCGTTTGTTTGAAGCAGTGAGGGCGACAAACGATGACCCGATAATGATTAAATGCAGAGACCCCGTTCTAGGAACGAGAACAAGCTTGTTGCGTGATAGTTCACAGCTTACGATCAGATGAATCGTCTTGCTACGTTTTGACAGTTGCGCTGCTTACTTGCTTTGAACTGCTTACCTGCTTGCACCGCTTACCTTGTTGCACTGCTTACCCACTTGCACTGCTTACCGCTTGCACTACTTAACCGTTTGCATTGCTTACCTTGTTGCACTACTTACCCATTTGTACTGCTTACCTGTTTAACTGCATATCTGCTTTAAACTGCATAACCTGCTGAATTAAATGTACTTAATTCGGTTTCCTGTAGTCTCTCTTGTGCACCTACTAGTTTTTCGCGCAACTAACCCATTTTATGGGTATAGGTAATGATGAGGTACACCACGGGCGATGGCGCGATTGCAAGGTGACTTCAAGACTTCTTCTTCCTGCTCTTAGCTCGCGTCCTGGACGTTTTGGGTTTGTAACAAATTTTCCTTGGGATATCCGAATTTTGTGAGTTTTGGTTCTTTTAGCTAACGTGCCCAAAGTTGTCAGCTTGCCTTATGAATTAACAAAAGAATAGTCTTCCGCTGATTTTATAAACAAACCCTGGAGGAAAGAGATTTTCTCTAGTCTCTTGCTTGTTTTCTAAAAGGTTCGCAAGTTTGAAATTTTGGGGCATTACGCTAATACCATGCTAGAAATCGATCCGAGAGACGTACCATGCAGCACACGTTCCAGAGAAAAGAAAGAGAGAGAGAGGGAGACTAAGAAGGCAATAGAGTCGTGCCTCCTAGGTCATGCCCAAGTGAGCTTTTTATATTAAACAAACCAAGGGACAAAAATACCCATATACAGCTATAAAATACAAATATATCACAAAACAGAATAATTACAGAAAAACTCGTAGACATCTATTCTTAACATTGATCAGATTTGGTTTGATTTAGATCTGAACCACGTTAAGCATGGTCAGATCTGGTTTGATTCAGATCTGATTACGGTGTGTAGTTTGAAAATAAAGAAATAAGAAACATGATCGGTAATGACTCCAACTCATCCCCGTTGAAAAGTGAAATTTTTATTTTTAAAACAATTATGGAAACCAAAACCCAAGGATTCAAGGCTTCACAGACTTAACAATATTCCAAACCACATGGGATCTCTACATTGAACCATCCAATCAAAATAACAATCTTTATTAATCAAAAATCAAAGTTTGAGAACAGAAGTAAATTAAAGTTTTAAATCATAGAGACACTGTCTAAGAATAACAGAAGTAAGTCACACAGTCTCGTAGGCTCACTGTAGCAGTCGTTCTCATCACTAAGCTCCAGATCCTATGAAAAACATAGAAAGTACTAAGTAAGAATAAAAGGTTCTCAGTACGAATTCCTCTAAAAGTCCAAATAGGCAAGAAAAAACATAAATCAAATTCATGCAAGTATTCAAAGGAAATATAACAACAAAAAATCCCATAATTCAATTACCATTCAAGCATTTAAAAGCAATTATTATGCAATAACAATATATCACATAAAATAGAACAAGTAAGAATGCACAAACTAATGCAGAATAGTAAATATGTGTGATTCCAATGCACATGCATGAACAATTTATTAAGTTATTATCAGAATTCTCTTTTGCATGCATGTCCCTATTAAATTTCCACAAATTTAGTTTCACTTTTCATTAAAACTCGTGGATACTCGAAACGAGCACCACAAATTCCCAAAGTTCAAGATAGGTTCTCATTTGTAGCTTAACACACAATTTGTATTTTATTACTTGGTTCTACACTTGTTTCTCGACTAATATCAGGAACCAACATCATTCATCAGAACATTAAAAATCAACATCTAATGTCGGGACGTTAGGAAAATCAACATCCACTGAAGCCACTTTCTTGGTATACCAATAACAACAGTTGTGACACAACACCACCTCCAGGCAAAGTGGCTAAAAACTCTCTAAAACCGTGATCGGGAGGAGAATCACTATATCGGGTTCATGGGCACAATTGCACACAGAGTTTTTGTATCCTCACCGTTTCTCCATAACCGCCATCTAAGATTCTCACACTGTGGAAGGGACATCCAGGAAGAAAAAATATTAATTACACTGTTTATCTCTTTTATCTTTTTAACAAAAGTCAAATTCATTACAAAAAAATCATTTGACTGAAAAAGGGTATCTAGTTCCTATTGAACTAGATATACAAAATATAAATAAAAGAAAAAGTAAAAAATAAAAAAAACAAATATATACAATAATAAATATAATAATAATTATAATAATAATATTATTTTATATATTTATATGTTACATTTTAACACAGCTCGGCTGCCTCGATCGGTCGCTATTGTATGAGCTAAGTATGCAGCCAAAGACAGGCTGCATTAAACAGAGTTGTTGGCAGTTTCAAAATAGCATAAACAAAACCAATTTTGGCTTATATATTAACAACATTAGCTGGTCTTGGTTTGCATAGCAGGCGAGCATTTTTGTTTTGTAAACAAAACAACAAGTCGAATTGTTGAGGTACATAACAACGATCATGTTTTTGATAGACATAATCAACAAAGGTTTACATATATCCCATCATGCTAGTCAAATCAGCATAGGGCATGTCATAACTTAGCCTTGTCAGACACATGATATTGTCTAGACCGAGCTTCATAAGGTGAAGCTCAACTGATGACTGTAACACCCCGAAATTTTAACCCAAAATTTGAAGACTTTTTTTTTATATAACAGCGGAAACAAGAAATACTATAGGGTTAAGTATCTCGAAACATTACAGTGAAGATAAAACCCAAAGCCTTTGTTTCATTTCAATATCAATGAAAATTAACAATAGAGTTTTAAATGATATGAACAGTTAAAAATTACAATAACCCAAGCGATCCCTGGAACAATAAATCCAAAAATCTCGATTCGATGCCTCATCCTGCAACCGCTCATAAACCCTGCTCTTTACCTGGAAAATAGTAAGTTGATTGGAATTAGACTACCACGTCTAAGTAGGAAAACTGTAACTCTTAATGCACGTATATCATGTGTCAAGTATGTGATGTGGGTGCCGTGTGTGATTTTCAGCCTATACAGAATCGCGTAAAGAAGACTATGCAACAACAATAATTAAGTAAAGCATTTTATGCAACAACAATAATTAAGCAAGTAAGGCGTTAAGCAAATAAAACATATTCTGCAACAACAATAACAGTCACATGCATAATATTCATGTAATAACCACAATATGAATTCCATTATTTCATATCTACACATTTTATGATTTTGTTTCATCACAAGTTCAGAATATGAAGCCTGCTTAAAGAATATGCGAATGTCTCTTTAATGACTCCACTCACTGTGATACCTAACTGCTCTAAATAATGATTATTTTATCTTATCCCGCGGGTACACGCAGGCTGAGTGTAAAACCCACGTTTCTTTTAAAAAAAAATTTATTGTATTGGACCCGGGCCGGGTCGGGTCGGGACCCGGCCCACTTTTCATTAGGGTTTTAATAACCCGACTCAGGAAGAGGATTTTAAATCCTCTTCCTGAGCGCCCCCCCCCCCCCTTCCACCTTCGTTTTCGGAAGGATTAGGGAAACCATCGGGGTTTCCCCTTTCATCGCCCCCTGGAGCCTTTAAGTTCAACGTGGGAGGGCGAGGGGAGGCACGCCTCCGTCTCGAAGCCCTTTGCTCCCCCCCGTGCCGACTTCCTCCTTCCCTGCGCACGCCTCCAGCGCTGCCGTCGCTGCGACCCACGTCGACGCCGGCCACCGCCTCCCAGGTACGCCGTTCTCCTCCTCACCCCTCCTCTCTGTCACCTCGCCGGGAGGCCGACAGGCAGCGCGAGGCCCCTGCCGTGCCCTCCCGCCTCTCCTGTGCTCATCGGAGGCCCGACAGGTGGCCTGCGAGGCCGCTGTCGTTCCCTCTTCCCTTCAGGGGTGCGCCGGAGTGCCGGCAGGGGACCAATGGCCCCTGCGACACCCCCTCACCCCTGTGGGTGATAGGGAAACCGACGGGAGGTCGGTTGCCCCTATCACCCCCGTCCCGAGCCCTCTCTTTCTCTCTGGCAGGGGTTAGTCCCCCTGCCGCCTCTCGATCACCAGTAGGCAGGGGCAATCCCCCTGCCGCTTTTTGTTTTCCGACAGGCAGGGGCTCGCCCCCGCTGCCTCTGGGGTTTTGGCACGCAGGGGTAATGCCCCTGCCGCCTTCCAGTCTCGGCTGACAGGGGCAATGCCCCTGTCGCCCTTTGTTTTGCTGGGTAGGCAGGGGCAATGCCCTTGTCGCCCTTTGTTTTGTTGGGCAGGCAGGGGCTTGCCCTCTGTCGCCCTTTGTTTTGCTGGGCAGGCAGGGGCTCGCCCCTTGTCGCCCTTTGTTTTACTGGGCAGGCAGGGGCTCGCCCCCTGTCGCCCTTTGTTTTGCTGGGCAGGCAGGGGCTCGCCCCCTGTCGCCTTTTTGTTTTGCCAGGCAGGGGATATCCCCCTGCTGCCCCTTGGTTCTCAGCACGCAGGGGCTTGTCCCCCTATCATTCTCTGTTCCGCCTGGCGGGGGCCGAAGCCCCCCGCTGTTTATTAATTTGTTTGGCAGGGGCCGAGACCCCTGCCATTCAGTGTTGGCAAGCACAGGGGCCGAGGCCCTGTCACTGGTCGACTTCTTGAGGCAGGGGCTGAGGCCCCTGTCGGCTTTTTTGTCAGGCAGGAGCCGAGGCCCCTGCCATTCACTATTTCGTCAGGCCCCTGCCATTTGTTGTTCTGTAGAAAGGGGCCGAAATCCCTGGTCGCCTAATCCTACCCTGGTCCCCGTTGCACCATAAAATTTTATTTATCATAATTGAATACTCACACCTTTGCAGACTTCACATCGAACCCCGCTCTGGCTCCGCGGCCTGAGCCTCGTATCATCTACACTCGTAGACGCACGCAGCTGCACGACATCCCGAGGTAGGGGAAAGTCGCACGAAGATTTTGGATGAATAAAATAAAATAAGACTCCTGAGATAGAATAATTATTTTACATACCTGCTTATCTGAAGAAGTATTTAATTTATGAATTGCTAGTCAGTGTTTTACTCATTCTGATTCTTTTGAAACTACATGCTTAGAGTAAACTCTATGGGTAGACTCATTCTAGAGAGAATCGAGTAGTTTAATTGGTATACCTGTTTACCTGTAGGACTTCTTGACTTGTGGTTGTCTGTCCTACATGCTTATCTTTTTGAAATTGCATACTTAATGTAAACTTTGTGAATAGACTCATTTCTGGAGAGAAACCCACTGCAATTACTATTATAACCGAACCTTAAGACAAGTATGATATAAATTTGACTAGAGGTCCTGGAGTACCTTGAAGTGGGAACTCAACACTTTATTAATATAGATGAGATAATGTCGGCCTCCACAGGACAATTGCTCAAAGAACAATACATGTCATGTATGAACCAAAAGAATAATAAAACATTATATGTTGCCCTCTCATCGTAGTTGTACCTCGAGGAAGGTACGATCGTACTTTTGGACAAGTACGTCCCATGTGGGTTACGATGGTTGGATGATGAGGTTGTAGCAACCTCGATGCGTGCATTTAGCACAATGCTGAGATCACATAAATGGTGACCATTCGCCTTCACAGGCAAGATGCTCGAGTGGGTCTAATAGACCTGAGCATGTAGGATGGGGCGGCGGTTAAGAAACCCCCGTCGTACCCATTCGACCTTCACGGTTCATCAATGGAGAGGATGGATGGTACAAAAACTCTGATGGACAGGTTGTTAACAACCACTCACGGGCAAAAGACTCGGCTTCCCCAGTCATCGGAGTTAGGAGAATTAGGAATACCATAAATTATCCTAGGTGGTAACTCCCAGGTACTTCTGCAGAAGTTGGATGCATCCATGGGCCACGAATGCCTTTGGGGATTTACTCTCTTGGTCACTGACCGTCCCCTTAGGAGCGGACTCAGTCAGCCATCCGGGTTAATGAAAACACCTGACATAATAAACCCTCGGATCGGTCTCGACTGTTTTTACGTTTCGCGTTTGTGCGTACTTACAGGCCAGTTAATATCAGAACTTAAAGAATATCTTCTTGAATAATTGTAGATGTTTGAGACTTACACTGCTTGAAATGCTTCAACTAACAGCTCTTTGCACATATTACACTTGTTAGAATAGATTACAATTGTATTGATTGTTTAAATATCATAACTGCTTATCTCATAAATGTCCTATTTTATTTTCATTCTACTTGTCTATTCGTGCACCTACTGGTTTGTTATGGAACTGACCCATTTCATGGGCAGGTGAGGAGTAGGATTTCACAGACGGTCGATGGCGTGGTGCAATATGGCTCAAGATTTATCTTCTTTCTGTTGGCAGCTTGGCTCTTAGTCTTTTTGAATTTTTCTTTAAATTATTGAACTTTGGAACAAAATGCTCATTTTGTAATAAACTGCAGATTTTTAATCTATTGCCTTATTTCCTCAATTCCTTTAAGTTGTTGTTCATATGAATGATGGTTTTTCAGCTAACGTACCCAGGATTGTCGACTTGTGATTTCGAAAACCTTATCGAAATGCTCATTTTGTAATAAACTGCAGATTTTTAATCTATTGCCTTATTTCCTCAATTCCTTTAAGTTGTTGTTCATATGAATGATGGTTTTTCAGCTAACGTACCCAGGATTGTTGACTTGTGCTCCTTTCTAAATATCTTCCGCTGTCGTTTTTAAAGGTTAAAACTTTAAATCTTTGAAAGGTTTTTCGATAAGGTTTTCGAAATCACAAGTCGAAATTTTGGGGCGTTACATCTTGGTATCAGAGCCAGATCAGAAAGAGGTGAATCTTGACTATTGAGTATCCTATCGCGCTGTAAGTCTTTGATATTTTATAGCATGTTTAGACTAAATTATATTCTTGCTTCTATTCGTAGTACCGTCCGGGAGATGGATCCATTTGCTGGTTCTAGTGGTAGTCACGGTAGGGGCACGCGTAGGATGCGTGGCTGTTCTGTAATGAAGAGGGGCGGACATGGGATGTTCGGGGCTGGTTACTGGGCTAACCGACCTCCTCTACCCATTTTTACGGATGATCAAGGCTTCCCACTACCGATCGCCTACCAAATACCCTTGGCAGCAACGTGGGCTGAGGTGTACGCTCGAGAAGGGGGATTCACGCCTTCGCATGTTCGGGTGCACCATCAGACACCACAAGAGTCATCAGGAGATTTTGTTCCCCCTGAGTTAGTAGAGGAGTGCGTATTCTGTGGAGAATCAGGGCACACCATGGATGCTTGCCTCCACAAGACGGAGCATGACGGCAAGATTGCAATTTCGACTGCAGGCGAGCAACCGCCACCTCCAGCAGACCCTGTGGGCGGTGTATCACCCACATACACGCCTGCAACTGATTCGTCAAGTTATAGTCTTGGTTTACCGGAATATACTCCGACGACGCCCCTCTACGGACAGGAGACCTCCTACGGGAAGTCACTTCCCTTCACCTCTAAGCGCAGATTCAGGCGCACAGGCAATAGAAGTGAATATCTTAGGAAGTACTCTAGTCGTCCCTAAGGGGAAGCAGCACCTACCCAGTTTTGTTGGAGTCTGTGAACTCATTTATAATTACGGAATAGAACTTTTGCTTATGTACCAGCACAACTGGATTCTAAATAAATGACTTTCGTAATAAAGATCTATATTTTTGCTTTTGCTCCTATACTTATGTCGGTTTGTGCGTCTTCAGTATTTTTGACTCTTAACCTTGGTTGCTTTTTAAGGATGACAGGAAACTCAAGCATCAACATGGCTGATGAGTTGCGTGAGCAGATGAGATTCATGATGGATACCCTCAACTCCTTGGCAGAGGCAATTCGTAACCAGGGTCGTCCCCAGCAGGATCCGGGTTCTCTTGTTGGGAATACACCAACCGCCACGTATGAAAAATTTCTGAAGCTTGACCCTCCTACCTTCTCTAGAAAGGTTGACCCTGACTTGGCGGAGAGTTGGGTCAAAGAGGTGGAACGGGTGTTCCAAGTGTTGTCTGTTCCCGACGATAAGAAGACGATGTTCGGGTCCTTCCGATTGAAGGACGACGCTCGCGAATGGTGGGACACTACCCAGGAGGTGCAGTTCCCAGGTGCTGAGGTGATTCTTTGGGAGGCCTTCCGGAGAGCTTTTCTCGGAAACTATTTCCCTCCGCATGCGAGGGAAAAGAAGAAGGTGAAATTTCTGGAGCTGTGCCAAGGCAACTTAAGTTTGAATGAGTATATCGCCAAATTTCAACGGTTGGAGCGCTACTGTCCTCACCTATTCGAGGATGATCATGAGCGGGCTGGGAAGTTCATTCGCGGACTGAAGGAAGGACCCAGGCATAGGGTTCTCACCAACATGCCCGCGACTTTTTCTGCGGCTGTAGCAGCAGCCACCCTACTGAACGAAGATTGGGAGCGTTCAAAGAGTGTTCAGGCGAAAAAGCCAGCTGTGACAGGTGGTGATCAAAAGAGAACCTATTCCGGCGGCCCAGGGCAGCGACCACCATTACCAGTGAAGACTGAGGGAGGGAAGAAACAGTTCCCTCCGGCAAAGCGCCAACGACAACAGGGCCATCCACTGCCCATACAACCGTCTGGAGATAACTGCCCCAGGTGCAAGAGGCCTCACGTAGGACAATCTTGTCCGCGGGACACTGGCGGATGCCTGTACTGTGGCAAGATGGGCCATTTCATACGCGACTGCCGAAAGAAAGCAGCTGATGATCTCAAGCGAACCGGCAACGCATCTCAACCTCCTCGACCACCTCAACAGCAGCAACAACGAGCACAACCAAGCAGTGTCAGGGAGCCGGGTCGAGTTTATGCAACCACGGTCGAACAATTGACAAAAGGGGATCTCGTTCAAGGTACCATTCTTGTTGCTGGTCAAGCAACTTTTGCACTCTTTGATTGTGGTGCTACACACTCATTTGTTTCAGAAAAATTTGTAAAACAATTGCACATAACTGTAAAACCACTTGACAATGCTTTAGACGTGTATAACCCCGTTGGAAAGAACACAGTTTGCACCACTTACATACCTGAATTGGATGTAGTTATGGCAGAGCGGCACTTACCTGCTTGTATTATCTTGCTTGTGATGACAAAATTTGACATCATCCTATGCATGGATTGGTTGCACAAGTATCATGCCAAGATATTTTGCCGTGATGGCAAGATCGTTTTATCATCTCCAGGCTCTTCGAGAGTAGAATTCAGAATTCTCGGACCTGTTCGAGCAAGCTGGATGATCTCAGCGCTTAAGGCGCAGAACTTTTTGCGGAAGGGATGCACTACCTTTTTGGTTAATGTTATCCAATCGGATCCAATGCCTATTCTCATCAGTGAGCTGGATGTAGTTCGCGATTATCTCGACGTTTTTCCTAAAGAGCTGTCGGGACTTCCACTATCTCGTGAGCTAGAATTCAATATTGAATTGCTACCAGGTATGACGCCAATTTCTAAAGCACCTTACAGAATGGCGCCAACTGAGCTTGAGGAGCTGAAGAAGCAGTTGCAGAAGTTGTTGGATCAGTGATTCATTCGCCCAAGCGTATCTCCTTGGGGAGCTCCTGTGCTTTTTGTGAAGAAGAAGGACGGGACCTTGCGTCTGTGCATCGACTATCAAATGCTCAACCAGGCCACGATTAAAAACAAGTACCCATTGCCGCGTATTGAAGACTTGTTCGATCAGTTGCAGAAGGCTAAAGTTTTCTCGAAAATCGATCTTAGGTCTGGATACCATCAACTCAGAATTAGGAATGATGATATTACTAAGACGGCTTTTCGGACGAGATACGGACATTACGAGTTCACAGTCATGCCGTTCGGACTGACAAATGCCCCAACAACTTTCATGGACTTAATGAATACGGTGTTCAAGCCATTTTTGGACACCTTCGTGGTCGTGTTCATTGACGACATCTTGGTGTACTCAAAAAGTCAAGAGCAACATCGGGAACACCTAACCATCGTGTTGGAGACCTTGCGAAAGGAACGTTTGTATGCCAAGTTCTCTAAATGTGAATTCTGGCTCGAGGAAGTCATGTTTCTGGGACACGTTATTTCTAAGGAAGGAGTGTCCGTGGACCCTGCAAAGGTTGAGGCTGTACTCAGTTAGCAACAACCAAAGAACGCACATGATATCAGGAGTTTTCTTGGACTAGCGGGTTACTATAGAAGATTCATTCAGGATTTTTCAAAAATTGCGTTACTCCTGTCGAAGTTGCTGAAGAAAGAGGCTAAATTCTTATGGGACGAGAAGTGCGAGGCGAGTTTTTAGATATTGAAGGAGCGACTTACCAGTGTTCCTATTTTGACCTTACCTTCTGGTAAAGGCGGATTCGTGATTTATACTGATGCCTCTGGGTCAGGCCTAGGGGCTGTGCTGATGCAGAATGGGAAAGTGATCGCTTACGCTTCTCGACAACTTAAAATTCACGAAAAGAACTACCAAACTCACGATTTAGAGTTAGCTGCGGTGGTGTTCGCACTGAAGATATGGCGACACTACTTGTATGGGGAGCAGTTTGAAGCATTCATCGATCATAAGAGCTTTAAGTATCTATTCTCACAGAAAGAATTGAACATGAGACAACGACGTTGGCTAGAATTCCTCAGGGATTACGACTTTACCCTCTCCTACCACCCAGGAAAGGCGAACGTTGTGGCTGACGCCCTCAGCCGCAAAGCACCGGAAGTTTCGATTAATGCCTTATTTGCTGGATGGAGGTTGGTCGAAGACCTAGCCTCTTGAGAACCTTTCGTAATCACTCAAGGTTCAATCGGTTTATCCCACCTTGTTGCTTAACCTGAGCTACTTGCGAGGATCATCAATGGGCAGAAAACGAATGCACGCTACGAGAAGTTGAAGGCCCAAGCGATTCTAGCAGATACACCTTTTCGTCTGAAGGAGGATGAAAGTATATGGTTGAAGGAGCGCCTTTGGGTTCCTAATGACCCGGTCTTACGAGATGAAATTATTGCGGAAGCCCACAAGTCTAGATACACAATTCACCCTGGTGGCACGAAGATGTTCAAGGACCTACAACGCAGTTATTGGTGGAACAGTATGAAGCGAGACGTGGCTGAGTATGTCTCGAAGTGTTTAACGTGTCAGCAAATCAAGATCGAGCACCAGAGACTCGGTGGGGTCATGCAGCAGATAGAGATCCCTTTATGGAAGAGGGGAGATGTTACTATGGACTTCATAGTCGGCCTACCGAGGACGCAGAGGAAGCATGACGCGATTTGGGTGATTGTCGATAGACTCACCAAGTCTGCTCACTTCCTACCTATCCGTCTCAACCAATCGTTGGATAGTCTCGCTGATCTCTATGTTAGAGAGATTGTGAGACTGCACGGTGTTCCGGTCTCGATTATCTTCGATCGTGATCCTAGATTCACTTCAAGGTTTTGGGGGCAACTTCAGTTGGCGTTGGGCACAAAGTTGAAGTTCAGCACTGCGTTTCACCCTTAGACTGACGGGCAATCGGAACGTACGATTCAGACCTTGGAAGACATGCTTCGAGCCTGTATGATGGACTGAAAGGGAGAGTGGGATTCCCACGTCAGTCTGACGGAATTCGCGTATAACAACAGCTATCATGCGAGCATCGAGATGGCCCCATACTAAGCTTTGTATGGGAGGTCGTGCTGATCACCTGTTTACTGGGACGAGGTTGGCGAACGAAGATCGGAGGCACCTATAGTTTTGCAACACTATACTCAACAAGTGCAAATGATTCGGGAACGACTCCGTACCGCTCAGAGTCGGCAGAAAAGCTATGCAGATAAACGCCGACGAGAGCTTACCTTCAATATTGGCGAGATGGTTTTTGTTAAGGTATCTCCGACGAAGAGCGTATTTCGGTTCGGGAAGAAGGGAAAGCTAAGTCCTAGATACGTCGGACCGTTCAAAATCTTGGAGCGAATTGGAGAAGCAACTTATCGCGTGACGTTACCCCCTCAGTACGCTCAGATCCATAATGTTTTTCACGTATCCATGTTGAGGAAGTACGTTCACGATCCATCGCACATCATTCATTATGATGATGTGGACATTAGAGGGGACTTGACATTCGAAGAAAGACCAGTGGAGATCGTCGACCATCGTGACCAAGTGCTAAGGTCAAAGACCATTTCCTTTGTAAAGGTTCGGTGGCAACATCATGGAATTGACGAATGTACTTGGGAACCTGAGAACGATATTAGGGAAAAATATCCTGACCTGTATTTTGACTCTTTAAGACAATAAATATTTCGCGGACGAAATTCTTTTAAGAGGGGTAGGATGTAAAACCCACGTTCCTTTTAATTTTTTTTATTGTATTGGACCCGGGCCGGGTCGGGTCGTGTCCGAACCCGACCCGGGCCCCTTTTCATTAGGGTTTTAATAACCCGACTCAGGAAGAGGATTTTAAATCCTCTTCCCGAGCGCCCCCCCCCCCCCCTTCCAACTTCATTTTCGGAAGGATTAGGGAAACCCATCGGGGTTTCCCCTTTCATCGCCCCCTGGAGCCTTTATGTTCAACGTGGGAGGGCGAGGGGAGGCACACCTCCCTCTCGAAGCCCTTCGTTCCCCCCGTGCCGACTTCCTCCTTCGTTGCGCACGCCTCCAGCGCCGCCGTCGCTGCGACCCACGCCGACGCCGGCCACCGCCTCCCAGGTACGCCGTTCTCCTCCCTCTTCTCCTCCTTGTGAAAATCTCTATAAAAAAGGATTTTGTGTATAAACACAATACTAGAAACACAAAGTGTGCACAAAGGCATAAAAGGAGAACTCTCACAAGTGCACAAAGACACGGATACAAATGCACAAAGGCATAAAAGAAGAACTCTCACAAGTGCAGAAATGCACGGATACAAATGCACAAAGGCATAAAAGGAGAACTCTCACAAGTGCACAAAGGCACGGATACAAATGCAAAAACGTAAAAAAATATCAACTTCAATATGTTGGGTCCCAAAAGAGGGCTTTACAAAAGTGTAAGTTACAAGGGGGTAACACCCCATATTTATAATACAAGGGAGAGAGGGAATGAGGGAGTGTTGGGCTCCCAACGGCTCTAAATAGAGCTGTTGGGAGTCCAACAACTCTCTCTACTTTATGCTTTTTGACTTTGGTCAAAAAAGCATAAAGCCAAATAAGTCCAAAAACTAAACTAAAAAAGAAAAAGAAACCTAACCTAGTTAAATAAACTAACCTAATCCTAACTAAACTTAAAAGTAAACTAAAACTATGAGATTACATATTGAATTATGTTACATTATTTAACACCCCCCCTCAAACTTAGGGTGACATAACCGAAAGTTTGCCAAGAAGGAAGTTAAATCTTGGAGAGCACAACGCTTTGGTGAAGAAGTCTGCTAGTTGGTATTCTGATGTAACATATGGCAGGTCTATAGTTCTTCTTAAGTATTCTTCACGAACATAGTGGCAATCCATCTCAATGTGCTTCGTGCGCTCATGAAATGTGTGATTTTTGGCAATATAAATTGCACTTTTATTATCACAACATAGTTTTGTGGGCCCTTGAACTTGAATATTCATATCTTCCAGCAAGTTGCGAATCCAAACAATCTCCATGGTAGTAGATGCCATGGCTCTATATTCGGCTTCTGTGGATGAAAGTGAGACCTTATGTTGTTTCTTGCATCTCCAAGAAATTAAAGATTTCCCTAAAAAAATACAAAAACCAGTGGTGGAGTGACGGTTATTTGGGTCACCTCCCCAATCAGAGTCAGTATAAGCAATTAAATTCAATTCAGAAGAAGAAGATAGAAATACCCCATTGTTTACTGTACCCTTTATGTATTTGATGATGCGGAGAATGGCACTCATATGAACTGAAGTAGGTGCATGTTGAAACTGACTAGCAACATGTACAGCATGAGAAATATCAGGCCTCGTAATGCTGAGATATGTTAAAGATCCAACTAGTTGCCGGTAAGGTGTGGGATCTTTTAGGAGAATCCCATCATCAATCTTCATCTTTGAACCTACTATTTCAGGAGTTTCACAGACCTTGTCATCTGTGATTCCTGATCTGTCAAGAATCTCACAAGCAAGTTTAGTTTGAGACAAAAAATAGCCTCTGTGAGAATAGGCAACCTCAATTCCCAAAAAATATGTCAAAAATCCTAAGTCTGACATTTCAAATCTTGAAGTCAGGATAGATTTAATGTTCTTGATTCCTTTGACATCATCATCTGTTATTAACATATCATCAACATATAACAGTAATATAACAATCCCTGCATCAGATTTCTTAACAAACAATGCAGTGTCAGTATAGCATGAAGTAAAACCATTTTCAGTCATTACATTGTTAAACCTATCGTGCCAAGCCTTGAAAGCTTGTTTCAAGCCATAAAGAGCTTTACGAAGACGAAGAACTTTATTTTTAGGAATTTCCATACCAGGTGGAGCATCCATGTAGACTTTTTCATTAAGATCATCATTTAGAAATGCATTTTTGACATCCATTTGGTAAATATTCCATTTTCTAATGGAAGCAATGGTGACGAGACATCTAACAGTAACCATACGAGCTACTGGAGCAAATGTCTCTTCATAGTCAATCCCGTATTCTTGACTATACCCTTTAGCTACAAGACGAGCTTTATACCTCTCAAGAGAACCATCACTCTTTGTTTTGACTTTGAACACCCATCGGCATCCTATAGTTTTCTTTCTACTGGGAAGCGTTTGAAATTCCCAAGTGTTGGCTTTCCTAAGCGCTTTGAGTTCATTCTCCATGGCTTCTCTCCATTCAATACATCGTTTGGCATCTTCAAAATTTTTTGGTTCAAAATATGAGTGAATGACACTTAAGCAAGCCCGATATTTAGGAGAGAAAGAATCAAAAGATACGAATCTAGAGGGAGTTCTTCTAGTTCTCTCGGTTCTTCTAGGGTTTGAATCATGTGAGGGGATAGATTCGCTAGGTTCACTATATTGCTCAATAGCACTTCTAAAGGAGAGTCTATCTCTATGAGTATAGGTGATAGGGTTTCTAGTTATATTTTCTTCTTGAGAGGTAGTAGGGTTAGAGTTATTGTTGATTTCAACCACTTCATTGTCACTATTATATGTTGATTCATCATCACTAGAGATATCATCATCTTTAGATAAAAGATCAAAGAGAAAGGAATAGTCAGCAATTTCTAAATGAGATTCATTCTTTTCAAAACCACTATCATTTTCTAAAAATGTTACATTCCTTGAGACATATAACTTATCATTTTTTAGTATCATAACATCGAAACCCTTTTTGGGTTTCGGAGTAGCCAAGAAAAGCACAAGGAATGGCTTTAGGTGAGAGTTTATCATTCTTATCTGTAAGGACAAAGCACTTACAACAAAAAACTCTCAATCTATTATAATCGGGTTCTTTTTCATATAGAGTTTCGAAAGGAGAGATTTTATCTAAATTTTTGAATGGAAGACGATTAATAAGATAAACTGAAGCAAGAGCCGCTTCGGCCCAAATTTTTTTTGGAATACTTTCGGAAATAAGAAGGGTTCTAGTGGTTTCAATGATATGCCTATGCTTCCTTTCGGCTAACCCATTTTGTTGTGGGGTCTTAGGACACGATCTTTGATGGACAATACCATAGTCTTCAAGATATTTCTTAAATTCATTGGAAAGATATTCGCCTCCGGAATCGGTCCTAAAAAACTTTAAATTACTATTAAATTGATTCTTAATTATCATATGATATGATTTAAAACATGAAAACACTTCGTGCTTATGTTTAAAGAAATATATCCAACAATATCGAGAAAAATCATCTACAAAAATCACATAATAGGCAAAGCCTCCCTTGGATATGACGGGTGCCGGTCCCCAAACATCCGAATGAACAATTTCAAAAGGTTTTGTGGTAAACATAGATCTTTGTTCAAAAGGCATACTTCTCATTTTTCCAAGAATACAATCATTACAAGAGAAAGTATTTTTACAAAGATTTTTAATAAAATGCAAATAGGATAACTTGGTGATGTTGGGATGACCAAGTCTTTTGTGCCAAACATTTATGTCTTTATGTTGGGCCACATTACAAAAAGGGGTTTTAGGGATTTGAAGAGAATCCACATAGTACAAGTCTCCCTTCCTAGAGACTTCCCCAATCAACTTCCCGGACCGGTGATCCTGTATTAAACACTTATTAGATGAAAATTGAATGTCACATCCAAGGTTCGAGAGTTGAGAGACGGAAAGTAAGTTCAAATTCAATTTAGGTATAAATCTAATTTTGGGAATAAAAAAATTTTGAGTTTCAAAGTTTCCAATCCCCTTAATTTCAAGAGAAGTGCCATCCGCAGTTGAAACAAAAGATGGTGATAAACTTTTAGAATATTCAAAAAGAGAAGAGATGTTTGGAGACATATGAAAAGATGCACCCGAATCTAAAAGCCAAGAAGTTTTACCTGGAGGAGAAGGAGTGGATACGGCGGCACCGGAAATAGCTCCCTTAAGAAGAGGTTGAAGAGCTTCCATAATTTGATTTAGAGAGAGAGCTCCACTTGTAGATTCCTCTTTTTGTGATTGAGATGTGGTTGCCATTGCAAGTAGTTTCTTCCATTTAGGACAAACCGGTTTGATGTGACCGGGTTCCTTGCAAAAGTGGCACACAATTTTGCTATTGTCCCTTCTTCCGCCTTGACCACCATTGTATCCTTGATTTTGGTTTTTAAAGTGAGGAGGTTTATATGTCTTCAAGTTGTTGCCAGGCCTAGACACAACATTAGCTCCATCACATTCATCTTGATTTGTGGGCATTGCAAGAACACTTGGATTTTGCTTGCTAATGCCCATACGAGTTTCCTCTCCACTTAACTTGGTAATAACATCTTCAATGGAAGGAGATGTGAAAGAAGATAGAAGAGATGACCGAATTTGTTCAAATTCGGGTCGAAGACCATTTAGGAAGTTAAAGAAGTGATCTTTCTCTAATTGCTTGTATCTAAGTTCAATAGCTTCGCCACTCCACTTGGGCTCAAGCATGGCAAGCTCATCCCAAATAGAGGATAATTCAACAAAGTACTCACGAATAGACATCTCATTTTGTTGTAGGGTCAAGGCCCTCTTTTGAAGATAGTACTTGTGAGATAAGTCTCGTGAAGTATACATCTTTTCAAGATAATGCCAAGCTTCGGAGGCTTTCTTGAATTTGATGATATTGGCATTGATCTTGGTTTCAACGGATGAGAAGATCCAAGATAGGATCTTGAAGTTTCTCATTTCCCATTCCTCATGTTTCTTTGAATATTCTTCAAGAGCTTTTTGTCTTTCTTCTCCTTCAAGAATTTTGATTTCTCCTTTTTCAACCATCGTAATTTTTGGTTCGGGTTCCGTTATGGAACCTTGAACATATCCCCAAAGCCCCTTTCCTTTAATATGAGCTTCCATATTTCCGGCCCATACATGATAATTGGAACCATTGAGCTTAAAGCCAAGAGAGAAATGAGAGTCTTTTTCACCCATTAGAGAGATAAGATGAAGGAGAAAAATGCGTACCACAAAGAGATTTTAACTCTTGTTGTAGTAATCTTCCAAAATATTTGATGAAGAGAAGTCTTCACGCCAATCTCGAAAAAATTGAAGGCATGCTTTTCGAGGCACTCAATATTCTGAAGAATCACAAGACTTTCCTTCTCAAGCAACCTTGCTCTGATACCATGTGAAAATCTCTATAAAAAAAGATTTTGTGTATAAACACAATACTAGAAACACAAAGTGTGCACAAAGGCATAAAAGGAGAACTCTCACAAGTGCACAAAGACACGGATACAAATGCACAAAGGCATAAAAGAAGAACTCTCACAAGTGCAGAAATGCACGGATACAAATGCACAAAGGCATAAAAGGAGAACTCTCACAAGTGCACAAAGGCACGGATACAAATGCAAAAACGTAAAAAAATATCAACTTCAATATGTTGGGTCCCAAAAGAGGGCTTTACAAAAGTGTAAGTTACAAGGGGGTAACACCCCATATTTATAATACAAGGGAGAGAGGGAATGAGGGAGTGTTGGGCTCCCAACGGCTCTAAATAGAGCTGTTGGGAGTCCAACAACTCTCTCTACTTTATGCTTTTTGACTTTGGTCAAAAAAGCATAAAGCCAAATAAGTCCAAAAACTAAACTAAAAAAGAAAAAGAAACCTAACCTAGTTAAATAAACTAACCTAATCCTAACTAAACTTAAAAGTAAACTAAAACTATGAGATTACATATTGAATTATGTTACATTATTTAACACTCCTCACCCCCCCCTCTCTGTCACCTCGCCGGGAGGCCGACAGGCGGCGCGCGGCCCCTGCCGCGCCCTCCCGCCTCTTCTGTGCTCATCGGAGGCCCGACAGGTGGCCTGCGAGGCCGCTGTCGTCCCCTCTTCCCTTCGGGGGTGCGCCAGAGTGCTGGAAGGGGACCAATGGCCCCTGCGACACCCCCTCACCCCTGTGGGTTATAGGGAAACCGACGGGAGGTCGGTTGCCCCTGTCACCCCCGTCCCGAGCCCTCTCTTTCTCTCTGGCAGGGGTTAGCCCCCCTGCCGCCTCTCGATCACCAGTAGGCAGGGGCAATGCCCCTGCCGCTTTTTGTTTCCCGACAGGCAGGGGCTCGCCCCCGCTGCCTCTAGGGTTTTGGCACGCAGGGGTAATGCCCCTGCCGCCTTCCAGTCTCGGCTGACAGGGGCAATGCCCCTGTCGCCCTTTGTTTTGCTGGGCAGGCAGGGGCTCGCCCCCTATCACCCTTTGTTTTGCTGGGCAAGCAGGGGCTCGCCCCCTGTCGCCCTTTTGTTTTGCCGCGCAGGGGATATCCCCCTGCTGCCCCTTGGTTCTCATCACGCAGGGGCTTGTCCCCCTGTCATTCTCTGTTCCGCCTGGCGGGGGTCGAAGCCCCCCGCTGTTTATTAATTTGTTTGGCAGGGGCCGAGACCCCTGCCATTCAGTGTTGGCAAGCACAGGGGCCAAGGCCCTGTCACTGGTCGCCTTCTTGAGGCAGGGGCTGAGGCCCCTGCCATTCACTATTTCGTCAGGCAGGGGCCGAGGCCCCTGCCATTTGTTGTTCTGTAGGAAGGGGCCGAAATCCCTGATCGCCTAATCCTACCCTGGTCCCCGTTGCACCATAAAATTTTATTTATCATAATTGAATACTCACACCTTTGCAGACTTCGCATCGAACCCCGCTCTGGCTCCGCGGCCTGAGCCTCGTATCATCTACACTCGTAGATGCACACAGCTGCACGACATCCCGAGGTAGGGGAAAGTCGCACGAGGATTTTGGATGAATAAAATAAAATAAGACTCCTGAGATAGAATTGTTATTTTACATACCTGCTTATCTGAAGAAGTATTTAATTTATGAATTGCTAGTCAGTGTTTTACTCGTTCTGATTCTTTTGAAACTACATGCTTAGAGTAAACTCTATGGGTAGACTCATTCTAGAGAGAATCGAGTAGTTTAATTGGTATACCTGTTTACCTGTAGGACTTCTTGACTTGTGATTGTCTGTCCTACATGCTTATCCTTTTGAAATTGCATACTTAATGTAAACTTTGTGAATAGACTCGTTTCTGGAGAGAAACTCACTGCAATTACTATTATAACCGAACCTTAAGGCAGGTATGGTATAAATTTGACCAGAGGTCCTGGAGTACCTTGAAGTGGGAACTCAACACTTTATTAATATAGATGAGATGATGTTGGCCTCCACAGGCCAATTGCTCAAAGAGCAATACATGTCATGTATGAATCAAAAGAATCATTAAACATTATATGTTGCCCTCTCATCGTAGTTGTACCTCTAGGCAGGTACGATCATACTTTTGGACAAGTACGTCCCATGTGGGTTACGATGGTTGGATGATGAAGTTGTAGCAACCTCGATGCGTGCATTTAGCATAATGCTGAGATCACATAAATGGTGACCATTCGCCTTCACAGGCAAAATGCTCGAGTGGGTCTAATAGACCTGAGCATGTAGGATGGGGCGGCGATTAAGAAACCTCCGTCGTACCCATTCGACCTTCACGGTTCATCAAGGGAGAGGATGGATGGTACAAAAACTCCGATGGACAGGTTGTTAACAACCACCCCACGGGCAAAAGACTCGGTTTCCCCAGTCATCGGAGTTAGGGGAATTGAGAATACCATAAATTATCCTAGGTGGTATCTCCCAGGTACTTCTGCAGAAGTTGGATGCATCCATGGGCCACGAATGCCTTTGGGGATTTACTCTCTTGGTCACTGACCGTCCCCTTAGGAGCGGACTCAGTCAGCCATCCGGGTTAATGAAAACACCTGACATAATAAACCCCCGGATCGGTCTCGACTGTTTCTACGTTTCGAGTTTGTGCGTACCTACAGGCTAGTTAATATCAGAACTTAAAGAATATCTTCTTGAATAGTTGTAGATGATTGAGACTTACAGTGCTTGAAATGCTTCAACTAACAGCTCTTTGCACATATTACACTTGTTAGAATAGATTACAATTGTATTGATTGTTTAAATATCATAACTGCTTATCTCATAAATGTCCTGTTTTATTTTCATTCTACTTATCTATTCGTGCACCTACTGGTTTGTTATGGAACTGACCCATTTCATGGGCAGGTGAGGAGTAGGACTTCACAGACGGTCGATGGTGTGGTGCAATATGGCTCAAGATTTATCTTCTTTCTGCTGGCGGCTTGGCTCTTAGTCTTTTTGAATTTTTCTTTAAATTATTGAACTTTGGAACAAAATGCTCATTTTGTAATAAACTGCAGATTTTTAATCTATTGCCTTATTTCCTCAATTCCTTTAAGTTGTGGTTTATGTGAATGATGGTTTTTCAGCTAACGTACTCAGTATTTGTTGACTTGTGCTCCTTTCTAAATGTCTTCCGCTGTCGATTTTAAAAGTAAAAACTTTAAATATTTGAAAGGTTTTTTCAATAATGTTTTCGAAATCACAAGTCGAAATTTTGGGCGTTACACCGAGGCAACTATCACAGAAGAGAACGTTCAGGGGTATGTTATTCAGGGTTATTTTATTAACCCGAACATTCTAACTGAGACTGAAATCCCAAGGGAGCGCCAGTGACCGAGAGAATCTCTCAAAGGCCAAACCAAAACAGGATGCATCCCTAACTTCTGCAGAAGAATAAAGAGCTACCACTTAGGACATATTGGTAGTCTGGGTCCCCCCCAACTCCGAGGACTGGTGGCTACCGACCCAAGAGCGGTCAATTGTTTAGGGCAGTCGACTGTATTGATGCATGTATCACTGAGTAAGGTGTCTGTTGAGGACCTGATCTCCAAAGGATTATCTACGAGAGCGTGTATGATCAAGATTAGGTAACCGGCTAGAGTGGTAGATTCTCTGTGAGGATGTACACTGTCCACGAATGGGTAGCCGCAAAGACGGTGAACTCCTGTGAGGAAGTGTATGGTCCAAGACCAGGTATACCATCTAGGGCGGAATTCCTTGTGAGGTTATACATTTTCCAGACCAGGTGATCCGGCGTTGATCTTGTTGATTGTAATAGTGACTATCGACCCAGAGAGCGGTCATTTATGTTGATGCGTGTATTATAATGGTTTTCATTGTATATGACATTTGTTGGGGACCGACTTCCCAAAGGTTTCACTGTGAGGGTATGTATGATCAAGACCAGGTGACCCGACTAGAGTGGTAGATTCTCTGTGAGGATGTACACTATCCACGAACGGGTAACCGCAAAGATGGTGAACTCCTGTGAGGAAGTGTATGGTCCAAGACCAGGTATACCATCTAGGGCGGTAATTCCTTGTGAGATTATACATTTTCCAGATCGGGTAATCCAGCTAGAGCGGTATAATCTCTGTGAGGATGTACACTATCTACGAACAGGTAGCCGCTAAAACGATGAACTCCTGCGAGAAAGTGTATGGTCCAAGACCAGGTATACCATCTAGGGCGGTAATTCCTTGTGAGGTTATACATTTTCCAGATCGGGTAATCCGGCTAGAGCGGTAGAATTTCTGTGAGGATGTACACTGTCCACGAACGGGTAGCCGCAAAGACGGTGAACTCCTGTGAGGAAGTGTATGGTCCAAGACGAGGTATACCCTCTAGGGCGATAATTCCTTATCTGGTCATATATCTCTCGTCCCGAGCGATCTGACGTGGATCTTGTGTTTTTGCTTACCATAAAAAGTTATGGTGAGCTGTGATTATCTTCTAAGATTGTTTGAGATCGCTAGTTATAAATCTATAGTTTTGGCTTTCTATTTTAGCATGATTACATGCAAGACTCAGATGTGAGAATCAGATCTTTATTTGATTTTAGATCATGTTTTGAAACTTCTATAGAAGGGTGGGCTTTTTCCGAGAAAGTATGACACCTTAGTGAGTCATAGAAGGTGACGGTTGGCCGCGTAAGGCTTTGAGAGATGAGAATAGATTAAGGTTGTTCATCACAAGCGTTTGTTAGAAGTAGTGAGGGCGACGAACGATGACCTGATAATGATTAAATACAGAGACCCCGTTCTAGGAACGAGAACAAGCTTTTTGCGTGGTGGTTCACAGCTTACGATCAAATGAATCGTCTTGCTACGTTTTGACAGTTGCGCTGCTTACCTTGTTGCACTACTTACCCGTTTGTATTGCTTACCTGTTTAACTGCATAACCTGCTGAATTAAATGTATTTAATTCAGTTTTCTGTATTCTCTCTTGTGCACCTACTAGTTTTTCGCAAAACTAACCCATCCCATGGGTACAAGTAATGGTTAGGTACACCACGGGCGATGACGCGATTGCAAGATGACTTCAGGACTTCTTCTTTCTGCTCTTAGCTCGCGTCCTGGACGTTTTGGGTTTGTAATGGATTTTTCTTAGGATATCCGAATTTTGTGAGTTTTGGTTCTTTTAGCTAACGTGCCCAAAGTTGACACTTGCCTTATGAATTAACCAAAGTACAATCTTCCGCTGATTTTATAAACAAACTCTGGAGGAAAAAGATTTTCTCTAGTCTCTTGCCTGTTTTAAATGTTCGCAAGTTTAAAATTTTGGGGTGTTACAATTATAGCTATTTTGCCTCCCAAAGTGTGGAGGCTTATAGGTTTTTACATGATTACCAGACTTAGACACAGCTAACATTTCTATCTCATCTTATTATCATGCCAAGACGAGTCTCCTCTGGGCATATTTCGGCAATGACATCTTCCAAAGGAAGAGATTTAGATCTATGAAGAAGAGAAGATCTAACTTGTTCATATTCGGGCCTAAGCCCATGTAAGAGTTGAAAAAAATATTTTTTTTTATTTGCTCTCTTCTTAGTTCAACATTTTCACTAGCAACCCACTTGGGTTCAATAAGAAATAATTTATCAAGTCTTCCTAGGCCTACTCCGACCTCTTTTAACTAATATATATTTTCCATTTCTCCATCCTTCTAACTGGAGCATCATTAGGCCTTCGCCGAATATGTCCAAACCACCGTAAACGATTCTCTCTCATCTTATTTTCAATAGGTGCAACGCCTACCTTCTTACGTATCTCCTCGTTCCGAATCTTATCTTTTATTGTATTTTCACACATCCATCTAAGCATACGCATTTCAGCTACACTCATTTTTTGAATATGATGTCTCTTGGCAGCTCAACATTCTAATAGTAGTGACGGATAAGTTGAATGAAAACAATTTTGTTACTTGGATATGGTTGATTTTACATGGGTGGCCCGAGCAAATATCCACTCCCAAAATATATCATCTAAAGACTGAATTTGGAGCTCTGCGTAGAGGAAATTCTAACATGCAGGATTTTCTCAATAAGGTAAAATACATATTTTATTGGTTAGCTGCAATTAGGAGTCACATTATTTGATAAGGATATATGTACTTGGACAATTAAGGGTCTCAGACATAAATATAATATGTTCATTGCCATATACATGGGACGCTCTCCGAGACCCGCTTTTGATCAGTTGTGAACCATGTTGTTGGAGTTCGAATCTATGTTCAAATTATCACCCAAGAAAGAAGGGCAGCCTGCTGGACATGAAGTGTTGGTGGCCAACACCTCTCATTGGAACTTCAATAATTCTCCTAGACCTGGAGGACAAGGTAGAGGGAGTTAGGAAATGGCTATCAAGGAAATGGGAGTGGTCTTCTCCCTATCCCTACTGGTAGACAGGCAGGAGGATCACGTGGAGCACGTTCCAATGTTGTCTATTAGATGTGTCGAAAGAAGGGCCATTCATGTTTAGATTGCTACTTGCGGTACGTTCCTACATATATGCCGCCCACGATTCCTTATCCTCCACGGTTTAGGGCATATTTATCTCCATCCTTGTCAAGACCGCAACCTACTGCATCACAGAATTTTCCTGCATTTGTGGCTGGTTTGAACCCTGATATGGATGCATTGAGCATGTCATTCAGCCAAGTGGGCTAATTCAATGCAAGGCACGATTGGGCAAGGGTCTAGAATGAAAGTCAGAATATTCCTGCATGGGCAGCATCATCTTGTACCGAGTCTCCTCACAATGCATGGTTGGTTGATTCAGCTGCTTTTCATCATGTAACGTGATTCCGGTAAGCTCTTGAATCTTACACCTTATCGTGGAAATGGTAGTACAGTCATGGGAGATGGGAAACATCATCCCATTACACACATTGGAACTACCATTGTCCCTACCAATCATGGTGTTCTTAACCTTTCCAATACCTTTCTTGCTACAAATATTCAACGTAATCTGACATGTGTCTCAATTAGTGGATCAAACAAATTCTCATGTTGTCTTTTCCCCTCTTTCTGTTTCTGTGATGGACCCTCTCACAAAGTAAATCCTCGTCGAAATAGAAAGAAAAGAGAATCTCTATGTCATGCACGAAGCTTGAAAGAGTCCCAGTTCCTATGTGTTAGCTTTTGAAGTAGCAAAAGTCAATAAAGAAGCCCAATTATGGCATCGTAGGCTTGGTCATTGCAGTTCAAATTTTATATAATAAAGGACTTATCTCATTGCGAGATAAGACTAAAAAAGTGTTATTTCTATGTTTCAATTGTTGCATATGTAAGAGTCATGAACTTTCTTTTGAATTATCTAATAAAAGAGCTTTGTTTCCTTTTGAATTAATACATTATGATGTATAGGGACCAACACTCATGTTGTCTATATCCAAGTCTAAGTTTTATGTGATTTTGTCGATGACTTCACTAAATATACTTGGTTATACTTCTTAAAACATAAAATGAGGTATTCCAAGTGTTCCAAAAGTTTAAGTCCTATGTTGAAACTCATTTTTTCATAAAGATTCAGCGCTTTTGTTGTGACAGTGGTGGCAAATATGTGTCTCTCGCATTTACTAACTATTTACATCAGAATGGCATATTACAAGAGATGTCTTGTCCGAGAACATCTCAACAAAACAGAGTAGCTGAGAGAAAGCCTCGACATATAGTTGATGCAACCTTAACTGTGTTGATGGATTCTCATGTCCGAAAGAATCTTTGGACTGAAGCTTTCCATACAGCGGTATATTGCACTAATCGTATGACCCTTGACTAATCTGGGAGGAGAAAGTCCTTTCTCTTTGCTCTATGAAAAAACTCTAAATTATTCTATCATGTGGTCTTTTGGAAGCAAGTGTTTTGTACACATTCATGCATCATTACAAAACAAGCTTTCTCCTAGAGCCCAAGAATGTCAGTTTCTAGGATATGATGATGAACACTTGGGATATAGATGTTTTAATCCTGTTTCCCCAAAACTAATAAATTTCAGGCAAGTTTTCCATGAAGATGATTATGCATCCACTAGTGTTGTTGAAAATCAAGGAAAAAAGATCTTGGTCACTTCTTTTGGCCCAGTACCAAAATATTTGCAGAAAAGACTACGAACCAGCTGCTTTTGCAAGAAAATAACCGATCAGCTGATCCAGATAAGTCTGTCCAGCCGTATGACATGTTAGTTACAATGTACATTGGTCCGAGTTCCCGTCCAAACTTTGACCAACTTCGCAGCCACATGCTGGAACATGAAGCTGTTAATATATATATATATATATATAATATGTTTTGTATTTGTTTGCTCGATAGGGGCATTTTTGTCTTTTTACATATAATTATAGTTGTTTTCTAGAAACAACTACATTCTAGTTTTTCTAGTTTATTTTTTTTTCTTTGCCATTAGGGGCCCCACTCATAGAGTCCTTGGGAGCTCCCCCACGACTCTATGAGGAGAGCTCCCAATGGCCTCCCCTTCCTTGTGATGTATATAAATAGGGGTGTATTTCCCCTATTTCTCTTATTGCTTTCCAAGGACCTCATTAATAATATTTCTATTCTTTTACTTGTTGGTGTTTCCCTTTGTAGGCTTTTTGTATTGTCTCATTGCGGACTTCTTGCTTATGCACTTGTGTGCCTATTGTGCTTTTGTAATCGTCTACTATTGGACTTATTTTGTGATTTTGCACCTTATCCTTGTAATTCTGCATACTTCATTACATGGTATCAGAGCAAGGTTGTGCTCTTGGTCTTTTGAAGAGTGACCATTTAAAGATCGTGATTCAGGGATTGACGTGCTTGCAACAACTTAAGTGGAGGAGCTTTTTCATGTTCTTCCATACTTTTTCTCTCTTCTCTCTAAGCCACAATGGAAAATGAGCAAAAGATTGATCTCTCTTTCAAGTTGAATGGAACAAATTACATGATGTGTGCATCCGTCATGGAAAATAACCTCCAAGGCAAAAAGCTTTGGGAATATGTGATAAGCTCCATTCTGGAGCCTCAACTCAAATTCACAAAGATGGAAGGAGGGCAAGAAAAAGCTTTAGAAGAAAATGCTCGCATAAAAGCTATTGAAGACCATGAATCAAAGATAAAAGATTGGAAAAGTAAACATGTCAAAATTCTCACATGGTTTATGAACAATATTGAACTCAAAATATGTGCCAACATCGCTAAATTCCGCAAGGCAAACAAGGCATGTTTTTTTATTAAAGGTATGTACACACAAAAAGATCTTGCAAGACAATTCTTTCTTAAAGAAAAAATATGTACCATCAAATAAGGGGACATGAGTGTCCGTGATTACTTTAGCACTCTTAGTCCCTTACGGGTGCATTCGTGACACTGCTTACCTGCCTTTGGGGAATCCTCTCTCGGCTAAAGCCATCCTTTTAGGAGTGGACTGAACTAGCTATTCGGGTTATTGAAAATACATAAAAATAACAGACGCTCGAACTAGTCTCGGTTGTTTCTACATTTTTCCTGCGCGTACCCGCATGCCAGTAATATCGAAACATAAAGTCTGTTTACACTGGTTAATTATTTGCTTTACCTCTTGGTCGAACTGCTTGGTGCTTATTGGAACGTAACACTTGTTGGCTTGCGTCTCTTATGATTGATGTGATTGCATATAACTCGTAATCTACGAACTGGTGGCAACTAGGATTGATGTGACCGCTTGTCTTATAAGCTGCTTACATATTGTGATATAACTGCTGCCGTATGATTGCTTATCATGTATAACTTATGAATGGCTTGCGATGCAATGGGTTATGCCTTACGATTAATTTAATTACTTGCTAATGGACTGAGCCATTTGATGATAATTGTATGTTTTACGAGCATTGTTATGAGTGCTTGTCTTATTCAGTCGTTTTGTTTGGCTGACATATAGAGTTAATTACTCTTCGCCTATAGAATCAACTGGATTGCCATATCTGCGTGTTCTCATGTGTCGTTTACGCATGCTTTAAGGTCCTATTTTAGGATTGCAATGTTCCTTGTGGCAATAATATGATGCGTAGGATTATATGCTTTTGTGTGATGTGATTGTTATGCCACGTGATAAAAAATATTAGAAGTATGCGATAATATGTTCATGGTTCATGGAACCTTATTAGAGGAATGGGTGATCGTGTGTTTTGTTTTACCATGTGGAGTGATACGATGCATATTGCTGATATACATGTTTGTGCCCATTTTGGTGGCTACTGACCCCAAAAGCGGTCAATGGTTCGGAGCAGTCGATTGTATTGATGCATGTATCACTGAGTTGGTTGTCTGTTGAGGACCTGATCTCCAAAGGATTATCTGCGAGGGCGTATATGATCAAGACCGGTAGATTCTCTATGAGGATGTACACTGTCTACGAACGGGTAGTCGCAAAGACGGTGAACTCCTGTGAGGAAGTGTATGGTCCAAGACCAGGTATACCATCTAGGGCGAAATTTGTTGTGAGGTTATACATTTCCCAGACCAGGTGATCCGGTGTTGATCTTGTTGATTGTAATAGTGGCTATCGACCCTGAGAGCGATCATTTGTGTTGATGCGTGTATTGCAAGGATTTTTATTGAATATGGCATTTGTTGGGGACCGGGTTCCCAAAGGTTTCTCCGTGGAGTATGTATGATCAAGACTAGGTAACCGACTAGAGTGGTAGATTCTCTGTGAGGATATACACTGTCCACGAACGGGTAGCCGCAAAGACGGTGAACTCCTGTGAGGAAGTGTATGGTCCAAGACCAGGTATACCATCTAGGGCGGAATTCCTTGTGAGGTTATACATTTCCAAGACCAGGTGACCAAGCTAGGCTGGTAGATTCTTTGTGAGGATATACACTGTCCACGAACGGGTAGCCGCAAAGACGGTGAACTCCTGTGAGGAAGTGTATGGTCCAAGACCAGGTATACCCTCTAGGGCAATATCTTCCCTGTGAGGTCATACTTTTTCCCGGTCCGAGCGATTCGACGTGGATCTTGTGTTTGTAATTACCATAAAAAGTTATGGTGAGTTGTGATGATCTTCTGAGATTGATTGGGATAGCCACTTATGAATCTATGGTTTCGACTTTCTGTTTTAACATGTTTTCATGCATGACTCATATGTGAGAATCAGATTTTTATTTGATTTTAGATCATGTTTTGGACCTTCTATAGAAGGGTGGGCTTTTTCTGAGAAAGTATGATGCCTATATGAGTCATAACAGGTGACAGTTGACCGTGTTAGGCTTTGAGAGATGAGAATAAATTAAGGTTGTTCAGGACAAAGCGTTTGTTTGAAGCAGTGAGGGCGACAAACGATGACCCGATAATGATTAAATGCAGAGACCCCGTTCTAGGAACGAGAACAAGCTTGTTGCGTGATAGTTCACAGCTTACGATCAGATGAATCGTCTTGCTACGTTTTGACAGTTGCGCTGCTTACTTGCTTTGAACTGCTTACCTGCTTGCACCGCTTACCTTGTTGCACTGCTTACCCACTTGCACTGCTTACCGCTTGCACTACTTAACCGTTTGCATTGCTTACCTTGTTGCACTACTTACCCATTTGTACTGCTTACCTGTTTAACTGCATATCTGCTTTAAACTGCATAACCTGCTGAATTAAATGTACTTAATTCGGTTTCCTGTAGTCTCTCTTGTGCACCTACTAGTTTTTCGCGCAACTAACCCATTTTATGGGTATAGGTAATGATGAGGTACACCACGGGCGATGGCGCGATTGCAAGGTGACTTCAAGACTTCTTCTTCCTGCTCTTAGCTCGCGTCCTGGACGTTTTGGGTTTGTAACAAATTTTCCTTGGGATATCCGAATTTTGTGAGTTTTGGTTCTTTTAGCTAACGTGCCCAAAGTTGTCAGCTTGCCTTATGAATTAACAAAAGAATAGTCTTCCGCTGATTTTATAAACAAACCCTGGAGGAAAGAGATTTTCTCTAGTCTCTTGCTTGTTTTCTAAAAGGTTCGCAAGTTTGAAATTTTGGGGCATTACGCTAATACCATGCTAGAAATCGATCCGAGAGACGTACCATGCAGCACACGTTCCAGAGAAAAGAAAGAGAGAGAGAGGGAGACTAAGAAGGCAATAGAGTCGTGCCTCCTAGGTCATGCCCAAGTGAGCTTTTTATATTAAACAAACCAAGGGACAAAAATACCCATATACAGCTATAAAATACAAATATATCACAAAACAGAATAATTACAGAAAAACTCGTAGACATCTATTCTTAACATTGATCAGATTTGGTTTGATTTAGATCTGAACCACGTTAAGCATGGTCAGATCTGGTTTGATTCAGATCTGATTACGGTGTGTAGTTTGAAAATAAAGAAATAAGAAACATGATCGGTAATGACTCCAACTCATCCCCGTTGAAAAGTGAAATTTTTATTTTTAAAACAATTATGGAAACCAAAACCCAAGGATTCAAGGCTTCACAGACTTAACAATATTCCAAACCACATGGGATCTCTACATTGAACCATCCAATCAAAATAACAATCTTTATTAATCAAAAATCAAAGTTTGAGAACAGAAGTAAATTAAAGTTTTAAATCATAGAGACACTGTCTAAGAATAACAGAAGTAAGTCACACAGTCTCGTAGGCTCACTGTAGCAGTCGTTCTCATCACTAAGCTCCAGATCCTATGAAAAACATAGAAAGTACTAAGTAAGAATAAAAGGTTCTCAGTACGAATTCCTCTAAAAGTCCAAATAGGCAAGAAAAAACATAAATCAAATTCATGCAAGTATTCAAAGGAAATATAACAACAAAAAATCCCATAATTCAATTACCATTCAAGCATTTAAAAGCAATTATTATGCAATAACAATATATCACATAAAATAGAACAAGTAAGAATGCACAAACTAATGCAGAATAGTAAATATGTGTGATTCCAATGCACATGCATGAACAATTTATTAAGTTATTATCAGAATTCTCTTTTGCATGCATGTCCCTATTAAATTTCCACAAATTTAGTTTCACTTTTCATTAAAACTCGTGGATACTGGAAACGAGCACCACAAATTCCCAAAGTTCAAGATAGGTTCTCATTTGTAGCTTAACACACAATTTGTATTTTATTACTTGGTTCTACACTTGTTTCTCGACTAATATCAGGAACCAACATCATTCATCAGAACATTAAAAATCAACATCTAATGTCGGGACGTTAGGAAAATCAACATCCACTGAAGCCACTTTCTTGGTATACCAATAACAACAGTTGTGACACAACACCACCTCCAGGCAAAGTGGCTAAAAACTCTCTAAAACCGTGATCGGGAGGAGAATCACTATATCGGGTTCATGGGCACAATTGCACACAGAGTTTTTGTATCCTCACCGTTTCTCCATAACCGCCATCTAAGATTCTCACACTGTGGAAGGGACATCCAGGAAGAAAAAATATTAATTACACTGTTTATCTCTTTTATCTTTTTAACAAAAGTCAAATTCATTACAAAAAAATCATTTGACTGAAAAGGGGTATCTAGTTCCTATTGAACTAGATACAAAAAATATAAATAAAAGAAAAAGTAAAAAATAAAAAAAACAAATATATACAATAATAAATATAATAATAATTATAATAATAATATTATTTTATATATTTATATGTTACATTTTAACACAGCTCGGCTGCCTCGATCGGTCGCTATTGTATGAGCTAAGTATGCAGCCAAAGACAGGCTGCATTAAACAGAGTTGTCGGCAGTTTCAAAATAGCATAAACAAAACCAATTTTGGCTTATATATTAACAACATTAGCTGGTCTTGGTTTGCATAGCAGGCGAGCATTTTTGTTTTGTAAACAAAACAACAAGTCGAATTGTTGAGGTACATAACAACGATCATGTTTTTGATAGACATAATCAACAAAGGTTTACATATATCCCATCATGCTAGTCAAATCAGCATAGGGCATGTCATAACTTAGCCTTGTCAGACACATGATATTGTCTAGACCGAGCTTCATAAGGTGAAGCTCAACTGATGACTGTAACACCCCGAAATTTTAACCCAAAATTTGAAGACTTTTTTTTTATATAACAGCGGAAACAAGAAATACTATAGGGTTAAGTATCTCGAAACATTACAGTGAAGATAAAACCCAAAGCCTTTGTTTCATTTCAATATCAATGAAAATTAACAATAGAGTTTTAAATGATATGAACAGTTAAAAATTACAATAACCCAAGCGATCCCTGGAACAATAAATCCAAAAATCTCGATTCGATGCCTCATCCTGCAACCGCTCATAAACCCTGCTCTTTACCTGGAAAATAGTAAGTTGATTGGAATTAGACTACCACGTCTAAGTAGGAAAACTGTAACTCTTAATGCACGTATATCATGTGTCAAGTATGTGATGTGGGTGCCGTGTGTGATTTTCAGCCTATACAGAATCGCGTAAAGAAGACTATGCAACAACAATAATTAAGTAAAGCATTTTATGCAACAACAATAATTAAGCAAGTAAGGCGTTAAGCAAATAAAACATATTCTGCAACAACAATAACAGTCACATGCATAATATTCATGTAATAACCACAATATGAATTCCATTATTTCATATCTACACATTTTATGATTTTGTTTCATCACAAGTTCAGAATATAAAGCCTGCTTAAAGAATATGCGAATGTCTCTTTAATGACTCCACTCACTGTGATACCTAACTGCTCTAAATAATGATTATTTTATCTTATCCCGCGGGTACACGCAGGCTGAGTGTAAAACCCACGTTTCTTTTAAAAAAAAATTTATTGTATTGGACCCGGGCCGGGTCGGGTCGGGACCCGGCCCACTTTTCATTAGGGTTTTAATAACCCGACTCAGGAAGAGGATTTTAAATCCTCTTCCTGAGCGCCCCCCCCCCCCCCTTCCACCTTCGTTTTCGGAAGGATTAGGGAAACCATCGGGGTTTCCCCTTTCATCGCCCCCTGGAGCCTTTAAGTTCAACGTGGGTGGGCGAGGGGAGGCACGCCTCCGTCTCGAAGCCCTTCGCTCCCCCCCGTGCCGACTTCCTCCTTCCCTGCGCACGCCTCCAGCGCCGCCGTCGCTGCGACCCACGTCGACGCCGGCCACCGCCTCCCAGGTACGCCGTTCTCCTCCTCACCCCTCCTCTCTGTCACCTCGCCGGGAGGCCGACAGGCAGCGCGAGGCCCCTGCCGTGCCCTCCCGCCTCTCCTGTGCTCATCGGAGGCCCGACAGGTGGCCTGCGAGGCCGCTGTCGTTCCCTCTTCCCTTCAGGGGTGCGCCGGAGTGCCGGCAGGGGACCAATGGCCCCTGCGACACCCCCTCACCCCTGTGGGTGATAGGGAAACCGACGGGAGGTCGGTTGCCCCTATCACCCCCGTCCCGAGCCCTCTCTTTCTCTCTGGCAGGGGTTAGTCCCCCTGCCGCCTCTCGATCACCAGTAGGCAGGGGCAATCCCCCTGCCGCTTTTTGTTTTCCGACAGGCAGGGGCTCGCCCCCGCTGCCTCTGGGGTTTTGGCACGCAGGGGTAATGCCCCTGCCGCCTTCCAGTCTCGGCTGACAGGGGCAATGCCCCTGTCGCCCTTTGTTTTGCTGGGTAGGCAGGGGCAATGCCCTTGTCGCCCTTTGTTTTGTTGGGCAGGCAGGGGCTTGCCCTCTGTCGCCCTTTGTTTTGCTGGGCAGGCAGGGGCTCGCCCCTTGTCGCCCTTTGTTTTACTGGGCAGGCAGGGGCTCGCCCCCTGTCGCCCTTTGTTTTGCTGGGCAGGCAGGGGCTCGCCCCCTGTCGCCTTTTTGTTTTGCCAGGCAGGGGATATCCCCCTGCTGCCCCTTGGTTCTCAGCACGCAGGGGCTTGTCCCCCTATCATTCTCTGTTCCGCCTGGCGGGGGCCGAAGCCCCCCGCTGTTTATTAATTTGTTTGGCAGGGGCCGAGACCCCTGCCATTCAGTGTTGGCAAGCACAGGGGCCGAGGCCCTGTCACTGGTCGACTTCTTGAGGCAGGGGCTGAGGCCCCTGTCGGCTTTTTTGTCAGGCAGGAGCCGAGGCCCCTGCCATTCACTATTTCGTCAGGCCCCTGCCATTTGTTGTTCTGTAGAAAGGGGCCGAAATCCCTGGTCGCCTAATCCTACCCTGGTCCCCGTTGCACCATAAAATTTTATTTATCATAATTGAATACTCACACCTTTGCAGACTTCACATCGAACCCCGCTCTGGCTCCGCGGCCTGAGCCTCGTATCATCTACACTCGTAGACGCACGCAGCTGCACGACATCCCGAGGTAGGGGAAAGTCGCACGAAGATTTTGGATGAATAAAATAAAATAAGACTCCTGAGATAGAATAATTATTTTACATACCTGCTTATCTGAAGAAGTATTTAATTTATGAATTGCTAGTCAGTGTTTTACTCATTCTGATTCTTTTGAAACTACATGCTTAGAGTAAACTCTATGGGTAGACTCATTCTAGAGAGAATCGAGTAGTTTAATTGGTATACCTGTTTACCTGTAGGACTTCTTGACTTGTGGTTGTCTGTCCTACATGCTTATCTTTTTGAAATTGCATACTTAATGTAAACTTTGTGAATAGACTCATTTCTGGAGAGAAACCCACTGCAATTACTATTATAACCGAACCTTAAGACAAGTATGATATAAATTTGACTAGAGGTCCTGGAGTACCTTGAAGTGGGAACTCAACACTTTATTAATATAGATGAGATAATGTCGGCCTCCACAGGACAATTGCTCAAAGAACAATACATGTCATGTATGAACCAAAAGAATAATAAAACATTATATGTTGCCCTCTCATCGTAGTTGTACCTCGAGGAAGGTACGATCGTACTTTTGGACAAGTACGTCCCATGTGGGTTACGATGGTTGGATGATGAGGTTGTAGCAACCTCGATGCGTGCATTTAGCACAATGCTGAGATCACATAAATGGTGACCATTCGCCTTCACAGGCAAGATGCTCGAGTGGGTCTAATAGACCTGAGCATGTAGGATGGGGCGGCGGTTAAGAAACCCCCGTCGTACCCATTCGACCTTCACGGTTCATCAATGGAGAGGATGGATGGTACAAAAACTCTGATGGACAGGTTGTTAACAACCACCCACGGGCAAAAGACTCGGCTTCCCCAGTCATCGGAGTTAGGAGAATTAGGAATACCATAAATTATCCTAGGTGGTAACTCCCAGGTACTTCTGCAGAAGTTGGATGCATCCATGGGCCACGAATGCCTTTGGGGATTTACTCTCTTGGTCACTGACCGTCCCCTTAGGAGCGGACTCAGTCAGCCATCCGGGTTAATGAAAACACCTGACATAATAAACCCTCGGATCGGTCTCGACTATTTTTACGTTTCGCGTTTGTGCGTACTTACAGGCCAGTTAATATCAGAACTTAAAGAATATCTTCTTGAATAGTTGTAGATGATTGAGACTTACACTGCTTGAAATGCTTCAACTAACAGCTCTTTGCACATATTACACTTGTTAGAATAGATTACAATTGTATTGATTGTTTAAATATCATAACTGCTTATCTCATAAATGTCCTATTTTATTTTCATTCTACTTATCTATTCGTGCACCTACTGGTTTGTTATGGAACTGACCCATTTCATGGGCAGGTGAGGAGTAGGATTTCACATACGGTCGATGGCGTGGTGCAATATGGCTCAAGATTTATCTTCTTTCTGTTGGCGGCTTGGCTCTTAGTCTTTTTGAATTTTTCTTTAAATTATTGAACTTTGGAACAAAATGCTCATTTTGTAATAAACTGCAGATTTTTAATCTATTGCCTTATTTCCTCAATTCCTTTAAGTTGTTGTTCATATGAATGATGGTTTTTCAGCTAACGTACCCAGGATTGTCGACTTGTGATTTCGAAAACCTTATCGAAATGCTCATTTTGTAATAAACTGCAGATTTTTAATCTATTGCCTTATTTCCTCAATTCCTTTAAGTTGTTGTTCATATGAATGATGGTTTTTCAGCTAACGTACCCAGGATTGTTGACTTGTGCTCCTTTCTAAATATCTTCCGCTGTCGTTTTTAAAGGTTAAAACTTTAAATCTTTGAAACTTTTTTCGATAAGGTTTTCGAAATCACAAGTCGAAATTTTGGGGCGTTACATCTTGGTATCAGAGCCAGATCAGAAAGAGGTGAATCTTGACTATTGAGTATCCTATCGCGGTGTAAGTCTTTGATATTTTATAGCATGTTTAGACTAAATTATATTCTTGCTTCTATTCGTAGTACCGTCCGGGAGATGGATCCATTTGCTGGTTCTAGTGGTAGTCACGGTAGGGGCACGCGTAGGATGCGTGGCTGTTCTGTAATGAAGAGGGGCGGACATGGGATGTTCGGGGCTGGTTACTGGGCTAACCGCCCTCCTCTACCCATTTTTACGGATGATCAAGGCTTCCCACTACCGATCGCCTACCAAATACCCTTGGCAGCAACGTGGGCTGAGGTGTACGCTCGAGAAGGGGGATTCACGCCTTCGCATGTTCGGGTGCACCATCAGACACCACAAGAGTCATCAGGAGATTTTGTTCCCCCTGAGTTAGTAGAGGAGTGCGTATTCTGTGGAGAATCAGGGCACACCATGGATGCTTGCCTCCACAAGACGGAGCATGACGGCAAGATCGCAATTTCGACTGCAGGCGAGCAACCGCCACCTCCAGCAGACCCTGTGGGCGGTGTATCACCCACATACACGCCTGCAACTGATTCGTCAAGTTATAGTCTTGGTTCACCGGAATATACTCCGACGACGCCCCTCTACGGACAGGAGACCTCCTACGGGAAGTCACTTCCCTTCACCTCTAAGCGCAGATTCAGGCGCACAGGCAATAGAAGTGAATATCTTAGGAAGTACTCTAGTCGTCCCTAAGGGGAAGCAGCACCTACCCAGTTTTGTTGGAGTCTGTGAACTCATTTATAATTACGGAATAGAACTTTTGCTTATGTACCAGCACAACTGGATTCTAAATAAATGACTTTCGTAATAAAGATCTATATTTTTGCTTTTGCTCCTATACTTATGTCGGTTTGTGCGTCTTCAGTATTTTTGACTCTTAACCTTGGTTGCTTTTTAAGGATGACAGGAAACTCAAGCATCAGCATGGCTGATGAGTTGCGTGAGCAGATGAGATTCATGATGGATACCCTCAACTCCTTGGCAGAGGCAATTCGTAACCAGGGTCGTCCCCAGCAGGATCCGGGTTCTCTTGTTGGGAATACACCAACCGCCACGTATGAAAAATTTCTGAAGCTTGACCCTCCTACCTTCTCTAGAAAGGTTGACCCTGACTTGGCGGAGAGTTGGGTCAAAGAGGTGGAACGGGTGTTCCAAGTGTTGTCTGTTCTCGACGATAAGAAGACGATGTTCGGGTCCTTCCGATTGAAGGACGACGCTCGCGAATGGTGGGACACTACCCAGGAGGTGCAGTTCCCAGGTGCTGAGGTGATTCTTTGGGAGGCCTTCCGGAGAGCTTTTCTCGGAAACTATTTCCCTCCGCATGCGAGGGAAAAGAAGAAGGTGGAATTTCTGGAGCTGTGCCAAGGCAACTTAAGTTTGAATGAGTATATCGCCAAATTTCAACGGTTGGAGCGCTACTGTCCTCACCTATTCGAGGATGATCATGAGCGGGCTGGGAAGTTCATTCGCGGACTGAAGGAAGGACCCAGGCATAGGGTTCTCACCAACATGCCCGCGACTTTTTCTGCGGCTGTAGCAGCAGCCACCCTACTGAACGAAGATTGGGAGCGTTCAAAGAGTGTTCAGGCGAAAAAGCCAGCTGTGACAGGTGGTGATCAAAAGAGAACCTATTCCGGCGGCCCAGGGCAGCGACCACCATTACCAGTGAAGACTGAGGGAGGGAAGAAACAGTTCCCTCCGGCAAAGCGCCAACGACAACAGGGCCATCCACTGCCCATACAACCGTCTGGAGATAACTGCCCCAGGTGCAAGAGGCCTCACGTAGGACAATCTTGTCCGCGGGACACTGGCGGATGCCTGTACTGTGGCAAGATGGGCCATTTCATACGCGACTGCCGAAAGAAAGCAGCTGATGATCTCAAGCGAACCGGCAACGCATCTCAACCTCCTCGACCACCTCAACAGCAGCAACAACGAGCACAACCAAGCAGTGTCAGGGAGCCGGGTCGAGTTTATGCAACCACGGTCGAACAATTGACAAAAGGGGATCTCGTTCAAGGTACCATTCTTGTTGCTGGTCAAGCAACTTTTGCACTCTTTGATTGTGGTGCTACACACTCATTTGTTTCAGAAAAATTTGTAAAACAATTGCACATAACTGTAAAACCACTTGACAATGCTTTAGACGTGTATAACCCCGTTGGAAAGAACACAGTTTGCACCACTTACATACCTGAATTGGATGTAGTTATGGCAGAGCGGCACTTACCTGCTTGTATTATCTTGCTTGTGATGACAAAATTTGACATCATCCTATGCATGGATTGGTTGCACAAGTATCATGCCAAGATATTTTGCCGTGATGGCAAGATCGTTTTATCATCTCCAGGCTCTTCGAGAGTAGAATTCAGAATTCTCGGACCTGTTCGAGCAAGCTGGATGATCTCAGCGCTTAAGGCGCAGAACTTTTTGCGGAAGGGATGCACTACCTTTTTGGTTAATGTTATCCAATCGGATCCAATGCCTATTCTCATCAGTGAGCTGGATGTAGTTCGCGATTATCTCGACGTTTTTCCTAAAGAGCTGTCGGGACTTCCACTATCTCGTGAGCTAGAATTCAATATTGAATTGCTACCAGGTATGACGCCAATTTCTAAAGCACCTTACAGAATGGCGCCAACTGAGCTTGAGGAGCTGAAGAAGCAGTTGCAGAAGTTGTTGGATCAGTGATTCATTCGCCCAAGCGTATCTCCTTGGGGAGCTCCTGTGCTTTTTGTGAAGAAGAAGGACGGGACCTTGCGTCTGTGCATCGACTATCAAATGCTCAACCAGGCCACGATTAAAAACAAGTACCCATTGCCGCGTATTGAAGACTTGTTCGATCAGTTGCAGAAGGCTAAAGTTTTCTCGAAAATCGATCTTAGGTCTGGATACCATCAACTCAGAATTAGGAATGATGATATTACTAAGACGGCTTTTCGGACGAGATACGGACATTACGAGTTCACAGTCATGCCGTTCGGACTGACAAATGCCCCAACAACTTTCATGGACTTAATGAATACGGTGTTCAAGCCATTTTTGGACACCTTCGTGGTCGTGTTCATTGACGACATCTTGGTGTACTCAAAAAGTCAAGAGCAACATCTGGAACACCTAACCATCGTGTTGGAGACCTTGCGAAAGGAACGTTTGTATGCCAAGTTCTCTAAATGTGAATTCTGGCTCGAGGAAGTCATGTTTCTGGGACACGTTATTTCTAAGGAAGGAGTGTCCGTGGACCCTGCAAAGGTTGAGGCTGTACTCAGTTAGCAACAACCAAAGAACGCACATGATATCAGGAGTTTTCTTGGACTAGCGGGTTACTATAGAAGATTCATTCAGGATTTTTCAAAAATTGCGTTACTCCTGTCGAAGTTGCTGAAGAAAGAGGCTAAATTCTTATGGGACGAGAAGTGCGAGGCGAGTTTTTAGATATTGAAGGAGCGACTTACCAGTGTTCCTATTTTGACCTTACCTTCTGGTAAAGGCGGATTCGTGATTTATACTGATGCCTCTGGGTCAGGCCTAGGGGCTGTGCTGATGCAGAATGGGAAAGTGATCGCTTACGCTTCTCGACAACTTAAAATTCACGAAAAGAACTACCAAACTCACGATTTAGAGTTAGCTGCGGTGGTGTTCGCACTGAAGATATGGCGACACTACTTGTATGGGGAGCAGTTTGAAGCATTCATCGATCATAAGAGCTTTAAGTATCTATTCTCACAGAAAGAATTGAACATGAGACAACGACGTTGGCTAGAATTCCTCAGGGATTACGACTTTACCCTCTCCTACCACCCAGGAAAGGCGAACGTTGTGGCTGACGCCCTCAGCCGCAAAGCACCGGAAGTTTCGATTAATGCCTTATTTGCTGGATGGAGGTTGGTCGAAGACCTAGCCTCTTGAGAACCTTTCGTAATCACTCAAGGTTCAATCGGTTTATCCCACCTTGTTGCTTAACCTGAGCTACTTGCGAGGATCATCAATGGGCAGAAAACGAATGCACGCTACGAGAAGTTGAAGGCCCAAGCGATTCTAGCAGATACACCTTTTCGTCTGAAGGAGGATGAAAGTATATGGTTGAAGGAGCGCCTTTGGGTTCCTAATGACCCGGTCTTACGAGATGAAATTATTGCGGAAGCCCACAAGTCTAGATACACAATTCACCCTGGTGGCACGAAGATGTTCAAGGACCTACAACGCAGTTATTGGTGGAACAGTATGAAGCGAGACGTGGCTGAGTATGTCTCGAAGTGTTTAACGTGTCAGCAAATCAAGATCGAGCACCAGAGACTCGGTGGGGTCATGCATCAGATAGAGATCCCTTTATGGAAGAGGGGAGATGTTACTATGGACTTCATAGTCGGCCTACCGAGGACGCAGAGGAAGCATGACGCGATTTGGGTGATTGTCGATAGACTCACCAAGTCTGCTCACTTCCTACCTATCCGTCTCAACCAATCGTTGGATAGTCTCGCTGATCTCTATGTTAGAGAGATTGTGAGACTGCACGGTGTTCCGGTCTCGATTATCTTCGATCGTGATCCTAGATTCACTTCAAGGTTTTGGGGGCAACTTCAGTTGGCGTTGGGCACAAAGTTGAAGTTCAGCACTGCGTTTCACCCTTAGACTGACGGGCAATCGGAACGTACGATTCAGACCTTGGAAGACATGCTTCGAGCCTGTATGATGGACTGAAAGGGAGAGTGGGATTCCCACGTCAGTCTGACGGAATTCGCGTATAACAACAGCTATCATGCGAGCATCGAGATGGCCCCATACTAAGCTTTGTATGGGAGGTCGTGCTGATCACCTGTTTACTGGGACGAGGTTGGCGAACGAAGATCGGAGGCACCTATAGTTTTGCAACACTATACTCAACAAGTGCAAATGATTCGGGAACGACTCCGTACCGCTCAGAGTCGGCAGAAAAGCTATGCAGATAAACGCCGACGAGAGCTTACCTTCAATATTGGCGAGATGGTTTTTGTTAAGGTATCTCCGACGAAGAGCGTATTTCGGTTCGGGAAGAAGGGAAAGCTAAGTCCTAGATACGTCGGACCGTTCAAAATCCTGGAGCGAATTGGAGAAGCAACTTATCGCGTGACGTTACCCCCTCAGTACGCTCAGATCCATAATGTTTTTCACGTATCCATGTTGAGGAAGTACGTTCACGATCCATCGCACATCATTCATTATGATGATGTGGACATTAGAGGGGACTTGACATTCGAAGAAAGACCAGTGGAGATCGTCGACCATCGTGACCAAGTGCTAAGGTCAAAGACCATTTCCTTTGTAAAGGTTCGGTGGCAACATCATGGAATTGACGAATGTACTTGGGAACCTGAGAACGATATTAGGGAAAAATATCCTGACCTGTATTTTGACTCTTTAAGACAATAAATATTTCGCGGACGAAATTCTTTTAAGAGGGGTAGGATGTAAAACCCACGTTCCTTTTAATTTTTTTTATTGTATTGGACCCGGGCCGGGTCGGGTCGTGTCCGAACCCGACCCGGGCCCCTTTTCATTAGGGTTTTAATAACCCGACTCAGGAAGAGGATTTTAAATCCTCTTCCCGAGCGCCCCCCCCCCCCCCCCTTCCAACTTCATTTTCGGAAGGATTAGGGAAACCCATCGGGGTTTCCCCTTTCATCGCCCCCTGGAGCCTTTATGTTCAACGTGGGAGGGCGAGGGGAGGCACACCTCCCTCTCGAAGCCCTTCGTTCCCCCCGTGCCGACTTCCTCCTTCGTTGCGCACGCCTCCAGCGCCGCCGTCGCTGCGACCCACGCCGACGCCGGCCACCGCCTCCCAGGTACGCCGTTCTCCTCCCTCTTCTCCTCCTTGTGAAAATCTCTATAAAAAAGGATTTTGTGTATAAACACAATACTAGAAACACAAAGTGTGCACAAAGGCATAAAAGGAGAACTCTCACAAGTGCACAAAGGCACAGATACAAATGCACAAAGGCATAAAAGAAGAACTCTCACAAGTGCAGAAAGGCACGGATACAAATGCACAAAGGCATAAAAGGAGAACTCTCACAAGTGCACAAAGGCACGGATACAAATGCACAAACGTAAAAAAATATCAACTTTAATATGTTGGGTCCCAAAAGAGGGCTTTACAAAAGTGTAAGTTACAAGGGGGTAACACCCCATATTTATAATACAAGGGAGAGAGGGAATGAGGGAGTGTTGGGCTCCCAACGGCTCTAAATAGAGTTGTTGGGAGTCCAACAACTCTCTCTACTTTATGCTTTTTGACTTTGGTCAAAAAAGCATAAAGCCAAATAAGTCCAAAAACTAAACTAAAAAAGAAAAAGAAACCTAACCTAGTTAAATAAACTAACCTAATCCTAACTAAACTTAAAAGTAAACTAAAACTATGAGATTACATATTGAATTATGTTACATTATTTAACACCCCCCCTCAAACTTAGGGTGACATAACCGAAAGTTTGCCAAGAAGGAAGTTAAATCTTGGAGAGCACAACGCTTTGGTGAAGAAGTCTGCTAGTTGGTATTCTGATGTAACATATGGCAGGTCTATAGTTCTTCTTAAGTATTCTTCACGAACATAGTGGCAATCCATCTCAATGTGCTTCGTGCGCTCATGAAATGTGTGATTTTTGGCAATATAAATTGCACTTTTATTATCACAACATAGTTTTGTGGGCCCTTGAACTTGAATATTCATATCTTCCAGCAAGTTGCGAATCCAAACAATCTCCATGGTAGTAGATGCCATGGCTCTATATTCGGCTTCTGTGGATGAAAGTGAGACCTTATGTTGTTTCTTGCATCTCCAAGAAATTAAAGATTTCCCTAAAAAAATACAAAAACCAGTGGTGGAGTGACGGTTATTTGGGTCACCTCCCCAATCAGAGTCAGTATAAGCAATTAAATTCAATTCAGAAGAAGAAGATAGAAATACCCCATTGTTTACTGTACCCTTTATGTATTTGATGATGCGGAGAATGGCACTCATATGAACTGAAGTAGGTGCATGTTGAAACTGACTAGCAACATGTACAGCATGAGAAATATCAGGCCTCGTAATGCTGAGATATGTTAAAGATCCAACTAGTTGCCGGTAAGGTGTGGGATCTTTTAGGAGAATCCCATCATCAATCTTCATCTTTGAACCTACTATTTCAGGAGTTTCACAGACCTTGTCATCTGTGATTCCTGATCTGTCAAGAATCTCACAAGCAAGTTTAGTTTGAGACAAAAAATAGCCTCTGTGAGAATAGGCAACCTCAATTCCCAAAAAATATGTCAAAAATCCTAAGTCTGACATTTCAAATCTTGAAGTCAGGATAGATTTAATGCTCTTGATTCCTTTGACATCATCATCTGTTATTAACATATCATCAACATATAACAGTAATATAACAATCCCTGCATCAGATTTCTTAACAAACAATGCAGTGTCAGTATAGCATGAAGTAAAACCATTTTCAGTCATTACATTGTTAAACCTATCGTGCCAAGCCTTGAAAGCTTGTTTCAAGCCATAAAGAGCTTTACGAAGACGAAGAACTTTATTTTTAGGAATTTCCATACCAGGTGGAGCATCCATGTAGACTTTTTCATTAAGATCATCATTTAGAAATGCATTTTTGACATCCATTTGGTAAATATTCCATTTTCTAATGGAAGCAATGGTGACGAGACATCTAACAGTAACCATACGAGCTACTGGAGCAAATGTCTCTTCATAGTCAATCCCGTATTCTTGACTATACCCTTTAGCTACAAGACGAGCTTTATACCTCTCAAGAGAACCATCACTCTTTGTTTTGACTTTGAACACCCATCGGCATCCTATAGTTTTCTTTCCACTGGGAAGCGTTTGAAATTCCCAAGTGTTGGCTTTCCTAAGCGCTTTGAGTTCATTCTCCATGGCTTCTCTCCATTCAATACATCGTTTGGCATCTTCAAAATTTTTTGGTTCAAAATATGAGTGAATGACACTTAAGCAAGCCCGATATTTAGGAGAGAAAGAATCAAAAGATACGAATCTAGAGGGAGTTCTTCTAGTTCTCTCGGTTCTTCTAGGGTTTGAATCATGTGAGGGGATAGATTCGCTAGGTTCACTATATTGCTCAATAGCACTTCTAAAGGAGAGTCTATCTCTATGAGTATAGGTGATAGGGTTTCTAGTTATATTTTCTTCTTGAGAGGTAGTAGGGTTAGAGTTATTGTTGATTTCAACCACTTCATTGTCACTATTATATGTTGATTCATCATCACTAGAGATATCATCATCTTTAGATAAAAGATCAAAGAGAAAGGAATAGTCAGCAATTTCTAAATGAGATTCATTCTTTTCAAAACCACTATCATTTTCTAAAAATGTTACATTCCTTGAGACATATAACTTATCATTTTTTAGTATCATAACATCGAAACCCTTTTTGGGTTTCGGAGTAGCCAAGAAAAGCACAAGGAATGGCTTTAGGTGAGAGTTTATCATTCTTATCTGTAAGGACAAAGCACTTACAACAAAAAACTCTCAATCTATTATAATCGGGTTCTTTTTCATATAGAGTTTCGAAAGGAGAGATTTTATCTAAATTTTTGAATGGAAGACGATTAATAAGATAAACTGAAGCAAGAGCCGCTTCGGCCCAAATTTTTTTTGGAATACTTTCGGAAATAAGAAGGGTTCTAGTGGTTTCAATGATATGCCTATGCTTCCTTTCGGCTAACCCATTTTGTTGTGGGGTCTTAGGACACGATCTTTGATGGACAATACCATAGTCTTCAAGATATTTCTTAAATTCATTGGAAAGATATTCGCCTCCGGAATCGGTCCTAAAAAACTTTAAATTACTATTAAATTGATTCTTAATTATCATATGATATGATTTAAAACATGAAAACACTTCGTGCTTATGTTTAAAGAAATATATCCAACAATATCGAGAAAAATCATCTACAAAAATCACATAATAGGCAAAGCCTCCCTTGGATATGACGGGTGCCGGTCCCCAAACATCCGAATGAACAATTTCAAAAGGTTTTGTGGTAAACATAGATCTTTGTTCAAAAGGCATACTTCTCATTTTTCCAAGAATACAATCATTACAAGAGAAAGTATTTTTACAAAGATTTTTAATAAAATGCAAATAGGATAACTTGGTGATGTTGGGATGACCAAGTCTTTTGTGCCAAACATTTATGTCTTTATGTTGGGCCACATTACAAAAAGGGGTTTTAGGGATTTGAAGAGAATCCACATAGTACAAGTCTCCCTTCCTAGAGACTTCCCCAATCAACTTCCCGGACCGGTGATCCTGTATTAAACACTTATTAGATGAAAATTGAATGTCACATCCAAGGTTCGAGAGTTGAGAGACGGAAAGTAAGTTCAAATTCAATTTAGGTATAAATCTAATTTTGGGAATAAAAAAATTTTGAGTTTCAAAGTTTCCAATCCCCTTAATTTCAAGAGAAGTGCCATCCGCAGTTGAAACAAAAGATGGTGATAAACTTTTAGAATATTCAAAAAGAGAAGAGATGTTTGGAGACATATGAAAAGATGCACCCGAATCTAAAAGCCAAGAAGTTTTACCTGGAGGAGAAGGAGTGGATACGGCGGCACCGGAAATAGCTCCCTTAAGAAGAGGTTGAAGAGCTTCCATAATTTGATTTAGAGAGAGAGCTCCACTTGTAGATTCCTCTTTTTGTGATTGAGATGTGGTTGCCATTGCAAGTAGTTTCTTCCATTTAGGACAAACCGGTTTGATGTGACCGGGTTCCTTGCAAAAGTGGCACACAATTTTGCTATTGTCCCTTCTTCCGCCTTGACCACCATTGTATCCTTGATTTTGGTTTTTAAAGTGAGGAGGTTTATATGTCTTCAAGTTGTTGCCAGGCCTAGACACAACATTAGCTCCATCACATTCATCTTGATTTGTGGGCATTGCAAGAACACTTGGATTTTGCTTGCTAATGCCCATACGAGTTTCCTCTCCACTTAACTTGGTAATAACATCTTCAATGGAAGGAGATGTGAAAGAAGATAGAAGAGATGACCGAATTTGTTCAAATTCGGGTCGAAGACCATTTAGGAAGTTAAAGAAGTGATCTTCCTCTAATTGCTTGTATCTAAGTTCAATAGCTTCGCCACTCCACTTGGGCTCAAGCATGGCAAGCTCATCCCAAATAGAGGATAATTCAACAAAGTACTCACGAATAGACATCTCATTTTGTTGTAGGGTCAAGGCCCTCTTTTGAAGATAGTACTTGTGAGATAAGTCTCGTGAAGTATACATCTTTTCAAGATAATGCCAAGCTTCGGAGGCTTTCTTGAATTTGATGATATTGGCATTGATCTTGGTTTCAACGGATGAGAAGATCCAAGATAGGATCTTGAAGTTTCTCATTTCCCATTCCTCATGTTTCTTTGAATATTCTTCAAGAGCTTTTTGTCTTTCTTCTCCTTCAAGAATTTTGATTTCTCCTTTTTCAACCATCGTAATTTTTGGTTCGGGTTCCGTTATGGAACCTTGAACATATCCCCAAAGCCCCTTTCCTTTAATATGAGCTTCCATATTTCCGGCCCATACATGATAATTGGAACCATTGAGCTTAAAGCCAAGAGAGAAATGAGAGTCTTTTTCACCCATTAGAGAGATAAGATGAAGGAGAAAAATGCGTACCACAAAGAGATTTTAACTCTTACTTGTTGTAGTAATCTTCCAAAATATTTGATGAAGAGAAGTCTTCACGCCAATCTCGAAAAAATTGAAGGCATGCTTTTCGAGGCACTCAATATTCTGAAGAATCACAAGACTTTCCTTCTCAAGCAACCTTGCTCTGATACCATGTGAAAATCTCTATAAAAAAAGATTTTGTGTATAAACACAATACTAGAAACACAAAGTGTGCACAAAGGCATAAAAGGAGAACTCTCACAAGTGCACAAAGACACGGATACAAATGCACAAAGGCATAAAAGAAGAACTCTCACAAGTGCAGAAATGCACGGATACAAATGCACAAAGGCATAAAAGGAGAACTCTCACAAGTGCACAAAGGCACGGATACAAATGCAAAAACGTAAAAAAATATCAACTTCAATATGTTGGGTCCCAAAAGAGGGCTTTACAAAAGTGTAAGTTACAAGGGGGTAACACCCCATATTTATAATACAAGGGAGAGAGGGAATGAGGGAGTGTTGGGCTCCCAACGGCTCTAAATAGAGCTGTTGGGAGTCCAACAACTCTCTCTACTTTATGCTTTTTGACTTTGGTCAAAAAAGCATAAAGCCAAATAAGTCCAAAAACTAAACTAAAAAAGAAAAAGAAACCTAACCTAGTTAAATAAACTAACCTAATCCTAACTAAACTTAAAAGTAAACTAAAACTATGAGATTACATATTGAATTATGTTACATTATTTAACACTCCTCACCCCCCCCTCTCTGTCACCTCGCCGGGAGGCCGACAGGCGGCGCGCGGCCCCTGCCGCGCCCTCCCGCCTCTTCTGTGCTCATCGGAGGCCCGACAGGTGGCCTGCGAGGCCGCTGTCGTCCCCTCTTCCCTTCGGGGGTGCGCCAGAGTGCTGGAAGGGGACCAATGGCCCCTGCGACACCCCCTCACCCCTGTGGGTTATAGGGAAACCGACGGGAGGTCGGTTGCCCCTGTCACCCCCGTCCCGAGCCCTCTCTTTCTCTCTGGCAGGGGTTAGCCCCCCTGCCGCCTCTCGATCACCAGTAGGCAGGGGCAATGCCCCTGCCGCTTTTTGTTTCCCGACAGGCAGGGGCTCGCCCCCGCTGCCTCTAGGGTTTTGGCACGCAGGGGTAATGCCCCTGCCGCCTTCCAGTCTCGGCTGACAGGGGCAATGCCCCTGTCGCCCTTTGTTTTGCTGGGCAGGCAGGGGCTCGCCCCCTATCACCCTTTGTTTTGCTGGGCAAGCAGGGGCTCGCCCCCTGTCGCCCTTTTGTTTTGCCGCGCAGGGGATATCCCCCTGCTGCCCCTTGGTTCTCATCACGCAGGGGCTTGTCCCCCTGTCATTCTCTGTTCCGCCTGGCGGGGGTCGAAGCCCCCCGCTGTTTATTAATTTGTTTGGCAGGGGCCGAGACCCCTGCCATTCAGTGTTGGCAAGCACAGGGGCCAAGGCCCTGTCACTGGTCGCCTTCTTGAGGCAGGGGCTGAGGCCCCTGCCATTCACTATTTCGTCAGGCAGGGGCCGAGGCCCCTGCCATTTGTTGTTCTGTAGGAAGGGGCCGAAATCCCTGATCGCCTAATCCTACCCTGGTCCCCGTTGCACCATAAAATTTTATTTATCATAATTGAATACTCACACCTTTGCAGACTTCGCATCGAACCCCGCTCTGGCTCCGCGGCCTGAGCCTCGTATCATCTACACTCGTAGATGCACACAGCTGCACGACATCCCGAGGTAGGGGAAAGTCGCACGAGGATTTTGGATGAATAAAATAAAATAAGACTCCTGAGATAGAATTGTTATTTTACATACCTGCTTATCTGAAGAAGTATTTAATTTATGAATTGCTAGTCAGTGTTTTACTCGTTCTGATTCTTTTGAAACTACATGCTTAGAGTAAACTCTATGGGTAGACTCATTCTAGAGAGAATCGAGTAGTTTAATTGGTATACCTGTTTACCTGTAGGACTTCTTGACTTGTGATTGTCTGTCCTACATGCTTATCCTTTTGAAATTGCATACTTAATGTAAACTTTGTGAATAGACTCGTTTCTGGAGAGAAACTCACTGCAATTACTATTATAACCGAACCTTAAGGCAGGTATGGTATAAATTTGACCAGAGGTCCTGGAGTACCTTGAAGTGGGAACTCAACACTTTATTAATATAGATGAGATGATGTTGGCCTCCACAGGCCAATTGCTCAAAGAACAATACATGTCATGTATGAATCAAAAGAATCATTAAACATTATATGTTGCCCTCTCATCGTAGTTGTACCTCTAGGCAGGTACGATCATACTTTTGGACAAGTACGTCCCATGTGGGTTACGATGGTTGGATGATGAGGTTGTAGCAACCTCGATGCGTGCATTTAGCATAATGCTGAGATCACATAAATGGTGACCATTCGCCTTCACAGGCAAAATGCTCGAGTGGGTCTAATAGACCTGAGCATGTAGGATGGGGCGGCGGTTAAGAAACCTCCGTCGTACCCATTCGACCTTCACGGTTCATCAAGGGAGAGGATGGATGGTACAAAAACTCCGATGGACAGGTTGTTAACAACCACCCCACGGGCAAAAGACTCGGTTTCCCCAGTCATCGGAGTTAGGGGAATTGAGAATACCATAAATTATCCTAGGTGGTATCTCCCAGGTACTTCTGCAGAAGTTGGATGCATCCATGGGCCACGAATGCCTTTGGGGATTTACTCTCTTGGTCACTGACCGTCCCCTTAGGAGCGGACTCAGTCAGCCATCCGGGTTAATGAAAACACCTGACATAATAAACCCCCGGATCGGTCTCGACTGTTTCTACGTTTCGAGTTTGTGCGTACCTACAGGCTAGTTAATATCAGAACTTAAAGAATATCTTCTTGAATAGTTGTAGATGATTGAGACTTACAGTGCTTGAAATGCTTCAACTAACAGCTCTTTGCACATATTACACTTGTTAGAATAGATTACAATTGTATTGATTGTTTAAATATCATAACTGCTTATCTCATAAATGTCCTGTTTTATTTTCATTCTACTTATCTATTCGTGCACCTACTGGTTTGTTATGGAACTGACCCATTTCATGGGCAGGTGAGGAGTAGGACTTCACAGACGGTCGATGGTGTGGTGCAATATGGCTCAAGATTTATCTTCTTTCTGCTGGCGGCTTGGCTCTTAGTCTTTTTGAATTTTTCTTTAAATTATTGAACTTTGGAACAAAATGCTCATTTTGTAATAAACTGCAGATTTTTAATCTATTGCCTTATTTCCTCAATTCCTTTAAGTTGTGGTTTATGTGAATGATGGTTTTTCAGCTAACGTACTCAGTATTTGTTGACTTGTGCTCCTTTCTAAATGTCTTCCGCTGTCGATTTTAAAAGTAAAAACTTTAAATATTTGAAAGGTTTTTTCAATAATGTTTTCGAAATCACAAGTCGAAATTTTGGGCGTTACACCGAGGCAACTATCACAGAAGAGAACGTTCGGGGGTATGTTATTCAGGGTTATTTTATTAACCCGAACATTCTAACTGAGACTGAAATCCCAAGGGAGCGCCAGTGACCGAGAGAATCTCTCAAAGGCCAAACCAAAACAGGATGCATCCCTAACTTCTGCAGAAGAATAAAGAGCTACCACTTAGGACATATTGGTAGTCTGGGTCCCCCCCAACTCCGAGGACTGGGGACCAACAAGTCATTTTAGCTTGAACAAATAAACATGTCTCCGGAGTTTTGTACCACCTACCCTCTCTAAGGTAAGCCCGAATCTGAGTGGGTTAATCTTTTCATTTATTTAAATTACCCAAAGTACATGGGCATTTCCCCAACTATCTCTTACTATCATAGTAGGAGGTCCCCAACCTTAATCGTTTTGCCAAGGTACACATACATCCAATTTTTTCATATTCATTGCACAAACCCACTCAGAGTGCTCCGGTGCCTTTAAACCAGTCAAGCACACAAGCCTCGGTACCTTTAAACCAGTCAGTCAACAAAATTTAAATTTAAGTTTCTCATCAATGTTATGGTTATTACCCAAAGTGCTTCGGTACCTTTAAACCGTTAAGCACCGATGCCCCGGTACTTTTAAACCAGTCACGCAACAATTTTTATATTTTAATTTACTTGTGTAGTCTCATTATAAACTCGAGGGCCCCCGTGGAACCCTCATGCACCAGGCTTGGCCAACCTTGTGCCAACACCAATCATGACCTTTGTTTATTCCTCAAGGCATAAGCAGTGTTCTCAAATCATCACCATAGTTTACTTTGAATTACAGGCTCGATTAGATTTTAATTTGGCTGGAATCATAATTACTTAGTCTAATAGTTACTAAGTGTGAATGGTGCCAACAACCTTTAAGATAGATTCCATTGCCAACATACAGAGACAATGGTACATACATCAACAGTTTACATGACAAAATTTTCAGATATAGGCAAAATTACACATACGCCCGTTTCTATATCAGGTTACAATCCATTCTATCAATAGAGCATAAAACTCAGTGTTTCACAAATATGTAACATCACATATTTCCCACTATAATCAAGATGTCGTATATAAGTTCGTAATGGCAATAAAGATTAAAACTAAGTTTGTTCTCTTCTTCTTCTTTTTCAAAACAGCTGGCACATAATAACAATTGATTTACTTAGGGAATATGCATTGCATAAATCAGACATGCAGTTTCAGAGATTTTGTAATGAACCTATATGACAAACATTTATGAAAATATGTTGTTTCTTTCGTGTATAACACCCATATACTTCACATAAAGTTATAGTAAAGGCTGAACGTAATCACAACCAAGGTCACAACATGAAACACGTATGCATTATTGTATGTGCTCTATAACGCGTGTAATACGTATGTCACATTAGGAATATGTGAGCTACATAAATGTGTAGGAACTACGACCATAAAAACACATATACCGTTCAGGTTATGCAACAATTAGCAAAGGAAATACATAGGGCAATCTCTGTGATATACTTATAGATATTGTCCTGCTTATGGATCGGCATATACTCGTACAGCCTAACAGGTTGACAGATGTGTACAGGTTATTGATCTACCAAAGCTTAAAAAAATTAATTTGTCAATCATTCAGTATGTGCATGCTTCTATTCTAAGCCAAGCAATAATCTGAGCATAACAATTTTAGAATATGCAGTTATCTGTGTCTGGGAAGAATCAGGACATACAAAACACCCGCTTAATGTACTGTTACATAGGCATCAGATTAATATACAACTTGCTATGAAACAGAATATCATCATAATAGGCAGCTACCTAGGTAGTAAGCATCAGATTAATGTGCAATTTCATATGAAACAAAATATCATAATATCAGGTAGCTAACTTGACATTTGGAAATGTGGAACATAGGCAGCTTCGTGTGAAATCGAAGATCATTATAATAGGCAGCTAAATTGTCATTGATTGCTCATATGAAAATAAAAAAAATATGCACAAGTCCTGATCCAGCTGGAGACATCCATTCTTGTCATTGACATAACACTATATATATATATATATATATATATATATATATATATATATATATATATATATATATATATATTTCATTAGCACATGCTGCAACAATATGATGATCAATTAAAACACAAGTGATCCCATCTAATATTTTAGCGTGTACAGGAATCTATAGTATACTTAACCATGCATCACCTTTCCAGAGAGTAACCATTTTACGAGTTTATCGCATAGTCCTAACATAGAACTGGTGCCTTATACAAACACGTTATTCATGGATTTCTGTCCATCGTTTGTCTTTATGCAGGAATTAAGTAACGGATCATACAAGTAATGACTTGACATTGTAAATAATACAGAAAAACAATCTAGCCCAATAAAAACATGCAGACTGCTAATCCTTTTTATTCTGAAGGAAAGGAAGCAATAGTTCATATGTGGGGGAGGATATCTTTTATGCATTGACATGCACAGACACCACATATTTGCATGATACCTTGAGATCACAAAAAGAATTCTTTAACCTGAACTACCAAATTCTTATACTAGTGTACCATAACATTTATAATTCAATAAGTGTACAGAGTGTACTGAGAAGCGAAATATCAGTCATACGATGATGTAAATGTTACTGTAAAGGATGAAACATCTTAGGTTTAAGGCTTGGTTTGAATAAGAAACTTATATTCAGGTAACTTTACAACTTATCATTGATAGAGGCAGCACTTCTAAAACTCAGGGAATACTAATAAGACCATCACATCAGAAATTGATACCAAAAGAAAACTGAAATAAAACTATAATATGAACTACATTACTGTTCATGGGTTTAAATCTACAAGTATTCACGTGTACGCGATTCACATTTTTTTTTCTATAGTTCATAACAGGAATCAAAACCCTTCTGTTAGGAAAATCCGAAATCCCCAAAATAACAATTCGGGTTGCCATTCACGGAACCCACACACACATTTCTCGACAGATAGGAACCCTAACGAAGAAAAACAGGAAAACCTATATCTCATTATTATTTTTTTTTTTTTATTTATTTGGGTTCATAGCAACCAAAACCCCTAAATCTGCCGATTTGGGTTTTATGGCAGTCAAAAAAACCCTTCTCGTGATTTGGGGATTTACAACACCCCACACCTCATGCTCGACTCACGACGCACCATTGAAAAAAAGAAAACAGTATCATCCTACCTGTTCCGGCGAGAGGGAGAAGGCGGTTGTCGCTGCGAGTGGAATGGTCTGCCGGCCTCAACTGCACCGCAACCTGGAGAGAGGGCAGGGTCGGCTATCGTGCAAGGTTGCCGACAGCATCGACCGACGTCGGGCGATGGTCAAGTTTGCCGCACGCAGGGAGACAGAGAGAAGAGAAAGAAATAGGGAGGCAGAGAAGAGTGAGAAAGAGAAAAGAGAGAGTGGGAGGAAGACCGAGAGAGGAAGAGCGTAGGGCCTCCCCTCGCTCATGCGTTATTTTAAGGGTGCGGATTAGGAAACCCTAGCAGAGGGAGGAAGAAGGAGAGCGGGGCAGGGGAAGTTTTAAAAGAAAACCCCTGGCCATGCGAGTTTTAACCCTAACGGGTTGGCAGATCCGGGTCGGATCCGGATCCGACCCAGGTCCAAATGTGTGTGTGTGTGTTTTTCCTTTACTTAATGCACCAGTGGGGTGCGGCTCAGTTCAACTGGGTCCGCAACCCACGAACCCCATGCATTTGGGCCCATACGGGTCCAACCGCAGATCTAGATGTATATATATTATTTTATGTTTTTTATTATTATTATCATTTATTTTATTATATATATATATATATATATATATATATATATATATATATATATATATATATATATATATATATATATATATATATATATTAACACTCCCAATTTGGGTACGGTTTTGGTTTGGCCACACTCATGACCCTCAACCCAAATATTTTAATGAAACCACCTAGTTGGGCAATTTGGATCCGTCTGAGGATTCAATATATTACAAGCTTTAAAATACTATATTCTTAATACATTTATTCTTCGATACGATCTTGTGGTCTTTCATAGGTTAATATAGATCCATTTACGTTATCAAAAAATTGACATAATTTAATGTGTCCAAGATCCATTGTGCTTCGTCAATCCTTTTAATAAATCAGGTTCTAAGAATCCGAAGTTTTGATCATATTTTGATTTGGAACTATGGATCCAAATGAATTATTATGGATCCAACTAAATGTACATTGATTTTTATGGTTTCGATACAAGGATCCAAATTAATATTGAAGTTCTGATATCGAAGATCTAAATGCAATATTGTGGATCCGAACATCGCCTTAAGCTATACCGACTCCCACTATAGTGTTGTAGAAATTTTCCTCATTAAAAATCTGATTTACTTCAAGGATCCAATTAAATATTCAATTTAAGGTTAGCAATCTGATATCTAAGATCTGAATGGGATGTCGGAGTTCTAAACAGGATATTAAGGATCCAACATTGAAGATCCAAATAGGTTATCCAAGATCCAATTACGAATAAATAATTAAAACAATAAAATATTCTTGTATCACCTTAATGACTAAAAATCTAAATTTATTTATCTGATAAAAATCACGGGTATTACAATGACAGTTAGCTGGACCAAAAAAAAAATCTAATAACAGTCCATAATATGGTTAACCAAACCTGAATTAAAACTTCATGGCGGTCCACATATAGATCTTAAAAACAGACTTGTAATTCAGAAATTAGATTAATAGTAGACGACCAGCCATTAGCCCCTAACATGGGCAAAAAGGGGGGTAAGTACACAACAGATCTAGACCAGATCTGCATGTGCACATTCCTGGCCGATCTAAATCAGATCTGCGTGTGCAAAAACACAACAGATCTGATCAGAAAAGCATGCCTATACTCGGCAGGCCTGCACCCGATCTGCCTGCTAACATCTTGGCAGATCTGGGCTAGATCTGCATATATATATATATATATATATATATATATATATGTGTGTGTGTGTCGCAAATCTGTACCAGATCAGCACACTCATATGCCTGGCAGATCTGATCACAACAGAAAAAAATTATTTTCAGCCACATATGTAAAACATATACGACTGCGTGCATGAATTACTGAATCCATTCTACTAACATAGTCATATCAGCAGTGACGGCTTGCTGGAATCTGCGACAAGTCTGGTTTGGATCAGATCTGATCCAAATCAGACCTCGCATGCACTGTCCCACGCACACTCATATATATATATATTATATTATATTAGGGACTGCGGCAGGCCTGGTTTGGGGTCACATATGGCCTAAACTAGAACTGCGTTGGCTGGTCCAAAAACATGGTCGATTCCAAGCTAAAAATACTTTATATATATATATATATATATATATATATATATATATATATATATATATATATATATATATATATATATATATATATATATACAACATGCTGTTGCGAAGAAAATCAATAGTTAAAACATGAAAAGCAGGAGAAACAAGCTATGTGTTCGTAAAAATCAAGTTTCATGCCCACGTGCATCAAGGCATGTAATCGAACACGTAAAGAAAATCAGATTTATTATTTTTCCATTTAGAATCCTCACACAAATCTGATTTAAACTATTTCTCTCCGTTCGAATCAAGAGAGGAACCCGTACCTTCGATTGAAGATGGAAAAAGACCAGAAATAGCGTCGGACAATTGGAACGGAAGGAAATCCCTCTCCTTTTTCTTCCTCATTCCTTTCCTTTTCCTCTCTTCTCTGTTTTTTCTTTTCTCTCTTTCTTTCTTTTCCCTTCTTCCTTTTCTCTCTCTCTCTCTAGAAAATGAAATCTAGAGAGAGGGGCGAGTTAGACCCTTTTATAATTTTGTTTTTTTTTGTTTTGGTCTTCTAGAGAGGGTGACGTCCCTTCTCGAGTTTCTCACCCATTTGGCTATGGGATAGAGTTCTTCTAATGTAGAACTTTATCTCTAACCTCCTCTTCCCTTTTTAACTAATTTTTTATTCATTTGGTATTTTATTTTGTTTTACTATTTTACTTTAACCCCATTTGGGCTCTTCTAGAATCCCTACATATTAGGTAGTTCCATAAATGTAGAACTCTACCATACAAAAAATAAAATTTTGGAATTAATTAAATTTTAATAATTATTTAATTATTTATTATTTATTAAATAATAAAAATTTAAAAATTTTCGGTGGATATCTCCACCCTTTGGAAGTCTTTTTAACTTGTAAATTCACTCAATTAAACCTTTACATTGAATTTAAAACTTTAAATTCGTTGGACTTGAATTTTGGATCTAGATCCAAGATCCAAATCCACATCTAATATCCATATGGATCTCAGTTTGGACCAAATCTTAATTAATATGGGTCTTGGACTGGGTCCAAATCCATATTAACTTGGGTCAAACAGATCAGATCCGATCCAATCTAGAACCGTTCATATCGAGGCGAGTCATTTTTGAAAAAATGCGATTTTTGGGCCAAACGTAGCCCGAATTCAAAAAAACAAAATATCAATGATTTCAGAATTTCGAGACGCATCTAATGATATATTACCTGAATTGCGCCTCTGAATTTTGTCTGAATTTAACCCGATTTTTGCTCAATTTTAAAGGTTAAAAATAAAAAGTTTTACAAAATCTTAATTGGCTCGTTTAAGTCTTGTCAATAGGTCCTGGGCCAAGCCCAGACTCAGATGACTCCACCTAAAATCGAGGATTTCTATTGACTTTACAAGACAGCCAAATTTTATGAAGTTTTAGAATTTAATATTATAGAAAAACACACGATATTACATGATCAGATCTGACTCTGATAAGATCTGATCCAGAAAGAAAGGAAGAAGATTGGGCTGAAAGGGAAAGAATAAGATTGACGAGAGATTGGGCTGAAAGGGGAAGAATGAGATTGAGGAATAACTTAAGAAGCAGACGTCTTTCATCAACAGTCTCAAATTCAATGAGGACTTACACTCGAACCTGCTCTGATACCATGAAAAGAAGCCTTTGAATCTGCATAACCTGCAACGAAGAGTGCAACAGGATTGCAGTCAAGGAAATGAGAGGACGTGCCTATTGGTTGGGGTTCTCCTCCTTTTATATTAATATATTTTTAGATGTACAAAAATAGCCATGTACATTTACAACAAGTACTAACTTATCCTGATATAACTTGAATGACTGAAATGCCCCTTTCTACTACACACCTTTTCTTAACAACCTTTACCTGTCCAAACTTGGTTTTTGCTGTAAATCAAGTCTCTCAGTTCATGCATGAGCCCAAAAAGAGTCATATGGAAGCAACCAAAAGAATACTAAGGTACACTAAAGGGACTATTATGGATGAATTGGTGTATAGAGAATGTACAAACAAGAGCACAAACATTTCTCTTGTTGTACAAGCATATTCAGATGCTAACTGGGTAGGAGATCCCATGACCAGACCTTTTGTGAGGGGATATGGGGTCTTTCCAGGGAGCCACCTCATGTCATGGGCTAGTCGTAAGCAGCGAACAATGGTAAGATCAAGCACAGAGGTGGAGTACAGGGCTACAGTGGCTGTTATTACGAAAGTTTTATGGACACACCATCTCCTCTCTTCGCTGTGTCAACCCATCATTAGATCACTATTGTTTTGTGACAATAGGAGTGCCATTGCCATCACTTTGAATCCAATTCAACATGGGAATGAAATGTGTTGAGTTAGATCAATATTTTATAAGGGAAAAAGTTGAGTAAAGAAATTCAGCCTCTCTTTATCAAAGGTAAAGAGTAAGCATCAGATTTGTTCACTAAAACCCTTGACATGTGCAAGACATTAGTTTCTTAAAACCAAAATGTCCATGGTCTTGAGCAACCCATTTACAGTTTGAGGGACGCATGATAAGAATAGACATCTAGGACAGGGGTATTTATGTTATTGTTTATATTTTAACATGTTTTTAAACTCCGCCTGTGTATAACTGTTTAGTTATACACCGCCGGTCCCAAGCCCGGATAAAGGAGGAGGGTTGCAGTAGGCCTGTGACAGCCAGCATAAAAACTTTGTCATACCCTATGAAAATGAACCAATATGAGAATTTCGTTGGGGCGTTCCCTACTGAGCGACACGCTGTACTCTCTAGGCCCGGAGGCAGTGATAAATGGGCAAGGGTTGCTAGGTCGTCGCCCAGAAGCGACGCGTCACACCGGCGCCCGGGTGTGGTGTCAAATAGGCAAGGGTTCCCTCACTTTGTTGGACGGGTGGGGGTAAAGAAGTTAGTCCAAGACCATAAAATTAGGTTAGCCACTTGGAACATAGGGTCTTTAACTGGTAAGTTGGTAGAGTTAGTAGATGTTATGTGTAGGAGAAAGATTGATATTTTATGTCTTCAAGAGACCAAATGGGTAGGTGAGAAAGCAAAAGTGATAGAACCTTGGGGATATAAGATTTGGTATACAGGAATAAATAGGAATAGGAATGGAGTAGGGATTGTTATGAGTCGTCAGTTTATAGATAATGTAGTTGAGGTCCGTAGGAAGGGTGATAGAATTTTACTTATTAAATTAGTATTAGGTACGGATATTATTAATATTATTAGTGTTTATGCACCTCAAGTAGGTTTAGATGATTCCATTAAGCATCAATTTTGGGAAGATTTAGATGGAGTAGTACAAGGGATATCTTATGGAGAAAAGCTTTTCATCGGCGGTGACCTTAATGGACATGTAGGCATTAGTAGGGATGGATTTGAGAGTATCCATGGAGGCTATGGTATAGGAGAAAGAAATGAAAGTGGAGAAAGGATTTTAGATTTTTGTTTGTCCTATGATATGATCTTAGCAAACACTTGGTTTAGGAAGAGGGAGTCTCACCTAGTAACATTTAAAAGTAGGGTTAATACGAGTCAGATAGATTTTTTCCTACTTAGAAAGAGAGATAGGGGTTGTTGCATCGATTGTAAGGTTATACCAGGAGAAAGTGTAGCTACACAACATAGAGTCTTAATTTTAGATCTTAGAATTAGACAATGCCGCAAAAGGGATAGACATAGGATAGATCCTAGAATTAAGTGGTGGGCACTGAAAGGAGTTAAACAAGGAATGTTTGTAGAGCAGGTAGTTAAGGAAGCTGATTGGTGTCTCGAGGAGGATTCAGAATCAATGTGGAATAAGATAGCGGGTGGCATGAGAAAAGTTGCTAAGGAGGTATTGGGTGAGTCTAAAGGCGGTGCACCACTAGGTAAGGATATATCGTGGTGGAACGAGGATGTCAAATTAGCTATTAAGGTTAAAAGAGAGTGTTATAGAAATCTAAGTAAGAGTTGTGATAATGAGAATTTGGAGAAGTATATGATAGCAAAGAAGGAAGCTAAAAAAGTTGTTCGAAACGCTAGGGCTAAGGTATATAAGGAGGTTTATGACAAGTTGGATACCAAAGAAGGCGAGAAGGATATTTATAGGCTTGCAAAGATGAGAGATAGGAAATCGAAGGATTTGGGTATGGTTAGATGTATCAAAGATGAAACGCAAAGGGTTTTAGTCAAAGATGAGGAGATTAAGGAGAGATGGAAAGATTATTTTGATAAACTGTTTAATGATAGTCATGCTCAAGATCTTGGAGACTTCTCCATTCCTTTTCATGAGATAAACCGTGACTTCATGCGCAAGATTCAAAAGAAAGAAATTGCAGAGGCTTTGAAGAAAATGAAATCAAGAAGGGTAGTTGGCCCAGATGGTATACCTATCGAGGCTTGAAAATGCTTGGGAGAGAAAGGTTTAGAATGGTTGACAAATCTTTTTAACTTGATTTGGCGAACAAATAAGATGCCTAATGAGCGGAGGAAGAGTACTTTGGTGCCTTTATATAAGAATAAGAGTGATATACAAGATTGCACAAACTATCGTGGTATAAAACTCATGAGTCATACTATGAAACTTTGGGAGAGGGTGATTGAGTCTAGGTTGAGGAAGGTTGTCACGATATCGGAGAATCAATTTGGTTTTATGCCTGGAAGATCAACTATGGAAGCTATACATCTTCTTAGACAACTTATTGAAAGATATAGAGAGAGGAACAAAGATTTGCATATGGTTTTTATTGATTTAGAGAAGGCATACGATAGAGTACCTAGGGACGTTCTCTGGTGGACAATGATGAAGAAAGGTGTTTCTCTCAAGTACATTAGTATAATTAAAGATATGTATGAAGGAGTAGTAACCAATGTCCGCACTTGTGGAGGGGTGACAACCAATTTTCCGATAACGGTTGGGTTACATCAAGGATCTGCTTTAAGCCCTTTCCTATTTGCGATAGTGATGGATGAGCTTACGAGATCAATTCAAGAAAATGTACCGTGGTGTATGTTGTTTGCTGATGATATTGTTTTGATTGATGAGTCTAGAGCTGAGGTTAATGCTAAGTTAGAATTATGGAGACAGACATTGGAAGCTAGAGGTTTTAAGTTGAGTAAGAGTAAGACTGAATATATGGAATGTCGGTTTAGTAAGCAACGAATTAGAGATGGGAGTGTAGTGAAGCTTGGTGAGCAAGAAATACCGGTGGATGATTATTTCAAATATTTGGGATCTATCATTCAAAAGTATGGAGAAATTGATGGAGATGTAAATCATAGGATAAAGGTTGGGTGGATGAAATGGAAAAGTGCAACTGCAGTGTTGTGCGATCGTAGAATGCCATTGCGGTTGAAGGGAAAGTTTTATAGGACGACTATTAGACCTACTTTACTATATGGTACGGAATGTTGGGCTGCCAAGAGACATCATATTCAAAAAATGAGTGTAGCTGAGATGCGGATGCTTAGATGGATGTGTGGAAATACAATAAAAGATAAGATTCGGAACGAGGAGATACGTAAGAAGGTAGGTGTTGCACCCATTGAGAATAAGATGCAAGAGAATCGTTTACGGTGGTTTGGACATATTCGACGAAGGCCTAATGATGCTCCAGTTAGAAGGTTGGAGAAATGGGAAAATATATTAGTTAAAAGAGGTCGGGGTAGGCCTAGGAAGACTTGGATGGAGATGATAGGAAAGGATATGAATGCTTTGAACCTCACCGAGGACATGGCATTGGATAGAAATGATTGGAGGAAAAGGATTCATGTGGAAGACCCAAAATGAATTTCTTTTTTGGTTCATATCGCTGACCCCAATTGTTTTGGGATGAAGGCGTAGTTGTTGTTGTTGTTGTTGTAAATCCTCTTCATGTACAAGGGTATTTTTGGTACAAAATATATATATAATATCGGGTGTGTCCCTAGTGGGGAATAATGACCCCTTTTGCAGCTACACATCCTTCTTTTTCTCCCTCTTCTCTCACATGAAATAACGGGGCACAAACTCCAAAGATCGATTTCTGTCAAAATCTACGTATATTGACTGCAAGAATCGATGAAGATAAGCCTAATATCTACTGGAAGACGAGGAAACCTTTGGGGCTGGCCCCCAAACATGAGAATAGACAAAAGGAAAGAAAGCTCTTTTATTCAAAACTTGAAATGGGAATTGGTGACTTACATATTTGACAACTAACACATAATTGTCATCGACCAACTCTTTAGTATATGACACATTAGACAAGAGATTTTATTGACTAATGAATTCAAACATGGAAAACCACAATGTGCAAGCTGACGATGCCAAAGACTGGCAACCTTTTTATTTGACCTGACTTCCGAAATCAGCAACTGAGGCTTGTATGACCAGATTCCAAAGAACCACCTTGCACTTCCTTTATCATGTAGAAGTTTCTATGTCCCACCCCTTCGACGTATGTTTTCCTGGTACGAAGATCCTTTACATATATAGAAAAGGGGTAAAGATCTCATAAGAATTGTTTCAATCATATAAGAATTGGTTGACCTAATATTGGGAGGAAGATAAAATGCAAAGTTATGAATGAATGCTGGGCCACCTCGAATGATGTGAGCCACATGCGGGGAGACCCGCACGTATGGTTTTAGGGAGATCTGGCTGAAAGACCGGCCAGTGCCCCCTGCATCAACAGAAGGAACCTAAGAATGGACCCACAATTGCAATGACAACCCCTATATTTGTGAAAGCCAGTCGGAAAATTCTGAATCCCCTTTATGAAAGATCCAAGTTGGTCAAAGCCCTGCCCTTTCATAAAATGTGTAATGCCAAGTTCTTATATTCTCTGTTGACTAAGTTATTCTTGACCTTCTAATTGTCATAACCCATTTGCATTGGGCATTTTTTGCTGTTTTGAGAAGCTTTGGACCAATTAGTTTTCTGTAAAATTATGGTTGTTGGCCTTTGAGATTGATGAAAAGAGTAATATATGAACTGACTTTGAATAAGCATATTTTGGAAATTGAACTATTATGTAGGGATTGGTATAAACTCTTCAAATGATGAATATACCCCTTATGAAACTTTTGCTGCAAATGAGGACATGCACCTTGTTTTGTTTAGACTAGTGAAGCCGCTTGGGTTTGGGAAACATGGAAAGGGATGCAATTTGTTTAGTTCTCTGCCAAAACTATAACTCCATTATCAATGAATTTTAATATTAGTCACTTTTATTTTAGTTTTTATTTGTGTTTCATTTTGATTCCCATTCAATTCTTATGTATATATATATATATATTATTTCTCGCTTTCCGCTTCCTATACATTTTAAAATGCATCGCGTCTCGCTTCCGCTTCCTCGTCTGGCAACCTTGGTCCATAACATTCTTTTCTAGAAGTTAATTAAATAGCCATTGAAAATAACATTGTCAAGCTGTACTTGTTGGTACTTAATTTCAAGGGCCACTTGAAGGCTGTTTTACAGTGTTATGCTTTGAAGCAACAACAGTTGCATTATTCTGGAATATTTTATTGGGTGGATTAGAATGCCAAATCCCATTTTCTGAAACTAATACCAAGTTTCATTATTCAGGGATATTTTATTGGGTGGATAAATCTAATTTTTTCAAGTAATATTTTTGATTGAAATTTGGTTTATCTTGCTTTCTTATGTGGTTTTATCTTTTAAATTTCTGCTTCCCAAAGTTAACAATTTTTATTGCCTATATACCAAAAGAATGTTGATGTTTTTGACTTTTCGTTGCTTTCCAGGTTCATCATGACATGACTGCTTCTTTGTCTCACTATTACATATTTACTGGTCATAATTCCTATTTGACTGGAAATCAGTTAAATAGTGACTGTAGCGATGTGCCTATCATAAAAGCATTGGAACGAGGCGTGCGAGTAATTGAGCTAGATCTATGGCCTAATTCCAAGAAAGATGATGTAATTGTTCTTCATGGAAGGTTTGCAACTGTTTCAGTCTGTTTCTTTCATCATGCTCTAATTTTGTTTCCCTAGAATGCATGGACAGTGGGAGGGAAGAGGTCAAAGCTGTTCTTTACAAATGACTTATGTTGGAAGTTTTCTTATTAGATTCTAGAGTGTCTTTAAACATCAATGGCAAAATTCGGCAAAGCAACAATAAATATAATTGTGCTTCTATTTTTTCCTTTAATTTGTTTTTATGCTGGTTGTTAACAATAAATTCTTCTGGAGACTGGTATTTTTCACAACCCGCTAAGGGTTAGCTCTTGAAGGCCCAAGAAATATATAATAGGTCATATAATAGAGCTGGTAAAGTGGCTTCTATGCTAATTTCCATCTGCAATGTCAGATATTGGTAGAGGGAGCAAGGCTTTCTTGCCAACTCTTTTTCGATTGCCATGGCCAAAAGCCATGAATATTAGTTGTCTCTTACTTTCATGTGTCTAATTCATGTATATATATATATATATATCGACCCCAATTAACCCTAAAAAAATAGTGATTTTCTTTTAAAACAATTGCGAAAACAAACCCAAGGATTCGGGGTCTCACATATTTAATATACCAAACCACAACTAAACTGCTTATTGAATCAAAGAAAAATAATCAAACTTTATTAATCAATAAATAAATGTCAAATAGACTCGGAACAAAAATCGTCTATCACATAAGAGCCATCCTGTCAGAGAACCAAAAACTAGTCATAGAGCTCACAGTCTCCAACCAGCTAGTTGGGACATCACTGAGCATACTTTATGAAAATGGGTAAGAACCATAGTCCTTTGTACGAATTCCTCTAAAAATCCAAACAGTAAGAAAATAACATAAACTTGATTCATACATAAATTTCAAATGCATAACACATTAACGATTACCAGAATCAACTTACCATTCAAGCATCTAAACAGGATATCATGCAATAACAATTATCATGCGAAACAAAATAAGCATGGATGCATAAACTAATGCTGAACAGTAAATATGCATAATTCAATATACATGCATGAATAACTTATTAAGTTATTTATCAGAGTTGCTTTTTCATGCATGTCCCTATTAAATGCACACAAGCTTAATTTTCACTTTTCTTAAACCCGCGGATACTCAAAATGAACATAAATTTTTGAAGTCTAAGTTAGGTTCCCAGTTGTAGCTTAACACACAATTTGTATTTTATTACTGGGTTTTACACGTTCCTCGACCGATATCAAGAATCCTCACTTTCCATCGAAACATTAGGAATCTTCATCTAATGTCGGGACATCAATGAAAATCTTCAATCATTGACGACACTTTCTTGGTATACCAAAACTACAACTGAGTCAACAACACCACTCCAAGTAAAGTGACTGAAATCTTTCAAAAACCGTGGCTAGCAGGTGAACCACTACATCGGATTCAGGGGCACAATCGCACATAGAGTTTTAGTATTCTCACGGTTCCTCTAGACCGTTATCCAAGATTCCCACACTATGAAAGGGACATCAAGGAAGGGATTAATTACAATGTTTGGTTTCTTTTACCTTTTAAACAATTTTCAAGTTCTTTACACAAAAGCTATTTTGCAAATCAACATGCAAAACCAACTTCGGGCCCTGACCCGCGTAATTTAACAGTGCAATTAATTTTAGAAAACCAATAATTTTTAGAAATAAATTTTGCAATGCATAATTAAAATCAACAAGTGGAGCAACACGCGCTCCTGGCCCGCATGACTTGTAGTGGTTCAAGCCTTGGTAGAACGATGAAATCCTCGTACTTGCACATTTTGGTTCCCATGGGGAGAAATGACTTTGCTCATGGACGAGTTCAATGTTGTTATGGGATTACCGGAACCAGCTGGTCAGCCGAAAGATCCCGTAGAGCAACAATTTCTGATTAATATTAAATAGTTATATGTTCGCAATGCTTTAGCCAAAGCGATCGGACGTAGATCTTGGTCACTTATCGAGGCAGATGAGAGTCAGTTTGTTGACCTGTTCGAGCTTTATTGTCAGTATGGGACATACGAAGAAGTTGACACCCTATCGGGAGCAACCAAGGAAAGGATTCAGCGCGCCATGGTCCTATGCACAGTAGGGTTAACTTTCTTTCAAGATGGCCAAAATTTTGTTGATATCCGAGTTGTCCAACTCTTGTGAAGATGAGGGAGTCAGCAAACCCGTCGTCTCTCGATTTCTATGGCCGCCCTAGCCTTCCTTTACCATGGATTGATTCGTTTCGCCCTCGGTGAAACTATTTTGGTAGAAGGATGTATTTTTGCTCTGCAGTCGTGGTTTCTGCGACACGTACCATCAAAAGCCAATTCATTCAGATTCAACGGTAAAGCATCGCAGTTTACTTCTCAGTATCAAGCCTTGATCGGGAGTCTGCATAAGGAGGAAATCATTTGGGACTTCTTCAACCGACAGGAAGCACTTCCTCGTTACACTTATGCGCGTAGCAAGCACTACAGATTACTTGGTCCATTCTTCTGTGTTGATTACCAGCCTGAAAGGTGCATCAAACAGTTCTCGCAGTGGCAGACTCATATCAACACTCGTTTTCCGACGGGTATTATGCCATAATTTGATTTGCGGTCAGACCAGTGGTCCGGAGCATACCACGCGGTCAAATACACTTGGAACTCTTTTGTTACTCTTTCTATATTCCTGTTAAATTATGTATATATAAATATATATATACATATACTTATATATATACATACGTAAATATATAAGTATATATATATATATATATATGTATATATACATAATATATTTCTTTTTCTTTTTCTGTACAACCAAAAACCCGATAGGGGTGTTTTGGTAAATCACCATGTACTTTTTTCTTTTTGCATTTTTCCTTTTTTCTTTCTTTTTCCCCTTTTTCTTTCTCTTTTTTTATTAAGGGGCCCCACCTATTTAGTCGTTGGGGCCCCAACGATCATATTTATGACTGTTGGGGCTCCCAACGACTAGAAGGGAGCCCCCTTTATGGTCCTCCTTTAGCTCTCCTCCTCTATAAATAGAGGAGGCTCTCACTTGTAAAAGCATTGGGTTTTCACCCTCCTCTTTCTTTCTTCAATAATATTCAACTTATGAATTTAAGTCATTTTCTACTTTTGTGAGTTTTGTGTATACATTTTTAGTGTTTGTGTTCTTGACTCTTGTGGTCACTCTTAAAGAGTGCTTTTGCTCTATTGGTGCTTCCGCCTCTCTTCATTACATGGTATCAGAGCTCGATTGGTGATTGGGCTTCTCTTTGTTATCTTGGGACGTGTGCCTCTCAAGCTTTTTGAAGAAAGAAAGAATATTTGGTGCCGATGGAACATGATTCTAAAGTTGAGCTTTCTTTTAAGCTCAATGGGTCCAATTATCTTATGTGGGCCTCCGCTATGAAAAATCATCTAAGAGGTAAGAAACTTTGGGGTTTTGTTATGGGAACTACTCCCGAACCCTCTCTTGTTCTCACTAAAATCGAAAATGAGGTTGAAAAAACTTTAGATGACGATGAGTGCATCAAAGCTATCAATGACCATCAATACAAAGTTGAGGATTGGGAAAGTAACCATGCTAAAATTTTGGCATGGTTTATGAACAATGTGGACCTCAAAAATTGTGCTAATATTGCCAAATTTAGAAGGGCCAATGAGGCATGGTTCTTCCTTAAGGGTATGTATACCCAAAAGGATTTTGCTCGACAATTTTTTTGTCAAGAAAAAATCCGTTCCACCAAACAAATGGATATGAATGTCCGAGACTACTTTAGCTCTTTAACCCCTCTTTGGGATGAACTTGTTCTTCTTGAGCCTAAATGGGTGGCTCCGGAAGATATTGAGTTAAGAAGGGAACAAATCGAAAAAGAACACTTTTTTCAATTTCTTCATGGTCTTCGACCGGAATTTGAAAAAGTTAGGGCATCTCTTCTCCATAGAAGTAAAGCCTTACCCATTGAAGACGCCCTTGCCGAAATATGCCAAGAAGAAACTCGACTTGGCCTAAGCATTAAGAGTGATGAAGTTTTGGCCGTTACTAGGCCCGGATCAAATGTAAAAGCATATAGACCTCCTCACTTTAACAAAAATAATGGGCCTAGAAAGGGAGTGATATGTCACTATTGTAATGAACCGGGACACATTAGACCGGTTTGTCCAAAGCTTAAGGGAAAAGTAACCGCGGTTGGAGAAAATTTTCCAAAGAAGGAAGAAGAAAGTGCCAAAGAGGGAGATATCAAAGAGACTCTTAATCATATCTCCGAAGTTCTCCAACATCTTTTCAAGACTTCTTCTTCAACATCCAGAGCCGCCATCGCCTATTCTTCATCACCTCTGGGTATATGGATACTTGTAACGCCCAAAAATTTCGACTTGTGATTTCGAAAACCTTATCGAAAAACCTTTCAAAGATTTAAAGTTTTAACCTTTAAAAACGACAGCGGAAGATATTTAGAAAGGAGCACAAGTCAACAATCCCGGGTACGTTAGCTGAAAAACCATCATTCACATGAACAACAACTTAAAGGAATTGAGGAAATAAGGCAATAGATTAAAAATCTGCAGTTTATTACAAAATGAGCATTTTGTTCCAAAGTTCAATAATTTAAAGAAAAACTCAAAAAGACTAAGAGCCAAGCCGCCAGCAGAAAGAAGATAAATCTTGAGCCATATTGCACCACGCCATCGACCGTCTGTGAAGTCCTACTCCTCACCTGCCCATGAAATGAGTCAGTTCCATAACAAACCAGTAGGTGCACGAATAGATAAGTAGAATGAAAATAAAACAGGACATTTATGAGATAAACAGTTATGATATTTAAACAATCAATACAATTGTAATCTATTCTAACAAGTGTAATATGTGCAAAGAGCTGTTAGTTGAAGCATTTCAAGCAATGTAAGTCTCAATCATCTATTACTATTCAAGAAGATATTCTTTAAGTTCTGATATTAACTGGCATGTAGGTACGCACAAACGCGAAACGTAGAAACAGTCGAGACCGATCCGGGGGTTTATTATGTCAGGTGTTTTCATTAACCCGGATGACTGACTGATTCCGCTCATAAGGGGACGGTCAGTGACCAAAAGAGTAAATCTCCAAAGGCATTCGTGGCCCATGGATGCATCCAACTTCTACAGAAGTACCTGGGAGTTTACCACCTAGGATAATTTATGGTAATCCCAATTCCCCTAACTCCGATGACTGGGGAAGCCGAGTCTTTTGCCCGTGGGGTGGTTGTTAACAACCTGTCCATCGGAGTTTTTGTACCATCCATCCTCTCCCTTGATGAACCGTGAAGATCGAATGGGTACGACGGGGGTTTCTTAACCGCCGCCCCATCCTACATGCTCTGGTCTATTAGACCCCCTCGAGCATCTTGCCTGTGAAGGCGAGTTGTCACCATTTATGTGATCTCAGCATTTTGCTAATTGCACGCATCGAGGTTGCTACAACCTCATCCTCCAACCATCGTAACCCACATGGGACGTACTTGTCCAAAAAGTACGGTTGTACCTCCCTAGAGGTACGACTATGATGAGAGGGCAACATACAATATTTTATGATTCTTTTGGTTCATACATGACATGTATTGCTCTTTTGAGCAATTGGCCTGTGGAGGCCGATAATATCACATCAAAATAAAGTGTTGATTCCCACTTAAAGATACTCCATGACCTCACATAAAATTCATACTGTACATGCCTTAAGGTTCGGTTACAATAGCAATTTTAGTGGTTTTCTCTCCAGAAATGAGTTTATTCATAAAGTCTACCTTAAGTATGCAGTTTCAAAAGAATAAGCATGCAAAAACAGACAATCACGAGTTAAGTAATCCTACAGGTAAACAGGTATGCCAATTAAACTACTTGATTCTTTCTAGAATGAGTCTACCCAAAGAATTTACATTAAGCATGCAATTTCAAAAGAATCAAAAAGAGTAAAATTCTGACCAACCAATACTTCTTCAGATAAGCAGGTATGCAAAATAACTATTCTATCTCAGAAGTCTTATTTTATTTTGTTCATACAAACTCTTCGTGCGACTTTCCCCTACCTCAGGATGTCGTGCAGCTGCGTACGTCTATGTGTGTAGATGATACGAGGCTCAGGCCGCAGAGTCAGAGCGGGGTTCGATACGATGTCTGCAAAAGTATGAGAATTCAACGCTACTCTATTTATCATGCGGAGAAAATAGAAAACCGGTCTGTCGATCGGAAAAGAGGGAGGCAGCAGGGGTGTGCCCCTGCTGGCTGAAAACAGACAAGCGGCAGGGGACAAGCCCCTGTCTGCCGACAATAGCGGGGCGACAGGGGATGAGCCCCTGTCGAAAACAGCGTGGCGGCAGGGGGCCAGCCCCTGCCGACAGCAACAAGGCGGCAGGGGTCCAGCCCCTGCCGACAACAACGAAGCAGTAGGGGATGAGCCCCTGCCGACAACCACCAGGTGGCAAGGGCTGAGCCCCTGCCGACAACACCGAAGTGGCAGGGGGCCAGCCCGTGCCGACAGCACGAGACGACAGGGGGGCCCAGCCCCTGCCGACAGCAACGAAGTGGCAGGGGCTGAGCCCCTGCCGACAGCAACGAAGTGGCAGGGGGCCAGCCCCTGCCGAAAGCACAGGATGGTAGGGGCCAGCCCCTGCCGAAAGCACAGGACGACAGGGGTCAGCCCCTGCCGACGGCACAGGACGGCAGGGGGGCCAGCCCCTGCCGACGACCTCGAAGCGGCAGGGGGGCCAGCCCCTGCCGAAAGCACCAGACGGCAAGGGGGGCCAGCCCCTGCCGACGGCCACGAGACGGCAAGGGCGGGGCCCCTGCCGACAGCACGAAGGTGGCAGGGGCCAACCCCTGCCGACAGCCGAGAGGCGGCAGGGGGCCAACCCCTGCCGACAAGGAGAAAGAGATTGGGACGGGAGGTGACAGGGAGGGCAATCGATCTCCCGTCGGTTTCCCTATCACCCACAGGGTGAGGGGGGGTGTCGCAGGGGCCTCGGTCCCCTGCCAGCACTCCGACGAATCCCCAGATGAAAAAGGGAACGACAGGGGCCCCATAGGCCACCTGTCCGGCCCCCGATGGGCACAGGGGAGGCCGCGGCAGGGGCTGTGAGCCGCCTGTCGGCCTCCCGGCGAGGTGACGGAGAGGGGGTGGGGGTGAGGAAGAGAAGAGGGAGGAGAAAAGGGAGGGGGAGGAGTGGCGTACCTGGGAGGCGGTGGCCGGCGTCGGCGTGGGGCGCAGCGACTTGTAAAAATGTCATCCAAATTTTGTAAAGATTGTATTTGTGGGAGGCGGTGGCCGGCGTAAAGGACAAAAGTATTGGAATTTGGCATGAGAGACTTGGTCATCCAAATTTTATAAAAATGTCTCTTTTTTCTTTTTTGAACAATACTTGTAAAGACAATCACATGACTTGTAAAGATTGTATTTTTGGGAAATCTAAAGCTACTCCATTTCCTCAAAGAAATTATTTCACCACTCGGCCTTTTGAACTTGTTCATTCCGATGTATGGGGACCTTCCCCTATTTTGTCCAAAGGAGGATTTTCGTACTATGTGGTCTTTATTGATGACTTCACTCGATTTACATGGTTTTACTTCTTAAGCCGCAAATCCGAAGTTTTCTCCTTCTTTAAAGAATTCCATGCGATGGTTAAAAATCATTTTTTGGGAAATTTGTCAATTCTTAGGTTTGATTCGGGAGGCGAATACATGTCAAATGAATTTCAAAGCTATTTAAAAGAAAATGGAATTTGTCATCAACGTTCTTGTCCCAACACTCCGCAACAAAATGGTCTTGCGGAAAAAAAGCATAGACACATAATAGAAACCACAAGAACACTATTAATTTCAAAAAATATTCCAAAATCCTTTTGGGCCGAAGCGATTCTAACCTCAACATACCTTATCAATAGAATCCCTTCATCTTCTTTGAAAAATCTTTTTCCATTTGAGAAACTTTACAATATGTCTCCTGATTATAAAAGACTAAGAATTTTTGGATGTAAATGCTTTGTTCTAACTCACAAAAATGATAAACTTTCTCCTAGGGCTATTGAATGTATTTTCTTAGGATATGGCGAAAAACAAAAAGGTTATCGATGTTTTGACATACTAAAAAACAAACTTTATATCTCAAAAGATGTCACATTCCTAGAAGAAGAAAATGGTTTTTCGCACAAACCAAATGAAAATATTGATTATTCCTTTTTATTTGACTTGTTACCTCAAGAAAACATCATAGATGATCATATTGATCCTAATGAACCTCTCATAGAAGATCATTTTGAACATCCAAATGATGATCAAAATTTAGAAGAAAATGTATCAAGACAAACACAAGTCTACTCTAGAAGGAATGAAAAAAATCCACCTTGTGCCCTTGAAAAATTCTCTCAAAGTGAGTCGATTGAAAAAACCTCTCAAAGAAGATCAAATCGTATTTCTAAAATACCAAATAGATTTGTATCTTATGATTCTTTTTCTCTAAACTTTCGAGCATGTCTACTAGCTCTTCACTCCTTTCATGAAGCATCTCATTACAATGATGCTAAACAATATGCTCATTGGAATGAGGCAATGGAACTAGAACTTAATGCTCTTAAAAAGGCACAAACTTGGGAAATCATTGATCCACCCAATGGCAAGAAACCCATTGGATTTAGATGGGTCTTTAAAGTAAAAACTAAGAGTGATGGTTCATTAGAAAGATATAAGGCTAGGTTAGTAGCCAAAGGATATGCCCAAGAGTATGGGGTAGATTATGATGAAACTTTTGCCCCAGTTGCTCGAATGACTAGTGTTCGAGCTCTTATTGCAATAGCCTTTATTAAAAAATGGCCATTTTTTCAACTTGATGTCAAAAATGCCTTTTTAAATGGAAATTTAAATGAAGAAGTTTATATGGAACCTCCTCCAGGTATGAATTTAAATGAAAAAATTTTAAAATTAAAAAAGGCCTTATATGGACTTAAGCAAACTCCTAAAGCTTGGTATGACAAGTTTAGTAATGTATTAATCAATTTAGGATTTACTTATTGCTATACTGACACTGCTCTTTTTGTTAAGAAAATAGGTGACTCCATTGTTATGCTTCTGTTATATGTTGATGATATGATATCACTAGGAGTGACAAAAAGGGGGTAAATAATGTAAAGGCTATGTTAAAAGAAACTTTTGATATGTCTGACCTTGGATACTTGAGATATTTTTTAGGAATTGAAGTAGCTTATTCTACGCGATGATACATCCTATCTCAAATGAAATTAGCTGCTGACATTTGTACCAAGTCAGGAATATCTGATGAAAAGAAAGTTGAGACTCCCGAAGTTATCAATGCAAAACTGAGACTTGAGGATGGTGTTCTTCTTGAGGATCCAACCCCCTTCCGTCAATTAATTGGATCCCTCACCTATCTATCCATCACACGTCCAGATATAGCTCATGCGGTTCATGCAGCAAGCCAGTTTCAGCATGCACCTACTTCGGTTCATATGGCGGCCGTAATAAGAATTATGTGATACGTCAAAAATACCATCTCCAAGGGACTCTTCTTATCCTCTTCCTCATCTCTTGAGTTAACTGCTTTTACTCATGTTGACTGGGGAGAAAATCCCAATGATCGTATCTCAACCACTGGTCTTTGCATTTTTTTAGGTGAATCCCTCATTTTGTGGAGATGCAAGAAACAGCAAAAGGTCTCACTATCATCCACTGAAGCTGAGTATCGGGCCATGGCAATGACAACTATGGAAATCGTATGGCTCTGAAGTCTCCTTGGTGACATGGGCGTCCTCATTTCCTCTCCTACCAAGCTCTGCTGTGATAACAAAAGCGCGATATATATTGCAAGCAATCATACTTTTCACGAGCAGACCCAACATATTGAAATGGATTGCCATTATGTTCGAGACGAATATCTCAGAGGAACTATCACATTGCCATATGTTACTTCAGAATATCAACTGGCTGACTTCTTCACCAAAGCGCTCTCAACTCCACGATTTATGTTTCTTCTTAGCAAACTTTCGGTCTTCTCCCCGTAAAGTTTGAGGGGGCATGTTAAATGATGTATATATAAATATATATACATATACTTATATATATATACATACGTATATATATAAGTATATATATGTATATATACATAATATATTTCTTTTTCTTTTTCTGTACAACCAAAAACCTGATAGTGGCATTTTGGTAAATCACCATGTACTTTTTCCTTTTTGCATTTTTCCTTTTTTCTTTCTTTTTCCCCTTTTTCTTTTTCTTTTTTTATTACTTAGTTTTACTTTTGAAGGACCATAAGGGGCCCCACCTATCTAGTCGTTGGGGCCCCAACGATCATATTTATGACCGTTGGGGCTCCCAACGACTAGAAGAGAGCCCCCTTTATGGTCCTCCTTTAGCTCTCCTCCTCTATAAATAGAGGAGGCTCTCACTTGTAAAAGCATTGGGTTTTCACCCTCCTCTTTCTTTCTTCAATAACATTCAACTTATGACTTTAAGTCATTTTCTACTTTTGTGAGTTTTGTGTATACACTTTTAGTGTTTGTGTTCTTGACTCTTGTGGTCACTCTTAAAGAGTGCTTTTGCTCTATTGGTGCTTCCACACCTCTTCATTACAATTCCCTGGACCCAATGTATCTTCTGATTATCAAGAGTGGTGGCAAACTGTCTGTCCACCCTCTCTTTGTCTTTGATTTGACATCAATAAAATTATTTTGCTTTTAACATTCTCTCAATGTCTTTTCAAAAGTTGACAATGTGATTGAATAAACAAAATTTGTTTCAGTTGTTTACTCCTTAGTAACAACGCAATAATCACAGCTCTTGTGACAACCTCATCCATGGTAATGAGGTAGTCTTTCCAAATGTCAAATCAATATTTGTACTTCTACATTCTTCTTCAACTGTCTTTATTATAGTTGATGACCTCACCTAGGTAACAAGGCACATTTTTTTTGTTATTATGGAAATAATAACGCAATGGTCACAATTCTTGTGACGACACAATTCGGTAACCCTGGTATATGCTCATAGAAAGAGCACATGTCTAGAGATCCAAATCCTCTTTCCAACAAGATCATAACATTTATAACCCTTCTACCCTTTAGGAAAGCCCAAAAAATAACACTTCATGCTTGACTTCGGTTCTCTTTTGTGAACTCATATCCAACCAGTCCAAATAATATAAATCTCATCGCTTATGAACAATTCGCACAACACAATCAATAGGAGAAAAGGTAACATATAATTGGATTGGATAATTTAACAATAGAAATAAGATTCATAGCAAAAGAAGAAATTTAATTTACTACCAGGGTATGAGCTAGAGGCAATGGACCTAAGTTTTAAAATAGACATGGATGATCCCTTTGTAGTGCAGAAGATGCTACAAGATGCTACTGTGGGGATAACAATTGATTAAGACAGATTCATGAGTTGTCATATGACATGATGCTCCTGAGTCTATTAACCAACAAGGAAAACAATTAGAGATATATACGAAGGCAGTACCAAAGTAGGAAGAGGCAACAATGGCATACTAAGCCAAGAGCTGTAACTGGTGAATCTGCTGTTGCATTTTCTATAGGATATACAATTGATTACCACTTGATTGATCTGAAAGACTCCCATCAGACAAAGTAGCTAACTTCACACCGCTACTGCTATCAAGCTACCAATCCTTAGGCTTAATGCTCTCTCTACTCGGTGCTGCAAAGGCTCCACCTTTTCTTTTCTTCAGAACTAGACAAATACTCTTCATATGGTCATACCTTCTACAATAGTGACACTGAATGGAGCTCAAGTGACCTCTACCTCTAACTCTGCCACCTGACTGCCTAAGAACAACCACAATTGAATCCTCATACGAGTAAACCCCAAGATACCTCATTCTTCAACAATGATCTTACCAAGCATTTGAGTAACAAAAGGCAAGAAGGCTCTCTGAAGCATGACACTCCTCACACCATCAAACTTGGAACAAAGTGCTATAAGGAACTCAGTCAGTTAGATTGTCTTTCTAGACTAATCATATACATCCATGCAGGATTTACAATAATTGCATGTCACATTTCCTGTGACCTTCCCTAAGTGCATGGGCATCCCATATTTGCTACATCTCTGAATGGAATTTCTGAACAGATTTACTCCATTTCCTCGTAGCTTTCAACTCCTGCATGAGCTGATATTGCTTTGCCCAATTTTCTTATTTGTACACTTTCTTGAGAGACCCCCATGTTTTTTCGCCTTTTGAAACTTGAAAAGATTAACTGTTATTCTTTGTTCCATTGATCCTAAGATCCATGCTTCTCCTTTGCATTGTTTGTTGTCCGTTCCTCAATGAACTTGTCATAGTTGGCATCTATGGCTTTTGGTCTTCCTTTAGACCCATCAAAGTAGTCACCAAGACCCTTCCCAACAATTACAATAGTCATAAAGTTGGACCAATAAGTATAGTTTGTCCATCAAGCTTCATTGAAACAAGCTAAATGGATTCTCCTTTCTCCATATTCACACCAACCGCCAGCGACAATCTCAGCCTGCACAAAGCATAATACCACAACAAACCAAACCAGAGGTACCAAAAAAATAAAGCAGTCCAGCAGATTATGCAAGACCTAATGAACTGTGCACAAAGTATGATGATATACAACAAAAAGACCACCAGCCGAGTTCAACAAGTGTTAAATCCCACACAAACACTTCAGTCAAGTGCTGCACAAGTCCAGAATATGGAATAACCACAAATCTATGCTAAAGCACAATACACAACAAAAAACAACCCAATTCTGAGAGCTTGATATGCTTAGAAACTGAAAATCAGATTATCGGCTGATGGTGATCACTTAAAAACTCAACAAAACTTCACCAAAAATCACATACAATGCTCCCAAATCAAATTCAACTAGTTTCCCACACAAAAACAACCCTAGACTCAATCTCGGTCACCCAAAGACATTAATAAACTCAGACTGATTAGATTTTGCAAATCTGGTCATCAAAATAGTCGATACCCATAAAATCTTAGAAAAATTGCTAAAAATTCAATATACCTCTGATGATCGTGATTCTTGATTCCAAGAACTTCTAAGATCGACGTCTATCAAATTTCCAACTCAAACAACCAAAACACCGACCTTTGAACCTGGCCCTACTGATGTCAATAACTCTGTGCACAGATCTTGATGCAAAGTTTCGACCAGCAGAAATGAAGCTTCTTCTCTCCTTTCACTCAGCAACAACCTTTTCTCTTGAGATATGACTCTGATACTATATCAAGAGCAATGCAAGAATTCCCAACAAGAGAAAGCAACAATGGAGAAGGATAAAAAAAACTTCATTAGCTTCAAGAATGAAAAGTTACAACAATATATGGGGTCAACCCCTCTACTACACTACAAGACAAAAATGGTTGACTTCTACAACTAACTGATAAAATACAAGAGTACCCCTATAAATAATGATATATACAAAGAAGGGGTAGCACACTGAGATGTAAAACACATTACACTTTTCAACAACCTATCATGAAATGCTAGATTTAGTGCCAATGCTAACGTCCTCTTGTCAGAATGTATAATAATCTGCATATCTTCAGTTGTAGTACATTCATCAAACTATGTTTCCAAATTACTTTTCATATTATATGTGTCAATGCTAAAAAAAATTCCGCTAATTGAATTTGAAAAACCTCTTTGTATATGTCATGTACGTCGTAGGAGTACTAGTAGGTGGTACAAGACAAGTACAGCTGGTACTTCATATTTATTTTCCAAAAGAATGGTGAAAGTGTGCTGCTAGGTTATGCATGTTTCAGTACAGAGAGAGAGAGAGAGAGAGAGAGAGAGAGAGAGAGAGAGAGAGAGAGAGAGAGAGAGAGAGAGAGATGCATGCCAGGTGTTGACAATCCTAAGTTCATGCTTCATGCTTTAGCTACAAGCCTAAGATTAAAGTCATTAGCTTGTTTGTTTAAATGAGTCAAAGCTGAGTCCGAGCTTCTTGCAGCCCAATTGGTTTGGCAATATGTATACATGAAATTTAATATATTTTTTTCTACTGAAAGTCATATATATATATATTGATTTAGTGTTTTTTTTTTAATTGTTTATATGCATCAATAAATGCAAAGCAATTATTTAAAGATACATGCTCAATTCTTGTGTTTATTTAAATGGTATCAATGTCTTTTTCTTCTTTACTGTAGGACTTTGACAACCCCAGTGGAACTCATCAAATGTTTGAAATCCATTAAAGAACATGCATTTTCTGCTTCACCATATCCTGTCATAATAACTCTTGAGGACCACCTTAACACAGATCTCCGAGAGAAAGTAGCTGAGGTGATTCATTGTATTGTTTAATAACATATTCTCACTCCCAAGGCTGATATCTTGATTCTTATTTTGCAATCTTTCAAAATTTATCTAGAATGCTTACTCCTATTGCCCCCTTAACAATTTGGTACAGATGGTCACTCAAACATTTGGCGATATGTTGTTTTACCCTGAATCTGGATCTTTACAAGAATTTCCTTCACCAGAATCCTTGAAGCATCGGGTTATGATATCAACTAAGGCACCAAAAGAGTATTTAGAAGCTGCTAGTTTCAAGGATAATGGATCACAAAAAGAGAAAGATTTGAATGATGATTCTTGGGGAAAGGACGTCCGAGATATTAAAGAAGAAATTGAAGCTGATAATGAGGTGCACTACTTAACATGACATTTGATTTTTTTTAGTGTTTTCAGTGATCACATGCATGATAGTTGCGTACTGATATGTTTACAACCTTGCAACCCATTCTGTCAGATTGATGTTGATCCATCTGAACAGCATCCTGATGAAGATGATGCCAACGATGATGATCAGAGTTTGAGCCAGGGATACCATAAAGGTGCTTATGAATATAGTCGTATCATTACCATTCATGCAGGGAAGTTGAAGGGAGGAATGAAGAACTGGCTAAAAGTTGAACCCAATAATGTTAGGCGTCTTAGCTTAAGTGAACAGGAAGTGACAAAGGCTGTGGCCTCTCATGCAGTTGACCTAGTGAGGTATACGTGAGCCAAGATCTGGATAAATTTCTTCACAAAATATGAAGTATCCTATCAGTTATGATGCTTACTGTTACTCCCTCTTGAAAAAGTCCAAAGAAGATCTTGTGACAATTATTTATTCTTTGTTTTTATATTTTGCACTGCATATCCTTCCTCTTATCTTCCTCTTCAGTTTTATGTTTCCAATTCATTATGGTCAATAAAACTGCTGAAATTGTGAGCATTTTGTTTTTTGGGAATTGTCTTATGGGTGTTGCATTATTTATTCTATTGTTCTAATCATTTTGCTCGTCTTAGGTTCACCCAGCATAATTTACTGAGAATATACCCAAAAGGCATTCGTGTCGACTCCTCAAACTACAATCCACTAATTGGATGGATGTATGGAGCTCAGATGGTTGCTTTGAATATGCAGGTGGGCTTCCAGCTTTTGCATTTGGATCTTTCATCGTGTTGTCAAAATTACATTATTTTCTGTTTGCAACTTTTCTCTATTAACTTCATTTTATATATGAACATTATTTGACTGCTTACAACTTAAGTGCATAAGAGAGATGCCACAAGGGGCTATAAAGAGTGCATAACCACACAAATAAGAAGCCACTAACGGGCAAGATACAAAGAGCCACTAAGGGCTAAGCAGAATGCTCACAAAGAGGAACAAGAACATATAAAAAATACTAAATCTTGTATTGTTAAAAACCTATGAAAAGCAATAATAAATGGGGACCAAAAGTCCCCTTTAAATAGGTTACAAGAGAGAGAAGGGAGCTCCCAACGGTCATAAATATGACCCTTGGGACTCCCAACAACTCTATGGTCCAAATGACCAAGAGCCCTGTAAAAACCTAAAACAAAAATGGCTTGGATTCGGGTCAGACCTAGACTCGATCCGGACCCAGCGGAGGCACCGCCTCTCGTGCTTTCTAAGACAGCGAGGCAGGGGAGGGGTTTCAAATAGAAACCCCCTTTCCCCTTCCGCTCTCTCGTTTCTCTCTGTACACTCTCTCCCCCAACCATCTCTCCCACTCTCCTTGCTTTTGCCAAGCAGCGGCCTCCGGTGACACACACATGCCAGCGACCTTCCCTTCGGCGACCTCCAGGTACGCACCCTTTTTCTCTTCTTCTTCTCCTTTTCCTTCCGTCTCTCTGTCCCTCACTTCTCTGTTTGCACAGGGAGGGGTTGAGCCACCTCCCTGCCTCCCTCAATCGCAAGGGAGGGGCAAAGCCCCCTCCTTCCTGCCTTAAATCGCAGCGGAGGGGTAGAGCCTTCTCCCCGCGATGTGTTTTGCGAGGGAGGGGCCCAACCCCCTCCCGATGCCTCTGTTTGCAGAGGAGGGATCGAGCCCCTCCCTGTGTGCCGTATTTGGCGGTGGAGGGGTTGAGCCCCCTTTATGCGTCTCCTTTTGGCAGGGGAGGGGCCGAGCCCTCCCTGTGCTCCCTGCGGCCAAGGGAGGGATCGACCCCCCTCCTTGCACCATCTTTAGCAGGGGAGGGGTCCATCCTCCTCCCGGCTCCCTTTTACAGCAGGGGAGGGGGTTGAGCCCCTCCTTGCTCCCTTTTTTCGGCAGGGGAGGGGTCGAGCCCCCTCCTTGCACCCTTGTTGTTCAGGGGAGGGGCTGCGACCCTTCCTGCACCTTCCAGCGACAGGGAAGGGGCGGAGCCCCCTCTCTGTACCCCTTGTATGCAAGGGAGGGGCTAAGCCCCCTTCCCTGTGTACCCTTTGGCAGGGATGGGGCCAAGCCCTTCCTTGTGCACTCGTTTTGCAGGGGAGGGGCCGAGCCCCTCCCTATACCCTCAGTTTGGCGGGGGAGGGGCCGTGTCGCCTCCCTGCGCCTTCTCCTTCTAGTAGGCAGGGGCGTCGCCCCTACCTCCGCTAATTTCGGCAGGCAGGGGTGAAGCCACCTGTCTCCCGCTTTTTTGATCGACGGGCAGGGGCCTCGCTTCTGCCTCCTTGCTCCTTCGATAGATAGGCAGGGGTGAAGCACACTGCCTCCCTTGTTTTTGTTAGGCAGGACCTTGGTTATTTGAGATGTTTTTTAGGAATTAAAGTGGCTTATTCCGCGCGAGGATACATCTTATCTCAAATGAAGTTAGCTGCAGAAATTTGTACCAAATCAGGAATATCTGATGAAAAGAAAGTTGAGACTCCCGAAGTTATCAATGCAAAACTAAGACTTGAAGATGGTGTTCTTCTTGAAGATCCAACTCCCTACCGTCAATTAATTGGATCCCTCACCTATCTATCCATCACACGTCCAAACATAGCTCATGCGGTTCATGCAGCGAGCCAGTTTCAGCACGCACCTACTACGGTTCATATGGCGTCCGTAATGAGAATTGTGCGATATATCAAAAATACCATCTCCAAGGGACTCTTCTTATCCTCTTCCTCATCTCTTGAATTGACTACTTTTACTGATGCTGACTGGGGAGGAAATCCCAATGATCGTATCTCAATTACGGGTCTTTGCATTTTTTTAGGTGAATCTCTTATCTCGTGGAGATGCAAGAAGCAGCAGAAGGTCTCCTTATCATCTACTGAAGCTGAATATCGGGCTATGGCGATGACAACTATGGAAATTGTGTGGCTCAGAAGTCTCCTTGGTGACATGGGCATTCCCATTTCCACTCCCACCAAGCTCTGTTGTGATAACAAGAGTGCGATATACATTGCCAGCAATCACACCTTTCATGAGCGAACCAAGCATATCGAAATGGATTGCCATTATGTTCGAGACGAATATCTCAAAGGGACCATCACATTGCCATATGTCACTTCAGAGTATCAACTGACTGACTTCTTCACCAAGGCGCTCCCAACTCCACGATTCATGTTTCTTCTTGGCAAACTTTCGGTCTTCTCCCCGTAAAGTTTGAGGGGGCATGTTAAATTATGTATATATAAATATATATATATATATACATATACTTATATATATATACATTCGTATATATATATAAGTATATATACATAATAATATAGCTCTTTCCTGTTTTGTATAAACCAAAAACCCGATAGGGGTGTTTTGGTAATTCCATATGTACTTTTTGTTTTTTACCTTTTTTTCTTTTTTCCCTTTTTTCTTTTTCCTTTTTTATTTTTCTGTTTTACTTTTTGGAACCATAAAGGGCCCCACCTATCTAGTCGTTGGGGCCCCAACAGTCATATTTATGACCGTTGGGGCTCCCAACGACTAGAAGGGAGCCTCCTTTTATGGTCCTCCTTTAGTGCTCTCCTCCCCTATATAAAGAGGAGGTTCCCCCTTGTAAATGTATGGGTTTTTCACCCTTCTCTTCTTTTCTTCAATAATATCCAACTTATGACTTTAAGTCATTTTCTATTTTTGAGAGTTTTGTGTGTGCACATTTGGTGTTTGTGTTCTTGGCTCTAGTGGTCACTCTTAAAGAGTGTCTTTTACTCTATTGGTGCTTCCGCCTCTTTTCATTACAAGTGATGCGTCGGGGACTGGACTGGGTTGTGTTTTTATGCAGCATGGAAAGGTCGTAGCATACTCTTCCCGACAGCTAAAGGTGCATGAGAAGAATTATCTCACACATGACTTGGAGTTAGCGGCAGTAGTCTACGCGCTGAAGATTTGGCGCCACTACCTTTATGGGGAAACGTTTGAGGTCATGTCCGACCACAAGAGCCTCAAATATATCTTCACCCAGAGGGACTTGAACTTGAGACAACGTAGGTGGTTGGAGTTCCTGAAGGATTACGATTTCTCCATCGCTTACCATCCGGGTAAGGCGAATGTGGTGGCTGATGCACTTAGTAGAAAGGCGTCAGTCACAGCAGCTAGCTTGATTGGACGCAGTTGGAATCTGGTCGAGGAGTTCGTACGATGGCAACCTTTTTCTGATAACTCCAAACGCATCCTTTGTGCTGGGATGCAGGCACGACCAGAGATCATAGATCGAATTGAGGAACTTCAATCAGAAGATCCGGACTTTGAAAAGTTGTGCGAAAGTGCTCAGAAGCCAGAAGCGCAGTTTCGCCAAGAGGGGGACGGAACCATCATGTTCGGAGACCGATGGTGGGTTCCAAAAGCGTTACGAGAAGAGTTGATGAGTGAAGCTCACAGGTCGAAGTATTCCGTTCACCCTGGTTCCACCAAGATGTTCAAAGATATCCAGAGGACTTATTGGTGGAATGGGATGAAACAGGACATCGCGGGGTTCGTATCTCGGTGTCTTGCCAGCAAGTGAAGATTGAACACCAGAGACCAGGTGGACTTTTGCAGCCTCTTGAGATTCCAGAATGGAAGTGGGATGATATCTCAATGGACTTCATCGTAGGGCTGCCTAAGACCCGACGACAACGAGATGCCATATGGGTGATTGTGGATCGTTTGACGAAGAGTGCTCATTTTCTTTCGATCAGGATTAGTCAAAGCTTGGAAAGCTTGGCCGATCTCTACGTAGAGGAGATTGTTAGGCTTCACGGAGTGCCTCGTTCGATAGTGTCAGATCGGGATCCGAGGTTCACATCTCGATTTTGGCGCCAGCTTCAGAAAGCCCTTGGCACTACCTTGAAGTTTAGTACTACTTTCCATCCGCAGACAGAAGGGCAATCAGAACGAACGATTCAAACGCTCGAGGATATGTTGAGAGCGTGCGCTTTGGATTGGGTAGGTGATTGGGACAAACATGTGAAGCTTGCAGAGTTTTCTTATAACAATAGCTTTCATGCTAGTATTGGTATGGCCTCGTATGAAGCACTATATGACCGACCGTGTAGATCCTCGGTTTGTTGGGATGAGGTTGGAGTGAGAGCAGTGGAGTCTCCAGAAATCATCCAGCACTATGCAGATCAAGTGCGTCTAATCAGGCAATGGTTGAGTGCAGCCCAAAGTAGGCAGAAGAGTTATGCCGATCAGCGACGTAGAGAGCTCAGTTTTGAGGTAGGCGATCACGTGTTTGTTCGAATCTCGCCTACGAAAAGTATCTTTCGGTTTGGAAAGAAAGGAAAGTTGAGTCCAAGGTATGTTGGACCCTTCGAAGTCCTTGGGCGAGTCAGAGAGACTGCATATCGGGTAGCACTTCCTCCTCAGTTTTCGCAGATTCACGATGTTTTTCATGTCTCGATGTTGAGAAAGTACGTACCTGACCCCTCACACGTAATTCACTATGAGGCGATCGAGGTACAACCTGACTTAACTACGAACGAGAAACCGATAGAGATTGTGGAATGCCAGGAAAGGGTGCTACGCAGTAGGACGATTCCGTTCGTGAAGGTGCGTTGGCAGCATCATGGGCTAGACGAATGCACTTGAGAGTCTAAGACAGACATGCGTCATCATTACCCTCTTTTATTTGGTATGTGCTAATTTCGAGGACGAAATTCTTTTAAGGGGGTAAGGATGTAAAAACCGTAAGTTTTGCCATTTATTTGTTTTGTTTGGAAACAAGCAATTTGGACCTAAGATCCATATTTCGGATCTCGGACCCATAAATGGGTATTTATGCATAACTAATTGCGTTATACTAAAATAATATTAACATTTGTAATAAAACGAGAAATATATATATATATATATATATATATATATATATATATATTTATTTATGTATAAAGCGAAGTCGAGGATCCACAGTTGGATCCAACTTGCGGATCCATTTTTGATGGGGGAAAGGCGTGGACCCAACTCGGGGTCGGTTACTGGGTCCCAGATTCGGACCCGGGTCGCCCTGTGTAACGAGCAAATAAGGGGGGGGGGGCAACCCGATAAGGGTTGCCCGATATTGAAGGGGGGAGGGTTAGGGTGCTGAGAGAAAACCCTAACTCCTATCGTGTGAGGGAAAAAGGGGGGGAAAGGTGGGTCGCAGCCTCCGGCGAGAGGGTAACGATCTCTGCCAGATTCGGAGGGCTTCCTCCTTCAAAATGGTAGGCTGGTATCCCCTTCCCCTTACCTCTCTGTTTTGCCCCAAATCTCTCTCCCTCTCCCTCTCGTTTTCGTGCACGTTGCTGGAGCCCCCATCGCCGACAACTTCCCAACCGCGGCAGGCATACGCACCACCCGTGTCAAGCGACATTCCTTCCTCCTCCTCTTTGTTTCCCTTCAACCGGAGTTCGACAGTAGGGGGTTTCGACCTCAGCTGATCTCTCTCTCGTAAAGGCTGTCTCCGATCACCAGAATTTGCGAAACGAGGTACGGGTACCTCTTCTTGATTTGAATGAGGCATCAGTGGAGATTGGATCTCCATGCAACACTTGATGGAATTCCATGGAGAAGAGTGGACCCACGGTTTCCACTGTTACCCACTCACACCTTCTGTATTCTTATTGTTTAAAAAAAAAAAGAGACATATAATGTAACAAATAAACAATTTTTATGTGAACCCTTATACTGTCGTTTTTGGCAGCATACACAGGCCCAAACTGGACCTGTGTATATGCGGTTGGACCCAGCCGACAGGGTCGGCTGGGCTGGACTTACTCTTTTCAATATATACATATATATTAACAAATAGTTCTGGCATGTGTTGATGCATTACAAAAAAAAAAATGTTAATATGCTGTTTTGTGTGTTGTGCTCTTTTAGGCCGGGCCACGACAGGCCCAGTTGACCCAGTCAGCTGGGTGCTGGCCTGTGGTCTTGGGCAGTGAAGAAAATTGTATTTGTCTATATATGCTGTGGTTTCCTGACAGCATACAGAGGCCCAAACTGGGCCTGTGGATATGCTGTCAGACCCAGCCGATAGGGTCGGCTGGGCTGGGTGACTTAGAAAAAAAAAGGGTATATAAGAGGATATATATATACATATATATATATATATATATAAGGTGAGATATGTATAGGGTTTAAACATTTCTGTTAAACTCCTATGCTGCTGGGACTGTGTACACGCTGCATAACCATCCGGGTGTTGGCTGGACATGGGATGGATGTTGAAGTACTGGCAAACATAAATTTTTCCTTAAGGCTTGCATGTCACAGTTAATGATAGATACTTACAAACATGCATTGATTGAATCAAATCATGTAACAGCAAGCATGCACTTATTTAAAAATTTTGCATTTGACTGTCACGTAGAACAATAGTAGTTGTGTTGATATGCCTATGACTATTGTAAACAAACCCATTTCATTGTTGGCTACATACACGTGAAAATACATATATGTTGGTGTTTCTTTTAACGTAACAATGCATTTACCAGTGGGCATGCACATGATATGAACATATAGTGACATGCATATGTGACTCTTGTCAAGGTTTGCAACCAACATGAGTAGATACACAGTTGGAAAATAGGTATGCACATAAGGAAGCTCACTTAAAAGAAAGCATGCATCAACTTGAGTTGCATATAGGGAAATTCGGAAAATTTCTGTGGTTATGCTTATGGGTTGTGAGCTTGTAACTAACTTGAAAAATGTGCAAATTGAAAGTACAGGAATTACTTCACATACAATATGTTATGGTTTATGCATAATGTACATCGGTGATCAAAGTGAATTACCGAGGGCTTGGTAAACCCGAGTTGAGGGTTGCTTTTCCTTATTCCTGTCAATGCATTGCAAAGATCATGTTTCTCTAAAATTTCGTTTTATTGCACTGTTCTATATGTTTCCACGAGCCGAAGTCATGTGATGGCTCTTGCGAGATAGACGCGAGCTCTTATCTTTATTTTTGCATATGGTGTTGCAAAACTTAAGGAATTGATTTTTAATAAAAGATAATAATAAAGCACAGTGTAACATACCTTCTGGGATCACCCATCTGGAGAATGGGGATCTTAGAGATCCGGTCTTGGGGAGACTGTGAGGATACAAAACTCCATGTGCTTAATTTGGTCCCCTGAACCCGATATTGAGGTTCCTTCTCCTGACCACAGTTTTAGGAAGAGTCCGCCACTTTACCTGGGGGTAGTGTGTTTTGACACAACTGTTATTTTTTGTACCAAGGAAATGACACTTGTGGGCGTGGGGTGTCCCTTGTGTCCCCGACATTAGATGTGGGGGTCTAATGTTCTGAAGGTGATTCGGTCGAGGGCTAAGTTGGAACCCAGTAATAAAATACAAATTGTATGTTAAGTTATCCTGGGAACCTACTTGACCTCGGGGATTGTATCCGTTTGGTGTATCCGCGGGCCACGGTAATTAAAAAGAGAAACTTAAAGTGTGTGCATTTAATAAGGCATGCATATGTAAACAAAAGGATTTAAATGAAAATTAATAAAAGGGTTCATGCATTGCAGAAGAATCTTGCAATTTCCTGTTATGCATTAGATCATGCATACTTTAATGGTTCCCTCAATCAATATATGATGGTGAGTGTGAAATGTTTATTTTCTTGTTGCATGCTGAAGTTTTATTACTTGCTATTGTTTTACTGTCTTTACATGCTTAACATTTATGATTGTTGCATGAATAAATTCCTAAATGCTATAAGCTGTCTTGTATATATTTTTCCTCAATTGTTGCATGATATCTTATCTTAACCCTTTACCTCATTTGTTTAATTAAGAAGTAGCTGTGCTCAGGATTTCGATTATGACACCCTACTTATTTGGTTTTTAGCAGGAACAGGTGATCAGTGAAGTCGACAACTACTGGAAGGGCGTGAGAGTCACACTGAGTTTTTGATAGCTTCATGTAATGAAATAAGCGGAAGAAACCAAGAATGCTAAAGCATTCACTATGTCCCACACAGACAAATGCAACAAGCACAAGAGAGAAAATCCACTAAGGGATATACAAAGGGCCTTATAAAAAGGCTACACACATGAAAAATAATATCACTATTATTGAAGAGGAGCTCTCAAGAGCAATACAACATACATGGGGGGTTCCCCCTATTTATAAGAAGAGGAGACCAAAGGGGCTCCCAATAGAGTCGTTGGGAGCCCCCAACGATCACATATGTGACCGTTGGGGGCCCCAACGACTCCATTGTGGGGCCCCTTTTCGGTATCCAAAAAATACAAAAATAAAAATAAAAATAAAAATAAAAAATAGTGAAATACGAGAAACAAAATAAGTACCCCTATGGGGTACTTTGTGAAATGACCATAATACCCCTATCGGGTATTATGGTATTATTACATATGTTTTAACACCCCCCCTCAAACTTTACGGGGGAATGACCGAAAGTTTGCCAAGGAGGAACAAGAAGCGAGGAGCAGGCAGGGCTTTGGTGAAGAAATCAGCAAGTTGATATTCTGAAGTGACATATGGCAGTGTTACTGTCCCACGAAGATATTCATCACGTACATAATGACAATCCATTTCAATATGTTTCGTCCTCTCATGGAAAGTGTGGTTGTTGGCAATGTAGATAGCACTTTTGTTGTCGCAACAAAGCTTCGAAGCCCCGGTAATTTCGACTCCCATATCTTGAAGAAGACTTCGAAGCCACACCAGCTCCATTGTAGTGGTTGCCATAGCCCTGTATTCTGCTTCAATAGAAGACAATGAGACTTTCTGCTGTTTTTTGCACCTCCAAGCAATTAGCGAATCTCCTAGGAATACACAAAAGCCAGTAGTTGAGATTCGATCATTTGGGTTTCCTCCCCAGTCAGCATCAGTATAAGCTAGTAAATCTAAGGAAGAGATTGAGGATAGGAATAGCCCTTTAGTCAAAGTATTTTTAATATATCGAATGATCCGGAGCACAGCACTCATATGCACAGATGTAGGAGCATGCTGAAATTGGTTTGCAGAGTGCACAGCATGAGCAATATCGGGCCTGGTGATAGTCAGATAGGTGAGGGAGCCTATGAGTTGCCTGTAGGGCGTAGGATCGTCCAGCAGAACTCCATCCTCCAGTCGTAGTTTAACATTGATAACCTCGGGAGTCTCCACCTTTTTATCATCTGAAATCCCAGATTTGGAACATATGTCTGCAGCAAGCTTCATCTGTGACAGTATATACCCCCGAGGAGAGTATGCAACTTCTATGCCAAGAAAGTACCTGAGAAAACCCAGATCAGACATATCAAAATTATGTTTTAACATATTTTTAACTTTAAGAATACCGCTTTCATCATTGCCAGTGATGATCATATCATCAACATAAAGCAGAAGGATGATGATACTATTACCTGCATTTTTAACAAAAAGAGCAGTGTCAGTATAACATGAGCGAAATCCCAATTGTAACATGATAGCACTAAATCTATCATACCAAGCCTTAGGGGCTTGTTTAAGACCATATAAGGCTTTTAATAACCGAAGGGTTTGACCTTGGTTAACACTGATTCCCGGCGGAGGATCCATATATACTTCTTCATTCAACTGACCATTAAGAAAGACATTTTTAACATCTAATTGGAATATAGGCCATTTCTTAGATGATGCTACCGCAATTAAAGTTCTAACGCTTGTCATGCGAGCCACGGGAGCAAAAGTCTCCTCATAATCGATGCCATATTCTTGTGAGTATCCCTTAGCAACTAATCTAGCTTTATAGCGCTCTAGGGAACCATCACTTTTTGTTTTGACTTTGTAGACCCATCGACATCCTATAGCTTTCTTATTTGGAGGAAGGTGAACTATTTCCCAAGTTTTAGCTTTATTTAAAGCATCTAGTTTAACTTTCATTGCTTCAACCCAATGAGGTATACTTTTTGCTTGATTATAATGGGAGGGTTCATAGTAAGAGTGCAAGGCTATTAGACAAGCTCTATATTTAGGTGAAAGAGTTTCATATGAGACAAACCTATTAGGTGGAATTGATTCTCTAGAAGAACGCCTAAGGGAGGTTTCTTCTAGGGGTTCATTAAGCCGCAAGAATTTTTCTAAAGCACTAATAGGTTGGGCTTCCTCACGCCGAGTGTATACTTGGAGATTGTCACCATTAGTTGGTGATACATCATCATCATGAGAATCATGAGTATTTTCTAAAATTTCCGGATGACTCAAAGAGTCATCATTTGAATCTTCTAAAAGATCATTGATAAACATATAATCAATTTCATTTGATTTTTCCAATATGTCAAATCCATTTTCATCTTCTAAAAAGGTTACATCTTTGGAGACAAATAACTTATTGTTTTTATGATCAAAGCATCTATAGCCTTTTTGATTTTCACCATATCCTAAAAATACACATTCTATTGCTTTAGGTGACAATTTATCTCTTTTATGTAAAAGAACAAAGCATTTACACCCAAAAATCCGAAGACGATTGTAGTCGGGTGTCATATTAAAAAGTTTTTCATAAGGAGAGATATTATTCAATTTTGAAGATGGCATCCTATTGATTAAATAGGTAGAGGTTAACACGGCTTCAGCCCAAAAAATTTTAGGAATATTTTTAGAAATGAGTAAGGATCTAGTGGTTTCCAAAATATGCCTATGTTTTCTTTCCGCTAGACCGTTTTGTTGAGGAGTTCTTGGGCAAGATTTTTGATGACAAATGCCATGTTGTTTTAGATATGCTTGAAAATCATTTGATAAGTATTCTCCACCCGAATCGGATCTAAGAATGGATATTTGACTTTGAAATTGATTTTGAATTTTTGCATGGAATTCTTTAAAGAAGTTAAAAACTTCCGATTTAAAGTTAAGAAAATAAATCCATACATATCTAGTATAATCATAAATAAAAGTAACATAATATGAATAACCACCTTTAGATAGAACCGGAGATGGCCCCCAAACATCGGAATGCACCAATTCAAAAGGTCTTGTTGTCACAAAGGATCTAATAGGAAAAGGAGTAGACTTCATTTTGCCAAAAATGCAATCTTTGCAATTGATATCTTTTTCTTTACAAAACTTGTGTCCAAAAGGAAAAAGATACATTTTAGAGTAACTTGGATGTCCAAGCCTTTTATGCGAAGTTTCAATATTTTTGTCTTGGACATAAGTACAAAATGAGGTATTTGGAAGCATTAAATTATCCATAAAATAAAGGTCTCCCTTCCTATGGCCTTGCCCAATCCGCTTCCCGGACCGGAGATCCTGCACAAAGCACCCTTGGGATGAGAAAGATATTTCACATCCATGGTCGGCTATTTGAGAAACGGAAAAGAGGTTAAGATTTAATTTTGGAACTATTCTAACTTTTGGAACAAGGAAATTTTGAACATTTTTAGAATCAAGAGTTCCAACACCATTTATTTTGAGAAAAGTTCCATCGGCCGTAGAGACACAAGACATTTTTGAATTGGTGTGCACATTGGTTAATGCATTTTCATGAGGGGTCATGTGAAAAGAAGCTCCGGAATCTAAAATCCAAGAGTACGTACCGGGAGGTGATGATGAGGCAATGGCGGCACCGGAGGTGGAAGAAGTGACCTTTAAGATTTGTTGAAGAGCCAAGGAGATTTGTCCAAGAGTGTCTTTGAGATCCCCGTTCTTGCCGTCATCTTCTTTGGTGGTGGATTCTTCAACGGAAGCCACCTTTGGCTTGAATGCCCCATTTAGCTTTGGGCAAACGGGTTTAATATGTCCCGGCTCATAACAATGGTGACATATAATCATTTTTCTTCCACCACTCCCTTGCTTACCAAAATGAGGTGGTTTGTATGTTTTAACATGATTGCCGGGTTTAGATACGGCAAGAACTTCCTCTATGCTTTTACCCATGCTATGCCTAGTCTCTTCTTGAGTAATCTCGGCAATAGCTTCTTCTAAGGGAGGAAACATGGATCTATGGAGAAGTGAGGATCTCACTTGTTCAAATTCGGGACGAAGCCCAAATAAAAATTGAAACAATCTATCTTGTTCCATTTGTTTTTGTCTTAGAACCACATCCTCCATAGATACCCATTTAGGCTCTAAAAGAGCCAATTCATCCCACAAAGGATTTAGAGCACTATAGTAATCTTGTATGCTCATGTCGCCTTGTTTTGTGGTTCTTACTTTTTCTTGCAAGAAATAAGCTCTTGCAAGATCCTTTTGGGTAAACATACCCTTCATAAAAGACCAAGCTTCATTTGCCCGGCGGAATTTTGCAATATTTGCACATACCTTAAGTTCGACATTATTCATAAACCATGCAAGGATTTTTGCATGGTTGCTCTCCCAATCTTCCATTTGATGATTATAATCTTCAATGGCCTTGAGACGAGCATCGCCTTCAAGTGCTTTCTCTTGATCTCCTTCCATCTTTGTGAGCTTAAGTTGGGGTTCCGGAACGGTTCCCATTACATAACCCCAAAGCTTCTTGCCTTTGAGATTATTCTCCATTGCGGATGCCCACATCATGTAATTTTTTCCATTGAGTTTGAATGATAGATCGATCTTGACTTCCATTGCTACACAAGGAAGATGTGAGAAAGAAAGGAAGTAGAGAGAGACAAGATTTTACCTTTAGAAGATCTTATGGCTCTGATACCATGTAATGAAATAAGCGGAAGAAACCAAGAATGCTAAAGCATTCACTATGTCCCACACGGACAAATGCAACAAGCACAAGAGAGAAAATCCACTAAGGGATATACAAAGGGCCTTATAAAAAGGCTACACACATGAAAAATAATATCACTATTATTGAAGAGGAGCTCTCAAGAGCAATACAACATACATGGGGGGTTCCCCCTATTTATAAGAAGAGGAGACCAAAGGGGCTCCCAATAGAGTCGTTGGGAGCCCCCAACGGTCACATATGTGACCGTTGGGGGCCCCAACGACTCCATTGTGGGGCCCCTTTTCGGTATCCAAAAAATACAAAAATAAAAATAAAAATAAAAATAAAAAATAGTGAAATACGAGAAACAAAAACTTTGTGAAATGACCATAATACCCCTATCGGGTATTATGGTATTATTACATATGTTTTAACACTTCATATGTGGACATAGTGGCTCTTTCTTTTTGGTCTTTCAGTCTAGTGTTCTTTTCATTTACTTATTTCCGTCAATGGTTACGTTGCTTTCTGTTGAGTAGAACATTGTCCTTGAGATTAATTCTTAACTCTTGAATAAAGAAATTGGTTTGGTTTTTATGGATGATAATTGCAATTTCGTTTGTGGTGTTTGGCTATCCACTTGGAGTTGGAACTGTGAGGACCCCTGATCTCTGGGAAGTTTCCCGCACTGTTTAAAAAAAAAAAATTCTGATTTTTCAAAGGTATGAGTTGGGGTCGTTACAGGTTTGGTATCAGAGCCACCACAAAGACTTGCAATTTTATCGTCTTTGAGTGTTTAAATTTTTTTATTGGTATGCGAGCCTTTTTTTGAAGCGTCAACATGTGTGACTCGTCCTACAGAGCAGTCTTCTTCACTGGTATGACTATTTAATACTTTTACTTAAATTATATAAGTTCTGTGTGATTATTGTAATTATAGTTCAATATTCTTTGGTGTGAATTTAAAAGTCTGGTGTGATTACGGGAACGATTATTGTTCGTGATCAACCCTAAGGGGGTAGTATCAATAAAAGTCTAATTTGTAGAAGGATGTGCATTGTAGATGTCACATTATACCCGTAGAGGTACTTCGTCTTCTACTGCTGCTCTCACGAATTGGCAGGAGCAAAGGGATTTTATGATGGAGGCCATTCATACCCTGACGGAGACCATGACGACTCAGGCGACACAAACAACGCAGGTGCTGCAAGCGGCTCAGACCCTACAGGCGGCACAAACGGCCCAAGCGGCATAGGCTGCACAGGCAGCTGCGCAGGCAGCCGCACATGCAGCGGCTCGTGACCCTCCTGTCAATATTGTTCCAAACGCGGGTGGCATTTCCTTCGAAAGGTTTCTGAAGTTGGACCCGCCTTCCTTTTCAGGAAAGGCAGACCCAGAGGCTGCCGAGAGCTGGGTCGAGGAGATTGAGCGGGCGTTCGACGTCTTACCTGTCCATGAGGAGAGAAAGACACCTTTTGGCACGTACCGCTTGAAGGGCGATGCCAAGAATTGGTGGGACACCCTGCGAAGGGTCAAGTTCGCCGATTGGGATGAGGTTCCTTGGGAGACGTTCAGAGAGGAGTTTCTAGACGCATACTTTCTTTCTTACGCCGAGGAACAGATGCAACAAAAGTTCTTCGATTTGACTCAGGGGACTATGAGTCTGGTGGACTGCACTACCAGGTTCCGGAGTCTTGAGAAGTACAGCCCAAACCTCTTCAAGAATGAGAAGGCAAGGGCGGCCAAATTCGTTCGTGGACTGAAGGATGGGTTGCGGACTCGTGTGCTCGGGGGTCGTCCTTCTACCCTGGCCGAAGCGATAGAGTCAGCCACAGCTCTGACCGAGGACTGGGAGCGGTCCAAGGGTGGCTCTCAGAAGGGAGGCAGCAACGGAGGGGGTTCTTCGGGTGGGACCAGGAAGAACCCACCAGCAGGAGGGTGGGTGCAGAACAGGAAGAAGCAGCGGACCCGTGGCGGGCGACAGCAGGGCGTGCATGTAAAACCCGAAAATTTTATAAAATTAGGCAAATTGGGCCTAGATCAAAATTGCAGATTCAGGACCCATAAAGGGGTTTTCCGCATATATTACCTCGTAAATTTGATATGTACGTATAAGTACAATAATTTTTAATTAATTAAATAATTCGAAGAATAATCATTCAATAGGGGTGCGTAGATGGGTATGGGATCCATATACCGGATCCATATATATATTTATATATATCTAAATATATATATATATATATATATGTGTGTACAATCATAAATAAATAATATTAATATTGGTAATACTATAGAGATATAATATACATATATATTAAGTGAACTCGAAGATCCACAGTTGGACCCACATGGATCGGACTTGCGGATCCATATTGATGGGGGTTAAAAAAATTTATGTATAATGTTAAATTCAGAATTTTATAAATAATTAATATTAATTATAAGAAAATTTTGGAAAAAGGGGGTCGGACCCACAGTTGGATCCACCCGGATCCAGCTAAGGATCCGTTACTATTGACGAACCGGGTCCATTTTAATAATGGACCCAACATCACGGGTCACGGGCTCGGACCCGGACCCGAGTTCTTTTTAAAAAGGGGCAACCCGATAAGGGTTGCCCGATAAACCCTAACAGGAAAAAGGAAAGGGGGGAAGGGGGGGGTTACGCAGGGCGTAACCGACCTCCCCCATCTCGGCAAAAAAAGAGGGGCTTGGGGCCGATAAAGGAGTGGAGTGGAGAGGGGGGTCTCGCCCTCTTCACTCAGCCTCATCTCTCTCCCTCGTCTCTCTCTCTCTCTCGTTCGGTGCGCACGCGCTGGAGGCAGGGAGCCGCCAGCAAGTTTTGGCCATCACAGACCTCCGGCGAGACTCTTGTCACGGCAGCAGCAAGGTGCAACCCCCAACCGACCGTGCCCATGCGCCTCCAGCCTTAGGTCGCCGGAAAAGCTTCAAAACTGGTACGGTGCTTCTTGGATTTTGGGTGAGGAATCGAACAAGGGTTCGATTCCGTGCGATGATTTGAGATGGGTTTCTGGAAAACCCTTCCTGGGGCTATTCTTTTTCTCAAGAATCATGGGGTTTCCAGTTTATTTTAGATTTGGGGATGATTGACGAAAACCCAATTCAGTCGAAATTGGGGATTGACAGTTTATTTTCGATTTGAAGGAGGGGATTATATTTAAATGCTCGTTAATTTGATGATGCTAACTTCTTTAATGATTAATTCTCGATGTTTAGTATTTTATGTGAGTTCTTTTAAAACTTGTAAAACTTGAGACACAGAATAATTAACTGTTATAATTATTTTAGAATTGCTGTTTATTAACTTTATGAAGGATTTTCCTTTGGGAGCAAATGGGTGCATACATTTTAGAGTGAAAGAGATGGATTTTTGGATTAAATATTTAAATTATTGAAGTTATAAGGCTTACTGAAAGTCAAACTGATTTTTGTTATAGATGGGGGAGACTGAGATCTGGATTGACATCTTCAGGGTTTGGAAACCAAATTTAGTTACAAGGAAACCTCTCTAACTTGGATGCAGCAAGGATGTTGGTTGCCGACTTGTGCATTTACAATATCATTAATTAGGGTTATTATGAGATGGGAATTCATTGGTGAATTTGAAGTTAAATCATGCTACAGTGAGCGGTTATATTTGATGTTTGGTCTTATTTGACATGCACAGGAATGTTCCAGTTCTAGTTAGGAGGTAATTATGTGGCTGGTCCTATTTGGGAACTGGTAATGTTGGATGTAATTTGCAGAAGAGGTCTTCTATTTTTCTAAATACCTAAAGAAATGATATGTGTAGTACTGATTAATTTTCATAAATTGCATGCTTACTCCTTCTCTCTTTCATAACTTGTGGAAAGGTTGGGGTTCTAACCTAGAAGCTCCTTATAATCATGGTGGCATCCTACACGTGCATTGTCTAGAAATAGAGTAATAGTGAGATCTCTATCAATCAACATTAGAATAAGCAATTATCATCAGAGTGCTTATAGCAACAGCTGGAGGACATCAATAATAGTAATTTAACCTACCGAGTAACCTTTGGCATTAGCATGTGCCTGTGCCTGTGACATACAAATTTAAAAACCAATCTTGGGGCGTGCATGTGTTCTTTTCAAACTTGATTAACTATATGTAACTGGAGGGGGTGGAGGGGGTACTGTGAGGAACTAGCAATGCTGTAATATTCCTTAAGTCGAGGAAATGGATCATACACTATAGAGGTAAGGCTACAACTACAAGGTTGCGACATAGCTAGCAGCTGGTTTGTGATCAAAGCATCTATTAACAGGATGTGTCTATGGCATACTTGTGGTGAGCCCAGAACTAAAGGGCAATCACATGAATCAACCGCAACATTGAAGAGTGACTTTGGAGGGCTAGCATCCTTTTATCCGAAATTGATGATGAATAAGCACATTACTTATGTGATGCAAAATGGTGCATCTAACTGGCAATGTCACTGTTGTGAAGAAGAATACCAATCAAATCCATAGTGTTGCTGTGTATATTTTTGTATAGAAATTCTTTTATAATTGTTCATTTGACTACAATATTCTTAATCAATGGCTTTATACTCAGTGTCAATATTAAAGAAAAAAAAAACTATTATGCTTGCATTGCATTTTTGGCTTCTTGCAGTACTGTTTCCAACCATGCATCTCTTTCACAACAAATTAAGTAGTTGTGAAATACTCTCTTGGAACTTACTTGGAAGCATACCTCTTAGCATACTAAAGTCAAAGTTTTCAGAAATATTGTATATATTCTCTTAAGCTTCATTTGAACTTGCTGAAAAAGCTTTCCATCAGTTGAAAAGGGAAAGGAAAGAAACTCAGCTGATTTAGGAGTACTAGCTGTGAAGTTTTGTCTGAACTGTGGATGTTTCCTTTTAACTGTTGATGATGCAGAAATTAATTGTTGATCTTTTAATGACAAAGAAATGGCTAGCTGAAATGTCTATTTTGACTAGCGTTAGAACCGGTTATCATGACCATTGTGCAGTTTTTGACAATTTTAGTCTTGTTATTTTGTTGAGTGGAAGGATAGCATAAGATCATGGGTTGTGTGGAACCCTGCCAAGCCCAGCCGAATGGTGCTGGACTATATTTTTACAAAGGAAAATATGGTAAAATACATTTCCTAAACTGTCCATGCTTGTGGACAAATGACGGGTCGATTGAACCCTGGTTCATGTATAGTATGGCTCATATGGAAGCTTAGCTTAGCACTTTAATTTTTGCAGAATACTAGCTAATCGTGTTAGACCTGGCTATTGGCATACAGGTGAATGAAAATGCTAATATGCTTAGACTTGATTTGTTGTGCTTGATTCGGATATCGTTGGCTAGTTGTTTTCAGGGGCATGAGCAATCATGAAACTAATGCTTTATTGCTTGAATCTACATGCATGGGTGTTCACATGATATAATAAAATAAATCAAGGGATGACAACATACATTTTGGTATAAATATGTGAATCCTTGCACATGAATCTTTGAAACCATGCTTGTGAGTGTTGTTGTTTCATGTCCATGGTTATATTGGCATATATGGATGCACATTTGGATACACTTGTCGTGGAGATTTATGTTTTCACTTGACTGTTATGACTATGGTACACATGAGTGTGAGCATGATTCAATTATTAATAGGTCTTCTTGAACATGTACACTTGATTTATATGTGAAATGGTACATGTACACTCACACACTTAAAGAAACCATGGATTGGTTAAGACCCATATGTGATGTAGGTAAGCACACACATATTAAAAATGCATATGAATGAATTATGACATTCATACATATTTGGGTTTATATTTGCTTGAATATATATGCTTTTGGCATTTTGGGCCTAGTGTTATAAATGAAACACTAATTTGGTTTTATTATGTGATGCACCGATGGACAAATTGGACCATCATCGGCCTGGAGAGCCGTAGGTTTGGTTTTCTTTTATTTATGTTTTTAAAAGCATCACTTAAACCACATAAGATGGTTTAGCACTTTAATACACTGTTCTATGCGTTTACACGGGCTGGAGTCCCGAATGGGTCCCTGCAAGGGAGGATGCGGGCTTTTCACTTTACTTTTGCATATGGTGTTGCAAACTTAAAGAAATTGACTTAATTAAAAATATAATAAATAAGAACAGTGTAATTTACATTCTGGGATATCTCATCTGGAGTATGAGAATCTTGGATATCCGGTCTTGGGGAGACTGTGAGGATACAAAAACTCCGTGTGCGTTGTTGCCCCTGAACCCGATATTGAGGTTCTTCTCCTGGCCACAGTTTTAGGGAGAGCCCACCACTTTACCCGGGAGTGGTGTGTTAGTCACAGTTGTGAGTTTATGGTACCAAGGAAGTGGCACTTGTGGGCGTGGGGTGTCCCTTGTGTCCCCGACATTAGATGTGGAGGTCTAATGTTCCGATGGATGGTGCTGTTTCCTGATATCGGTCGAGGGCTAAGTGGGAACCCAGTAATAAAATACAAATTGTTTGTTAAGCTACCCTGGGAACCTACTTGACCTCGGGGTTTGTACCCGTTTGGTGTATCCGCGGGCCACGGTAATTAAAAAGAAGAACTTAAAGATGTGTGCATTTAATAGGGCATGCATATGGAAAGATGGAACTTAAATGAAAGATAACAGAAGAAATCATGCATTGCACATAATCATGCATTTTTCTATTATGCACTAGATCATGCATGTTTGAATCATTCTTGATATCATGACATCATTTGTTGGTAGCATATGACTTTGTGAAATCATGCTGAAAGGTTTGATCATTTAGTTATTGATATATGACACTGTTTACTGTTCTTGACTGGTAAGTATATGCAACTGTTGGTAGTTATAGATATTTAAATGTTGCAAATTTTATATCTGTACTCACTCAAATCACCGCATGAAATCTTATCCATGTTCTTTCTCTCACCTGTTTTCTTTAGAAGTAGCTGTGCTCAGAATTTCGGTTCTGACACCCTACTTCGTTGGTTTTTCACAGGATATGGCGAACAGTGAAGTTTGACATGCATCTGGGGATGGATGAGTTATACTTGGGCTTGTCAGCTTCAGTAGAGGACATAATGGCTTTTTCTTTTGTCTTTTAGTTCTTTTAATTTCTGCAATTGTTACTTTACTTTCAGTTGAAGAAAACCTTGTTTTTGAAATTTTCTTACTCATTAATAAAAGAGTTTTAGTTGTTTGATATGGATGATAATTGCAACTTCGTTTGTGGTGGATGGGCTATCCAATGGAAAGTGGAACTGTGAGGACCCCAGATCTCTGGGAAGGTTTCCGCAACTCTTAGAAAAAAAAAATATTCCGCATTTTTACAGGGTCTGGATTGGGGTCGTTACAGTGCAACAGGGCCGACCTCAGCCGCGGAAACAACAGGGGAAGGCCCAACCGGCATGTCGCAGATGCGGCAAGAATCATCCACTAGGTTTTTGCCCATCGTTCAAGGGGGTCTGCTATCAGTGCCAGCAGCCAGGGCACATTGCCCCCTTCTGTCCGAACAAGCCTGCGGTTCCGGGCGGACAGCAGCAGCAACCGCAACAGCAGAGGCCTCAACAACAACAGGGTCAGCGCAAGACCAATGGGCGGGTCTACGCAGCGACAACAGCCTCCCAGGATGATCAGGCTGATCTGATCGAAGGTATATTCCTAGTTGTCGAACACTTTGCACGTGTGATGTTTGATTCAAGTGCAACCCACAGCTTTATTTCTTCTTCGTTTGCAAAGTTGCTTGATTTGGTTCTATCTAGCCTCGAGAGGGCTCTTGATGTGATGTCACCTATGGGTGCATCCTCTTCCTGCGGGAAGTATTTCCCAGCAGTATGCGTGGTGATCGAAGGCCATGAGTTGTCCGCCGATTTGGTCATTTTGGATATGACATTTTATGATGCCATCTTGGGTATGGACTGGTTGTCCAGGCATAATGCGACCCTCCAGTGTCGGGGCAAGAAGGTAATCTTGGAGCACCCCAATTTGTCTGCATTGTTGTGTCATTCGATGAGACCGACCGATGGGGGTGAGGATCGTGTCAGCTTTGAAGGTCTCCAAGTACCATAAGAAGGGTTGCATGGTATTCTTGTCCAGTGTTTCTGCTCAAGACAGTCAGGCGACACCCTTGAATCAGTTAGATGTTGTCTGCGAATTCTCGGATGTTTTTCCCGAGGATTTGCCGGGTTTGCCTCCGCATCGAGAAATTGAGTTCTCGATCGAGCTAGTGCCTGGTACGACACCAGTCTCTCGCGCTCCGTATCGCATGGCATCTGCCGAGTTAGGGGAACTAAAGAAGCAGTTGCAGGAGCTTCTTGACAAAGGATTTATTAGACCGAGTGTGTCCCCTTGGGGTGCTCCGATCCTCTTTGTTAAGAAGAAGGATGGTTCAATGCGACTTTGTATTGACTACCGCATGTTAAATCAAGTGACGGTGAAGAATAAGTACCCTTTGCCTAGGATTGATGATTTGTTCGATCAGTTGAGAAAGGCAAAGGTGTTCTCGAAAATCGATCTTCGTTCAGGATATCATCAACTGAGGATTAAGACCGAAGATATTCTTAAGACAACGTTCAGGTCCAGATATGGGCATTATGAATTTCTAGTGATGTCCTTTGGACTTACAAATGCCCCTGCGGCATTTATGAATCTGATGAATCGGGTTTTCAAGTTGTGGCTAGATTCTTTTGTCATCGTGTTCATAGATGACATCCTGATATACTCGGAGAGTGTGGAAGATCACCGCGAGCACTTGCGGCTTGTGCTGCAGACACTGAGAGAACACCAACTTTACGCTAAATTCTCCAAGTGTGAGTTTTGGATCGATAGGGTGATGTTTCTCGGTCACGTAATATCCGAGAGAGGTGTAGAGGTTGATCCAACCAAGGTGGAAGCCGTTTTGTCATGGGAACAACCGAAGACGGTGACAGACATTAGAAGTTTCTTGGGATTGGCAGGTTACTACCGTCGATTTATTCGAGATTTCTCGCGTATAGCTGCCCCGATGACTCGGTTGTTGCAGAAAGGAATGAAGTTCGAGTGGTCCTCTCGCTGCGAAGACAATTTTCAAGAGTTAAAGAAGAGGTTGACCACAGCGCCGGTTTTGACATTGCCATCCGGTACGGGTGGTTTTGTGGTATATAGTGATGCGTCGGGGACTGGACTGGGTTGTGTTCTTATGCAGCATGGAAAGGTCGTAGCATACGCTTCCCGACAGCTAAAGGTGCATGAGAAGAATTATCCCACACATGACTTGGAGTTAGCGGCAGTAGTCTACGCGCTGAAGATTTGGCGCCACTACCTTTATGGGAAAACGTTTGAGGTCATGTTCGACCACAAGAGCCTCAAATATATCTTCACCCAGAGGGACTTGAACTTGAGACAACGTAGGTGGTTGGAGTTCCTGAAGGATTACGATTTCTCCATCGCTTACCATCCGGGTAAGGCAAATGTGGTGGCTGATGCACTTAGTAGAAAGGCGTCAGTCACAACAGCTAGCTTGATTGGACGCAGTTGGAATCTGGTCGAGGAGTTCGTATGATGGCAACCTTTTTCTGATGACTCCGAACGCATCCTTTGTGCTGGGATGCAGGCACGACCAGAGATCATAGATCGAATTGAGGAACTTCAACTAGAAGATCCGGACTTTGAAAAGTTGTGCGAAAGTGCTCAGAAGCCAGAAGCGCAGTTTCGCCGAGAGGGGGACAGAACCATCATGTTCGGAGACCGATGGTGGGTTCCAAAAGCGTTACGGGAAGAGTTGATGAGTGAAGCTCACAGGTCGAAGTATTCCGTTCACCCTGGTTCCACCAAGATGTTCAAAGATCTCCAGAGGACTTATTGGTGGAATGAGATGAAACGGGACATCGTGGGGTTCGTATCTCGGTGTCTTACTTGCCAGCAAGTGAAGATTGAACACCAGAGACCAGGTGGACTTTTGCAGCCTCTTGAGATTCCAAAATGGAAGTGGGATGATATCTCAATGGACTTCATCGTAGGGCTGCCTAAGACCCGACGACAACGAGATGCCATATGGGTGATTGTGGATCGTTTGACGAAGAGTGCTCATTTTCTTTCGATCAGGATTAGTCAAAGCTTGGAAAGCTTGGCCGATCTCTACGTAGAGGAGATTGTTAGGCTTCACGGAGTGCCTCGTTCGATAGTGTCAGATCGGGATCCGAGGTTCACATCTCGATTTTGGCGCCAGCTTCAGAAAGCCCTTGGCACTACCTTGAAGTTTAGTACTACTTTCCATCCGCAGACAGATGGGCAATCAGAACGAACGATTCAAACGCTCGAGGATATGTTGAGAGCGTGCACTTTGGATTGGGTAGGTGATTAGGACAAACATGTGAAGCTTGCAAAGTTTTCTTATAACAATAGCTTTCATGCTAATATTGGTATGGCCCCGTATGAAGCACTATATGGCCGACCATGTAGATCCCCGGTTTGTTGGGATGAGGTTGAAGTGAGAGCAGTGGAGTCTCCAGAAATCATCCAGCACTATGCGGACCAAGTGCGTCTAATCAGGCAACGATTGAGTGCAACCCAAAGTGGGCAGAAGAGTTATGCCGATCAACGGCGTAGAGAGCTCGGTTTTGAGGTAGGCGATCACGTGTTTGTTCGAATCTCGCCTACGAAAAGTATCTTCCGGTTTGGAAAGAAAGGAAAGTTGAGTCCAAGGTATGTTGGACCCTTCGAAGTCCTTAGGCGAGTCGGAGAGACTGCATATCGGGTAGCACTTCCTCAGTTTTCGCAGATTCACGATGTTTTTTATGTCTTGATGTTGAGAAAGTACGTACCTGACCCCTCACACGTAATTCACTATGAGGCGATCGAGGTACAACCTGACTTAACTACGAACGAGAAGCCGATAGAGATTGTGGAACGCCAGGAAAGGGTGCTACGCAGTAGGACGATTCCGTTCGTGAAGGTGCGTTGGCAGCATCATGGGCTAGACGAATGCACTTGGGAGCCTGAGACAGACATGCGTCATCATTACCCTCTTTTATTTGGTACGTGCTAATTTCGAGGACGAAATTCTTTTAAGCGGGTTAGGATGTAAAAACCGTAAGTTTTGTCGTTTATTTGTTTTGTTTGGAAACATGCAATTTGGACCTAAGATCCATATTTCGGATCTCAGACCCATAAATGGGCATTTATGCATAACTAATTGTGTTATACTAAAATAATATTAACATTTGTAATAAAACGAGAAATATATATATATATATATATATATATATATATAAAGCGAACTCGAGGATCCACAGTTGGATCCATTTGGATCCAACTTGCGGATCCATTTTTGATGGGGGAAAGGCGTGGACCCAACTCGGGGTCGGTTATCGGGTCCCGAGTTCGGACCCGGGTCGCCCTGTGTAACGAGCAAATAAGGGGGGGGGGGGGGGGGCAACCCGATAAGGGTTGCCCGATATTGAAGGGGGAGGGTTAGGGTGCTTAGAGAAAACCCTAACCCCTTTCGTGTGAGGGAAAAAGTGGGGGAAAGGTGGGCCGCAGCCTCCGGCGAGAGGGTAACGATCTCCACCAGATTCGGAGGGCTTCCTCCTTCAAAATGGTAGGCTGGTATCCCCTTCCCCTTACCTCTCTGTTTTGCACCAAATCTCTCTCACTCTCCCTCTCGTTTTCGTGCACATTGCTGGAGCCCCCATCGCCGACAACTTCTCAACCGCGGCAGGCATACGCACCACCCGTGTCAAGCGGCATTCCTTCCTCCTCGTTGTTTCCCTTCAACCGGAGTTCGACAGTCGGGGGTTTCGACCTCAACCGATCTCTCTCTCGTAAAGGCTGTCTCCGATCACCAGAATTTGCGAAACGAGGTACGTGTACCTCTTCTTGATTCGAATGAGGCATCGGTGTATATTGGATCTCCATGCAACACTTGATGGCATTCCATGGAGAACAGTGGACCCACGGTTTCCACTGTTACCCACTCACACCTTCTATATTCTTATTGTTAAAAAAAAAAAGAGACATATAATGTAACAAATAAACAGTTTTTATGTGAACCCTTATACTGTCGTTTTTGGCAGCATACACAGGCCCAAACTGGACCTGTGTATATGCGGTTGGACCCAGTCGACAGAGTCGGCTGGGCTGGACTTACTCTTTTCAATATATACATATATATCGCATATTTGCAGCTACGACGGATCTCACTCGCGCTCCGCGACCCGAGTCGTCAATTGTGTACGTCTGCAGACGTCAGCAAGCTCGTAACCCTCCAAGGTAGGGGAAGATTTTACGGAAGACTTGGATAATTGAATTAAGTTCAATTAAACTAAAAACGATCATTAAATGAATATATATATACAAATATATATATATATATATATATATATATATATATTTATACGAGTATGCACTTAACTCAAGGACGCGGTTTCGCGATCCTTGCCCTTTACCTTATGTCAGTCTATACTTGCCATCGTGTATCACGTCGAGATCTCGTGTTATTCTTGCTTATGGTTTGTATGTGCCGTCACGCATCGTGGCGAGGTTCAGTGTTGCACTTCTGCTTACCGCCTTTACCTTGTCGTCGCGCTTTGCGCCTAGGCTCTTGTTTTTGTATGTATTATTATTGCTTTGCTATTGCAGATGCCGCACAGGTTTTTGCTCTTTGCATATGCCTTAAAGGCATCCTCAGGCATTCACCTCTCTCTCTTGCGACGAGAGTTGAGATAGGAGCTAGCGTTACATCCTCGTCTAAGGAGGGGGATACCTTGCAAGGATCCTGACTCCTTGAGTATGCAGTCCTGCAGACGAGTTGGAGGTTCTGTTAAGAAACCTGTATCCCGTCTATCGAGTCCGGTGTCGAGTCATGCGAGGCATGTAGATACCCTGATAGCGGATGAGGTTCTAGAAAATCGCAGGCATAATGTTGGCACAAGGTACTGCTGTTTCAAAGGATATAGTAAAGTTGATAAACTTTACATCTTTGTGAAACACTCCTGTTGAGGCTTCTTTTGAGGAGCTATACCCCCTTCATCCTAGAGTACTTGTAGTCGTGCACGACACGTCTAGTACTGCGATGATCGGATGAGACGGTCGTGCGACCTCGAACAGTGCGAAATGCACAATGCTGGAATCACATAAATGGCCTCACATTCGCCTTCACAGGCAAGATGCTCGAGTGGTTTAAAGACCACAGCATAGAATGGGTCGTTAGTTAAGCAACCCTTAACGTACCTATTCGTTTCTAGTGGTCTGTCAAGGGAGAGGACAGAGCGATACAAACTCCAATGGACAGGTTGTTAACAACCACCCTACGGGCAATGATCCGGCCTCCCCAGTCATTGGAGTTAGGGGAAAGGGGCTACAATAGTTAGCTCAACACTTCTGCAGAAGTTGGATGCATCCGTGGCACTGCCTCCTTTGGGGAATCCTCTCTCGGCTAAAGCCGTCCCTTTGGAGCGGACTCAACTAGCTATTTGGGTTATTCAAAATACATAGAATAACAGACGCCCGAACTAGTCTCAGTTGTTTCTACGTTTTGCCTGCGCGTACCCGCAGGCTTGTAATATCGAAACATAAAGTTTGTTCACACTGGTTGTTGAGTAGTGAGACTCACTTGCACTCGCTTGCACCACTGACTCGCTTGCACTACTGACTCGCTTGCACTCGCTTGCACTATTGACTCGCTTGCACTACCTATTCGTTTGCACTACTGATTCGCTTGCACTTACGCGTTTGCACTATTTACCTGCTTGCATTGCTTACATGTTTAATTGCATATCTGCTTTAAACTGCGTAACCTACTGAATTAAATGTACATAATTCAGTTTCCTTGTAGTCTCTCTTGTGCACCTACTAGTTTTTTGCGAAACTAACCCATTCTATGGGTACAGGTGATGAATAGGTACTCCACGGGCGATGGCGCGATGGCTTCAAGACTTTCTTCTTCCTGCTCTTAGCTCGTGTCCTGATGTTTTTGGGTCTTGTAACGGATTTTCCTTGGGACATCCGAATTTTGTACTTTTGGAACCTTCTTTTAATGAAAGTGCCTTTTTCAAAGAGCATGGGTTGTATGTTTTGGTTCTTCAGCTAACGTGCCCAAAGTGGTCAGCTTGCCTTTCTAAAATTAACAAAAGGATGGTCTTCCGCTGATTTCATAAACCAACTCTGTAATAAAGAGATTCTTTTAGTCTCTTGCCTGTTTTCTGAAAGGTTCGAAAGTTTGAAATTTTGGGGCGTTACAACTTGGTATCAGAGCTAAGGGAAGCAAGGATTCTTGACCATGGAGCATCCGCATCGCGCTGTGAGTATACCTTTCTTTTTGCTTAGTAGGTGTATTTTGCATTGTTAAGCTAAGAGGCTTGACGCGTTCTGCTTATGTACCAGCATTGCTGGGTTTTCCTAAACTACTCATGTTAAACATGAATAATACTTATGTTTCTGGCCTATTTCGAGCTTCCTGAAAATTCTAATTATTGGTATTCCATGTTTACTCCAAGGATGGCAAGAAACTCGAATGAAGGGTCTGCTGACGATTGGTCAGATCAGCGCGGATTCGTGTTGGATTCCATAAGTTCCCTAACAGCGGCTATGCGAGACCAAATTCGTTCTCAAAGGGAACCAGCGTCCGTTCCTGAGCCGAAGCCGCGTACCGCAGTGACGTATGAGAAATTCCTGAAGCTTGACCCCCCGACCTTCGACGGCAAGCCCGACCCAGACATGGCCGATAACTGGGTGAAGGAGGTGGAACGAGTGTTCGAGGTCTTGTCAGTGCCCGATGACAAGAAGACGTTATTCGGGACCTTTAGGCTGAAGGAGAATGCCCGCAGTTGGTGGGACATGGCCCGGAGTGTGCAGTTTTCGGGAATTTCGCCCATTTTTTGGGAAGCTTTTAGAAAGGCTTTCTTGGAGAACTACTTCCTGCCTCATGCGAGGGAGAAGAAGAAAGTGGAGTTCTTGGAGCTCAGCCAGGGCAATTCGAGTTTGACGGATTATATCGCCAAATTCCAGCGCTTAGAACCCTATTGTCCCAACCTGTTCGCGGATGATCGCGAGCGAGCAGGAAAGTTTGTTCGGGGGCTGAAGGAGGGGCTCATGCATCGGGTCCTAACCAGCATGCCCTCGACCTTCTCTGCGGCAGTTGTTGTTGCCACCCTCCTGAGTGAGGCCTGGGAGCGCACTAAGAGTACACAGGGTAGGAGGCCACCCGCTACGGGTGGTGAGCCGAAGACACCTTTCGGTGACCCAGGCAAACGATCGTTCCTTCCTGTGAAGAGCGAAGGAGGAAGGAAACGATATCCTCCTTCGAAGCGTCAGCGGCCTCAGGGCAACCCTCCAGCCAGGCAGCAGACTGGCAATGTGTGCCCCAGGTGCGGTCGATCCCACATTGGGCAGGCGTGCCCGCTCGACACAGGCGGATGCCTGTATTGCGGCAAGATGGGCCACTACGCCCGCGACTGTCGCAAAAAGGCGGCTGACGACGCCAGGCAGACCAGCGGAGCACCTCTGCCCCCTCGGCCACCACAGTCGCAACAGCAGTATCAGACGCCGCAACCGCAGGTGAGCGGTCAAAGGAGGGCACCGGGACGCGTCTACTCAGCCAAGGCCGAGCAGCTGACCAAGGGCGACCTAGTGCAAGGTACCTTTTTTGTCGCTAACCAAGCGGCTTTTGTGCTTTTTGATTGTGGTGCCACACACTCTTTTATTTCGGTAAATTTTGCCGAGTTTTTGCGCGTACCTGTAAAACCCTTACATAATACCCTTGAAGTGTATAACCCGATTGGGAAAAATACTGTTTGTGCGACCTACGTACCGGAGTTGGACGTAGTCCTGGCAGATTGGCATTTACCGGCTTGTGCTATCCTGCTAGTGATGACGGAATTTGACGTCATCCTAGGCATGGATTGGCTGCACAAGTATCATGCCAAGATTTTTTTGCAGAGATAGCAAGATTGTTTTGTCTCCCCCAGGAATGCCCAAGGTGGAATTCAAGATCGTGAAACCTGTTCGGGCAAGCAAGTTGATTTCGTCGCTGAAGGCGCAGAGCTACCTCAGGAAGGGATGCACTGCCTTTTTGGTTAGTGTCGTCCAGTCCGAGCCGACGCGAGTCTCGATGGGAGACTTGGAGGTTGTTCGAGATTTTCCAGACGTCTTCCCGGAGGAACTGCCAGGCCTTCCTCCACCTCGTGAGGTGCAGTTCAACATCGAGTTGCTGCCAGGTACTGCGCCAATTTCTAAGGCTCCATATCGGATGGCACCAGCCGAGCTCGAAGAGCTCAAGAAGCAGTTGCAGGAGTTGATGGATCAGGGATTCATCCGCCCCAGCGTCTCGCCTTGGGGAGCTTCTGTCTTGTTCGTAAAGAAGAAGGACGGATCATTGCGATTGTGCATCGACTATCGGATGCTCAACCAGGCGACAATAAAGAATAAGTACTCGTTGCCACGCATCGAGGATCTGTTCGATCAGTTGCAGAGGGTCAAGATCTTCTCAAAGATCGACCTTAGATCTGGGTATCATCAACTCAGAATTAAGGGAGATGATATCTCCAAGACGGCCTTCCGGACCAGGTATGGGCATTACGAATTTACGGTCATGCCCTTTGGACTCACTAACGCTCCTGCAGCGTTCATGGATCTCATGAATAGGGTGTTCAAACCCTTCTTGGACACCTTCGTGATCGTGTTCATCGATGACATCTTGGTGTATTCCGATAGCTGGGAGCAACATCGTGAGCACTTGAGAGTTATTCTCGAAACTTTGCGAAAGGAGCGTTTGTTCGCTAAGTACTCTAAGTGCGAGTTTTGGCTCGAGGAGATCATGTTTTTGGGACATGTCATCTCCAAGGAAGGTGTGTCCGTGGATCCAGCAAAAGTCGAGGCTGTACTCAGTTGACAACAACCGAGGAATGTTCGTGACATTCAGAGTTTTCTTGGATTAGCTGAGTATTATCGAAGATTTATCCAGGAATTTTCTAAGATCTCTCTACCCTTGACGCAGCTCCTGAAGAAAGAAGCTAAGTTCGTGTGGGACGACATGTGCGAGAGCAGTTTTCAGATGTTGAAGGAACGTCTTACGACTGCTCCTATTTTGGCCTTACCTTCGGGTCAAGGTGGCTTCGTGATTTACACCGACGCTTCCGGGACAGGCTTGGGTTGCGTCTTAATGCAGAACGATAGAGTGATCGCCTATGCATCGCGCCAACTTAAAATACATGAGAAGAATTATCCGACTCATGATTTGGAGTTAGCAGCGGTGGTCTTCGCATTGAAGATATGGCAGCACTATTTGTATGGGGAGCAGTTCGAGGCTTTTACAGATCATAAGAGCCTAAAATATTTGTTCTCGCAGAAGGAGCTGAATATGAGGCAACGACGTTGGCTGGAATTCCTCAAGGATTACGACTTTACCTTGTCCTACCACCCGGGAAAAGCGAACGTTGTGGCCGACGCGCTGAGTCGCAAGTCTCCCAGCGTTTCCGTTAATTTGTTATTTGCGGGGTGGAAGCTGATCGAGGATCTGATATCGTGGGAACCGTTTGCAGTCACTCCAGTTTCGATCAGTCTTTCCAACATGGTAGCTCAACCTGAGCTATTATCTATGATCTTTGTTAGTCAAAAGATCGATGAGCGGTACGAAAAGCTGAAGGCTCTAGCGCAGCGGGCCGATACCCCCTTCCGTCTGAGTGAGGAAGGAGGTGTATGGCGTAAGGATCGTCTCTGGGTGCCAAAAGACCCTATTTTGAGAGATGAGATTCTCGCTGAAGCCCACAAGTCCAAGTACACGATTCACTCGGGCGGCACAAAGATGTTCAAAGATTTCCAGCGCAGATATTGGTGGAGTGGAATGAAGCGGGACGTAGCCGAGTACGTTTCGAAGTGCTTGACTTGCCAACAGGTTAAGATCGAGCACCAGCGACCAAGCGGAGTGATGCAGCAGATGGAGATTCCACAATGGAAGTGGGAGGACATCACGATGGACTTCATCGTCGGTTTGCCGAGGACGCGGAGGAAACACGATGCGATTTGGGTGATCGTGGATCGACTCACTAAATCGGCGCATTTCCTCCCTATTCGGCTCAGTCAGTCACTGGACAGCTTGGCAGACCTCTATGTCAGGGAGATTGTGAGATTGCACGGTGTTCCTGTGTCAATCATCTCCGATCGTGACCCGAGGTTCACCTCTAGGTTTTGGGGACAACTGCAGTTGGCCTTGGGCACAAAACTGAAATTCAACACCGTTTTCCACCCTCAGACCGACGGACAATCTGAACGCACGATTCAGACTTTGGAGGACATGCTGGGAGCATGCATGTTAGACTGGAAGGGAGAATGGGACTCTCATACCGAGTTGGCAGAATTCGCGTACAATAATAGTTATCATGCGAGTATCGGTATGGCCCCGTACGAAGCTTTGTACGGGAAGCCTTGTTGATCACCTGTTTACTGGGATGAGGTTGGTGAACGGATGTTAGATTCACCTATAGTGCTACAGCACTATACTCAGCAAGTGCAGATGATCAGGGAACGTTTGCGTACCGCACAGAGTCGGCAGAAGTGTTACGTCGATCGTCGACGTAGAGAGCTCGAGTTCTCAACAGTAGATATGGTTTTTGTTAAGGTATCTTCTACAAAGAGCGTTTTTCGTTTTGGGAAGAAAGGAAAGCTGAGTCCCCGGTTCGTCAGACCTTTTGAGATCCTGGATCGGATCGGTGAGGCGGCTTATCGTGTTGCGCTGCCTCCTCAGTACGCTCAGATCCACGACGTCTTCCACGTATCTATGCTGAGAAGATACGTTCACGACCCATCACACATCATTCATTATGATGATGTGGATATCCAAAAAGACTTGACATTCGAGGAAAGACCAGTGGCAATCGTTGACCGTCGAGACCAAGTGCTCAGATCGAAGACGATTTCTCTTGTAAAAGTACGTTGGCAACACCATGGAATAAATGAATGTACATGGGAGCCTGAGTCAGATATCGGGGAAAAATACCCTGACTTGTATTTTGACCAATGCATGAAATAAAAATTTCGCGGACGAAATTATTTTAAGGAGGGTAGGATATAACGGCAAAAAAAAAATGTTTTGATTCGGGCCAGATCCGGACCCGACCCGGACCACCTTCTCTCGCTGTCTTTTAAGACAGCGAGGCAGGCGGGAGGAGGGTTACGAAACCCTCCTCACCGCCCTTCCACCTCGACCCTCTCATCTCTCTCCTCGACACCCACCGCCTGTCGTCACCCTCGATTCGCCGGAGACCAGCGTCAGCCGATCGCCGTCGGCGACTCTCTCCGTCGCCGCCGCCGACCACCAGGTACGTTCTTCCTCCCCTTCTTCTCCCTCTTTCCGTCTCTCTCTCTCTCTCCCATTCCTTCCCCCTCGTTTCTTCGTTACACAGGGAGGGGAGGGCTGAGCCTCCTCCCTGCTTTCGTACGGCAGGAGAGGGGCGGAGCCCCCTCCCTACTTCCGTACGGCAGGGGAGGGGCCGAGCCCCTCTTCCCTGCTCTCTGCTACGGCAGGGGAGGGGTCGAGCCCCTCCTCCCTGCCCCTTTTTGTTGCGCCAGCTGGGGCCATCGGCCCCTGCCTTTCGTTTGCCAGCAGGGGCCTATGCCCTTGCCTTTCTTTTGTCAGCAGGGGCATAGGCCCCTGCCTTTCGTTTGCCAGCAGGGGCCTATGGCCCCTGCCTTTCTTTTGCGCCAGCAGGGGCCATCGGCCCCTGCCTTTCATTTGCCAGCAGGGGCCTATGGCCCCTGCCTTTCTTTTGTCAGCAGGGGCATAGGCCCCTGCCTTTCGTTTGCCAGCAGGGGCCTATGGCCCCTGCCTTTCTTTTGTCAGCAGGGGCATAGGCCCCTGCCTTTCGTTTGCCAGCAGGGGCATAGGCCCCTGCCTTTCGTTTGCCAGCAGGGGCTTATGGCCCCTGCCTTTCTTTTGTGAGCAGGGGCATAGGCCCCTGCCTTTCGTTTGCCAGCAGGGGCCATTGGCCCCTGCCTTTCTGTTTGCTAACAGGGGCCGATCCCCCCTGCCCCTTTGTGCGCGAGCCTATACCCTTGGTCGACAGACCCGGGGAATCTTTGGAAGCTACATCGTAATGGGGACAAATCATTACAATTGTTGATCTCCAGCGAGGAATTCCTAGTGAACGTGAGTCATCTGCTCGCATTGATTACATCCCTCTTTGGGCGGCAAGGCTCATTTGGCCCTGCCCCATCCTTTTTTTTTGAGTCATTTGGGACTATTGCCCCCAGCTCTATGTATTGGAGAAGTTGAGTCTTTCCCTTGCTTTTACTTTTGTCTGGGTTTGCATGTTAATATCGCATATTTGCAGCTACGACGGATCTCACTCGCGCTCCGCGACCCGAGCCGTCAATTGTGTATGTTCGCAGACGTTAGCAATGATCCGGCCTCCTCAGTCATTGGAGTTAGGGGAAAGGGGCTACAATAGTTAGCTCAACACTTATGGAGAAGTTGGATGCATCCGTGGCACTGCCTCCTTTGGGGAATCCTCTTTCGGCTAAAGCCGTCCCTTTGGAGCGGACTCAACTAGCTATTCGGGTTATTCAAAATACATAGAATAACAGACGCCCAAACTAGTCTCAGTTGTTTCTACGTTTTGCCTGCGCGTACCCGCAGGCTAGTAATATCGAAACATAAAGTCTGTTCACACTGGTTGTTGAGTAGTGAGACTCACTTGCACTCGCTTGCACCACTGACTCGCTTGCACTATTGACTCGCTTGCACTACCTATTCGTTTGCACTACTGATTCGCTTGCACTACTTACGCGTTTGCAATATTTACCTGCTTGCATTGCTTACCTGTTTAACTGCATATCTGCTTTAAACTGCGTAACCTACTGAATTAAATATACATAATTCAGTTTCCTTGTAGTCTCTCTTGTGCACCTACTAGTTTTTTGCGAAACTAACCCATACTATGGGTATAAGTGATGAATAGGTACTCCACGGGCGATGGCGCGATGGCAAGATGGCTTCAAGACTTTCTTCTTCCTGCTCTTAGTTCGCGTCCTGATGTTTTTGGGTCTTGTAACAGATTTTTCTTGGGACATCCGAATTTTGTACTTTTGGAACCTTCTTTTAATGAAAGTGCCTTTTTCAAGTAGCATGGGTTGTATGTTTTGGTTCTTCAGCTAACGTGCCCAAAGTGGTCAGCTTGCCTTTCTAAAATTAACAAAAGGATGATCTTCCGCTGATTTCATAAACCAACTCTGTAATAAAGAGATTCTTTTAGTCTCTTGCCTGTTTTCTGAAAGGTTCGAAAGTTTGAAATTTTGGGGCGTTACACTGTCAGGGTCGGCTGGGCTGGGTGACTTAGAAAAAAAAAAGGGTAAATAAGAGGATATATATATATATATATATATATATATATATATATATAAGGTGAGATATGTATAGGGTTTAAACATTTCTGTTAAACTCCTATGCTGCTGTTATGCTGTCCATCTTCGACAGGCTACACAGGCCGGACTGGGGACTGTGTACATGTTGTATGCTGTCCAGCTTTGACTCCTATGCTGCTGGGACTGTGTACACGCTGCCATAACCATCCGGGTGTTGGCTGGACATGGGATGAATGTTGAAGTACTGGCAAACACAAATTTTTCCTTAAGGCCTGTTAATGATAGATACTTACAAACATGCATTGATTGAATCAAGTCATGTAACAGTAAGCATGCACTTATTTAAAAATTTTGCATTTGACTATCACGTAGAATAGTAGTAGTTGTGTTGATATGCCTATGACTATTGTAAACAAACCCATTTCATTGTTGGCTACATAAACGTGAAAATACATATATGTTGATGTTTCTTTTAACGTAACAATGCATTTACCAGTGGGCATGCACATGATATGAACATATAGTGACATGCATATGTGACTCTTGTTAAGGTTTGCAACCAACATGAGTAGATACACAGTTGGAAAATAGGTATGCACATAAGGAAGCTCACTTAAAAGAAAGCATGCATCAACTTGAGTTGCATATAGGGAAATTCTGAAAATTTCTGTGGTTATGCTTATGGGTTGTGAGCTTGTAACTAACTTGAAAAATGTGCAAATTGAAAGTACAGGAATTACTTCACATACAATATGTTATGGTTTATGCATAATGTACATCGGTGATCAGAGTGAATTACCGAGGGCTTGGTAAACCCGAGTTGAGGGTTGCTTTTCCTTATTCCTGTCAATGCATTGCAAAGATCATGTTTCTCTAAAATTTCGTTTTATTGCACTGTTCTACATGTTTCCACGAGCCGAAGTCATGTGATGGCTCTTGCGAGATAGACGCGAGCTCTTATCTTTATTTTTGCATATGGTGTTGCAAAACTTAAGGAATTGATTTTTAATAAAAGATAATAATAAAGTACAGTGTAACATACCTTCTGGGATCACCCATCTGGAGAATGAGGATCTTAGAGATCCGGTCTTGGGGAGACTGTGAGGATACAAAACTCCGTGTGCTTAATTTGGTCCCCTGAACCCGATATTGAGGTTCCTTCTCCTGACCACGGTTTTAGGAAGAGTCCGCCACTTTACCTGGGGTAGTGTGTTTTGACACAACTGTTGTTTTTAGTACCAAGGAAGTGACACTTGTGGGCGTGGGGTGTCCCTTGTGTCCCCGACATTAGATGTGGGGGTCTAATGTTCTGAAGGTGATTCGGTCGAGGGCTAAGTTGGAACCCAGTAATAAAATACAAATTGTATGTTAAGCTATCCTGGGAACCTACTTGACCTCGGAGATTGTACCCGTTTGGTGTATCCGCGGGCCACGGTAATTAAAAAGAGAAACTTAAAGTGTATGCATTTAATAGGGCATGCATATGTAAACAAAAGGATTTAAATGAAAATTAATAAAAGGGTTCATGCATTGCAGAAGAATCTTGCAATTTCCTGTTATGCATTAGATCATGCATACTTTAATGGTTCCCTCAATCAATATATGATGGTGAGTGTGAAATGTTTATTTCTTGTTGCATGCTGAAGTTTTATTACTTGCTACTGTTTTACTGTCTTTGCATGCTTAACATTTATGATTGTTGCATGAATAAATTCCTAAATGCTATAAGCTGTCTTGTATATATTTTTCCTCAATTGTTGCATGATATCTTATCTTAACCCTTTACCTCATTTGTTTCATTAAGAAGTAGCTGTGCTCAGGATTTCGATTCTGACACCCTACTTATTTGGTTTTTAGCAGGAACAGGTGATCAGTGAAGTCGACAGCTACTGGAAGGGCGTGAGAGTCACACTGAGTTTTTGACAACTTCATATGTGGACATAGTGGCTCTTTCTTTTTGGTCTTTCAGTCTAGTGTTCTTTTCATTTACTTATTTCCGTCAATGGTTACGTTGCTTTCTGTTGAGTAGAACATTGTCCTTGAGATTAATTCTTAACTCTTGAATAAAGAAATTGGTTTGGTTTTTATGGATGATAATTGCAATTTCGTTTGTGGTGTTTGGCTATCCACTTGGAGTTGGAACTGTGAGGACCCTTGATCTCTGAGAAGTTTCCCGCACTGTTTAAAAAAAAAAATATGATTTTTTAAAGGTATGAATTGGGGTCGTTACATCTCAGAACGTCTATTACACTGTTCTTATTCATTATCTTTTTATTAAAAGTTAATTATTGAGTTTTGCAATTCAGCATGCAAAAGCAAAGGCAAAAGCTCGAACAATGCAAAATATTAATGTGATTTTTGTGATGCATTTAAAATAAATAAAGGAGCAAACCATAGCTTGAGGCCCACCCGACCCACGATGATTCCTTTCGATCATCGATGCACCATATGTAAAAACCATGAATAACATACCACAATGCATTACTTTTGAATGCTTCACAATGTCCATTCATGTATGCCCACTAAAAATGCGCATAAAGCAATGATAAGCATATGCATGTGCATGAGTTCACAATTTCATATTCATTGCATCATTCCCTTTGATTCGCATATTCATGTCAAATGCAAGATTTCATTTAGTATTTGTAGGCATGCTTTCCTGCAATACACACAACAACTATGTGAACACTCATGCAACCATTCGCATGTAGACATATTTCAATTCCATGTAGACTCACGCATAAGAAAACAACAAAGTGTTAACATTTTTAACTCAGCATAAGCTATCCATTTACATTAATTTCACTGATGCATGCCTAACAATATTCACATAACCTATGTATCTTGCTCACAATGTAAATGGACATGAACAAAATTACATAAACATAAATCAAATATGCTGCTAAACCATCAACATGTATGAATCAATTATGCACCTACACATGAGTAGTTACCTGTGTACAAAAATCAGCAACAACAATGCAAATTCTGGATTAACATAGGTATACATGAGGTGTTTGTAATGAGATATTGCAGAAATATAAAGAGTGCATACATGCACTTACAACAATGAATAAAAGAGACAATATCACAAGTCCACAAAGGGACAATACAAGCACAAGCCTTTAAGAAGGCAACAATATAAAAAGCCTCTTATTGAGAAGAGAGGAAGCTCTCAAAGATGAAAATATACAAGGGGTCCACCCCTATTTATACAAGAGGGAGAGAGGAAAAAGAATGGCCAAAAGGCCTCAAAAGGGGGCTCCCATAGCTTCGTTGGAGCCCCTTTTAGTCCTCAAAAGAAGGAAAAAAAAGAATTAAAAAAATAAAAATAAAAAATACATTTTATCAAAAAAACGAAAATAGTTGTTTCCTAAAACAACTAGGTGAAATTACAAAAATACCCCTATCGGGTATTGATGTAATATACAAAATGTATATATATATATATATATATATATATATATATATATATATATATATATATATATACATTTTAACACCCCCCCTCAAACTTTACGGAGAAATGACGGAAAGTTTGCCAAGAAGAAACATGAAGCGAGGAGTCGGAAGAGCTTTAGTGAAGAAGTCCGCCAACTGATATTCTGAAGTGACATATGGAAGAACAATAGTTCCTCGTAAGAATTCGTCACGAACATAGTGACAATCCATTTCGATATGTTTGGTACGCTCATGAAAAGTATGATTGCTCGCAATATAGATGACACTCTTGTTGTCGCAACACAGTTTTGAGGCTTCGGTAATATCAACTCCCATGTCTTTAAGCAGACTGCGAAGCCATACAAGTTCCATTGTCGTGGTTGCCATAGCCCGGTACTCAGCTTCAGTGGATGATAGTGAAACTTTCTGCTGCTTCTTGCATCGCCAGGCAATCAAAGAGTCCCCTAAAAAGACACAAAAACCAGTAGTTGAGACTCGATCATTGGGATTACCTTCCCAATCTGCATCAGTATAAGCAAGAAGATTCAAGGAAGAAGAGGAGGATAAAAATAACCCTTTATTGATGGTATTCCGAATGTAGTGGATGATTCGGAGAACAACACTCATATGCACAGTTGCAGGAGCATGCTGAAATTTGCTAACTGAGTGAACCGCATGAGTGATATCTGGTCTGGTGATGGTTAAATAGGTAAGAGACCCAATGAGTTGTCTGTAAGGTGTGGGATCTTCCAGAAGAACCCCATCCTCCAACCGTAATTTGGCATTAATAACCTCGGGAGTCTCTACTTTCTTATCATCAGAAATCCCAGACTTAGAACATATATCTGCAGCAAGCTTCATTTGTGACAAAATATATCCATTAGGAGAATATACAACTTCAATTCCAAGAAAATATCTGAGAAAACCTAAGTCAGACATATCAAAATTATTTTTTAACATATTTTTAACATTAGTAATACTATTTTAATCATTCCCAGTGATAATCATATCATCAACATAAAGCAACAAAATTACGATACTAGAACCTGCATGTTTAACAAAAAGAGCAGTGTCAGTATAACAAGGGTGAAATCCTAACTTTATCATGATATCACTAAAACGATCATACCAAGCCTTAGGAGCTTGTTTAAGACCATACAATGCTTTCAAAAGCCGAAGTGTTTGACCTTGCTTAATATTAATTCCGGGTGGCGGATCCATATAAACTTCTTCACATAAACTTCCATTTAAAAAACATTTTTTACGTCAAGTTGATAAATAGGCCATTTTTTGGTTGATGCGACAGCTATTAAGGTCCGTACACTGGTCATCCGAGCTACGGGAGCGAATGTTTCTTCGTAATCAATGCCATATTCTTGGGAGTATCCCTTAGCAACTAATCTAGCTTTATATCGTTCTAAAGAGCCATGGCTTTTAGTTTTAACTTTGAAGACCCAGCGACAACCAATAGTTTTTTTGTGTGAGGGTAGATTAACTATTTCCCAAGTATTGGCCTTTTTTAAAGCATTTAGTTCAACTTGTATTGCTTCAACCCAATGAGGTATAGATTTAGCTTGATTATAGTGAGCCAGTTCAAAATAAGAATATAGAGTTATTAAACATGCCCGATAGTTGGGAGCTAAGGAATCATAGGATACAAACCTATTTGGGGGTATCGATATTCTAGAAGAATGCCTAACTTGTGGTTCCTCAGTGGATGCAGAAATTTGAGAGTATTTTTCGAGGGCACTAATAGAATTTTCTTGATTTCTTCTTGAGTAAACATTTATATTGGTATCACTATCATGATCATTTATATTTGAATCACTATTATTTGAGGGTGATATGTCAAGAGGGGATACCTCACGAGTATCGTCTATGTTTTCAAGAAAATCTTCTTGTATGTCATCAATAAGATCATATAAGCATATATAATTAACTTCATTTGTTTCTTCTATTTTATCAAAACCGTTTTTTTCTTCTAGAAATGTTACATCTTTTGAAACATATAGTTTATCATTCTTAAAATCATAACATCTATACCCTTTTTGATTTTCACCATATCCTAGAAAAACACATTCAATTGCTTTTGGAGATAACTTATCCCTTTTATGTAATAGGACAAATAGGTTTAAATTTAGTTTGGGAACAACTCTTACTTTTGGAACACAAAAATTTTGAGAATCTTTAAAAGAGCCAATACTTAAAATTTTTAAAAAGGTTCCATCGGCCGTAGAGACACAAGAGTCCTTTGAATTTGTGCAAACATCAATAAGTGCATTTTCATGAGGGGTCATATGAAAAGAAGCTCCGGAGTCAAGGATCCAAGAATATGTACCGGGTGATGATGTTGAAGCAATAGCCGCACCCGATGTGGAGGAAGAAACTTTTAGCATTTGTTGGAGAGCCATAGATATTTGTCTAAGAGTTTCTTTGATGTCATTGTTCTTGCCTTCATCTTCTTTGGTGGTGGTTTCTTCAAGAGAGGCCACTTTAGGCTTGAAGGTTCCAATAAGCTTTGGACAAGTGGGTTTAATGTGACCCGGCTCATTGCAATAATGACAATCATTTTTCTTCCTCCATCGTAGTTTCCTTGTTTCCCAAAATGAGGAGGCCTATAGGTTCTAACATTGTTACCCGGTTTTGATACGGCAAGGACTTCATCAACATGTTTACTCATGCCAAGCCTTGTCTCCTCTTGAGTGATTTCAGCAATAGCATCCTCAATAGGAGGAAAAATAGATCTATGGAGAAGTGAGGATCTCACTTGCTCAAATTCGGGACGTAGCCCAAAAAGGAATTGAAACAATCGCTCTTGTTCCATTTGTTTTTGCCTTAAATCAATATCTTCCATAGAAACCCATTTTGGCTCCAGAAGAGCCAATTCATCCCATAGTGGGTTTAGGACACTATAATAATCTTGAATGCTAGAATCACCTTGCTTGGTGGTTCTAATCTTTTCTTGCAAGAAGTATGCTCTTGCAAGATCCTTTTGGGTATACATACCCTTCATAAAGGACCAAGCCTCATTGGCTCTACGAAATTTAGCTATATTAGCACATACATTGTTCATAAACCACGCAAGGATTTTTGCGTGATTGCTTTCCCAATCTTCCACTTCTTTTTGATGATTTTCAATGCCTTTGAGGCGAGCATCTCCTTCAAGAGCCTTTTCTTGACCTTCTTCTTCCTTCGTGAGCATAAGCTTAGGTTCCGGAACGGTACCCATGACAAAGCCCCAAAGCTTCTTTTCTTTGAAATTATTTTCCATTGCCGATGCCCATATCATATAATTCTTTTCATTGAGCTTGAAAGATAGGTCAATCTTTGCCTCCATGATGTTGCCAAGAAGTGAGAAGATATCCACTAAATATGAGATACACGAACCACACCTTTCTTTCAAGAATCGAGTGGCTCTGATACCATGTAATGAGATATTGCAGAAATATAAAGAGTGCATACATGCACTTACAACAATGAATAAAAGAGACAATATCACAAGTCCACAAAGGGACAATACAAGCACAAGCCTTTAAGAAGGCAACAATATAAAAAGCCTCTTATTGAGAAGAGAGGAAGCTCTCAAAGATGAAAATATACAAGGGGTTCACCCCTATTTATACAAGAGGGAGAGAGGAAAAGGAATGGCCAAAAGGCCTCAAAAGGAGAGCCAAAAGGGGGCTCCCATAGAGTCGTTGGGAGCCCCCAACGGTCACATTTGTGACCGTTGGGGGCTCCAACGACTCTAGGGTTGGAGCCCCTTTTAGTCCTCAAAAGAAGGAAAAAAAAGAATTAAAAAAATAAAAATAAAAAATACATTTTATCAAAAAAACGAAAATAGTTGTTTCCTAAAACAACTAGGTGAAATTACAAAAATACCCCTATCGGGTATTGATGTAATATACAAAATGTATATATATATATTATACATTTTAACAGTATTTCCCCCTTTTTTTTGTTTTTTTCTTTGTAAGTCAAACATGTCAGCGTTGGGCTCGACTCTAACCCAGCCGAGCTGAGTTGACTTTGTAAAACCCATGAAAAAAAAAATTATCGGACCTGGGTCGAGTCGGGACCCGACCCAGGCCCGCCCTCGTTGGGGTTTTAAAATCCGACGCAGGGTGAGGGCAAAACCCTCCCCTGTGCGCCGCACCTCACCCGCGCCGCTCCACCCTTTCGGCAGGATAAGGAAACCCCTTGAGGGTTTCCCCGGATCTCGCCCCTCCCCGAGCTCTTTAAGAGCGTTGTGGGTGGAGGATCGATGCACCGCCCCCCTTCTCGTTCCCTACGGGCGACAGCCTCGCCGACAACCCCGATCGCACCTCCCTCTCGAGCCCTCCCCGTGCCCTGCGCACGACAGCACCGCCGACGCCTCCTCCCCTCTGATCCGATAGCTGCCGCCGCTGCCACCATCGTCGTCGATTCTCTCCCAGGTGGCGGGTTCCTGTCAGAGCTCACCGCAGCCAACCCGAGCCCTTTCGCCGGCGTCCTAACCTCGCAACCCTCGTCTCTCTCTCGTTGCGATTTTCGGCAACCCCCAATCACGTGCTGGTTCCTTCTCTGGTAGGCCACCGGTGACTACCATCCCCTCTCGTTCATCACTGTTACCGCTGCCTTCTCGACGACCCTCAGGTAAACCGATCTCTCGCCCTCTCTCGTTCCCTCGCTTTGCTCCCCTCTCTCTAGGATCTATCCGGCGACAGCGTCGCCGATCTCCTTGCACCCCCCGACCCTTGCTCCTTCTCCTTGGGTTCTCACCCTCGGCCTTCCTATTGCGAGCTTGGGGATGAGCTTGACCTGACAGACCGAGCCTCGATCCTCCTTTTGTGAGCCAAGGAGGGGCTCGACCTGACGAGCAGGGACTATCCCTGCTCATTCCCTTTCCCTTCTTTTTCAGACCAGCCGGTAGGGGCGATGCCTTGTCGTCGTCCTCTTTCCGGTCGGCAGGCAGGGGTGACACCCCTGTCACCCCCTCCTGCCTTTTTGCCTACCCTCGTTTTGCTCAGGCAGGGGCTTTGCCCTTGCCTACTAGTTTTCCAATGGGGGGGGGTGCCCTAGCGCACATTTCCGGTAGGCAGGGGAAGAGCCCTGCCTCCTCGTATTGTCGTCAGACAGAGGCCTTGCCCTTGCTGATTCGTTGGTCCAGCACGGGTTTTTCCCCCTCCCGCCTTTACCTTTTTGTTGTCGTGCAGGGGCCTTACCCTTGCCGATGTGCTTTTTCGGCAGGGGTGTAGCCTTGCCTCCGCCGCCTCTTTCCTAGCAGGGGCTATGTATGTGCCTCTGCAGTTCCTGCAAGCAAGAAGCGAGTCCCACCTTTGCCCCTTCTTCTATTCCTCTATTATTTGGCAGTCAGGGATGTAGCCCTGCCCTATTTGGGGGTCTCAACCCCCTTTCTTCTTTTTAAAATGTTAAGCATGATGCTCACTTTTTGCCTTTCGCAGCTCACGCAACGGATCTCGCTCACACCCACAATCGAGACATTGATTGCTTACACTCGGAGTCAGGTGTAACCTCCAAGGTAGGGGAAAGTTGCGCAAAAAGGGCAGTAGATGAACTGAATTAAGTTGAAATAATTAAGTCATTCTAGAGATGCCTAATCGTACTTTATTTCCTTTATGTACTTCTCTGCTTTGCGTATTTAACTGCCTGCACGCTTATTGGTTGAGATATGGTTTCGTACCTCATGCATTATTTACATATTTACATATTTACTTGCTTGTTTAGATATTTGATCGATGTACAAATTTGTACCTCGTGCATTTTACTTATACATCTTTCGCTTGAGGTGTGATTTTTGCATATCGAGTATTGCTTAGTACTTTGCTATCACACTATAATGTTCCCATGCTCATAGTTATTGTATACAAGTCGATGCAACCTTTTATATATCCTGTTTTTGTTAATTTTCGAAGGATGCGAGTTGCGTAACAGTTCCTCCTGAAAGGATTCCTTATACGAATCCAGTTTTCAGATGCACCATTTTGCAAAAGCGAAAATTGGAAGTCTTGCAGGTTGCGAAAGTGCAACTAAGTTTTTCAAGACAATACTTTCGAATAAAATGTTTTATAACTCTAATTTGATATTTTAATATGATTCAAAAACTCTGAAAAGGGTCACAACTTATCAAGGGTGCAACCTTGCAATGCAAGCTCGAAGGTTTTGGGAGTTTCAATATATATCAAGCAAGTCTCTCAAATTGTCGTGTCTTTGGAGAACGAAAGCTAGACCCGCAACGATCTCTTGCATGCAATGTTGTATTGTCACTTCAAAAGAGTGATTCGAGGCAAATCTCGTATCGTGCAACATGCCATTATGTTAATATAAATTAAAAGACTTGATCTTATGAAACAGAGTAATTATTGTATCACTTCTCTTATAAAGGATAAATGTTGGGGTTTCTTTTGAGAAACCGTTTCTCCCTTTTATCGTAGTGGTACCTTTTAATAGGTATGGCCGTACCTTTGGACATGTACGTCACATTGGTGTTACGATGATCGGATGAGAGGTATATGGTAACCTCAAAACGTGTTTTGGCATCTTGTTGCAATCATGTAATGTTGATGATCGCCTAACAGGCAAGAGGCTCGTGAGGGTCTAAAGGACCAGAGCATGACAAATATGAAATTGAATGATTATACTGTGTACTTTTACAATGCAGATGTGTTGGGGATTTCATATGAGAAATCCATTCTCCTCTCATCGTGATTGTACTTTTGAACATGTACGTTGTGTATTACGATGAGGGGTCCATGTTTACCTCGAACGTGCAATGGCGCGTATAACACACATAATAGTGACGGTTTCGCCTTCACAGGCAAGATGCTCGAGTGGGTCGAAAGACCAGAGCATGTAGAACGGGGCGGCGGTTAAAAAACCCCTGTCGTGCTCGTTCGACATGGTTCATCAAGAGAGAGGATGGATGGTACAAAACTCCGATGGACAGGTCCTTTAATGACAGTTACGGGCAAAAGACTCGGATTCCTCAGTCATCGGAGTTAGGGGAAATGGGCTACAAATGGTAGCTTACAGTTGGATGCATCCACAGACCACCTATGCCTTTGGGGATTTACTCTCTTGGTCACTGGCCATCCCCTTAGGAGCGGACTCAGTCAGCCATCCGGGTTATCTAAAACACATAGCATAATAAACTCCTGGACTGGTCTCGACTATTTCTATGTTTCGTGCCTTGCGCGTACCCGCCTGGCCAGCTAATATCGAAATATAAGATAAACTATTCACATTATTAAAATATGCCACGCTGGTTGTAGCGTTACACTAGTTCCTTGTTTATAATAACTGGCTGCTCGTGCTAGTTAAATGCTTATGATAATAGCATTATGCTAGTTGCAATATGACACTTGTGACATGCTTTACTACTTGGTCAAACTATCCTGGCTTGTCAATGTGATTGCTTACAGCTCGTAACCTACGAACTGTTTATAACTAAGACTAATGGAGTTGCCTGTCTTATTAGTTGCTTACAACTTCTGGTTAGTATAACTATTGTTGTATGATTGCTTATCGAGTGCAACTTATAGACTCTTTGTCGTGCAATTTCTTGCACCTTATGAGTGAGGTAGTTACTTGCCGTAAAATTTTGTAAACTTTTAATTGTTTGCATATTCAAATATTCATGTTAGAAATGCTTACTCATTTGCATAGTCTATTGCACCTGCCAAATATAACTCATAATTTATTTTAATTGCTTATTTCAGTTCTATATTGACTCTCTTGTGCACCTACCAGTTTTTCGTGAAACTGACCCATTGATGGGCAGGTGATGTACATGTGATACAGCTTGCGATGACACGATGACATGATGAGATCAAGATGAAGCTCTTTCCCTGACGTTTCGCTCCTGAGGATATATTAGTAAATTTGGTATAAAGTGTCTTTCAAAATTTCTCTTTTAAATAAACCTTGAGTTACTAAAGTTGTTATACTAAACTTCTTTTTTGTTTCAATAAATATAATGAGTTGCAAATTTGATGTACAAATTCTCAATTATTGAAACTGCATTATGAAACCATTTGATTTCAATGGTTATGCGAAATTCGACAAAAGAAAGTTTACGCTGTAATGCGCTCAAGGTCCATTGACTTGTTTTGAAAAAACATCATTTTCCGCTAAAGTACTATTTAAACTCTGATAATCGTATGATTTCAAAGCTTTCTAAACTATTCTAAAAGTTACAAGTCCTGGATTTTTTGGGCATTACAGACTGGGTGACCTGGACAGACCCCCATACCAGCCCAGCTACTCGGCTGGACTGTCCCTGGCAGGTCCCAGCCTGCTCCAGTCCAGCCGAGTGGCTGGACTGGGCTTGATGGTGTAACGCCCCGAAATTTCTTAACTTGACAAGTAAAGTTTTATGAGGGAATTCCCTGAAAGCTTGAACTCTGTTGTTCTGAAAACCCTTCAAAAAGTATCTTTCTATTTTGAAAATCAAGTTTTTGCAAATCTCAGGCACGTTAGCTCGGCAATCCAAACATGACCACGACGATAAATAGCAGACAGCTGAAAAGAGTACTATATTCTTAATAAAAAGTCACTGTACAAGGAAAATCAACAGGAGGCCCGACCTCCAGGTTAAAACAAAAACCCAAAACTCAAAACCCTGCAACGATAGCCAGAAGTCTGGATGGAAAAGTATAGCCTCGAGCCACATCGCATGCACCGTTGACTGGCTGTCGCCGCTACTCATCACCTGCCCATAAAATGGGTCAGTCTTGCGAAAAACTAGTAGGAGTGTAAAAAAAACAAGAACTAGTAGGTAAAGCAGTTAAGCATACCACAACAGCAACAATGAGAAAAGATATACTACACAAGAAAACTTACCAGTATGCCAGCACGTAATACCACAAGTATGCAAAAACAACAACCGAAGGGTGATCATGCTTAATTTGGTTATCACTTGTTAATCGACCATGTGGGTACGTACATGGCACACGAGCCGAAACAGTCGAGACCAATCCGAGGGTTCATTATGCCATGTATCTTAAAATACCTTGGTTGACTGACTGAATCCTATCCTAAGGGGACGACCGGTGGTCGAGAGAGCAAGCCCCCAAAGGCCCAGTAGGGATGCATCCAACTTCTGCAGAAGTGTTAGGCTATCTAGTGCAGCCTCTTTCCCCTAACCTCCGATGACCGGGGAAGCCGAGTCTTTTGCCCGTAAATAGCCATTAATGGCCTGTCCATCGGAGTTGGTACCCTTCGTCCTCTCTCTTGGCGAAGCTGAGTCGAATTGAGTGCGACAGGGGTTTCTTAACCGCCGCCTCATTCTTCATGCTCTGATCCATTAGACCCAAACCCAAATGAACATCTTGCCTGTGAAGGCGCCTGGGATCCTTTAGGTGTATTCTCAATCAGTATAATTGCACAATCGAGGTCTAATCTGCCTCATGGTACTCCTTGCACTGTGCCAACTATATTAGCGCTGCAATAGTACCCAAAAACCAAACGTTTGCCCAAATTCAAGAAACAACAACCCTTCGTGCAACGAGGGTCTTGTCTCGAGTTAGGAAAACCAGTATCTCATTTCGTAACTCACTGCAGAGTTCGAACGTTGATACTCACGCTCTTACGCAGGGCTAAGTTCTGCTGTTGAAGCCTACCAATCCACGGCAGGGTTGAGACTACGACAATAAAAAGAAGAAACATATATATGTGTGAAATAGCAGAAGCAACAACAAATGAAATCAACAGGGACCAAGATCGCGAAACCGCATCCTAGAAGTAAAAGACAAGAAAGGAAAGTGCAAAAAGAAAAGCCTTGGCACATATAGCGCGACAGCAACGAAAAATAAAGTGCAGAAAGGAAACGGGACCAGGATCGTGAAACCGCGTCCTAGAAGTAAAAGACAATAAAGAAAGGTACACAAAAAGAAAATCCTTGGCACATATAGTGCGACGACAATGATAAGTAAAGTGCATGAAAAGTAAAGTGCAGGAAAGGACGTACATATATACTATATGTAAATGTTTTAATTTATTGGTTAAGTCCTTTGTTTTTAGCAGTTCATTGTTCATGTTCCTTTTTACGCAAACCCCTACCTAGAAGGGGTGTGATGGTCTATACGCTTGCGAGGGTAAGTGATCACTGTCTCGGGCCACGTAGCACGAGAAGACTCTGTGGTGCAACCTGTAAAGCTACAAGAGGTCAATACGCCATAACTCTACGAGGAACGGGTCCGGTAAGACTTGTAGTGGTACCAGACCCCAGAAACTAGGGAACAGAGGCAGCAAGGCAGGGGAGGGAGCGGAGGCTCCTTGCCAAAACCACCTCAAAAGGAAACAGGGCAGGGGGCAGAACCCCCTCCTGACGGGAAGCAAAAAGGAGAGCAGGGGGAGCTTCGCCCCCTGCTGGAAAGCACAAGCCAGGGGGCAAAGCCCCCTGCCGAGGAGCACAGGAAGACAGGGGCTCGCCCCTTGCCAGAAAAAGTAAGGCAGGGGGCGAAACCTCCTGCCGCAACACAAAAGAAGGTAGGGGGCCCACCCCCTGTCGGGAAGGCATAGGAAGCTCGCCCCCCTGCCTGAAATCATAAGGCGGGGGGGGGGCTCGCCCCCTGCCGGAAGACACAAGGCAGGGGGGTGAAACCCTTTGCCAGAAAACCCAAGAAGGCAGGGGGCTCGCCCCCTGCCGAAAAACACAAGAGGGCAGGGGGCTCGCCCCTTGCCGGAAAACACAAGGCAGCCCCCTCCCCTACCAAACAACACAAGGCAGGGGGCTCGCCCCCCCTGTCGTAAAGCACAAGGCAAAGGGGGCTCGCCCCCTGTCGGAAATCGCAAGGCAGGGGGGGCGAAACCCCCCTGCCTGAAGCCACCAAAAGGCAGGGGGATTGCCCCCAGCCGGAAATTGCAAGGCAGGGGGGGCGAAACCCCCATGCCGGAAGCCACCCCCCCCTCCTGTCGAGGCCGCAGGCGGAGGGGTTCGCTCCCCCCTCTCATGCGGGAAACAGGAAGACGAGGGAGAGGGGGACTCACCTGGAGGTCTCCGACGGAGGTGGGTAGCGGGCGTCGACAGGTGGCAGGGACGGCGACGGCTGGAAGGAGGTGGGGGAAAATCCGGGCGTCGGGGAGAGGATAGGCGACAGGGAGGGGAGAGCATTCGATGCTTCCCCCCCCCTGTTTCATTTATAAGCAGGAAAAGGGGGAGCGGGCGCCGCTCGGTAGGCCCTTACGGCCTACCGATAGCTATCCTCTCATGGGGCTCGGATCCGGATCCGACCCGGGTCCAGGATGATTAATTTTTTTTTCTAGTTATTACAGATGGGGCCCAATCAAAGCCTAGGGCTGTCAAGCCAGCCCCCGACTTGACTGTCGATACACAGGCCCCAACTCGGGCTTGTGTGGGAGGCTATGCCACGGCCTGGCAGTCAGCCAAGGTCCACTTGGCTGGCTGCCAGTCAGCCCAAAACCCACACAAAAAGTTTAATCTTTTTTTTTTAAAACAGCCTGCTGCCCAACAGGCCTGGTTTCTGCCAGCCTGGTTGGCCCAGCAGGTCCATTGAATCCCAGTCTGGCCCGTGTTGGCCAGACCGTTGGCTAAACAGAAACTTTCTGATTCTTTTTTTTTTTTGAAAGTTTACACCCAGCCGACCCAGTCGGCTGGGCGTGACAGGGTATTGTAAGGCCCAGGCTGGGCCTGTGCACCACTCGCCACAGGCTGCCAGCCATCCCCAAACCACTTTTTTTTTTTCCAAATTTTAAAGATAACCCCCCCCCCCCCCCCCCTTTTTTTTTTGCAGGGCCCTCAAGGCTGCTGGGCTCCAAGGGCCTAACAGGCCAGGCCACTGAATAAATTCAGCTGGGCCTATGGCCTGTCAAAGTATGATCAAAGCAGGCCACACTTGCAGCCCCAAGCCACTAGCAGGCTGCCCAGCCGAGCTCGCTCGGCTGGGCCTTGCTGCACAGTCCAAGCATGTTATATAAAAAAAATACATCAGCACAGGGTCCATAAAAATATTTTTCATAAGTAGACAAAAGAAACGCATGCTGTTAAACCTGTATTATGTATGCACATTCAAATTTAGGGACCCCTGTATGCACTTAGTGTAAGATAGCGTTTTTTTGGTCCTTAGTCAATTCATGAGATTTTCGAAATTTGGCTAAGTCCGGTAGAAAAATCGTTTGAGGCTTGATTTTTAGACCAATGTCTTTGAGTCTAGGCTTAACCCAGGTCTCGTCGACAAGGTCAAGGCGAGCCAATCAAAACATAGTAAAGAGTTTTAAATTCGACTTTTAAATACAAGCAAAATTCGGTATAATTTCAGACAAAATTCAGAATTTTATATGCTTGTCATATGTCGTTGGATGCGTCTCGGAATTCTGAGCGCAACGATACTTTATTTTCCACGTTTTGGGCAACGGTTGGCCCGAAAATCACGTTTTTTGCAAAAAAAGCCCAGTTTGGATCTTGGATCCGAATTTGGATCGGATCGGATCTGATGGGTTTGACCCAAATTAATATAGATCTGGACTCTTATCCAGACCCATATTAATCTGGTTTTGGTTCTAGCCGAAATCCATTTGGATTTTTAGAGTTGGATTTGGATCTTGGATTCGGATCCAAATCCATGTCCAACAAAATTATAACTTTAAATTCAGTTAGTGGCTTTAAATTGAAGTTATTTTCATAAAAAAGTCTTCCTAGTCAATATGACCAATTTTGAAAGCTTTTAAATATTTAAGAATTAATAAATTCAAAAAAATAAATTATTTAATTTATTAATTTTTATTAATTTCGGGGTGGAGGTTAAGGAGGATTAGGGTTTAGGTGAGATAAGCCTCTTGCTTAACTAAAAAGGAGGCTAAAGACCTTCCAAGAATATGAGAAAGTCAAAAAGTCAACAAAGAGGAAGTTAAAATTTTTTGGAAACCTCCCTTAGAGAGAGTCCCACTTTTGGCAACTCTCTCTAAGAGAGATTGCTGGAGATAGGGGGGCGTCACCCCCTCTCTCTCTTCTTTTATTTAAAAGAGAGAGAGAGAGAGAGAGAGAGAGAGAGAGAGAGAGAGAGAGAGAGAGAGAGAGGTTTGGAAGTCATTAATCCTCAGCCCAAAGCTTGTTCCACCATTGATTTCGTGTTGTTCATCAAAGGTACGGGTATTTCTTGCTGAACCGGATGAGAAATCGGGTGGAGATGGATTTCAGACATGTTTTTGATGAAACAGACCAGCCGAACCAGGTTCGGCTGGCCTGTCAGGTCGTGCCCCTGGTTGTAGGCCCAGCCGAGTGATCTGCTGGGCATGACTTTTAAAAAAAAAAAACTGTTTTCTTTTGGGTTCGGCTGTTGGCTGGCTGGCAGCCAGCCGAGTGGCACTCGCCTGACTGCCAGCTGCTGGCCGAGCCGACAGGCCCAGCCAAGTGATCGGCTGGGTGCGGTGCTGGTTTTGGCAGGGCCGTGGCAGGCCCAGCCGACCCAGTCGGCTGGGTGCTGGCTTGTGATACAGGTAATACAAAAAAAAATTTAATAAATAAAGTTTTTCTTTTTGTTGTACTGTTAGGTCTGACAGCATACATGGGCCCGGATCGGGCCTGTGCATATGCTGCCAGACCCAGCCGACAGGGTCGGCTGGGTATGGGTTGAAACAAAAGAAAAATATATATATATATATATATATATATATATATATATATATATGTATGTATATATATATATAATAAAAATATTTTTTATGCATATAGGGTTGGGCTGGATGTCAGACCAGCCATCCTGGCTCGGTTGGCCTGACAGGCCGAGCCTGGGTGCCAGGTGAGCCAGCCGGGTGTCGGCTGGGCATGGGTTGTTTGGTAAAAAAAAAAAATGTATAATACTAGCCCACAAACATTTTTTTTCTTTATATATATCCATGAATATGCCTGTACTGTTGACTGTTATGTTTCCTATTTATATATTCATCTCTGATTTCGTTGAAGCATTGACAGGCATGTGAATATGCATGTGTCATACCATCATACCCTATTGTCAGATGTAAATATCCTCTGCAATTCTGAAAATTTCATTGAAGTATAGGGATATGATGATGTTATCCTTTATTGAAAAAAAAATATATATATGATTGTATAATACTCCCAACGGTTTTGAATTTGGTTTTTATCACTTAATGACTGGGTTTTACAAACTGTTATCAGTCATACACAGATACAGCCACAGTGGCTGACCTGTGTATGTGCTGATAGGGCCAGCCGACAGGGTCGGCTGGACTGGTTTGACTAGCCAGCCAATAGGCTGTTTGGTCCGGGGCTGACATACCCAACCAACAGCTCAAACATGTGCTGAATTATATGTTTTGACAGAAGGAAATATGAATCTTATACATGCAGAATTTTATTTTTATGTACATTATTGTAGTTGTGCAATTAAAACGTGTGGATGTTGTGTTGTCATGCATTGCCAGGTCATTGATGTTTTATATTTAATACGAGCATGTGCACTTGATGGGAATATGTACTTGCATGTGCACAGAGACACTCAAGGGAGTATGCATTGGCATGGATATATGTAAGTTGATGCAAGATTTCACAGGGCAAAGATGCATATGAATTAAGCACTTTCATGCTTATGAATAGTTTTGCTTTGCGTGTACATTTGGAACATGAGTCTTGTATGATAAATGACACAATGCTTGGTTTTGGCATGCGATGCATCGATGGTCTAAATGAACCATCGGCCTGGAGAGTCGTGAGTTTGGTTGTTTTTCTTAAATATTTAATTGTATCGCTTAAAATCACACTTGTTAGTACTGCACTGTTCTGGTTGTCCTCACGAGCGGGAATCCCGTGATGGTTCTCGCAGGGGTGGATGCGAGCTTTTGCATACTGAATTGCAAACCTCAAATAATGACTTTTAATAACAGACACTAATTAAGAACAATGTAATATACGTTCTGAGATCTCTCATCGAAAGAAAGAGAATCTTAGATATCCGGTCTTGGGTAGACTGTGAAGATACAAAAACTCTGTGGGCTTTATTTTGTCCCCTGAACCTGATATTGAGGTTCCTTCTCCTGACCTTGGTTTTAGGGAGAGTCTGCCGCTTGACCTGGGGGTGGTGTGTTTGATACAACTGTTGTTTTGGTACTAAGGAAGTAACACTTGTGGGCGTGAGGTGTCTCTTGTGTCCCAACATTAGATGTGAATGTTTAATGTTCCGAAGGTGATTCGGTCGAGGACTGAGTTTGGGACCCAGTAAATAAAATACAACTTGTGTGCTAAACTGCCTTGAGAACCTAACTTAACCTCAGGGATTGTACCCGTTTGGTGTATCCACGGGCAATGGTAATTAAAAAGAGGAACTTAAAGTTGTATACATTTAATTGGGCATGCATATGAAAAAGAAAAACTTAAATGAAAGATAATAAAAGGATTCATGCATTGCACATACATCATGCATTTTCCTGCTATGCATTAGATCATGCATATTTTAATTGTTCTCTCAACCATTACATGATGGTGAGTGTGTGATGTTTACTTCCTATTGCATGTTTAAGGTTTATTACTCGCTACTGCTTTAATGTTTGTGCATGCTTAGCACTTGTAACTGTTGTAAGGAAAATTTCTTAAATGCTATAAATTGTCGTATTTGCATTTTTCTCAAATTATTGTATATCTTATCTTAATCATTTGTCTTATCTGTTTCATAAAGAAGTAACTATGCTCAGGATTTCGATTCTGACACCTTACTTTATTGGTTTTTCGCAGGGACAGGTGATCAATGAAGTGGGCAGCTCTTGGAAGGGCACGAGAGTCACATTTGGTTTTTGATGGCTTCACTTGCGGACATAGTGTCTCTTCTTTTCGTTTTTTTAGTTTTGTTGTTTCTTTCAGTTCTTTTGTTTCAGTTAGTTGCTATTTTATTTTCTGTTGTGTAGAACATTGTCTCTAGAGTTAGATTTTGATTCATAAATAAAGAAGTTTGCTTTGGTTCTTGTGGATGATAAATGTAAGCCCCTTTGTAGTGTTTGGCTATCCAATTGGAATTGGAACTGTGAGGACGTTGGGTTTCTAGGAAGTTTTCCGCAATGGTTAAAAAAAAAAAATTCTGTATTTTTCAAGAGGTATGAGTTGGGGTCGTTACACTTAGGTGCATACATAACTTCAAACGTATGCACTATGCATGATCAACACTAATATGCATATATAAGCATACGAACGACTCCAATAAAGTATTGGGATTCACCAACCGAGACTCAAATTCAAAAAAGTAAAATATTGTTGCACTCAGAATTTCGAGACGCATCCAACGATATATTACATGAATAGTAAATTCCGAATTTCGTCCGAAAATAACCTGAATTTTGCTCGAATTTAAAAGTCGAAAATAAAACTCTTTATCTCGTTTCGATTGGCTCGTTACAACCTTGTCGATGGGACCTGGGCCAAGCCCGGACTCAAAGACATCATTCTAAAAATTGAGCCTCAAACGATTTTTCTCCCAGACTTAAGTGTGAAAATACGCGATATTACAAGTTGCCTCCCATCTTTCAAGACATATAGAAAGCTACTCGAGCCCCAACCCTGATAAAAATCAATCTGATTGCACTTACCCCTTCCCTTGCATCTTGAGCAACCAAATCCATGATGAGATGCCGTTTCCCATACCCTTCTTCTTTCAACTGTCAATCCAGAAGCAATGAAGCCATCCGTTTTGAAGCTCGTCCATAGATGATTTTAACTCCTTTCATCATGCATTTCTACAGTAACGAGTCTCCTACACACTTTTTTGAAGTCTCAAGTTTTCTTTTTCGTTTCCAGATTTGCGTATGGTCAACTTAAACATTGTCTGATTAGTTGCCATATTTTGAGTAAGGATTATTCTATGATTTAATGAATTCAGCAATGCTGATTTTCTTTTTTCCTTTTCTTTTTACCTGAAAAATCATTTCCTAAAGAGCCACCATCTCTTAGGTCTGCTTCCTGATATGCTGAGTTGAGGCTGGAGAATTTTCTTTTCCAATTTCGTTATTACTGTAATCTGCTTGGTCAATGGTCAAGTGCTTGTAAAAACAATGGCTCTTAAAATGTTAAGCAGCAGCTTGTCTATGTTGACCTTATACTTGAGTGTAGCATAAGATATTGATCTGATATGCCTGCATTTGGAATTTTGGAGACTAATTGAGCTACTCGTAAATCTGTATGATAGCTGATGTGTTTGCCCATGTATATAACCCTGGAAAGAACTTGCTATTGCCAAGCTAATAAGAAAAGTACACATAAAATTTGCTAGATAACGATGTTTTTATTTCTCTTTTCTTTTAGGGGTATGGCAGGTCACTGTGGTTAATGCATGGATTTTTTAGAGCCAATGGAAGTTGTGGATATGTTAAAAAACCTGATTTTCTGATGAAGAATGGCCCTGATAGTAAGGTTTTTGACCCTCAAGCGAAGCTCCCAGTGAAGAAAACCTTGAAGGTAAATTTCATCCAGCTCAGAGTTATTGTTAGTCCATCAATTTTCTTTCTATAATTTTCTTGTACTTCTGTAATTGCGTTCATGTTATTGAGCAGGTGAAGGTGTATATGGGGGATGGATGGCACTTGGATTTCAAGAAAACACACTTTGATACATACTCCCCACCGGATTTCTATGCAAGGGTATGATTTTTTCTAAAGTTATGGTCCTTCCTTTCTTCACTTTAGCGGTCGGGGTAGAGCAACTACTTTTTCCATGTTTTGACATGATATTAAAAACAAAGGAAAATATAAAACGGAAAGCCTTTGCAGTTTTAGGAGGATGTGGCACCCATCATCATGCTTGTGAACATTTGGCAAAGTCTTGAACATGCTTAGTAGAGTCACGCCATTCTAACCAAAGGTTCTCAGGCTTTGGATCCTGCTGGTGGCTATTCCCCAAGACTATCATGAAAAAGCAAAAAACTAAAGAAAACACTTTGATGCTATAGCAAATATTTTTCAGAGGCCAATGAACTGATCTCCTTTATGAAATATGATTGATACAAATCTTCTCCAGTTTCTTTTTTCCCCTTCTTTTTTTTTCCCTCCTCCAGGATAGAGTTTAGTGGAAAAGTTGGATACTAGTAACAAGTAGAGTGTAAGTGAAAAGATGACTGTAATAAATAGAGGAAAAACAGAAAAATGTTTTCCAGTTTGCAGATTGTGGAATAGCACAACTACAAGTGCTGAATTTTTTTTCTCTGTTTCATCACACTTTCCTCTTACTGCTAAGGTTCATTTGAATGCCTTGGATCTCAGACCCAAGGATAGGATCGGATTTGTCATGGGCCCCATGTCCAATCATGTTTTATGCAAACAAGGGACCAGAAATACTCGGACTCAAGATCCAGGAAGGGCCTTTGATCATAGAATTTCTGGCTCCATCCCTCAAAATCCCCAATTCTTACTCCTCTTCACGCCCTTGGTTTTCATTTCTGTTCGCTACTCCCTTGCCTCAAACTGAGGATCAGTGATCCTATTGTCATAGAATCCCCACGGACCTCAGATCAGAGATATTCAAATTCACCCTGGAGGCCCCTTCTTTTTTATTCCCATGGAAGGGAATAGTCTTTCATGGGAAAGGGGCACATATTTCTAAAAGTCTTGCCAGCTCAACCTTCCCATGAAAGTTCTTTTATATGGGAGGTGGTATGAAGGGAAATGTACATGAAAAGAGGAAGGTCGTGGGAAAAACTAGGGTTCACTTGCACCAGCATGACACTTTCCACCATGATACTTGAGTGTTTGTTTCACCCATGGTAGGAAAGGGAGAGGGAAAGTGACGCCAGCTGAGCAATTTCCTATGAAAACTGCATGAAACAAATGGGCTCTTAATGTTTCAACCTGGTGGTATTGTTCTAAACAGAAGCTTTATGCTGGGTTCTTTCTTTTAATGGACTTGTAGAGAACTAAGGCATTGATAGGTTAAACCAATCATTTTGTATTACTTCCATTTCAAAATAACAGTAATCTCTGCATCCATTAATCAACAGGTTGGTATTGCTGGGGTAACAGCAGATACTGTAATGAAGAAAACAAGGACGATTGAGGACAACTGGTCGCCTGTTTGGGATGAAGAGTTCTACTTCCCCTTGACTCTCCCTGAGTTGGCATTGCTCCGGATTGAAGTTCATGAATATGATATGTCTGAGAAAGATGATTTTGGCGGGCAGGCATGTTTGCCCATATCAGAATTGAAGTCTGGAATCCGAGCAGTACCACTTTTTGACAAAAAGGGTGAGAAACTTAAATCTGTAAAGCTTCTTATGAGATTTGAATTCTGTTGATACGTTGTCAATGGGCTTCTAGTTGCTCAGACATTCTGCCACAGAAGGTGTTACCAATTCATAAGGCATTGTTGTTGTACCGGTTTATGAGTGGCTTGTACCTCCTATTGTTAAATGTTGTGGAACATCATTGTTGATACAGGTGGATAAATGTGTTAATACCAAGAATTCTCTGTGAAAGCTGCTGCCTTGCATTTTTGTTTCTTTTATGTGGCAAATTTTCTTTTATTGTTAGAAACATTGAGGTAAAGCAGTTCTGGGAGTGCATATGGTTAATTCATGACCCTACTTAGGTTGAGCCAAACGAGAGAGTAATGATACTTGGGATGACGGCAGCCTGATAAACAAGCGGTTTCACCTTTATCTTTGCAATGAAATTTACCAACAATGAAGGTGGGGCGTGTGTGCGCGTGCAGGAAAATCTAGAGGTTCTCAGCTGCAATATCATATGGCTGAATATGCTCTTGTTTGCATGGATCTAGCCACCAAATGTGGGATCTAACCATATACAAATGTGTTTTTATTTTGTTTTGCCATCATCAGTATATGGTAAGACTCAATTTTTAAGACAGTAAAAATCAACAGCTCACAATTCATGTAAACGGCGGTGATTTAAGAATAGCCCAACATAGTAGCCAAACTCGTCATTGGCAGTGACCCGGTCTTACCTTCTCCAAATCATGATTAATTGGGAGAAAAATCGGTCAACCTCGGCATGCAATCTCTTCGTCAAATCAATGATTAACCACCAAAATCGCAAATCATGATTAATCAGCAATGTTGTGAATATTGCATTAAAAGCCACAAACAGCTAAATTTTAAAATATGCAAAAAAATCATCTAATTACAATCTTAAAATTGATGGGAGATTAATATTTTAATTATATAATACTAATATGTCAAAACTATGCTGCTTATAAGTAGATGCCAATTAAAAACAATGTCAAATCTATATCGGCAAAATGTTGAAATTAACAAAACTTAATTCTAAAAAATAGTTAGTTTTTACTTTATTATTGACATTTTTGAATGTATACTGTTAAGTAATTATATTTATTAAACTTACTAGATTAGTATTTTTAAACATACATAAAATACTTTTAGCTTTATATTCATATTCGTTTTAGTTTTATACTTCACATTTTACCATTTTCAAACTTTTGATTTTGTAATTAAATAATAAAATAGTAACCTTTTTATCAGCAAATAGTAACCTTTTTTAGTATTATACCTAAACTCTCTCTAACGCCCTCCCAAATAAAATGACGATACATTACCATTTATCACCGAGGTTTGTTGGTTAGTGATATCCTGATTTTCCTAGCAAATTTGTGTCGCCAATTTGGCATTACCATATTGCAATTTATTGGTATTTTGCCAATGAATTTCCTATTGAGGTAATGGCTCAAAACTATCTGGATTTTCTACACATTATCTTATATTTACCTAAGCGGGTGTTTATTATTCAAAAAAATGATTGTACTGCATGACAAAAATGATACATTGCTCAAAATTCCCCATAATTTTCAAAATCCACCTCATATCCAAATTCGCAAATGATCGACTTCTTTAGAATCTTTTTACCCTTTGCACCAACGAACTTCTGAGGTTCGCACGATATATTAGTACACAGTTCTGGTATCACAAACTCACTAAAATATAGATTCACATGATTTTTTTTTTTGCGAACCTCACGAAGTTCGCATAATCAAATTCATGAACCTCATGTAACTGAAACATGTGTAACTTCACAAATACCGACTAAATTCACATATATAGTACGACATTCACGAGATACTATGCAAACTTTCTTTCAGTAACTGATCCTCTAGGAGATCTGCAAATATGTGACAATCTGCGCATATAACATGTTGCAAATTTCTGTGAAGTTCCCACTCTAAAATGGTCATCGTAAATAAGGTATTGACATACAAATTTTCGTAAATTCGCATGCTTGTTGAATTATATAAAGCTATTTTTGTTTTTGGAAAGAACCCTAATCTTTTTTCCTCTATAACCCTCAATATTTTTTCTCATCCATTGTGGCGATTCTTGTAAAAAAAATTTGTTGCATTCTGACGAGGTTGTGGTATCCTTCACATCGACTTTTCAGGTTAAGTCGAAAGGTGAGTCTCATATAAACAATATATATATAATTTTATTTCATTCTATTTTTTTAGATACGAGCATTTAATAGTGTAAAACCCATAAAATTTTGATAATTTATGAGAAATAAAGGTGAATATTAAAAAATTATTTGAAATTAAGATGAGATTTAAATTGTGATTTGAGCTATAATTTGGATTCAGAATAAAATTCAAATTGAGAATTTATTCTGAATCGGGGTTTTTGATTTTTAATCAGATTTAATTTAGATATAAGTTGGATTTAATCTTTAATTTTGGAGTTTATTTCGAATTGAATTTGAGTTTTATTAAATTTTGATTTCAATTTAAGAATTTAAATTTGGATCAGATTTAGATTTAATAAATGGATCTCAAATATTGTAATGGAATTTGGATTTGATTTGAATCTTTAGTAGGATTTACTTTAATGTTAATTCGAGTTTGAATTACACATTAATGTGAATCTTAGTTGAATTCGGATTTGGAATTTAGTTGCATTTGAATTTAATTAAGTGTGAATTTACATTTAGTATTTAATTAAATTTAGATATAGTTTAAGGTAAATTTGTATATAAGATTGAATTTGGATTTTAGAAAGTCAAAGAGGATTTCAGATGAATTTAGGTTTAATTGGATATTATTTAACTTAAATAGAATTGGATCTCATTTGGATTCAATTAGGATTCTAAATTAGGAATTTCTTAGAATTGAAATTCAATTTAAGAATATAAATAGATGGGAATCTTGTAATTAATTAAATTAAGATCCAAGCAGGGTGGGATGTCCCCACCTACTTGCTATATCCCAAGAGTTTACTAAATTAACATAATTGAAATGTGGGGGTCGTAAGTGGCTAAAAGAATAGGATATTTTATTACTATATATATATATATATATATGTATATATAGCCTTAGTATATAATTAAGAAACCTAATTAATTAGGTCACTTGTAAAGGAAGGTTTGGTGTTTCTATCCCTCACACACGAGTTTGGAAAAACCAAAATTTAGAAGAGACTCTAAGCAAGCAAGAGGCAAGGAATAAGGAAAATTCCAGAATTTCTTGCCTATTCTTTATGACCTAAAGTCAACATCTCTAAACAAAAGGAAACTTCATTACATGCCTCCCTATTCTTCTCTTTCTTTCCTTCCTATTCCCAAATATGCTGGATTATACAAAGATAGTTATTTGACAAACTAATGAGTTGTATGAAGAGGTTCCAATAAGCATATAAAGGCTCAAACATACTTGAAAAGAAGGTGGCAAGCGACAATGTAAACTAACAGGAGCAAAGATTTATACATGCTAGACACGCAGGGGCAATTAAAAAATGATGGTGTTATCATGTAATGCTGAAAATAAAGGGGGTAAGGACGATGCATGCAGTAAAAGAGATGATAGGTGGGAGGCTGTTAAGACACAGTACAGTGATAGTACATGTCAAGTGTGGAACTTAGATATGTGGGTAACCTGGTGTGGAAAACAGATGGAGGATGAATACTTCATACATTACCTAAATGTAATAAGCTTTAACTGTTATTGATGGATTACAACAATAGACCATCTATGTACAAGCTGATACACAATGACTCTAGCCTAGAAAGTGAATAAAATAACACATGATGGCATGACCACAATACTCAGGGTAGTGATTGGAAAAATGATGGATGAAAGAACCATCAATATTCAGTTCTGTAAATATAAGCAACACAGATGGCAACAACTCCCATATTCCTATTACCCATCATATTGAAAATTCAGTTCTAATGCACAGATAGCATAAAAAAAAATAGAGGTTGAATAGGATTTATGAAATTTCCCTTTCAGGCTTCTCCAAAGAAAATCAAAATGCCAACAAAAGCAAAAACTGCAGGACATGACATTATATATTACAAACTGGTGGCAAGATTTAACATCAACCTCTTCTTTTTTTTCTGTAAGAGGGCTTGGATCAAGATAGGCACTAAAGATTTCTGCAAATATACCTATTACCTGATACACTTAGATAGTTAATCATCATATGTAATAGCTATTGAGGCAGTAGCTATTAATATCAAGATCTTAAACATTAGTGTAAAGGCTGCTGAAAGCTATGGATGATCAGTATTGCTCAACCGTGGACTTGATGCAAAGGATATGCAGAAAAAAAAAATAACATATACTACAAACCTACCCATGTTCTAAAAAACAGAAATGAGATAAAAAATAAAATAAAATACAGGAAATACAGAAAATTGAAAGTTAAAAGAAGAAAATTTAGATTGTTGGGCCTAAGTTAAGGGCACCATTTCTTATACGATAAGTCCGCCCGGACATCGCTTGGATATAGCCATCTAATCAAGGTTTTAGAAAAATATGCAGAAACCGTGAGATGAAAGGGGATGCCAACGCCTAACAAGGGAATTATGTAATCTAAAAAAAAAATTACTTCAAACAGGATGCTGTATGCAAACAGAAGACCGAATGAAGTTTTTATTCCTAAGACACCTTCTACTTGCTGAAGAAATGTTCAACTATATGGATGAAACCAAAGACGTACTGTATGAGATGACAAAAAAAAACGATGAGTCTTCAAAGAAATATTTGGCCAAGGTATTATGAATGATAGTTTGGTTTAAACAGAGTATTCAAAAGAGATCGATGAAGTCATCGCCCAGGCTTCTCGATCATCAATACAAGAAGCAACTAAAGAGGCAAAACCCATTGATTAATGCAATAGATTTGCCAGAAATCACAGATGATAGAATGCTCATATAACCTTGTTATGTAATGACAATGAATATCAAAACAAAAAAAATGAGAGGGCAGCAATGAGAATCTCACCTGATCGTTGGGCTATGCACCTCTTGGATGTGCTTTTGAAAACCAATAGATTGAAAGGAGGCAACCCAATATCCAGGATCAGTTGCTAGGGGTTGATATTTCTTCAGGGTCTTGCAGATCTTCCGACTTTCTTGGCTCTTTCGTTGAAGGGTGATGGAAGCAGGAAACCGCACAGAGGGTCCACGAAACAGAGGAAAGGAGAAGACAATCAGGGGTTTTTGAGAGATGAGAGGGCTGGAGCCGTCAGTCTCCTTTTGATCCCGGCAGCGAAGAGTTTCAGTGGAGGGACTGATCTTCTTCTCTTCTTGGAGCTAAAAAACTCCACCGCAGAGAAGGGTACTTGCGATCAGAACCCCAAAAAAAGAAACAAATCAATCGCCCCTCCTCCTTTTTTTCCATCCAAAATCCTCTTTTTAAAGCTTTTGATCCGCCTTTCAAAAAAAGTCGCAACTTCCTTTTAGGGGTTCCGTTACAACTTTTGAAAAATTTTGCAACTGAAATTTCAATGCTTTGAAAATCCATCGTTTTCAAAAGGGGCGAATCTAATGATTTTCAAAAATTTCGGTTCATTTACCTAAAGTTTAGGTAAAATGAATTTTTTTAGGAAATTTTGGTTGTGGCACCATCTAAGGCTGCTCATAAACAGATAATAATAATAATAATAAAATGAATAGTGACATGAAATGAATGGGAGATTTTAGGGAAATGCCACCTCAGCCAGCTTTAAAATCCTTTTGAAAATAAAGTTTTATTTTGTTTGGCAAATCTTTTATTTTCAAGTGGGGTGCCACCCATGTGTGGGCCCACTGACTATTTATAAGATAAATAACAAAAAAAAATTAAAAAGAGGAATTTGCAAATTGGTGCCATCTTCGGGTGGACCCCGCTTGAAAATAAGAAACATACCTGAGAATCTGAGTGTGATGCTAGTTCAAAGGCGGGTCCCACACCATTTATTTGAAAATAAAAAGCAGAAGAAATAACTTCTTTTTGGAGTTTTTATAATACGAGATAAAACTGTCTTTTTTCAAGAATTTGGAAGAAAATGGTTTTTCAGGACAAAAATATGTATATAAAGAAAATGCAGAAATTTTATAGAAGAGATTTAAAATCTTTTTGCAAAAAGTTTTGAGATAAAATCTTCAAAATTGTGTCCTCTTCTTTTCAACTGACGAAATTTTAAAAATCAATGTCAAAACTATCCAGATTGTTTTCTTGAGAAAACTTTTGTAATTCGGAGTCTTGGGGGTAAAATGGGAAGAATTGATAATTTTGAAGACCCAGGGTTTTGAAAATCAATTTTGAAAAGTTTAAAAATCAAATATGGATTGACAATTTTGAAAATCAGGAGTTCTGGATCTCAAAATGACATGCTGTGCAATTTAATGATGTGAAGTGTTCATGCAATGCTATGTAAAGACATGTTCTATGAAATGTCATTCTGAATCTAGAATTGGAAACTCTAGCTTCTTGTCAGGAATAGGATTTTAAAAATTTGCAGTTTGAAGATGTTTCTGAACCTAAATATAAAAATTTTGAGGCTCAAGAATGGAATTTAGGACTTTCTGCAAGGTTCAATCTCAGAAAATGACCATTTTGCCCTTCAATAATTCTAGAGAACTGAAATGTGATAATTTGGTGGAGATGTCAGGAAGGTGAGTGAAAATTTGGGGTGTTTACAATCGCCCCTTTTCTCTCTTTTGTAAGAATTTTTTTTCAGCTACATCTCTGTCACGATTTGATATCCATTATATTTCTGTTTCTTCCATGCTTTCTTTTACTGTTCACCAAGAAGCAATATCTGTAGTGTCGATTTGTCTCTAGCAATATCAACCTACGCCTTGCGACATTGATGGAATCTGCGTATTCCTATATTTGATTTTCTTTTCCTTTGATTTTCCCCTCTTCTTCATTTGTCGTTTTTCCTGTTTTCGGTATATTTTGATCTAAATTTTCTGTTGAGGTTATTGGTTTCCTATTTTTATCTGTTCTTTACAAATTATTTCTGATTTTCTTAAATATCTGTTTATGTATTAGATCCGGTGATTTTCTTTTTACATTTCATTTGTATATGTTCTCTTGTGTTTGGTTGATAGCATTATATCCAATCCAGTGCTTTTGACATGATCCAGCCTTTCCCTTTTGGTTTTGTCAACACTGATTTGCTTCATCGACAGATTTTGCTGATTTACCTTGTTTATTAGAGTTTTCCCATGGGATTCGATCATTTCATTTCGTTATGCTTATTTTCTCATCTATTTGATTGATTGTCACAAGAACACTCAGAATCAATTTGATTCTGTATATGTCTCATCATGCGTTGGTCATTTTTTTTATTTTATAAGCATTCATCCCTAACCTCTGTTCCTTCTGTGTATATGCCCATTCTACATCGACCCCATTGGGTGATCTTATTGCAATGAGGGAATTCAAACCTGCGTTATCAGAGTATGCAACACCAGTGCATTCTGTTCAACAAAGGGGGTTATGTCGTAATTAGCAACTAGATAGTTTTCCTTTTTTTTTTTACAGGAAACTATTACTCATCTACTAGGAGCAGTGGAAGCATTTTTTTTTTACAGTACCTACCATAAACACTGCTTTTATGTACGTGTGAGTGCCTGCATTCCACTGTTTAATCACTTATTTCCACTCCATCACCACAACCTCTTTGGCATCAGGGTCTGCAAATTACTAACTGGCCCAGGCAAAGCTTGCAACGTTCAGAAGTGGGATAGCTTTTGGTTCAGATTAAAAAACATCTATCGAGGTCAAGCAAGCAATCATTCCGATTCTGTTGTTGGTAATCATGTAGATGTTTCTAGAACTGATCATCCAAGGCCAGCTTTGGTGGTTTGAAATGAAGTTTTGAATGAGCCTCAACCTAGAAATGAGGAATCTGATGCATATACAATGTCAGAACATATGGATGCCATAGAAAACAGCACATCAATACCAAATGCTCAGGAATCAAATTTGCAAGAAGGATCTGCAGAAGACACAGGAAGGGATTGGCAAGAATCTGCTGAGGTCCTGGTTGATGAAGGGCAAGATGGAGTTGTGGAAGAACTGCAGGGTGATTGGCAAGATCAACTTCAGGATCAAGCACAAACAAATGTGCTGGAAGATATGGATGATGTACCTTTTCAAGAACATGATGGTTGGCACGAGGCAAGCCCCTAGGATGATGTTGAAAATTGTCAAGAAGAGCCTCATGATACTTCAATATCTGAGAGAAGTTTCTCCATTCAGAGAGTTAATGGATTTCAGCCTCCTAATGATGATAATGTGTATAGCATGGAACTCAGAGAACTCCTCAGCAAGAGAAGTGTTTCAAATCTTCTTAGAAGTGGATTTCGTGAAAGCTTGGATCAATTGATCCAGTCATATATTCAAAGGCAAAGTCGAACTTCGGTTGATTGGGATTTGCAAACTCTGCAGCAGAATGAGGCCTCTGAGGAGCAAACTCAGGATCAGCCTAGAGAAGTTGCCCAGAATGAGGATCAGACTAACCCTACCATTAGACCTATAATGACTCTGCCAACTCCTCTAACTCCCCACTTACCTGTTACCACAACATTTATACCCTTCATAAAACCTTCCTTATTGCTGTGCATTTCCTGCTAATATCCCTTTTTCACTTACTACTGCTATACTCCAACATCCATCTACATTTCCTTCCCTTGACAATATAACTAGCAACTCTTATACCCTGTTGCTCAGTAACACCTCATTACTTGTTTTGGCACAACAATACCTACTTGCATACCTGCACAACCACCTTCAATACCCCACATCACAACACTCTCCAATCACTATCTGTTGCCTTTACAGCAACATTACCTATCCTCCACAGCACCAAGCCCCTAATTTCCATCCTTCTTCATTGTCCCAGCTGTGTTCACTTGCTGTACCCATGCACCCAGTTACTTTTCCTTCCCATTGCTTCCTGCACTTTTCTATCACAGTAATATTCACTTAACCAGAACACTATTTGCATCCTCACAGCTATTATGCCCTCCTCATTACAACATCATTTCATTGTTGTGACTGTTGTGTCCACCCCACTCTCATGCCCCCGGTAGCACCCGTACCACCACACCTTCACTGCTGCCTCAATATTGCCAGTAACTTCCCTACCATCTCCTGCTGCCACCACCTACCTTTGTCTTTGTCACTGCAACATTCATTATCCGCAACAAACATCTCTATCCGCACCAACATTGTAGTAATACTCGCCTTTCAGACCTTCCTACACCTCCTCTATCTCACAAGCTATCATTCACCTATGTTGCATATATGCCATATGTGGTATATATATGTATATATATACCTATATCTATCTATCTATCTATCTATCTATCTATCTATCTATCTATATATATATATATATATATATATATATATATATATATATATATATATATACACATAGGTATGCATGTATATATGTATGTATCACTTCTTATACCTTGGATCGTAAATATCGTGGCATATGAGCATCTCACCATCTGCATTTTAAAAATCAATGTGATATATGCAATTCTCTTCTACTTTCATACTAACCAAGTGTTTTGCAGGAGATATAAGGAAATTATGATTTTCTTTCCTAGAATTAGAAACCCTTGTAATTTTAAATTAATTTCTATGATGTAATAGTTAGATAATGATGAGAATTTTACATTATTTGCGCTAGACTAGAATGTGAGCATGTATATATCTTAGAAAACTGCTTGTTTCATCTAATTTTACCTTTCATTTCAAAACTTCATGAATGGGACCACGAATGGCACGTGCACCATTCTATAAAAGGTGATTAAATCCTAAGTTGATGATTTACATCAATGGCCATAGTCAGGATGTAAACAAAACTTAGGATTTTCATCTTTTACAGAATAACACTGGATCCACATTGGATCCCCTTTCAAAAAATCATCATATTTTCAAAATATTTTTTTCCTTTATCAGAGCTTAACTTAAAATTAACTCAAGATATATATCAATGGCCATAGTAAGGATATATTGAGAGTTAATTTCATTTTAAACTCTATAAAGACACCAAAAGTATATTTTATTCTTCACTTGAATTTAAATATGATTATTATATAATACATTCAATGACCATAGTCAGGAATGTATTATATCTTCAATCTTATTTTAATTCACTTAAAGAATAAAATATGCTTTTCAAATTTAATTTCAAAGATCTTCAACTCATTTCATCATTTGGGATAGAATTACATCATGTTTTCAAAATTCTTTTTCAAAATCCAAGTGATTTCCTTCAAAGTATCTTCTTCACTTCTCAAATCAATTTTGAACTCTTGTAAATTCAAAATACTATCTTCAGATTCTAACTTTAAATTCAAAGTCCAATTTGACTTTGGAATTTTAGATTCATTTCTATATTCAAAATTCAATTTCCAATTCAAAAACCAAATTCAAAGTTCAAATTCAAACTTTGAAAATTCAGATTCATTTTGATTTTCAGGATTCGATTTTAAACCCAATTCAATATTCTAGATTGAATTTCAAAACTTCAAATTCAATTCCAAATCCATTTTCCAGATTCAAGTTCAAATTCAATTTAATTTCAAAGTTCGAATTCAACTTTGAAATTTCAAGGTCCATCACCTGATTTCGAAATTTAAATTCTTCTTAATCTAAGATCTCTCAGATCCAATTTCAGGTTTCATCTATATTCTCAAAGCCCAGATCCATCTTCAAATCTCATCTTGGATTCTAGAACCCAATTTCATCCTAGATTTCAGATTTCGAATCCAATTCCATTTAGGATTTCAGATTCCGAATTCAACTCCATTTTAAGATTTCAGACTTCGGATCCAACTTCATTTAGGACTCCAGGTTCCGGATTCAACTTCATTTTGGATCCCAGACTTCGGATCCAATTCCATTTAGGATTCTAGAATTCAACCCCATCTTTGGATCTCAGACTTCAGATCCAGATTCCATTTATAATTCCAGACTTCGGATCCAAATCCATTTAGGATGCCAAATTTCAAATCCAAGTCTATCTTGATTCCCAAATTCCAAAAACCAATTACATTTTTCATATCCCATCTAGATCTCTTAAACCCAATTCTATTTTTTAAACTCATTTTGGATTTTTCAAATCCCATTCTGATTTCAAAACTTCGAATCTGGAATTCAATTCCATTTCAAATTTCATTTCCTCTCCTAAATCCAGGTTCAACATTCAAATTCAAAGTCCATTTCTGACTTTGAAACTTCCTTTCTTTTCCTTTTATCTCAGCTTCAAATCATTCTTTTCAAAGTCAAGATTTATTTTCCCAGACTCTGATTATTTCAAAAACTTAGAACTTCAAATCTCTTTCCTGATCTATCTCAAGTTCTAAGTTAAATTCAACTGTTAAAAATAATTTCTCCATCACATTTACTTCAGAATCACTTAGAAAATCTCAGATTTCCAAAAGTGTTTTCTCAAAAAGCATACATTTCTGCATTTTTCATTGCACAAGTATGATTCTTTGTGCATTTAGACTTAGAATAAATCCTTAGACAATATTTAGGCAAAGTAAAAAGGCATAAATTCGATCCTTGGTTCGATTACCCCTGGTAAAGGCACAAGAAACGGTCGAATTTCATACCGACGAGCAAATCCCGTCTCCCAATTTTCTCGTGAATATTTTCAAAAACAGAGGCGAGTAATTTTTCTAAATATTTTCAAAAATTAAGGTCAAGTGAGACCTTGCAAAAGAATTCCTCTCTCTTTTTCCTTTTCTCATCTCTCTCTTCTTTTCTATCTTTTTATCCTCCTTCAAAAGGAGAATAAATGTTAGAAAGGCGAAGAGAAAGGAAAAGAGGAACAAGAGGAAAAATTTTGCGATGATCACACCTGCCCGCATCTTTTTTCAAAATTCTCATATTTTCCTAAGTCTTAATTCATTTTTTCATGTTTTTCAGTCTGATGGCATCCGATCAACTTGATTCAGTCTTTCCTGAGGGTCACATCTCCTACAAGGTGCGACAAAGTATTCTTGAACATCGAACTCTCAGCATCGGATCCTTTATTTTCCAGTGGTATTATTCATGGCTCAAGAACTTTTCTCGTATGTTTTCGGACCATTTGAGCGATTGTGGGTTAGAACTGGCATCCGCAGTGGAAAAACAATCAGTCAATGGAAATTTGATCCATGCCCTAGCAGAGCGGTGGAATCCATGTACTTATACTTTCTGGTTCCCATGAGAAGAAATGACTTTGTTGATGGACGAATTTTCAGAAATTATGGGATTTCCCGAGCCAGCTGGTCATCCGGAAGATCCATTGGAGAAACAATTCTTAATCAATGTCAAGGGTCTGGATCCCCAAGACGCTTTAGCCCGCATGACGGGACGTAAGTCTTGGCCATTGATCGAGGAGAATAGAAATGAATATGTGAACCTGCTCGAAATCTACAGACAGTATGGGGCATTTTTGGAAGTCAGCTCCTTATCTCAAACAACTCAGAAGAGAATCCAACATGTGATGATTTTATATATAGTAGGATTGACTTTCTTTCCAAACAGACAAAACTACATGGATATCAGGGTAGTTCAGCTCTTGCGAAGGTAGGGAATTCGATAGACCAGCCCAGCCGCCTCTCCATAGTGTGATCATCACAAAATTTTTCCTCTCTTGTATCTTTCTCTCTCTTCCTTTTTTTCCTTTTCTAACCTCTATTTTCCTCCTTTTTGAAGGGAGAAAAATAAAAGAAAGAGGAGAGAAGAGAAGAGAAGAGAAGAAGAGGATTTCTTTTGCGGGGTCTCACTTGACCTTGATTCGAAAATATTTAATAAATTAACTCGCCTCCATTTTGAAAATATTGCGGGAAAATGGAGAGACGAGATTCGCTTGTCGGTACGAGGTCCGACCGTTCCTGGCGCTTTTACCAGGGGTAATCGAACCAAGGATCGAATTTATGCCTTTTGCTTTGCCTAAATAGTATCTAAGAATTTATTCTAAGTCTAAATGCACAAAGAATCATGCTTGTGCAATGCAAAGATGTATGCTCTTTTAAAAGATGTTTTCAAAAAATTCCCAAGTGTTCTGATATGAACTTGATAATAATGTGAAGAAATGGTTTCTGAAGGGTAAAAATCTAACTTAGAAATTGAGATAGATCAGAGGAGTTCTAAGTTTTTGAAATAATCAGAGCTTGGGAAAATAAATCCGGATTTTGAGAAGGAATATTTGAGATAAAAGGAGGAGAAAGGAAATTCCAAAGTCATAAATGGACTTTGAATTAGAATTTTGAAGAGAGAAAATGAATATTTGGAATGAAATTGATTTCTATATTTGAAGCTTTTGAAATCAGAAGGAGATTTGAGAAATCTAAATAGAATTGAGAAATGAGATTTATTTGAAAGTTGGAATTCAAGATGGAATTTGAATCCAAAAGTCTGGATTCTAAATTGAGATCAAAATTGAATTCTGGATTTAGAATCCGAAATGAGAATTGGATCTGAAATCTGGGATCCAAGATGAAGTTGGATTCTGGATCCTAAAATGGATTTTGGATCTGAAATCTGAGATCCAAGATGGAATTGGAGTCTGGATCCTAAATGGAATTTGGATCTGAAATCTGAGATCCAAGATAGTGTTAAAATGTATCATTCAACATTTGTAATATTATATATATTTTATATATATAAAGGATAATACATATTCATATATGGTATATATGCATATGTATTATCCTAATTATATATATAAAATATATATATTCTCTATTTATAGGCATAGGGGTAGTTTAGACATTTCATAGTTTTACGCATATTCCATTTGGAATATGTTTGTAATTTTACTTTTATTTTTTCTTTTTTCTTTTTTCTCTTTTTTGTGGTTTGCGCCACCTAGGGAGGCTCCCCAAAGAGTCGTTGGGGAGCCCCCAACGGTCACAAATGTGACCGTTGGGGGCTCCCAACGACTCCTTTGGGAGCCCCCTAGGTAGCTCCTCTCTTGTGTTATAAATAGGGGTATCCCCCTTGTAATTCCTACACTCCTTGGAGGAGCTTATGCTCCAATGTATAGGGTTTTTACCCTCTTCTCCCTATTTCTTCAATAATATTCAACTTATGACTTTAAGTCATATTTATCCCTTTTATGGGTTTATGTATTAGCACTTGATGTGCTTGTGTTGTTCCCTTAAGTGGGTATATTCGCACTTAATGTGCATGTGTATGGGTTCATTATCAAACCTAAAATATTCAAAGTCATTTTCTAACATGGTATCAGAGCAAGGTTGAAATCGAGTTGCTCTTTGGTGCATCGGGAAGCGTGGTATTCAAGAAAGTTTTAAAGAAAAATGGTGAAGTATTCATTTCTCTCTCTTTTCTAAAAGTTATTCGGTATGCATTCTTTTTCTTTAAGTATTGTTTAATATGTTCCTTTTTTTTATGTGTACTCTTTGTCATTATGTCTTTTTATAAAAATGTGAGTTTCTTGATACTCTATTAAATCTTTTTCATATACATACTTTTTCGTATGTTTTTCTTTAAAATTTTTTTAAAATGATAACTTGGTTGGCAAAAAATTAGATATATGATTGCTCAAAACTTAATGGGTCGATAAAGATTTATGACCATTGGAGCCTTGAATTTATATTTTCTTAAACTTAATGGGTCGGTATTATTCATGGCTCAAGAACTTTTCTCGTATGTTTTCAGACCATTTGAGCGATTGTGGGTTAGAACTGGCATCCGCAGTGGAAAAACAATCAGTCAATGGAAATTTGATCCATGCCCTAGCAGAGTGGTAGAATCCGTGTACTTATACTTTCTGGTTCCCATGAGAAGAAATGACTTTGTTGATGGACGAATTTTCAGAAATTATGGGATTTCCCGAGCCAGCTGGTCATCCGGGAGATTCATTGGAGAAACAATTCTTAATCAATGTCAAGGGTCTGGATCCCCAAGACGCTTTAGCCCGCATGACGGGACGTAAGTCTTGTCCATTGATCGAGGAGAATAGAAATGAATATGTGAACCTGCTCGAAATCTACAGACAATATGGGGCATTTTTGGAAGTCAACTCCTTATCTCAAACAACTCAGGAGAGAATCACACATGTGATGATTTTATATATAGTAGGATTGACTTTCTTTCCAAACAGACAAAACTACATGGATATCAGGATAGTTCAGCTCTTGCGAAGGTAGGGAATTTGACAGACCAGCCGCCTCTCCATAGTGTGATCATCACAAAATTTTTCCTCTCTTGTATCTTTCTCTCTCTTCCTTTTTTTCCTTTTCTAACCTCTATTTTCCTCCTTTTTGAAGGGAGAAAAATAAAAGAAAGAAGAGAGAAGAGAAGAGAAGAGAAGAGAAGAGAAGAGAAGAGAAGAGAAGGAATTCTTTTGCGGGGTCTCACTTGACCCATTAAGTTTTGAATGGATTGTTCTTCATGCATTTTTTCTTTATTTCTTAAAATTCACAAATGGTGGAACACGAATGGCACGTGCACCATCTCGTAAGAGGTAAATTAATACTAAGTTGATGATCCACATCAATGGCCATAGTCAGGGTGTAGACAAAACTTAGGATTTTTATCTTTTACGAAATAACACTGGATCCACACTAGATCCATTTTCAAAATTCATCATATTTCCTTAAATATCTTCTTCTTTTATTAGAATTTAACTTAAAATTAACTCAAAATATATACCAATGGCCATAGTTAGGGTATATTGAGAGTTAATTTCATTTTAAATTCTATGAAAGCACCAAATGTGTTTCATTCTTCACTTGAATTTAAATACAGATTATTATACAATACATTCAATGACCATAGTCAATGATGTATTATATCTTCAATCTTATTTTAATTCATTTAAAGAATGGGATAGCTTTTCAAAATCCAATTTCAAAAATTTAAATTCATTCATCATTTAGGATAGAATTGCATCATATTTTCTAAATTCTTTTTCATAAAATCCAAGTAATTCTTTTCTTCATTTCTCAGATCAAATCCTATTTATAAATTCAAATTCAATTCTATTTCTTAAAAAGATTCAAGAATTCAATTTCAAAGTCCCATTTGGCTTTGAAACTTTAGAATCATCTCGTATTTCAAATTTCAAATTCTATTTAAAATCCAATTTAACTTTGGAATTCATTTGTATATTCAAGATTCAATTTCTAAAATTCATTTTCCAAGTTCAAATTAAACTTGGAAGTTCTTGATTCATCTTTTGAATTTAACTCCAAATCCATTTTAGGATCCAGGATTCAACATTCATATTGGATCTCAGACTTCAGATCCAATTCCTCTTTAGGATCCAGGATTCAACACTCATATTGGATCTCAGACTTCGGATCCAATTCTCCTTTAGGATCCAGACTCCAAATTCACTTTGGATCTCAGACTTCAGATCCAAATCCATCATAGGATCTAGAATCCAATTTCACATTGGATCTCAGACTTCAGATCCAAATCCATCTTAGGATCCAGAACCCAATTCTACATTCGGATCTCAAACTTCATATACAAATCCATCTTAGGATCCAGAACCCAATTTTATATTAGATCTCAGATCTTAAATCCATCTTTAGATCCAATTCCATTCCCAATTCCAGATTTCAAATCCAATTCCATTTTCAGATCTCATCTAAGCTCCCTAAATCCATTTCTATTCTTAAATACCATTTGATTATCTCAGATCCATTCCAAACTTCAGAAATCCAAATTCAATTCCATCTCAAGTATTCATTTCATTTCCTAAATTCAAATTCAAATTCAAATTCAAAGTTCATTTTGACTTTGAAACTTCATTTCCTTTCATTTCAAAGCTTCAAGTCATTCTTTCTCATTTATTCTTTCAATCCTGATTTACTTCAAAAACTTAGAACTCCTCTGATCTATCTCGTCCCGCGAAGTGGCGACCGTGATGGGACAACGTCTTCGTCCGGTTGAATCTATGCCTTTGCTTTGTTTTAATATCATCTAAGTCTTTATTCTTTCTATGTCAGTTATATTTTCCATGCAAACCTTAGGAGCCTAAACTCTGTCCTAAGCTGACATCATTGCATATAGGATATAAGTATGGTTTGATAGGACCATGTTGAGGAGATTATTCCATGCTCACATTAGACTTAGGACTGAAATACAACGCTCCTCAATTCTAGGGATTGAATGCAAAAACAATATGTGCAAGTGTATGCTTCTCTTTATTTAAATCTATCTCTTTAGGATTTGCATTAGAAACTTCTGATTTTGTTGCATGTTGAACATATTTTGAAAACCTCCTTGCCTATAATGTCTCGGTCTTCACGTTGCTGGGCTGTCTCACTGAACCATAGTTCGGGAGAGAGCCTCACAACTGGGTCACTTATTTGGGTTCGCGCCCCCTACCACGTACCTAAGGGCCATAGTCCGAGGTATATCGGTAGGTGCTCAAGGATGTTGGGAAGCCATTACCTTAGAACCAGAGAAATAATTCTTATGCCACGTACTTCGAGCTTCGGCTTGGGTATATCGGCATACCTTGATTGGAATCAGATGATCTAAACCTTAGAGTTAGGATTAAGGTCCTACGAGCCTTTTCAAAATATTGCATTTAGAGTCAACTTCTAGGGAGTGCTATTCTGTGCATCATTGCTTGTATAAATTGATTCTTTTGTAGATATTATCTTGAAAATTCTTATTTTTCAAAACCCTGGATATTTATTTCATAAAAATTCTTTTATTTTCTCAAAATCCAGGATGGTATATTTCTTATTTCTTTGTTCTGTCATAAATTTCTTAAACCCTGGACATTCTTTTTAATTCTTTTCCTTATCTCTCAAAAGTCCAGGCGTATTCTTCTTCTTCTGATTTATTTAAATTCTTTTGATCCTGCCTGCAATTTTTCAAAAATATTCAGGGTCTTGTCATCTTCAAAAAAATACTCTTCCTCGTATATTCCATCTTCTTCATATAAAATCCTTTTTATCGAGAGATCTCTTTAAAATCCTCTTTCATTATCTCTTTTCCTTCCAAAATTTCTTTGATCTGAACCTTTCATTTATTCGCCAGAAAACATCAACAGTTCCAAATCATGGTTCAAACGAGAGCAGAGAGAAGGGCAGCTCAGCAGCGCGATAACAGCGAAGTGGAAGAGATGAACTCTTCCAGATTGTCCCAAAAACATGATTCAGATGAGGATGATGTCGACCCTGCGATGTATAAAATCTTTCAAAAGATGATGGCAAAAATGATGTCCGAACAAGCTGGGGCAGGTTCGAAGAAAACATCCTCTAAAAACAAGGTAAAAAAAAAAGCCAGTGAAAAAGCATGTCAGGATCAGCAAGAAGAAGGTTCAGCAAGACAACACTTCTGAAGGTACAGAGTCAGAAGATGAGGATTCCGAGGAAGAACAGTTTGTGTTCGTCCCGAAACATCTGCGACAAATCAAGAAGGTGGTAGAGGAACCTGAATCAGTCAACAAGCCTAAAGATGGAGTCCCAGCGGAAGACTCAGTTCAAATATTGACAAAAATGGTCAAAGACCTACAGACCCGAGATAAAGGAAAGAGGGTATATACCAGACAGGACTTCTACCTTGGTTTAGATGGGGACAGCAGCCTGAACGATCTCCCCCGAAAATTTATTAAGTTCGATGGGTCCGACAACCCAAAGGCCCATCTCGCAATGTTCTTCGCCGAATGTGCCAGATTCAATGAAGACAATCAAGCTCTCTTCTTGTGCTTTCCTCACAGCTTAGAAGGCGTAGCCGCAAAATGGTACACAGAGCACATCAATCCTGTCGAGCTGCAAAATTTTGATAAAGTTGTTAATCTGTTCGTGGAAAGATTCATGTTCAACACTGAAGCACTTCCGACCCTCAATCACCTGTATAACCTAAAACAAGGAGATAAGGAAAAAGCTGTAGACTTCATTCGGAGGTGGAGAGATACCTGCAACAAGATGAGAACCCCCATTTCAGAGGAGCACGCACTCCAAGTTATCCTGAACAATTTTTCTCAACCTCTTAGGAGCCTCATTTCCACTTACCCCTCTAAATCATTCATAGAGCTTATCGAACGAGCTGAGTGGCTCAAGATGGGGATGGACAATGGAAATTATGAGGGCATCACTCTCGTCAAGGGCAACCAAGACCTCAAAAAGAAGGTGAATTATACATTCTCGGCTAATTCTGGGGGTAGTGGCAGCAAAGATAACAAGACCAAGCAGATGGGTCAGCAAAAGGAACCCTTCAAACAGAATGACAAGCCAGTTCAGGCCAAGCAGAAGGAAAAGATAAAACGTAAAGGTTGGGGTTATGACCATCAATTCTCTGCTCTTGAACAGTCCCTTGAGCAAATTCTGGAGTATATGTTGAGCAAAGATATGATTAAACTCCCGAGAGTTGCTGATCCTCCGGTCTCCCTGAGAAAATGGAAGGACAAGTTCTGCAAGTTCCACCGGGCAGTGGGGCACGACACCGAGCACTGCTTCATCCTAAAGAACATCATCCAGGACTGCATTGATAAAAATCTTCTGATAGAGGACGAAGAAGAAGAGCAGCCCGCCGTCCTGACCAAGCCTTTCCCAGATCACTCAAAGAACTGATGATATCAAAATTTTTCTTGCTTTCTTCCTTTTTGCTTTTTCCCGTCGTCTTGTAGGGGCGAGTCAGCCCTAGTCTTTTGTGATCTTTTTGGTCATATGCTTGTAAATAGTCAAGTTCTTGTTTTCAGTAGTTACTTATAAATAAAATATCAATTTCCTTCATACTTTTGTGTTCAATTCTTATTTCTTTCTTCATATTGGGGCATCTTTTGTTAAAAATTACGTTTACATTTTAAAATATTCTCTCGTCATTAAATTCCTGTTCTTTTTCATAATGCGGGGTAAAATCCTGACATCATTCAGGAGAGAAATGATATTACCTATGAGGGCTTTTCCAAAAATCATGAAATTTTGAAGATCTTCATTATGATGACCAAAGAGTTCAAATATTCTTTGGTCCAACCTTTGTCAAAATCAACCCTCGTGTTGATCATATTAACAAAAATAGGTTTTCGAACCATTGTATTGAAAAATCAACCCTCGAGTTGATCATGTTTTCAAAAATAAGTTTTCGAACCATCGCATTAAAAGGTCGACCCTTGTGTTGGTCTTATCTTCTAAGATTGATTCCAAAACATTTATACCTAAAGATGAACCCCTGTGTTGGTCTTATCTTCCAAAATGGGTTTCAAATCACTTACGTTCAAAAGATCAACCCTTGTGTTGGTCTTATCTTCCAAATTAATTCTGAATCATTGCATTCAAAGATCAACCCCTGTGTTGATCTCATTTTCAAAAAATTGATTTCATCCTCTTTTCAAAAAAAGATTTCCTTGTATTCCTCTCCTACTTCTTAAAAGATCCCACCTGCAGGCAGGATCAAACAAAATTCTTTTTCTTCTCAATCAACTCTTTCTTTTTATTATTTGTTTGACAAATTTATCAGTCTTATCATTTTTTTATTGATCCTTCATTGATTTTGTTAATTTTTCTCGTCAAAATTCTTATTTTCAAAAATTACCCTTTCAGGTTAAGGGGTAAACCTGATGCCTCTTTCCCAAGAGGTATTCCTTTTTTTCCTTCTTCTTTTCCCATTCAGAATAAGGGATAATCCTGAGACCCCTCATAGGAGCACCGATGCTACCTGTGAAAATTCTTGTTCAAAATAAATTCCTTTAAATTCTTTCCCATTTTTATAAATTTTATTCAATTTCCCTCTCAGGTTAAGGGATAAACCTGAACCTCGTCCCGCGAGGTCCTTCTTCCTTCAAGATCAGGGATAATCCTGAAGTCTTTCATCATCTTCCAAGTATCTTTAATCTTTTCTACCGAGCTTCACCATTCTTTTAGATCTTTGTCAATCTTTGTCAATTCTTTATTTCTGATTCTTTATCAATTTTATTGATTCTTTCTCATTCTTTATCAATTCTTTTAATTCTTTATCAACCTTTTATCAATTTTGTCAATTTTGTCAATTTTTATATCCCTTTCAGGTTGAGGGATAAACCTGAATCATCTTCCATTTTCATCAAATTTTAATTTTCTTTTTATCTTTTCTTTTTAAGATTCGGGTTCCGACTCGAGCCTTCCTTTTTATCTTTTTTTTGAAGTTTCGAGTTCCGACTCGGGCTTCCCCTGGGTTCTGATTGGACCAATTATTTTCTTTTTATCTTTTCTCTTTTAAGGATTTGGGTTCCGATTCGAGTCTTCCTTTTTATCTTTCTTTTGAAGTTTCGAGTTCCGACTCGGACTTCCTTTTGAATCCAATCCTCGCATTGGAAAATCAATCATTTCTTTTAAGAAATCCGAATTTCAACTCAGTTTTTTCTTCTATTATTTTTTTCGTTTGAAGTTTCGAGTTTCGACTCGGACTTCCTTTTGAATCCAATCCTCGCATTGGAAATCCATCATTTCTTTAGAAAACCGAGTTTCAACTCGGGTTTTTCTTCTATTATTTTTCGTTCGAAGTTCCAAGTTCCGACTCAGACTTCCTTTTGAATCCAATCATCGCATTGGAAATCCATCATTTTTAGAAAACCGAGTTTCAACTCGGGTTTTTCTTCTATTATTTTTCGTTCGAAGTTTCGAGTTCCGACTCGGACTTCCTTTTGAATCCAATCCTCGCATTGGAAATCCATCATTTCTTTAGAAAACCGAGTTTCAACTCGGGTTTTTCTTCTATTATTTTTCGTTCGAAGTTCCGAGTTCCGACTCAGACTTCCTTTTGAATCCAATCCTCGCATTGGAAAATCAATCATTTCTTTTAAGAAATCCGAATTTCTACTCGGGTTTTTCTTCTATTATTTTTCGTTTGAAGTTTCGAGTTTCGACTCGGACTTCCTTTTGAATCCAATCCTCGCATTGAAAATCCATCATTTTTAGAAAACCGAGTTTCAACTCGGGTTTTTCTTCTATTATTTTTCGTTCGAAGTTCCGAGTTCCGACTCGGACTTCCTTTTTAATCCAATCCTCGCATTGGAAATCCATCATTTCTTTTAGAAATCCGAGTTCTAGCTCGGGTTTTTCATCTATTAATTTCGTTTGAAGTTTCGAGTCCCGACTCGGACTTCCTTTTAATCCAATCCTCGCATTGGAAAACAATTGTTTCTTTAGAAATTTAAGTTTTCAAAACTCATTTTTTTTCTTTTATCTTTTATCTTGAAAATCTGGGTTCCGACTCGGGTTTTCCCTTTTATATATTCCATCTTCTTGAATATTCGAATTGAGTTTTATTCTCTTCATTTCCCGTTCAGGATAAGGGATAATCCTGAAACCATTCATAGAAGCAGCGCAACCTTCTATAATGGTCCTTCCAAATCCGGTCTAACATTGGTCCTTCATCAAAATCCTTCATAAAATCCAATTCTCACATTGGCCCTTCCAAATCCAGTCTAACACTGGTCCTTCATCAGAATCCTTCACCAAATCCAATTCTTGTATTGGTCCTTCAAAATTCCAGTTTTACACTGGTCCTTCAAAATCCCAATGTTTACATTGATCCTTCAAAATTTCCAATTTTCACAAATTGGTCCTTCAAAATTCCAGTTTTACGCTGTTCCTTCAAAATCCCAATTGGTCCTTCATAATCCCAATGTTTACATTGGTCCTTCCAAAAATTCCAGTTTTACGCTGGTCCTTCAATTTCCAATTGGTCCTTCATCAAATTCCAATGTTTTTATTGGTCCTTCCAAATTCCAATTCCATGAATTGGTCCTTCCAAAATTCCAATGTTTACATTGGTCCTTCCAAAAATACCAATTTTCACAAATTGGTCCTTCAAAATTCCAGTTTCACGCTGGTCCTTCGAATTCCAATTGGTCCTTCATCAAATTCCAAGTTTTCATTGGTCCTTCCAAAATTCCAATGTTTACATTGATCCTTCAAAATTTCCAATTTTCACAAATTGGTCCTTCAAAATTCCAGTTTTACGCTGTTCCTTCAAAATCTCAATCAGTCCTTCAAAAATTCCAATGTGTATATTGGTCCTTCAAAATTCCAGTTTAGCACTGGTCCTTACCAAAGTCTTTTTACCAAAATCTTCCTTACCAAAGTCTTTTTACCAAAATCTTCCTTACCAAAGTCTTTTTACCAAAATCTTCCTTACCAAAGTCTTTTACCAAAATCTTCCTTTACCAAAATCTCTCTTTATCAAAATCCTTCTCAAATTCCAGTTTAGCACTGGTCCTTTACCAAAGTCTTTTTACCAAAAATTCCTTTACCAAGTTCTTTTACAAGATTCTTTACCAAAATTTCTTTACTTAAACCTCATTCTTTAAGTTGGTCTCGTAAAACCCAGTTTTACTGATCAAGATTGCCAAAATAAAAGATCTTCAGCCCGAGGTCCTATCAAAATCTATATTGAGTGATTATTTCACAAAGGATTCTTGAAAACTTTGCCAATCTGCTAAAATATGTCTTGATTCCAATATTTTACTGCACAAAAAGAATCACTTCAGATTACCTCTAGTATTCTTTTCAAAAGGGTGAAGCTTTTTGCGAAAAGGAGTGAAAATTCAAATTTTCTCTCTGTTGGTCAACCAAGAGAATGCAAGAAAGATCCTTGGTATGATTAGAGCAAAAGAAATATTCAATGATGTTGAAAAGCTAGAAGCGAATCGATATTGATCATAGCTATGACGCATGTTTTAAGACGACTTTCTGGCAGTCAGGCAGTGGAAATATCCTGAGCGTTAAAAAGAATCCACTCAATCCATTTCTCCTCATTCATTCATTTAAGCTTCAATCAAATATCCGCAAAAGGGATCTCTCAATTGTCGTCAAGATGAAGGCGAATTAAGCGAGTAGACCCCCGGGGCCAAAGAAGATTTTGAAACATCTCCAAGATGACGGAGTTTGTGACGGCTACTTCCAGGGAAAGTTCAGATCACCGTCGAGATGAAGGCGAGTGTGATGAATCTACCGACAAACCCTAAAAGATATTTAATTGTTGCTACCATCTAGAGATTTTTACCAATGAGCCAATATCACCAATATAATTCCTGAGAAAAAGAAGGATCGAAGCATCTCCAAGATGACGGAGTTTGTGACGTACCCTTTCCCGAAAAAGAGAGAAAAGTCAGGAAACATCCAAATGAAGGATGATGTAATAAACTTCCCCTGAAACCCAAGAAAGCTCAATGTCCTTAAGAGAGTGCCAAAAGATCGTTATGGGAAAAGCCTCAGAATATCAGACTGCCAAAGTTGCCAGGAATCACCTTTTCTTATGCGAAATCCTCTAATCAATGTCTTTTCACTACCTGCTTTTATGAAATTAAGAGTATTTCTTCTCTATTCATATCAATGAAATAGATAACTTCCTTGAAGAAACTCAACAGCTTTGAAATTTGAATCTAACTCTAGATTCCAAGGAGTTAACCTCATTTTGGAAGAAATACTCTAGGTGAAAAGAGGGAATATCTCTCGCACATACGTGCACACTTTCAAGCATTTTGAATCAATCGCAAATTCATCTTGTTGGCAAAATTTTCTGGTTATCCAAAAATAAGATAAATGCTCAATATCCATTTTGATACAACCTAGCGTTGTTTGTATATTCTTTAAACACGAGTTGCCTCGTTCGGGTGAGGTATTTCTCCCAGTCCCATCATGGTATTCCTCATCAAGGAATCCATGCTTTGTATATCCATTCAAATAGAGATTATACCTAAAAACCTCGTCTCACGAGGTATTTTTCAAAAAATGTCCCATCCAGGTTAAGGGCTAAGCCTGTGTCTTTTCAAAAATCCTTATCTTTGTCTCAACCTTGAAACTTCTTTAAAAATCTCTCATTTTATTTCGGGATCTTTATCCCAAAGTCCCATCACGATTTCCTCGTTTTCTTCTGTCCAAATTATTTTCATTGTCGAGGATTTCATTTTCTTCCCAAAACCCTTTCAGAATAAGATACAAAACCTGAAAAATAAAAACTTTTTAAAGCCAATTCCTCCACACCCAGTTCAGACCTTCTAACTGGGGCATTTTTTTTAGAAAATTTGGTGTGTCTTCTTTGCCGCTAAGCTCGGCTTACAACCGGCTTAGCAGCAAAGAGGGGCATCTGTGAACACCCCAATTTTTCCAAAAAATCCAAAAATGACCTTTTTGCCCCTGACCTCCGCCCTCTGAATAATCGGGTAAATTTTTAACCAAAATTTTCATTCATCCCTTGGATTCGTTAGAATTCGGACCCAAAGTCTCAGCTTTGACCCAATTTTGATCCAAATCGGATCCGATCTCTCTCTTTGAGAAAAATTTCAAAAATAAGAACCCGAATTCTCAAAAGACTCTCTTTTGTAAATATTTTTGCAAAACTACAAAAAAATCAGTTTTAAAATCTTTATTTCTCGCAAACCTTAGGATTTTATTCTAAAAAAATACAAAAAATTGAAAAATAAGACAAAAACCAAAAAAATGGAAAATTTCGAGAAAAATGAATCGAGTTTGCTAAAAAATTCATTTTTTTAACCATTTTTATGAAATTTTTTGTTAAGGGAGCCTCTTTTTGGAAAAACCAAAATTTTCACAAATAAACCTTTCTAAACCCTCCCTCTTTTCTCTCTCGCCCGATTCCTCTCAGGGTTTTCTTCAAAAACCCTAATCTCGGATAGCTTCCAGCCGCCCCCTCCATCTCTTTCAACCCTCTCTCTCCTCCATGGCCCGACCCTCTTCTCCATCGCACCCCTCCGAACCACCCATCGCGGAACCACCAGCCTTCTCCTACCTCTCCCGTCGATCTCTAACCGACCACCCTCTCGAATCTTCCCCTTTTTCCCCTTTAAAAGGATCACGCGGGTCGCTCTTTACAGGGACCGCTTCTTCACCACCGCACCCTTCTTCACGATCTTTTAATCGCCTCTTCGTCCCCCTCATTCTCTGATATGAATCCCTAGAGTTTCAGCACATCTGCTATGTAACGGAGGTTTTTCGTTCTTTCCTTGAACCGAAACTCCATTAAATCAAGAATCGCTCAAGAAGCCGATCTGTAGGATACCCCTTTCGTTTCAGCTGAGCCGGACTCCCAATGTTGGCAACGATAACAGGCTGGAGCGTTATTCTTCTCCTTCTTCCCTCATAATCCCTGCAAACAAGCTGAATCAAAGGTCGTTGGCAACCTCCGGAAATCCAGTGGAAGCGCGCACCATAAAGGATCTGCTTCTCTAGTCCTGCTCTCCCTCGCCCGAAGGAAATCACTCAATCGTCCCCTGCAATAATCAAGTAAGCAAATCTCTCTTGGCAAGAGATTTCCGCCATAGGAAAAGAGAGCTTTACGCTTTCATTTAGAGTCGTTGCAGCATCTTTGTAAGTTTTTTTTTTCTTCTTTCTCCCTCCCTTTTCTATCTATAACTCTAATCCTTCTTGCGTTTTCTTGTTGATCGTTTCATTATCGCACCACGGACAGGGTTCGAAACGCCCATAGCCATTTCGGCCCATCCCTGTGCTACAACAAACAGAACATATATGTTCCTACATTTCTTTTATGTTTCCCTTTTGCAATTTGTTTCTGAAATACTTGTTTCTAATAGCTGCTTATACTGTCATACTTCAGTGATACCTTCATCGATTACTTTCTTCTTTTCCTTTTTTTGCTTTTTTAGTTTATGTGGATTTTGTTCGTTTGTTTTGTTCTTCCCTTTGTATTTGCGGAACATTTCATTGGCAGTTTCTTACTTTTGTAGCATTTTTAATACACTATTTTCATTCACTTGTTGATCCAACATGTGATCTAGATCGGGTGTGGAATTTTTGCACCAGACTAAGATCTAGTAATATGCCCATCTGAATCTGTATGTTTCAATTTCCTATTATCCGGCTGATGTTTTCTTATTGCTGTTCTAACAATTTTAAACCTTCCGTCATATTTCGATCTCACATTTTCCCCTTTTGTTCCATGTTGTCTAGCATCATCGTCTGTTTCAACTTTTAGGATATTGTTTAAATTTCAATTTCAGCATCGTTGCTCACCTGCTTTCATTGCTAGCTGTTTCTTGTCTTTAGCATTTATTACAAATCTTTGGTCATCCCAGTTGTGTGTTATATTTTCTCCTTTCTTTTAGTTCCTCTTCGATCTGCTTATGGGTTTTATTTACACGAGGCTGCTTTGAAGTTTAGCTCTATGGGATTTCAATTCATATGTTGTCTGAGGAATGTCGATTGGTGTTCTGGGGTTGGGGCAAAAATTTTTGTCAAGATCTGATAGGATTTGTGCAGGAGTAATGTCTGGTGAAAAGAATGGTGCATTCAGAGGGAAATTATTGGCTTTAGCTATGGCTTGTTAGTTGGTTTTCAGTTTTAATCTTTGGAAAGAATGGGGTTTGAGTTTTCGGAGTGCTTGAATTTGAAGTTGTGGAAGGATATGAAGTCTTCAGGAGGCATTACCTACTAGTTCTATGTTCATCTTGTCAACTGGACATGGCCATATGGCCATTGTTTAAAGGTGACTCATGCCATAAAGACAGGTGAAGGAATCATTCCAGGTATGCACAATGAGCTGGTGGCCAAACAATCGCAGATCGTATCTCCAGTTTTTGAGCCTTGACTGACAAAATAGCTTGTTGGGTTGTCAACGAAGGAAGGTGTTAATTTCGGTAGGAAGACAAAAGTGGGGTCTAATGACCAAAATTGCTGCTGAAATAAACTGAATGATGGGCAAGGCCATCGATAATTTCAGAAGAAGTCATAATTGTAAGTTGTTTCCTCTGTATTTGTTTCTAGCTTTGATTTCCATTTGAGGTCCAGATTACAATTCCCAATAGGTTTTCCTTGCAAAATTTTTGGATAGTAGCTGAAGCCAAAGTTGTATGAAAATTTTGAATAGCTCCTGTATAAAATCCATGTTTGCAGTTGTCATAATACAGTTGCTCATCACGTCTGTTGCACTGCTACAACACACCACCTTAGCATTACTACATTTTCGCCTACATTCAGCATATTCACATAAAGCACTTCATTAGCACCTCATTATATGCCCCACACCTGCTATAACCCCTTTGCAGCAGCACCATTCTTATATATTTCAGGTGTTAATAAAATGAATGATCAGATGATAATTCTGAAGAAGGCCACGGTCTAGCTGGTTGGATTTGTTATGCACCCAGCAGGGATGGGTTTTGCTCTGTACTTAATTGACCAATCGATTCGTTATTTCTCTTGAAGGTGGAGATTGCTAAGATTCTTGGATGTCAAATGGGTGCTCTTTCAGTCAACCATCTAGACATGCTACCACTTCTAAGTTGTTCATTGGGAGATAACGGAACATAACAGGCCCAAAATTTTACGTCATTTTTTTATTTCATGATACATAAGCAATATTGATTTCCTTTTGTTTTACAGAAATTTTCACTCATGACGTATTACACAAGACCACTCCAAATTCCTAGCCAATTAGTTGGCTTCATTGCTTCAGATTATTGAAGTGTGGGGTTGGTTGAGACAAAGATTGCTCTACGACAAAGTAATTTGGATCCTGATAGGCCAGATTCTGTTCTCTTGAGAATTCTGGACTCCAGCATAAAGCGCAATCCCACTGTCATAAAGAAGTTTAACGGATCAATGAAGAGCAATAGGAATCATTGATATACAAGTTAAAAGCTGTCAACTTGAGCAAAATTTTTAGTAAGGCTGTCACAGCTCAAAGCTGCGGACATGCAAACAGCTGTTTAGGAAGGTAATACTAGCTTTTAAATTTAAAAACTTGGAAAATTCCTGTTGATCAGAAACATGGTTCTTGCTGCCCGAGATAAATGAAGGTTAGTCCTTACTGTGTCATTTCTATTTTGATCTTTGTTTCCTCAGGTATATGACAGTAAATCATGTTTGGATCCTGGTTCTAAGGTCTTGATGGCCTCCAACAAAAAATAGTTTTTTTTTAGGTGTCAAACCCCTGGTTGTTCCATGCTATGTTATGTAATGTTACCCAAAATTATGTCGCGGACTATGGTGCTTTAGCTGGAGATATTTTTTTTTTTTGATATTATTTAAACAAGCGTGTCAAAATAATTGATTAATTCTTTTGTGTTATGATGCATATTATAGTAAAGTGTTAGATTGATTACATTGAACTGAAAACCCAGTGACATCTCCCTGGTTTTGATTATTTTGTAAACTAAATCAGCACCACACCTGTATCACCTTGAAGGCTATTCCCCACACATCTTGCTGCAAATTAGTCCTCTGCTACAGTATTCCCACATCCACACTATGCTTCGTAGAGCAGCCTCTCGTAGGTGTTTGCATTCCCAACATCATCATTCCATTTGCTGTTTTTACAGCAATATACCTATCACCCACTACCTCACTGTTGCTTGCAGTAGCAGGTGTATATCCGGCTGTCACACAACATATCCTGTGGCACCTGTGTGCGTCCCTTGTCACCCGTCATCTCATCAACAACCACTGTATCATACCTCATGCTAACAACGATTTTCACATATTGGTTCGGCCACCCCTTTTACTGCTACCTTAATGTTACCATCTACACGATGCATTCACCTTTGTACCCACTGCTGCCACTACATTAGCACCTACATGTGCTCACCTGTTGGAATCACAGCTGCCCACTTGTTCACACCCTGTCCACCAGCACTTTACCTTCCATGGCACCTATACAGTCACTACACCCCATCTGCATTGCATCTATATTTTCTACATCTAATATGCAAAATTACCTACCTTCAGCCATCTCATTCACAACAATACTTGCATTTCATAAAAATCTTCTGCTAAAAAGTTTACATTAGATCCAGCCCTTACTTATGCACAACCTTCACTTGCTGCCACCACTATCTTACTAACACTTCACTGTCACAGCACCCACCTACTTGCAGCAAACCAAAACCATGTTCCATAAGGCTGAAAAGACAAATATTGGTTTGATATGATGGATCTTTCAGGTGGGTATACAAAACCAAGGCCAATCAGCTGTCATGATGGGAGCCAGTGCACAGGAAACAAACTGTTAATGTATTTCAATCGTGGTTGCTATTCATGTATATACCTATATTTGCATTTCTTATATTCACCATATGTCTTCGTCACCTCATCTTCATCATTATGTAGCACATCATCCGCCATATATTATATATAGCATAGGCATCTTTTTCATTAATAGTGATCATGTGTATATCACTTTCAACATGATTTTCTCTTATATTTCTATGCTCTGTAAATGCCATAACTTGTTAACCCCGTTTTGCAGGATTATAGATTTTTCTTTTTCAAGTTAGATGTTTTCCCATCCCTTCAGAAGTCACATCCATGACGTAATAAATTAGATCATCAATGAGAATTTACATTTCCAGTCTTAGATTAGAATGAATGAGCATAGCAAATATCATGAATCACTTGTTCTTCATGCATTTTTTCTTTATTTCTTAAAATTCACAAATGGTGGAACACGAATGGCAAGTGCACCATCTCGTAAGAGGTAAATTAATACTAAGTTGATGATCCACATCAATGGCCATAGTCAGGGTGTAGACAAAACTTAGGATTTTTATCTTTTACGAAATAACACTGGATCCACACTGGATCCATTTTCAAAATTCATCATATTTCCTTAAATATCTTCTTCTTTTATTAGAATTTAACTTAAAATTAACTCAAAATATATACCAATGGCCATAGTCAGGGTATATTGAGAGTTAATTTCATTTTAAATTCTATGAAAGCATCAAATGTGTTTCATTCTTCACTTGAATTTAAATACAGATTATTATATAATACATTCAATGACCATAGTCAATGATGTATTATATCTTCAATGTTATTTTAATTCATTTAAAGAATGGGATAGCTTTTCAAAATCCAATTTCAAAAATTTAAATTCATTCATCATTTAGGATATAATTGCATCATATTTTCTAAATTCTTTTTCATAAAATCCAAGTAATTCTTTTCTTCATTTCTCAGATTAAATCCTATTTATAAATTCAAATTCAATTCTATTTCTTAAAAGGATTCAAGAATTCAATTTCAAAGTCCCATTTGACTTTGAAACTTCAGAATCATCTCGAATTTCAAATTTCAAATTCTATTTAAAATCCAATTTAACTTTGGAATTCATTTGTATATTCAAGATTCAATTTCTAAAATTCATTTTCCAAGTTCAAATTAAACTTGGAAGTTCTTGATTCATCTTTTGAATTTAACTCCAAATCCATTTTAGGATCCAGGATTCAACATTCATATTGGATCTTAGACTTCAGATCCAATTCCTCTTTAGGATCCAGGATTCAACACTCATATTGGATCTCAGACTTCGGATCCAATTCTCCTTTAGGATCCAGACTCCAAATTCACTTTGGATCTCAGACTTCAGATCCAAATCCATCATAGGATCTAGAATCCAATTTCACATTGGATCTCAGACTTCAGATCCAAATCCATCTTAGGATCCAGAACCCAATTCTACATTCGGATCTCAAACTTCATATCCAAATCCATCTTAGGATCCAGAACCCAATTTTATATCAGATCTCAGATCTTAAATCCATCTTTAGATCCAATTCCATTCCCAATTCTAGATTTCAAATCCAATTCCATTTTCAGATCTCATCTAAGCTCCCTAAATCCATTTCTATTCTTAAATACCATTTGATTATCTCAGATCCATTCCAAACTTCAGAAATCCAAATTCAATTCCATCTCAAGTATTCATTTCCTTTCCTAAATTCAAATTCAAATTCAAAGTTCATTTTGACTTTGAAACTTCATTTCCTTTCATTTCAAAGCTTCAAGTCATTCTTTCTCATTTATTCTTTCAATCGTGATTTACTTCAAAAACTTAGAACTCCTCTGATCTATCTCAAGTTCTAAGTTAGATTAAATCATTTCTTCACTCCTTTACCAAGTTCATCTCAGAATACTTGGAAATTTCTAAATCAATTTTCAAAAGAGCATACATCCTTGCATTGCACAAGTATGATTCTTTGTGCATTTAGAGTTAAGATAAATTCTTAGATTATATTTAGGCAAAGCAAAAGGCATAGATTCGATCCTTGGTTCGATTACCCCTGGTAAAGGCACCAGGAACGGTCGAACCTCGTACCGACGAGCGAATCCCGTCTCCCAGTTTTCCCGCAAATATTTTCAAAAATGGAGGCGAGTAATCTTTTTAATCTTTTCAAATCAAGGTCAAGTGAGAACCCGCAAAGTAATTCCTCTTCTCTTCTTCCTTTTCTCATTTCTCTTCTCTCCTTCTTTCTGTCTTTTATTTTCTCCCTTCAAAAGGAGAGAATAGAGGTTAGAAAGGAAAAGAGAGGGAAAAGAGAGAACATTACGAGAGGAAAAATTTTGCGATGATCACAGGGCACCTTGGGACTCTAGAATGATTTGGTATACGATCTCTAATTATGAGTGTGTCACTCGTTGTTATGTCATTTTAGATTCTCCACTTACCATATTACAGATGGTGGTTGAGGTGAGTTATGGGCACCTTGGGACTCTAGAATGATTTGGTATATGAGTGTGTCACTAGTTTGATGGTGGCCATTGATCTTATGGATGCTCTTATATAAATGTGATGGATATATGATGTTTGAAACCTTAAAATGTTTTAAGGTATATTAAAATCAAGGTTTTGGGGATTAGTGATCAACCTTTCATTGTTTATGAAAATTATGAGTGCATTTGCACATTTGTGATTTCGTGCTTTTGTGCACAAGTGTTCCATATGTTCTTGGTGTGCGTATGTTCACACATTTTTTTTCAAGAATATTGTTCTATCGGTTGTTGTATCTTGTTGAAGATACTTTTACATAGTTTATTCCAAAATGTTATTTTTATGGGTATTCTTTTTGAAGAATATTGTTCTATTAACTCAAGGTTTGATTTATATATATGTTTGTCATTACAAGTTTGATTACCTCAAAAGTCTTCTCCTTTTATAACTCTTATCTAAGTGTCATCATATGTAGACAAGAATTTTATTACACCTTTGTGTGTTGATAGCCCTTTGTTGGCTTTTGCTCTCTTGGTCTAGTAGCTGAACACACTTGTCTTGAGTGTTATTATATGTAGACAATGCACGTTGATTCACACCATGGTGTGTGATCTTTAGTCCATGTTGGCATTTGTGTCCTTGTTCTAGTCGCTGAGTTGTATGCCCATGGTTGGCTTCTTTCACTCAATTCAAGTGTCATTTTATGTAGACAAGAGATGTATTGTGTTTTTAGCCCATGGTTGGCTTAATACTCTTGTTCTAGTAGCTGAACATACTTAATCTTGAGTGTATTTTTACGTAGACAAGAGATGCTTTTTGTCCATATTGACGTGTATTATCTTGTTCTTGTCGTTGATGCACTCATTTCAAGTATTATTATATGTAGACAAGAGGTATTTTTATACACCTTAGTGTGTGTCTTTGACCTTTAATGACATTTTATTTATATTCTTTATCTAGTAGCTTATACACTTGATTTACGGATTTTGGAGGACTAATGAGGTAGTTGCTTGTAGTGGATGAACTACTATTGAAAATTGCAAAATTTCATTCATAACTTGTGTTTTTAGATACAAGTGAATCATATCTATGATATGTTTTTAAATCAAATTGATATTTTAGTATTTAATCTATATATGAAGTGCTTACAGTTTTTCGGCATCTTTTGTATTTGATATGCAAAATGAGTCTTTTGTCTCAAATGATATTCATTTTTGAATCTTGGGTAGATGCTTTAATATATTTAGACAAATCATGCTTCTTATATATGACATTTGTTTGACATAGATCTTCTCCCTAAAGATGTGAAAAACTCTATTGTTGATCTATGCGTGTTAAAGCCCCTTGAAGTTCATATTCATCATGCTTTTGAACATTTGCATCCGTGTTCATTTTGACTAAAGTATGTTTGGAGCATGTTCATTAATGATTTTCTTTAAGTGTTAATTCATTTCATAATAGTACATTCATATGCTCATTATGACCTTTTAGGCCCTCATTCAATAAAGCATATATAGCTTATGCCTCTTCGTAGGCTTATTGTGGTGTCCCTTAGTGGACCATTTTGTTATTCCCCATTATGGGGTTATGTTTGTCCAATGTTGGACCTTATGAATGCATTATGCATTCTTGCAATTCATTTCCGCATAATTTGCTTCCGCTCACTCTTTAACATGATGTATGATTTTGAAACTTTGGTTTTCTAAATTTACTTTTCATGCTAAAATAATTATCCTATCATGTGCTTCAAATTTCTATGCATAAGTTATACTTTTGCACCATTGTTTTGCGGATGTGTCATCCGATATGGTTTTACTTGAGCTTGTTAGAAATGTTCCTTTTTGAGTAAAGTGCAAAGATATGTTTTACTTATTTCTTTGTTGTTGTTCCACAGGATCTTGAAGATAAGAGGAAAAGAAGTACCTTGGATAGATCATGGAAGGTGCTCATTGTTAAAGACGTTGGAGGAAGACATTTGCAATGACATTCGTACTGAAGGCTCTTGAAGCCTTGAGATTCTTCCTCTTGCTTTCTTCAATCTTTTCGTTCCCCCATGCAAAGCTTGAGGGGGGGGGGTGTTAAAATGTATCATTCAACATTTGTAATATTATATATATTTTATATATATAAAGGATAATACATATTCATATATGATATATATGCATATGTATTATCCTAATTATATATATAAAATATATATTTCTCTATTTATAGGCATAGGGATAGTTTAGACATTTCATAGTTTTACGCATATTCCATTTGGAATATGTTTGTAATTTTACTTTTATTTTTCCTTTTTTATTTTTTCTCTTTTTTGTGGTTTGCGCCACCTAGGGAGGCTCCCCAAAGAGTCGTTGGGGAGCCCCCAACGGTCACAAATGTGACCATTGGGGGCTCCCAACTACTCCTTTGGGAGCCCCCTAGGTAGCTCCTCTCTTGTGTTATAAATAGGGGTCTCCCCCTTGTAATTCCTACACTCCTTGGAGGAGCTTATGCTCCATTGTATAGGGTTTTTACCCTCTTCTCCCTATTTCTTCAATAATATTCAACTTATGACTTTAAGTCATATTTATCCCTTTTATGGGTTTATGTATTAGCACTTGATGTGCTTGTGTTGTTCCCTTAAGTGAGTATATTCGCACTTAATGTGCATGTGTATGAGTTCATTATCGAACCTAAAATATTCAAAGTCATTTTCTAACAGATAGAATTGGATTATGGATCTTAAAATGAAATTTTGATCTGAAGTCTGAGATCCAAAGTGGAATTGGATTCTGGATCCTAAAATGGAATTGGATCTGAAGTCTGAGATCCAGAGTGGAATTGGGTTCTGGATCCTAAAATGGATTTGGATATGAAGTCTGAGATCCAAAGTGGAAGTTGAATTCTGGATCCTGAAATGGATTTTGGATCTGAAGTCTGAGATCCAAAAGTGAAAATTGTACTTGAAAATCTGGATCCAAGTTGGGTTTAGGATCTAACTCTGTATTTGGATTTCGAAAGTCCACATGAGACTTTTGAAGAAGGATCTGGATTTTGAAAAAACAGATTGGATTTAAAATTTAAGAAGGGTTAAGTTTTGAGATTCAAAATCAATCTCAAACTTTGATTTTGAATTTTGGAGATGAGAAAAATAAACTTGATTTTTGAAACAGAAGATAACTTCAAAGTTAAATTGAACTTTGAAGTTTGGATGTTGATTTGGAAATTGAATTTTGAATATAAAACGATTTTGAAATTTCAAAGTCAAATGGGACTTTGAAATTGAATTTTTGAATCTTGAAGTAAAATAAAATTGAATTTGAAATAGAATCTTGAAGTAAGATATTCAAAATCCCTTGGGTTTTTGAAAGGAAATTTTAAAAATATGATGCAATTCTATCCTAAATGATGAATGAATTTAAAGAATTTGAAATTGGATTTGAAAAAGCATATTTCATTCTTTAAATGAATTAAGAATGAGGTTGAAGATATAATACACCCCTGACTATGGTTATTGAATGTATTATATAATAACCATATTTAAATTCAAATGAAGAATAAAGTACATTTTAGTGCTTTTATAGAGTTTAAAATGAAATTAATTCTCAATATATCCTGACTATGGCCATTGATATATATATTGAATTAATTTTAAATTAAACTCTAATAAAAGAGGGAAATATTTGAGAATATGATGATTTTTGAAGAAGATCCAGTGTGGATCCAATGTTATTTTATAAAAGGTAAAAATCCTAAGTTTTGTTTACATCCTGACTATGGCCATTGATGTAAATCATCAACTTAAGATTAATTACCTTTTACAAAATGGTGCACGTGCCATCCATGGTCCCATTTGTGAAAATTTTAAGAAGTAAAGGAGAAAATATGAGAACAAGTAATTCATGATATTTACAATGCTCATTCATTCTAATCTAGAATTTGGAAATGTAAATATTTTCATTATATCCGATTATTACATTATGGGAATGAATTATGAAGAGATGGAAAATATCTATCTTGAAAAAGGGAAATCTATAATCCTGCAAAACAGAGTTAGCTCAAGGTGAATGAAAGATATCATATCAAAGTACAAATTCATCAGTCTGTACTTACTTCACTTTAGAAAATGCACCCGCAAATCACTACTCTTATGCTAGATTGGAAATATATTTGCATGACTTAGTGGGAAAATGCAGCTATACTTCTTGGAATACAATGCATAACCTAGTGAGGAAATACACAGGAAACTTCTAACTACTATGCAGCTGGTGAGGAAGTCTATGTAAAATTGATATATACATATGGTAAAGATATCCAACCGATGTCAAATATGAGGATAGGCAAAAACTAACAATGGGCAGTGATGGGATGCACTACTTGATGAAGAGACAACTATAGGTGTATGTGCTGAAAGGAGACAAGAGTTGTATGTTATCCTGCTACAGTGGATGTTGAGGCAATAACAGGGTGAATGAATGCATAGGGAATGAAGAGTATGCTGTATTGAGTGTTGGGAAATGGATGTAACAAGTAGTATTGTAACAGCAAAAAAAAAAAATTTGTTTGATTCGGGCCGGATCCGGACCCGACCCGGATCACCGCCACTCGCTGTCTTTTAAAGACAGCGAGGCAGGCGGGAGGAGGGTTACGAAACCCCCTCACCGCCTCTCACTCTCTGTTCTCTCTCTCTTACCCTCTCGTCCCCGACTCTCTCCCTCACCGACCCTCTTGTCTTCCTCGGTGTCTCCGACTCTTTCTCGCTCTCGCTCATCCACTGACGTCGGCAGCTCTCGACAGCCCGCTGCCACCGACATCATCAACCCTCTTCCTGTCGGCGAGTTCCCTCCGGCGACCACCAGGTACACTTGCTCTCCCTCTTCTCTTTCGTTTCGCTGCCTCTCCTCCCTCGTTCTCCTCTTCTCCCTGTCATCGACAGGGGGCAAAGCCCTTCCCGTCGATTGTTTACGACGGGGAAGGGCCGTGCGACAGGGGTTTTAACCCCACCTGCCGCCTGTGAGGAGGGTTTCGGCAGGGGGTTAGGGGCCCCTGCCTGCCCTTTTTGTTGTTTCAGTAGGGGCCATCGGCCTCTGCCTTTGTTGTTTCAGCAGAAGCCATTGGCCCCTGCCTTTGTACCTTTTCAGCAGGGGCCATCGGCCCCTGCCTTTGTGTTTTTCCAGCAGAGGCCATCGGCCCCTACCTTTGTTGTTTCAGCAGGGGCCATCGGCCCCTGCCTTTGTGTTTTTCCAGCAAGGGCCATCGGCCCCTGCCTTTGTTGTTTCAGCAGAGGCCATCGGCCCCTGCCTTTGTGCCTTTTCAGCAAAGGCCATCGGCCCTTGCCTTTGTGTTTTTCCAGCAAGGGCCATCAGCCCCTGCCTTTGTACATTTTCAGCAAAGGCCATCGACCCCTGTCTTTGTGCTTTTCCAGTAGGGGCCATCGGCCCCTACCTTTGTTGTTTCAGCAGGGGCCATCGGCCCCTGCCTTTGTGCATTTTCAGCAGGGGCCATCGGCCCCTGCCCTTGTACATTTTCAGCAGGGGCCATCGGCCCCTGCCCTTGTACTTTTCCAGCAGGGGCCATCGGCCTCTGCCTTTGTACTTTACCAGCAGGGGCCGATGGTCCCCTGCTTTTTTTTCTCTTTTCTTTTAAGATTTTCAACAGGGGCCGAAGGCCCCTGTCTCTTTAAAAATAACCTGCGGGGGCCGATGGCCCCTGCACCTGTTCTTTAGCAGCAAGGGTCATTTGGCCCAACCCTATCTATCAGAGAAGTAGAGTCTTCTCCTTGTTTTTGCTTTTGTTTGGGTTGCATATTAATATCGCATAATTGCAGCTACAACGGATCCCACTCGCGCTCCGCGACTCGAGCCATCAATCGTGTACATCCGCAGACGCCAGCGAGCTCGTAACTCTCCAAGGTAGGGGAATATTGCATGGAAGACTTGAATAATTGAATTAAGTTCAATTAAACTAAAAGGAATCATTAAATGAATATATATACATATATATATATATATTTATACGGGTATGCACTTCACTCAAGGATGCGGTTCCGAAATCCTTGCCCTTTACCTTCTATCAGGTTACTTGCCGTCACGCATCGCGTCGAGGTTTAGCGTTGCACTTCTGCTTACCGCCTTTACCTTACGTCGCACTCTGCGCCCAAGCTTTTGCTTTTGTATAATGTTGGCACAAGGTACTGCTATTTCAAAAGATAAAGTAAAGTTGATAAACTTTATACCTTGATGAAACACTCCTGTTGAGGCTTCCATTGAGGAGCTATACCCCCTTCATACTAGAGTACTTGTAGTCGTGCATGACATGTCTAGTACTGCGATGATCGGATGAGACGGTCGTGCGACCTCGACAGTGCTAAACGCACAATGCTGTAATCACATAAATGGCCTCACATTCGCCTTCACAGGCAAGATGCTCGAGTGGTTTAAAGACCACAGCATAGAATGGGTTGTTAGTTAAGCAACCCCTAACATACCTATTCGTTTCTTTGTGTCTGTCAAGGGAGAGAACAGAGCGGTACAAACTCCAATGGATAGGTTGTTAACAACCACCCTACGGGCAACGATCCCACCTCCCCAGTCATTGGAGTTAGGGGAAAGGGGATACATTAGTTAACTCAACACTTCTGCAGAAGTTGGATGCGTCCGTGGCACAGCCTCCTTTGGGGAATCCTCTCTCGGCTAAAGCCGTCCCTTTGGAGCGAACTCAACTAGCTATTCGGGTTATTGAAAATACATAGAATAACAGACGCCCGAACTAGTCTCAGTTGGTTCTACGTTTTGCCTGCGCGTACCCGCAAGTTCGTAATTATCGAAACATAAGGTCTGTTCACACTGGTCGTTGAGTCGTGCGATTCACTTGCACTACTGATTCACATGCACTACTGATTCGCTTGCACTACTGATTCGCTTGCACTATTGATTCACTTGCACTACTGATTCGCATGCACTACTGATTCGCTTGCACTATTGATTCACATGCACTACTGATTTGCATGCATTACTGACTCACTTGCACTACTTACGCGTTTGCACTATTTTACCTTGTGCATTGCTTACTTGTTTGACTGCATATTCGTTTTAAACTGCGTAACCTACTGAATTAAAGGTACATAATTCAGTTTCCTGCAGTTTCTCTTGTGCACCTACTAGTTTTTCGCGAAACTAACCCATTCTATGGGTACAGGTGATGATTAGGTACACCACAGGCGATGACGCGATGGCAAGATGGCTCCAAGACGTTCTTCTTCCTGCTCTTAGCTCGTGTCCTGATGTTTGGGTATTTTGTAACAGATTTTCCTTGGGATATCCGAATTTTGTACTATTTGGAGAACTTCTTAAATGAAAATGGCTTTTCCAAGTGTATACAAGTAGCATGGGTTGTGCGTTTTGGTCCTTTTAGTTAGCGCGCCCAAAGTTGTCAGCTTGCCTTTCTGAAATTAATCAAAAGAATTGTCTTTCGCTGTTTTCATAAACCATCTCTGAGATAAAGAGATCTCTTTTTAGTCTCTCGTCTGTTCTTCTGAAAGGTTTGCAAGTTAGAAATTTTAGGGCGTTGTAAACACCCCAAATTTTTATTCACCTCTCCAACATTTCCACCAAGCATCAACATCCAGCCTCTGAAATCGCCGGAGGGCAAAATGGTTATTTTCTGAGCCTGGAACCCGCAAAAGTCCAAATTTCATTTGCAACTCTCAAAATTTCTTTATTTTAGCTCAGATGTTCAAAATTCTACTCCTAACAGAAGACGGGAATCTCCAAATCCTGGTTCAAGGTTGCATTTTATAAGACATGGCATTGTATAGCATTGCATGAACATTTCATATCACTGCACTGCACAGCATGTCATTTCGAGGTCCAGAACTCTCGATTTCAAAATTTTCAATCCAGATTTGAATTTCAACTCTTTTTAAAATCAATTTCAAAACCCTGGGTCTTCAAAATTACCAATTCTTCCCATTTTACGCCCAGGACTCTGAATTTCAAAATATTTTCTCAGGAAAACGATTTGGATAGTTTTTAATATGTATTTCAACCGCCTTATCTCAGATTTTGCCCTTTTGTCAACAATTTCAAATATCTTCCTTTTACAAAATCGCCCTACAGGGCCTAACTCTTTTCAAAATTTCTGTTTTGCCAATTAGTTCAAATCTTATGAAAATTCCAAAAAAGAGGTTTTGTTGTCTTGTCTTTATTTCAATAAAGAAGCAATGTGGGACCCACATTGAGGTGGTGTCACATAGGCTTTTCTTTTGAAAAACTTGAATTTTGAAAAACCCAAAAATATAGGAGCCTTGTCCCTGGATTGGTGCCACTTGTCTTTTTTCTCTCTCCTCCCATTTACCTGCCAAGTGTCAGCGTGGGGTTCACCTAGAGGTGGCGCCACATGTCATTTTCTCTCTCCTTCCATCCTCCGACATGTGTCAGTGTGGGGCCACCTTAAGATGGCGCCACATGTCATTAGACATCCTCTTCATTTCATGCCACATGTCAATGTCCACCATCTTCACCCTGTGCCATGTGTCATTCCAAGGTCACCCTGAGATGCCACGTGTCATGTGCTGCCTTGTCCAGAAAAAGTAGAGTTGTCTCCTTCTGAGGTGGCACCATCTGAGGTATTCTCTCCTACAGCAGACACGTGTCATTCTCTGCGCTTCTCAGAAAAAGCAAGTGACACATGTTACTCCCTGCTTTTCTCAGAAAAAGCAAGTGACACATGTCACCCTCTGCTCTTCTCAGAAAAAGCAAGGGACACGTGTCTCTCTCTGCTTTCTTAAAAAAAAGCAAGTGACATATTTCACTTTCTGCCTCCTTCAGAAAAAGCAACAATTCAAATATTCAAACTCCAGGCTGAGGTGGCGCAAATCCTGAAGTCTCCTCCCTAAATTCATTTTTTGAGATGGTGCCACGTGTCCCTTTCTCTCCTTTTCCTCCCTCTTGCCACATGTCATTGTAGGAGCCACTCTGAGGTGGCGCCACATGTCCACCCTCTATTCTTCCAGAGCCAACCTCATTTGAATTTCAAGTTTCTTCCCTGAGGTGGCCCCATCTGAAGAACCTCGTTCAGCAAGCTGACACTTGTCAGGTATGGAACCATCCTGGACTGCCACATGTCCAGATCTCCTTTCATCAGAAAAAGTAGAATTCAAACTCCTCTGAGGTGGCACCTTCTGAGCCCACTGCCCTATTCTTCTGACACGTGTCAAGAGCCACTCTGATGTGGCACCACATGACATGCTCCTACTGCTTGCAGCTTTAAACCTCAAACTCTCTTTTAAGGTGGCGCCAATCCAGAGCCCCACTTGGCTTCAATTTTCATTTTTTATTTTATTCAAAATAAAAATAGCCCCATGAGGTGGTGCCACATGAGGGCTCCCTGCAAAAAGCAAACTTTGAATTTCAAACCCCAGGTAGCACCCTATGAGGTGGTGCCATTTGGGAGACTCCTGCAGAGAAAATCAAGCTACATTTTGAAAATTTCCAAAAAAATCCCCTGCTGAGGTGTCTCACTCACAAAAATTCTCATTTTTTTTTATTCTCAAAAAAATCCAAGTGGCATGCCCTGAGATGGCGCCACATGGAGGGCTCAGATTAAGCCTCTTTGAATTTCAAAATTTTCCAAAAAATTCTATAAAAACAAGGCTCCACGCCCAGCCTAAAGGGAGAGCCCTGCTTGAGATCTGAACTTCAATTTAGAATGCCAATTTTTCCTTTCTCTATTTCCCTCTGAATTCACGCCTTCTCTGGAGTCCCTCATCAAGGTAGCCACCCGTCTCTGAGGTGTCAAAGCAGCAAAAGAACACAAGGTGAGTCTCTATTCTAATTGATTTTATTGAAATAATGCCTTTGTCTTTATTTGTATTTTCGTTTTGAAGAAAAGGCTCGTCCAAATGATGGATCGAGCTATTCTCATAAAATGACATATATAAAAAAAAAATATAATCATGCTTCTTTTATGATTTCTAGCATTCATGTATTTAGTTAGATTTAATTTATATTTTATTTCGTTAATTTAGCATGTTTTATAAGTTAATTAAGTTTAATTCAGTGTTTATTTCAATTTTGCTCAGTTTCAGTAACTCTTTGTTTTTGTCAGTCAGTCCACACCTCATTTTATGCATTTAGTTTTCGTTAAAAATTTGACAAAAAATATGGAATGCACGCTTAGATGTCCCTAGAAAGGTGCCAAAAATTCGGAAGGATTTTAATTTGTTTACTATGGTAAACATTCAAAATGGTAAGTCGGGTTTTGTTACCCGGGATGCATTTTAAAAACTCATTTCCGACTTGTAAAATCGAGATCTCTCTTGTGGGAGGTCCGATTTTCGATCCAAAAGATGTTATGAACTTGGGAGGATGTCTAGGTTTTAACATGATTTTCTCAAATTTTTATGATGTCTGAAAAAAATCCGAGAGTTTGGGACATGTGTCAGAGCTTGATTTGGGTGTCTAAGATTTTGGATCGACTTAAGGAAATGGGTTCTCTTTGGGTATTGCTTCAAATCCGAATCTGTAAAAATTGAATGTTATGCTCGAGATGTCCTCTATTTGCATCTGAAAACTTATGATTTTTAGCACAGTTTTAAGATCTGTTTTGGATTTTTCTTGTCAATCTTTTGTTTTGTCACATTTGTCTGTTTTGTTGCTTCAGGCATGAAAAGCTGTATTTTTATCCATGTTTCTGTTGATCAAATGCCAAAGTCATAAACATGAAAGTTGTCCCTGTATGTGTAATGAGTCGCTCAGTAAAATATCATAAATTTCCATGACTGTTTTTTATTTGTTTAGCATTTTATATTAGATTAGGTCGATTTTACCTTCGACAGAACTAAATGCCCGTTACCGAACTCACCGTAGTTCAAATCCTGAGGCTGTAAAAACCAAAAATGTTCAATTTTGGGTCCTTTAGCAGTATGTAAAATATCAGAGGTTTTTATGGTGTAAGTTTTGCATTATCATATTAAGCATTGTATTTGGTTCGGGTCCGTAGGTGAAATTCGTCCATTTTAGGATTTTCTTTAAATTTTAGCATTTAAATCATATCATTTCGTGAGTTTTAGCATTCTAGGCTGTTTATCAGAGTAGGAAGATGCTTCATACAGAATTTGGTGTAATTTGGGATTCATTTGAGGCTCGGTTTAGCCATATCATCAAAACAGGGCCCCGCGGGACCCCGATCCAAGCGAAAATCAAGTGAAATTCGTTATTTTTTATTAATGATAGCATGTCAAATTCTGATTTTACAGTCCTAATGTGTTTAGAAGCATGTCATAATGTCTCATACTACATTTTATCATCATTTGATTCAATTTAAATTTCAAAATCTCAATTTTACCAAAATTTCCTTAAAAAAAAAACCCTGATTTTAAAGGTGTAACTTTAATATTAGGGGTATTTTGGTCATTTTGACCACAACTTCGAATTTTAAACTATTTCTTATTGGATTTCTTGCATTTACATCATTTCAAATATCAAGGAAGCATGAGAATAGGGTTTATATCCAACTAAGTCCAATAATTTCAGAATATTATTGGAAATCTTGGAAAAACCCACATATTTGAGCTAACCCCATTTCAAGCTTGGCAGGGACATTCAAAAGAAGGAGCCGAAGTCTGCAATTTCCCTTTCTTTCATTTATTTAGTGATGTACTAATGTAAATTTTGGAATAAGAGATTTAATTTTCTGCTTAGACTAAGTTGAATATCATATAGTTTAAATTCCTGCAATATCATGTTTATGTGATTCATGCATTTTATTTCAAAAGCACTATGGATGTACACGAATGGCACGTACACCAACTCTTAGGGAGTTAATGAACTCGGTGGAATCCATATTTACGGCCTAATCGGAATATGGACGAGACCCAAATCCATCATCTTTCTACCAATCACATTGAACCTACACTCTTAGGCTATCTTAAAATGCACATCATATTTCCAATTTTGCAAAGTATTATGCATTAAATCGATTAAACTCTGAACATATTCATGGCCACAGTCAGAATATGTGAAGGATTTATTTTGATTTAATACACATTTTCCAACAAAATCTTTCCAAAGTGCATTCATACACTCATGTCATTTGCATCATGAAATCATTGATTTTCCCATAATTTTCTTAAAAAAATTTCATTATCAAAAAATCGATTTCTCAAGAAACTTTGAGAATTTTTCAAAATCGGTTTTCCCAATTCAAGTTTTTCCACAGTTTTCCAGGAAAAAGGTTATTTTCTCAAGATTTTCAAAAGAAATCTCTCACTTTTCCCAAAGATCAAAATCGATTTCCAAGTGTTTCAAGGCTAAGATTCTCAGGATTTCAGTTTCCCGAGTTTTAATTTTCCTTCCCCAAAGAATTTTCCAATGAATCTCAACCATTTTCCAAAGAAAGCTTTCAAAACTTGAAGCTTTTCCTGACAAACATTTTCCCTTCAAATGTTTACCCTTTTCTCAAGAATTCTTTCCGTTTTCTCAGGATTTTCATCCATTCATGATTTTCCCACATCTTTATGAACGTTCTCATGATTTCAAAACCCCTTTCATCTGAGTTTTCTGAGAAATTGACTTTCACCTTTTCCCTGAGAAATATCTTTCAACTCCAAATATTTTCCAAGCATACATCATGTTTTTCCTACTTCCATTTTCCAAAATCTCATAGCACATGCCTGAATTCTCTTTGCATTTAGGATAGAACACGATTTTGATGATTTAACTAAGTCCAGCACAATTTTGGTCCTTGGTTCGATTACCCCTGTTAAAGGCGGCAGGAACGGTCGAACCTCGTACCGATAGGTCGAGCCTCATCCCATGGATTTTCTCACAATTTTCAAAACGGAGGCGAGTATTTCAAAACAAATTTCCAAAATCCGGCCAAGTTTGAAGCGCGAAAGCATTTTCCTCTCTCTTCCGCGAGGAAGGGAAGACGGGAAAATTTTTTGCGACGATAACAGGTTTGGCGATCGTGATGGGACCTGTCCTCGTCTGGCCAAAGTAGTGCTTGACTTAGTTCAATTATCGAAATTATGTTCACAAAATGTCAGCTCTTTACTTTTGATATCATGCGAACCTAGGAGCCTAGATTATGACCTAGCTGACATTGACTGCATATAGACTAGGCATGGTTTGGTAGGACCGGATTGAGGAGATACTTTCATGTTTACATAGACTTAAGTCTAAACACAACTCTCCTTAATTTAGGATCTGAATGCAAACAATGTATGCTTCTTCAAAGTTTTCAAAATCTATCTCTCTAGGATTTAGAGCCCGCTATTTCTGGCATGTGATCATTTTTTCAAAATCTCCATTACCTATTATTACCTGGTCTTCACGTTGTTGGGCTCTCTCCCAGAACCCTAGTTCAGAACAGAGCCTCACAACTGGGCCAATTATTTGGGTTAACACCCCCCTACCACGTACCGCGGGCCACAGTCCGAAGTATATCGGTAGGCGCTCAAGGATGTTGGAAAACCTTACCTTAGAACCGGAGTTGAGAATGTATGCCACGTACCTTGGATTTTAATTTGGGTATATTGGCATAACTGCATTGGACAAAGATGATCTGAACCTAGAGTTAGGATTAAGGTTCTACAACTATTTTTCAAAATGATGCATCTAGAGTCAGCCTTTTAGGGAGTGTTGTATGTACATAAATGTTTGTGCAGGATGTGATTGTATGCTACTTTTATTTCCCTCATATTTCCCCAAAAATATTATTCCAAATATCCATATTTCTCACATTTTCCTTTATTTTCTCAAACCCTGGATGACTTTTTAAAATATCCTATTTCTTTTAAAACTCTAGGTGATTTTCCATTCTCCCGTTCTACCTGATCTCGAATTTCCAGCTTCATTTTTATCCTGCCTGCAATTTTCAAAAATCATATGTTTTCTCTCATTGGATTTTCAATCCTTTTGTCTATTTGCAAAATTCTTCATCTTATTTTCCTCGTGCATACATTGATTATTGCGGAGGAAATTGTTTACCCACTTGCCTTCTCCTTATTCTAAATCCGTTTGCGGATTGTTTTTCCAAGAGATATCTCTTTCCTTCAAAAATGGTGTTTTCCTCGTGGTTGACGACCTCGCCTAGGTAACAAGGCACATTTTCTGTTGTTTATTTCTCTTATAAAGAATGACAACACAATTGTCATAATCCTTATAACGACTCAATCCCTAGTAATGGGATACTCTTTCAATGGTCTACCATATTTTCCTCAATATTTTCCTCCAAAAATCTAAAAATTTTCCTCAAAATTTGATCCTGTCTTTGCCCTGCAGAGAGCCTTCTTTAAATTTTATTCCCTCTTCCCAGTTACACTAGGGCATCTTTTGAAAATTTGTTTTCAAACATTCTGTATGCAGGCAGGATAAACCAATCTCTCATTTTGCATGTATATGCACCCACTTGCATTAATTTTGCATTCACATTTTCATATGCATTTGCATTTCATTTTGCATCAATTCCCCTTCAAGTTAAGGGATAAACCTGAATCATTTTCCATGATTTTCCAATTTCTATTCATATCCCCGTTTAAGATAAGGGGTTAATCCTGAAAATCAGACCACATACATCTAAATATGATGGTCTTTTTCATTGCAAGTCAAATAATCCAGTCCTCGAACTGGCCATTCTCAAAACTTTCAATCCAGTCCCCGCACTGACAATTTGCAAAATTTTGATCCCCTAACCGGGCTCTCCTCTGAAGATCTGAATTCCGATCCAAGCTCCTTTTCTTTCAAACTCCAACTTTCAAGTTGGTCCATATTTTTCTTTTGTTGATCTGGGTTCCGACTCGAGATCTCTTTATTTATTCGAGCTCTAACTCGAGCTCTTCATTTTTCTCTGTTGATCCGAGTTCCAACTCGTGATCTCTCTACCTTATTCGAGCTCTAACTCGAGCTCCTCATTTTTCTCTATTGATCCGAGTTCCGACTCGTGATCTCATTACTTCATTCGAGCTCTTCATTTTCTTTTGTTGATCCGGGTTCCGACTCGTGATCTCTCTACATCATTCGAGCTCTGATTCGAGCTCTTCATTTTCTTTTGTTGATCCAGGTTTCGACTCGAGATCTCTTTATTCATTCAAGCTCAAATTCAAGCTCTTCATTTTCTTTTGTTGATCCGGGTTCCGACTCGAGATCTCTTTATTCATTCGAGCTCAAATTTGAGCTCTTCATTTTCTTTTGTTGATCCGGGTTCTGACTCGAGATCTCTTTATTCATTCGAGCTCAGATTCAAGCTCTTCATTTTCTTTTGTTGATCCGGGTTCCAACTCGAGATGTCTTTATTCATTCGAGCTCAGATTCGAGCTCTTCATTGTCTTTTATTGATCCGGGTTCCGACTCGTGATCTCTCTACATCATTCAAGCTCTGATTCAAGCTCTTCATTTTCTTTTGTTGATCCGGGTTCCGACTCGTGATCTCTGTATTTTATTCGAGCTCTGACTCGAACTCATTATTCTCCTTTGTTAATCCAAGTCATTTCAATCCTCAGGGTCTGTCAATTGCTCAAATTTGATATTTTGCCCACCAAATTCCAATTCAAATCTTCGGGTCATTCAATTCTCAATTTCGACCTCCGGGTCACCCAATTTCCAATTTTCAAATTACCAAAATTCTCAATTTCGACCGCCAGGTCATTCAATTTCCATTCCCCGTTCAGGATAAGGGGATAATCCTGAAACCATTTATAGAAGCGATCCAACTCTCTATAATGGTCCTCGTTCTTCATTGAATTGATAGTGTTCCCAAGTGAACTAATAGTCGTTCTTCATTGAACTGATAGTGTTCCAAGTGAACTGATAGTCGTTCTTCACCAAACTGATAGTGTTCCAAGTGAAATGATAGTCGTTCTTCATTGAACTGATAGTGTTCTAAGCGAACTGATAGTCGTTCTTCATTGAACTGATAATGTTCCAAGTGAACTGATAATCGTTCTTCATTGAACTGATAAGTGTTCCAAGCGAACTGATAGTCGTTCTTCATTGAACTGATATAGTTCCCAGCAAACCGATGATCGTTCTTAATTGAACTGATATTATTCCCAGCAATGGTCGTTCTTAATTGAACTGATAGTATTCCCAAGCGAATTGATAGTCGTTCCCAGTGAACCGATGGTCGTTCTTAATTGAACTGATATTGTTCCCAGCGAACCGATGGGCGTTCTTAATTGAACTGATATTGTATCCAACGAACCGATGGTCGTTCTTAATTGAACTGATATTGTTCTCAGTGAACTGATAGTCGCCTCCTTTGGGGAAAGGAGAGGATAATTTTCGTCATGGATGCGTTAAGCCGGACCTCAAGTGCTCTCTTTCACCAAGAATTTCAAGAACATGTTGTCAATTTGTCAATCAAATTATTTATTGATTTCAAAACTTTATTACACAAATTCTTACCTCAGTTTACCTTCAACATTACTCCAAAAGAATGAAGCTTTTACGAAAAGAGATTCAAAATTCAAATTCTTTCTATTGGCCAACCAAAAGGATGAAGGATAAGTCCTCGATATGGCCAGAAAAGAAGATTCAATGTTATTGCAAAGCCATAGATGATTGATATTGATCGCAGTCAATGACACATTTTTAAAGACCATTCTTGTGAAAATGAGGCAGTGGAAGTATCCTGAGCGCTAGGAAAAGAGAGAATTTACCCAAGCCCTGTCTTCTCAGAATCACCTAAGCTGCAATTAAATATCCGCAAAAGGGATCTCTCAATTGTCGCCAAGATGAAGGCGAATTAAGCGAGTAGACCTCCGGGGCCAAAGAAGATTTGAAACATCTCCAAGATGACGGAGTTTGTGACGGATCCTTCCAGAGAAAGTCCAAAGCACTGTCGAGATGAAGGCATATGCGATGAACCTCCCGACAATCCCTAAAAGATATTTAATTTCAGCTATCATCCAAAGATTTCTAAACCCATGAGCCAACATCGTCCAAGAAGGATTGAAACATTTCCAAGTTGAAGGAGTTTGTGGCGTACCCTTCCAAAAGAGAGAAAGAGAGGAAAAAGAAAGAGAGAAAAAGTCAGAACATCTCCAAAATGAAGGAGAATGTAGCCAAAACACCAGAGAATCAAAAGAGTGCAGAAAGATTATCATGAGAAAAGCTCCCAGGATATCAAACTGCCACATCTATCAAGAATCTTTTTTAAATTTGTGAAATTCTATTATCAATATTCTTTCATCAATTGCTTTCATAATATCAAATTATCTTTCCTGTTCATATCAAGGAAATTGATAACTTCCTTGAAGAAGGTCAATCACAAGTAATTTGGATTCCCAATCTCGATTCTACGAAATGAATCTCGTTTGGAGGTAATACTTTAGGTAGAAAAGGAAGAATAATCTTGCAACACTATGCAACATTTTCAAAAACTTTGAATCAACAACAGAATTCTCAATATTTTGACAATATTTTCTAGCTATCCTGTCGTGAAGTGAGAGCTTGATATCCGTTTTTGATACATCCTGACACCAATTTTAAATCCCTCTTAAGGACTTGATTCCTTCCCTTCTTTGAGAGCGTGAGCTCTCAAATTCGCACACTTCCCTGTGTCCCCACTGTCCAACCATAGACAATCCCATTTCGGTTCGAGGTCGAACCACCAATCATTTCCCGCAAAAGGCAATTTTAAAAGCTAATTTAGTCTCAGCAATGAGGCGCCCAAAATCAATCCCTTTTCAAGCTTTGGGGACCCCATTTTCATTCCTTTTGCAAAAACCGTGTCGGATTTATCGTGCAAAATCTGAAGGTTCCATCATACTATTCCATTTTCTGCCCGATCAGGATAAGGGTACAAACCTGAGCCTCATTCAAAGAGGTATTTCATCTTCCGCCCGATCAGGATAAGGGTACAAACCTGAGCCTCAATCAAAGAGGTATTCCATTTTCCGCCCGATCAGGATAAGGGTACAAACCTGAGCCTCAATCAAAGAGGTATTCCATTTTCTGCCCGATCAGGATAAGGGTACAAACCTGAGCCTCATTCAAAGAGGTATTTCATCTTTCGCCCGATCAGGTTAAAGGTACAAGCCTGAGTCTCATTTCTATGAGATATTTCAATCCCCAATCAGGTTAAGGGTCAAACCTGAGCTTCGTTCCATACGAAGCATTTTCTGTCCCATCCAGGTTAAGGGCATAAAACCTGAATTTCACTCTCACAGAGTGAGTTTTTTCTCTTCATTCTCCATTTTATATCTATCTTGATCACCGGGCTAATTTCCTCACACCCAGTCAGATCCTTCTAACTGGGGCATTTTTTTATATATAGCCCAAATTTGGTGTGTTTTTCTTTGCCACTAAGCTCGGCCATAAGCCGGCTTAGTAGCAAAGAGGGGCATCTATAAACACTCCAAATTTTCATTCACCTCTCCAACATTTCTACCAAGCATCAGCATCCAGCCTTTGAAATCGCCGGACGACAAAATGGTCATTTTCTGAGCCTGGAACCCGCAAAACTCCAAATTTTATTTGCAACTCTCAAAATTTCTCTATTTTAGCTCAGATGTTCAAAATTCTACTCCTAACAGAAGACGGGAATCTCCAAATCCTGGTTCAAGGTTGCATTTCATAAGACATGGCATTGCATAGCATTGCATGAACATTTCATATCACTGCACTGCACATCATGTCATTTTGAGGTCCAGAACTCTCAATTTCAAAATTTTCAATCCAGATTTGAATTTCAACTCTTTTTAAAATCAATTTCAAAACCCTGGGTCTTCAAAATTACCAATTCTTTCCATTTTACCCCCAGGACTCTGAATTTCAAAATATTTTCTCAGGAAAATGATCTGGATAGTTTTTAATATGTATTTCAACCGCCTTATCTCAGATTTTGCGCTTTTGTCAACAATTTCAAATATCTTCCTTTTACAAAATCGCCCTACAAGGGCTAACTCTTTTCAAAATTTCTGTTTTGCCAATTAGTTCAGATCTTATGAAAATTCCAAAAAAGCAGTTTTGTTGTCTTGTCTTTATTTCAATAAAGAAGCAATGTGGGACCCACATTGAGGTGGTGTCACATAGGCTTTTCTTTTGAAAAACCTGAATTTTGAAAAATCCAAAAATATAGGAGCCTTGTCCCTGGATTGGCGCCACTTGTCTTTTTTCTCTCTCCTCCCATTTACCTGCCAAGTGTCAGCGTTGGGTTCACCTAGAGGTGGCGCCACATGTCATTTTCTCTCTCCTTCCATCCTCCGACACGTGTCAGTGTGGGACCACCTTAAGATGGCGCCACATGTCATTAGACATCCTCTTCATTTCATGCAACGTGTCAATGTCCACCATCTTCACCCTGTGCCATGTGTCATTCCAAGGTCACCCTGAGATGCCACGTGTCATGTGCTGCCTTGTCCAGAAAAAGTAGAGTTGTCTCCTTTTGAGGGGGCGCCATCTGAGGTATTTTCTCCTACAGCAGACACGTGTCATTCTCTGCTCTTCTCAGAAAAAGAAAGTGACACATGTCACTCCCTGCTTTTCTCAGAAAAAGCAAGTGACACATGTCACCCTCTGCTCTTCTCAGAAAAAGCAAGGGACATGTGTCTCTCTCTGCTTTCTTCAAAAAAAGCAAGTGACACATGTCACTTTCTGCCTCCTTCAGAAAAAGCAACAATTCAAATATTCAAACTTCAGGCTGAGGTGGCGCAAATCCTGAAGTCTCCTCCCTAAATTCATTTTTTGAGATGGTGCCACGTGTCCCTTTCCCTCCTTTTCCTCCCTCTTGCCACATGTCATTGTAGGAGCCACTCTGAGGTGGCGCCACATGTCCACCCTCTATTCTTCCAGAGCCAACCTCATTTGAATTTCAAGTTTCTTCCCTGAGGTGGCCCCATCTGAAGAACCTCCTCCAGCAAGCTGACACTTGTCAGGTATGGAACCATCCTGGACTGCCACATGTCCAGATCTCCTTTCATCAGAAAAAGTAGAATTCAAACTCCTTTGAGGTGGCACCTTCTGAGCCCACTGCCCTGTTCTTCTGACACATGTCAAGAGCCACTCTGATGTGGCGCCACATGGCATGCTCCTACTGCTTCCAACTTTAAACCTCAAACTCTCTTTTGAGGTGGCGCCAATCCAGAGCTCCACTTGGCTTCATTTTTTATTTTTTATTTTATTCAAAATAAAAATAGCCCCATGAGGTGGCGCCACATGAGGGCTCCCTGCAAAAAGCAAACTTTGAATTTCAAACCCCAGGTAGCACCCTATGAGGTGGCGCCATTTGGGAGACTCCTGCAGAGAAAATCAAGCTACATTTTGAAAATTTCCAAAAAAATCCCCTGCTGAGGTGTCTCACTCACAAAATTCTCATTTTTTTTATTCTCAAAAAAATCCAAGTGGCATGCCCTGAGATGGCGCCACATGAAGGCCTCAGATTAAGCCTCTTTGAATTTCAAAATTTTCCAAAAAATTCTATAAAAACAAGGCTCCACGCCCAGCCTAAAGGGAGAGCCCTGCTTGAGATCTGAACTTCAATTTAGAATGCCAATTTTTCCTTTCTCTGTTTCCCTCTGAATTCACGCCTTCTCTGGAGTCCCTCATCAAGGTAGCCGCCCGTCTCTGAGGTGTCAAAGCAGCAAAAGAACACAAGGTGAGTCTCTATTCTAATTGATTTTATTGAAATAATGCCTTTGTCTTTATTTGTATTTTCGTTTTGAAGAAAAGGCTCGTCCAAATGATGAATCGAGCTATTCTCATAAAACGACATATATAAAAAAAAAATACAATCATGCTTCTTTGATGATTTCTAGCATTCATGCATTTAGTTAGATTTAATTTATATTTTAGTTTGTTAATTTAGCATGTTTTATAAGTTAATTAAGTTTAATTCGGTGTTTATTTCAATTCTGCTCAGTTTCAGTAACTCTTTGTTTTTGTCAGTCAGTCCACACGTCATTTTATGCATTTATTTTTCGTTAAAAATTCTACAAAAATTATGAAATGCGCCCTTAGATGTCCCTAGAAAGGTGCCAAAAATTCGGAAGGATTTTAATTTTTTTACTGTGGCAAACATTCAAAATGGTAAGTCGGGTTTTGTTACCCAGGATGCATTTTAAAAACTCATTTCCGACTTGTAAAATTGAGATCTCTCTTGTGGGAGGTCCGATTTTCGATCCGAAAGATGTTATGAACTCGAGAGGATGTCTAGTTTTTAACATGATTTTCTCAGATTTTTATGATGTCTGACAAAAATCCAAGAGTTTGGGATACGTGTCAGAGCCTGATTTGGGTCTCTGAGATTTTGGATCGACTTAAGGAAATGGGTTCTCTTTGGGTATTGCTCCAAATCCGAATCTGTAAAAATTTATTGTTATGCTCGAGATGTCCTCTGTTTTCATCTGAAAATTTATGATTTTTAGCACAGTTTTAAGATCTGTTTTGGATTTTTCTTGTCAATCTTTTGTTTTGTCACATTTGTCTGTTCTGTTGCTTTAGGCATGAAAAGTTGTATTTGTATCCATGTTTATGTTGATCAAATGCCAAAGTCATAAACATGAAAGTTGTCCCTGTATGTGTCGTGAGTCGCTCAGTTAAATATCATAAATTTCCATGACTGTTTTTGATTTGTTTAGCATTTTATATTAGATTAGGTCGATTTTACCTCCGACAGAACCAAATGCCCGTTACCGAACTCACCGTAGTTCAAATCCCGAGGCTGTAAAAACCAAAAATGTTCAATTTCACATCCTTTAGCAGTATGAAAAATATCATAGGTTTTTATGGTGTAAGTTTTGCATTATCATATTAAGCATTGTATTTGGTTCGGGTCCGTAGGTGAAATTCATCCATTTTAGGATTTTCTTTAAATTTTAGCATTTAAATCATATCATTTTGTGAGTTTTAGCATTCTAAGCTGTTTATCAGAGTAGGAAGATGCTTCATACCGAATTTGGTGTAATTTGGGATTCATTTGAGGCTCAGTTTAGCCATATCATCAAAACAGGGCCCCGCGGGACCCCGATCCAAGCGAAATTCATTATTTTTGATAAATGATAGCATGTCAAATTCTGATTTTACAGTCCTAATGTGTTTAGAAGCATGTCATAATGTCTCATACTGCATTTCATCATCATTTGATTCAATTTGAATTTCAAAATCTCAATTTTACCAAAATTTCCTTTAAAAAAACCTTGATTTTAAAGGTGTAACTTTAATATTAGGGGTATTTTGGTCATTTTGACCACAACTTCGAATTTCAAACTATTTCTTACTGGATTTCTTGCATTTAAAGGAAGCATGAGAATAAGGTTTATATCCAACTAAGTCCAATAATTTCAGAATATTATTGGAAATCTTGGAAAAACCCACATATTTGAGCTAACCCCATTTCAAGCTTGGCAAGGACATTCAAAAGAAGGAGCCGAAGTCTGCAATTTTCCTTTCTTTCATTTATTTAGTGATGTAATAATGTAAATTTTGGAATAAGAGATTTAATTTTCTGCTTAGACTAGGATGCATATCATATAGTTTAAATTCCTGCAATATCATGTTTATGTGATTCATGCATTTTATTTCAAAAGCAGTATGGATGTACACGAATGACACGTACACCAACTCTTAGGGAGTTGATGAACTCGGTGGAATCCATATTTACGGCCCTAGTCGGAATATGGACGAGACCCAGATCCATCATCTTTCTACCAGTCACATTAAGCCTACACTCTTAGGCTATCTTAAAATGCACATCATATTTCCAATTTTGCAAAGTATTGTGCATTAAATCGATTAAACTCTGAACATATTCATGGCCACAGTCAGAATATGTGAAGGATTTATTTTGATTTAATACACATTTTCCAACAAAATCTTTCCAAAGTGCATTCATACACTCATGTCATTTGCATCATGAAATTATTGATTTTCCCATAATTTTCTTAAAAAAATTTCATTCTCAAAAAATCGATTTCTCAAGAAACTTTGAGAATTTTTCAAAATCGGTTTTCCCAATTCAAGTTTTTCCACAGTTTTCCAGGAAAAAGGTTATTTTCTCAAGATTTTCAAAAGAAATCTCTCACTTTTCCCAAAGATCAAAATCGATTTCCAAGTGTTTCAATGCTAAGATTCTCAGGATTTCAGTTTCCCGAGTTTTAATTTTCCTTCCCCAAAGAATTTTCCAATGAATCTCAACCATTTTCCAAAGAAAGCTTTCAAAACTTGAAGCTTTTCCTGACAAACATTTTCCCTTCAAATGTTTACCCTTTTCTCAAGAATTCTTTCCGTTTTCTCAGGATTTTCATCCATTCATGATTTTCCCACATCTTTATGAACGTTCTCATGATTTCAAAACCCTTTTCATCTGAGTTTTCTGAGAAATTGACTTTCACCTTTTGCCTGAGAAATATCTTTCAACTCCAAATATTTTCCAAGCATACATCATGTTTTTCCTACTTCCATTTTCCAAAATCTCATAGCACATGCCTGAATTCTCTGTGCATTTAGGATAAAACACAATTTTGATGATTTAACTAAGTCAAGCACAATTTTGGTCCTTGGTTCGATTACCCCTGTTAAAGGCGGCAGAAACGGTCGAACCTTGTACCGACAGGTCGAGCCCCAACCCATGGATTTTTCCTACATTTTCAAAACGGAGGCGAGTATTTCAAAACAAATTTCCAAAATCCGCTCAAGTTTGAAGCGCAAAAGCATTTTCCTCTCTCTTCCGCGAGGAAGGGAAGACGGAAAAAATTTTTGCGACGATAACAGGCGTTAAAAGTATGAAGAAGGGTAATATGCTGAAGGCATGAGTATTCAAGTACAGTTACCTTCAGAGTGTAAGTGGATGCTATAATAGTGAAACAACGTAAAATTATTATAATCAGCATAACCCTATGATTTATTTGCTAACATCCACTTGGGGTTGCTATATTGCACATGGCACATGAACCATAGTGAAGGCAGCTGTTGAAGTACAACATGGATGGTGCTGGATAGGATATGTATAGATATGAAACAAAGTGTACAAGTGAAGCGCATCGGGGTGGCTACAGGGATTATGTGATATAGGAATGTAAATGATGTGCAGGTATGACAATGAGCTGGAGTGTTGCATTTTGTGGATGTAACATATACAACAGGTGAAATGATGCTATGAAGTGCAGATAAAGGGATATGTGGCAATATGTGAACACCCCAATTTTTTCAAAAATTTGTAAAAATGACCTTTTTGCCCCCGATTTCATTTTATGAGAAAAACAAAGCTAAATTTTGATCATTTTTCAGATTTTCTGGATTAAAATCCATATTGATCAACTCCGGATCCGAATCCAGTACTTTAAATCCATATTTCCTCAAAAACCGGATCAAACCCATTTCTGAAGAAAATTTTCTCAAAATAAGCTTTTAAAAATTCTCAGGAAAATCCCTTTTTTTTGTAAATATTTTTGCAAAAACACAAAAAAAATAGTTTTAATCTTTGTTCTCTCACAAGCTTTAGGATTTTATTCTAAAAATACAAAAAATAGAAAAATAAACTAAAAACCAAAAAAATCGAGAAATTACAAGGAAAACGGATGATTTTCAAACTTTTGAAGCCGTTTTTACCAAAAACCTCATTTCTTAAACATTTTTCAGAAAAATCTTAAAAGGGGAACCACCTTTTTGAAATAGGAAAAAGCTGCAACGGACTCCTCCCGCGCTTCCCTCTTCTTCTCTCATCACCGTCCGATCTGCAACAACCTACCTTCATCTCCACCTTCAATCCTCAACGGGTTTTCCCCTCTCGAAGCTTCCATTTCCTCTTTAAGAAGAGACCAACTCCCGTCTTCTGGCCATCCATTATTTTCATTGAGATCAGTTTTTCCCTTCAAGCATCCATTATCGGCATCTCTCCTACCATCCATCAGTTTCATCGGTTTTTTTTTTTGAAGACATCGAGCTTCTCGGCATCCATCGCAATCCACCAATTTTCCCATTAATCATCGGGTTTTTCCTTCTGGAGTGGAGCCACACTCACACCGAAGGAAGTCTATCGGGCCTCTGCAGCAATCGTTTTCTGAACATTCCTCACTCTATGCATATTGCTCTGGTTTTTCTCTGACTGACGAAAGAGAGCATATCTCACTGCAGGAATTTCCAGTAAATCGGTAAGAGCTCCTTTTATTTCCGGTTGTAAATTTTGAGCTCTTCATTCACTTTGATTTCTTTTATTGATTATTACCAAAGCACACCTATGGCCCTGATGTTGCTTACAGCAAGATCGGATCATATATCGTGCGATAATGACATGAATCTCTGGATTCCAATATCCCCTTCCTTCACTTCGATCTTGATTTTTCACTCTAATGGCCTATTTACACTGGATTTCATGTTCGTGTTTTGACCTCCTGTTATCGCCCTTTATTTGAACCCTCACCCCTCTTCTTCCCCTCTTCACATCTTAGCATTCTGCTTTTGGCATCCATTCTGGTTCTAATAAATCGATCTATTCCTTAGCATCGGACATCATTTTTTTTAGATTTCTTGTTTCAGTTCTGCTGACCTTAATCTTCTATGTTTCTGTTTATTCATTTCGTACCCCTGTGTATATATCATCCCCTTCCTTTTGCTGTGGAAACAATGCTGAAATCATAAAAGCCACCATGAAACATACCAGATGTGTTTCGAGTGTCTTGGATGAGATGATTTCTCATCTCAATTTTCATTCCACTATTAACGCCATATTTCTGTGTAAAGAGATCGATATTATAAAAAAAAAAGAAGGGGAAATTTATCCTGCGCCTGGCGTGTTCTTCTTCCCAAAGAAGCCAAAGTTATGCAAGTTGATCCATATCTCGTTTATGGTAAGATGGTTTAAGATCGTTACCCATGTTATAACAGTGCTAGTTTTGTGCCAGCTTGAAAAAAAAAATGGAGGCTAGGCGTTAGATATTTCTTTATTGTGCATATAGGCAGCCATTAATTTTTCTCTTTCTCTATTTCAAAAGCAGTCGTGAGTTAATCTGGGGCTTAGTTTTCTTTTTATTCTTTTTTTAACATTCCATAATTCTTGGTTTTAATAATTTCCAGATTTTAGTTATTGTCTATAAGTTCTTCCTCAGCATTCATCTTTCTTTTGATATTTTTTTTTGATAATGTGCTGAGTGCCTGCGTTCTTTGTTTTTTTTTCTTTTCACTATGAGATGAGTTGAAGCAATTGGTAATGCAATCTGTATGTTTTAGATATTTCCTTAATCTTTGAATGTCTATCTGATTTAATACTTGATAAAATTGCTCCACGTCTTGAAAACTACAACATGGTTGCCATCGGTAGAGTTGTTTCTTCTAATAGTCCACTGGTTTCCACCACATCCGATCATATTTCCAAGAAAGTGTAAAGGGATCTGTTGCTAAAATCCTTCAGATGGTAAGTTGGTTCAAGGTTTCAGTGGCAGCCCTGTGATCCTTGAAAGATCAAAATAGAATAAATTCAAAGAAAGTCATGCAGAAAGCTCATTTCAGAGTCCTGAAAGAAAGGGTTCACGGATACAAATCCTCGAGCCACACAATTTATTGAACCTGCTTTCCTCTCTGATCGTCCCTTATATACCATCAGCCCTCAACACACGGATGAAATACTGGGAAAATTAGATATCCAGATAGCTTATATTCAATTCAAACAAGAGATAAAATGTGTGGAAGGTCTACCTCTGTGGCGCAATAGGTCATCAGATATTAATAATGAGTTATGAGTTATTCAAGGGTTACAGAAAGGGAAATTCAAAAGAGAGACTAATGAATTTGTTGCAGCTTATGATTTCTTAAACTCAAATGACAAAAGTTTCAATGTGAAAGTTTGGTACAATTTAACATATAAAAATGACACAGGGGGCGCTTCTGCTAGATTATTGCGTGTTGCACATTCTATAAATGTAGCATCAAATGCCTACCTCCAGCTCCTTAAGGGTACCGGTGTGAAGATGCCTTTAGAATTTGTGAAGGAAATGCCTAAACCAGCAACAAAAACTAAGGTTGGATTTGTCGTCAATTATTGGTCCATTTTTCTTTACATGGGTGATTTAATTACTATGTCCTGTGATGTTGACACACTTGGTTTATGAGAAGCAACGGAAACTGAGAATCATGATGGAAATGCATGGGCTTGGAGATGGTCTATACTGACTGATTTCCTATCTCCATCTTTTTTTGTTTGTTTTGTTCATTTCAGTAGTATATATGATATGTTTTGTGCTCTTCGGTTCCATCATTGGGCTTCAATTCTTTAAGTTTAATGACTACAACTTGCAGTTTATGTTCTGTTTCATTTACCTAAACTTGCAGATTGCACTTACTTTCCTGATTCACCTATCTTTTCTGAAGTTAAGACTGCTACAGTTGTAGGCTACATATATATATTTGGGTCAGAGCTATTAGGATCTTTCCTTCTTCAAATTCTTTGTTCAAAACACAACCTTTTCAAAAGTCTGGGTAGTGGTTATAGAGATCCTTCCTGCTTTTCCCTATTTAGAGGTCTTTTTGAACTTGGGCAGTATGCTTTTATGGGGCAGTATATGGAAACTAGCAGTATGCACTGGAAAAATTTGAACGATATTATCATGGCTCTAGAATGGTTCATCCTTCCTCCAATTGCCTACTACTTGGATCAAATTGTTTCAATGGGGCATTTGAAATTAACTAATAATTGAAGTATGTGCTCTCCTGCACTTATATCACACACTTTCACTATGATCCCTTTTCAGCACCCTTATCCATCTACACTAAGTACATGTTATATATATATACGTATATATGTATATATACATATATATATATATATGTATGTGTGTGTACTCATATGTACGTAAGTATGTATAAGCTCTCATATATATATATATATATATATATATATATATATATATGTATATGTATATAAGTATGCATGTCATTCTTCATCTTTTTCAGCATGTATATCTTGATATATGAACATTTTTACCATTAACATCCATATGATATATGTGGTTTTCCTTCTCTTTTCATTACTAACCAGGTTGTTTTGCAGGAAATATGTGGATAAAGTTATCATTTGAAGTTGTAAAATTGATTTTACATGTTGTAATAGCTAGATTTGAATAAAAATTTACATTTCCTGCTTTAGGTAGAATGAATGAGCATGGTAAATGTCATGAATTGCTTGTTTTTCATGCATTTTTGCCTTTATTTCTCAAATTCTCACAATGGTGAAACACGAATGGCACGTGCACCATTTCGTAAGAGGTAATTGATACTAAGTTGATGATCCACATCAATGGCCATAGTCAGGGTGTGGACAAAACTTAGCATTTTTATCTTTTACAAAATAACACTGGATCCACATTGGGTCCATTTTCAAAATTCAGCATATTTTCATAAAATATTTTCTTCTTTTATCAGAATTTAACTTAAAATTAACTCAAAACATATACCAATGTCCATAGTCAGGGTATATTGAGGGTTAATCTCATTTTAAATTCTATAAAAGCACCAAAAATGTATTTCATTCTTCACTTGAATTTAAATGTAGTTATTACATAATACATTCAATGACCATAGTCAGGAATGTATTATGTCTTCAACCTCATTTTTAATTCATTTAAAGAATGGGATAGCTTTTCAAAAATCCAATTTCAAATTCTTTAAATTCATTCATCATTTAGGATAGAATTGCATCAATATTTTCAAAATTTCCTTTCAAAAACCCAAGGGATTTTGAACATCTTTCTTCAAAGCTTCTATTTCTATTCCAATTCAAAGTCCAATTTGACTTTGGAATTTCAAAATCATTTCATATTCAAACTCCAAAATTCCAACCCAAAATTCAAGATTCAATTTCAAAGTTCAGATTAAACTTTGAAATTTCTTATTCATTCTCAAAATTAAAATCAAGTTTATCTTCATATCTTTAATCACAGTTTGAGATTGATTTTTGAATCTCAAAATCTAAAACTTCCTAAAGTTTTAAAATTTAATCTGAGTTTTCAAAACCCAGATCCATCATTAAAGGTCCCACTTTGGGCTTTCAAAATCCAAATCTAAAATTAGATCCTAAATCCCAACTTGGATCCGGATTTCCAAGTATAATTCCACTCTGGATCTCAGATTATAGATCCAAAATCCATTCTAGGATCCAGAACCCAATTCTACCTTGGATCTCAGACTTCAGATCCGAAATTTCCTTTAGGATCCAGAATCCAATTTCACCTTGGATCTCAGACTTCAGATCCAATTCCATCTTAGGATCCAGAGTTCAAATTCACCTTTGGATCTCAGATTACAGATCCAAATTCCACTTAGGATCTAGATCCCCATTTTACATTGAATCTCAGATTTCAGATCCAATTTCATCTTAGGATCCAAAATTTACCTTTGGATCTCAGATTACAGATCCAAATTTCATTTAGGATCCATAACCCAATTCTACCTTGGATCTCAGACTTCAGATCCAAATCCATTCTAGGATCCAGAATCCAATTCTACTTTGGATCTCAGACTTTAGATCCAATTCCATCTTAGGATCCAGAGTCCAACCCTATCTTGGATCTCAGATTGCAGATCCAAATACCATCTTGGATTCCAAATCTTGAATCCAATTCCATTCAAAATTCTAAATCCAAATCCCACTTTAATTCCAATTCTTAAAACCAATTCCATTTCATTCCAGATTTTAAATCAAATTCCCATTTCAGATCTCAAATCCAAAATCCAACTTTGAACTCTATTCAGAATCCAAATCTTGGTTTCAGATTTCATCTTAAAATTCCAACTTTTAAATCAATTCCATTTCTCAAATTTATTCAGATTTCCCAATTCCATCTTTCCTTCTGATTCAATTCCATTTTTTATTCAAAGTCCATTTATGACTTTAGAGATTCCTTTCTTCTTCTTTTATCTCAAAATTTCAAGATCATTTTTCAAAATCCAGATTTATTTTTCCCAAACTCTCGATTATTCTAAAAACTTAGAACTTTAATTTTAAGTTTTAAGTTGGAAATCATTTCTTCACTTTATCAGATTCATCTCAGAAACACCTGGGAATTCTTCAAAATATTTTTAAAAAGCGCATACATCTTTGCATTCGCACAAGCATGATTTTTTGTGCATTTAGACTTAGAATGATTTCTTAGATAAATTCTTAGCAAAACAAAAGGCATAAATTCGACCCTTGGTTCGATTACCCCTGGTAAAGGCACTAGGAACGGTCGAACCTCGTACTGACGAGCGGATCCCGTCTCCCAGTTTTCCCGCAAATATTTCAAAAACGGAGGCGAGTTATTTCAAACATTTTCAAAACTAAGGTCAAGTGAGACCCGCAAAAGAGTTTCTCTTCTCTCTCTCTTCTTTCTTTTCTCTTCTCTCTTCTTTTCTCTCTTTTATTTTTCTTCCTTCAAAAAGGAGGAAAATAAAGGTTGGAAAGGACAAGAGAAGGAAGAGAGAGAAATACACAAGAGAGGAAAAATTTTGCGATGATCACAGTTTTGGCGACCGAGATGGGACCCGTCTCCGTTCGGTCGAATTATGCCTTTTCTTTTGCTTTGATATTTTCTAAGTTTCATTCTACATATGTCAGCTTCATTTCCATGCAAACCTTAGGGGCCTAGATTCTGTCCTAAGCTGACATCATTTGCATATAAGATTTAAGTATGGTTTGGTAGGACCATATTGAGGAGATTATTTCATGCTCACATTAGACTTAGGTCTGAAGTACAACTCTCCTCAATTCTAGGGATTGAATGCAAAACAATGTATACAAGTGTATGCTTCTCTTCATTTTAATCTATCTCTTTAGGACTTGCATTAGAGCCATCTGATTTCTTGCATGTTGAGCATCTTTTGAAAACCTCCTTACCTATATTGTCCCGGTCTTCACGTTGCTGGGCTGTCTCACTGAACCATAGTTTGGGAGAGAGCCTCACAACTGGACCACTTATTTGGGTTTGCGCCCCCCTACCACGTACCTAAGGGCCATAGTCCGAGGTATATCGGTAGGTGCTCAAGGATGTTGGGAAGCCATTACCTTAGAACCGAAGAAATATTTCTATGCCACGTACTTCGAGCTTCAGCTCGGGTATATCGGCGTATCTTGATTGAAATCAGATGATCTGAACCCTAGAGTTAGGATTAAGGTCCTACAAGCCATTTCAAATATTGCATTTAGAGTCAGCCTTTAGGGAGTGTTGTGTGCACATCCTTGTTTGTGCAGCTTTAGTTGTATGATAATTCTCTTATTCTCTCATATATTTGTATCAAACCCTTTTCGAAAACCCTGGGTGTATTATTCAAAACTTACCCTTATTTTCAAAAACCCCAGGTGTATATTTCTCTCTACCTATATTTCTTTTCTCTTTTAGAACAAATTTTCTTCAAAAACCCTGGAAAATCCCTTTAAATTTTTTTTCAAAATTTCCAGGTTTGATTCTTCAAGAGTCTATCCGTAAGTCTTGCATTTTATCTAATTCTCCTTATTTTCTTTACTCCAGTATCATTTCAATGGCGTCAAATTCCCTCGATGAGGTCTTTCCCCAAGACCATGTCTTCTATCAGATTCAGGATGGATCCCCGGATCTGTGGGTCATTCAGTCTCGTCCTTTCTTCCCTCGGTGGTATTATTCTTGGTTCACCACCTTCTCACGTATGTTCCCAGACCACTTGGATGACTGTGGGTTGGAGATGGCATTAGCAGCAGGCAAGCGAACCATCAATGGAGCCCTGATTCAGGCTATGGCAGAACGGTGGAATCCACGTACCTGCACGTTCTGGTTTCCTTGGGGAGAGATGACTCTATTGATGGATGAGTTCAACGATATCATGGGATTGCTCGAACCAGCTGGCCAGCCAGATGATCCTGTCGAGCAACAGTTTTTGATCAACATCAAAGGGGTGGATGTTCGAGAAGCCTTGGTCAGAGCAACAGGGAGCAGATTTTGGCCTCTTATTGAGATTAGTGGGAATCAGTTCATCGACCTGTTCGAACTATATCAAAAGTATGGGGCCTACAAAGAGGTTGGCACTCTGTCTCGAGCAGTGAAAGACAAAATTCAGCATGCCATGATCCTGTGCACAGTGAGGTTAGCTTTCTTCTAAGATGGTCAGAATTTCATAGATATCAGAGTCGCCCAGCTCTTTCGAAGATGGGGAAGTAAGCAGACCCGTCAGCTTTCAGTTTCCATGGCCGCATTAGCCTTCCTTTACAGAGGCTTGGCTCGATTTGCCCTCGGAGAGACCATTCTGGTAGAAGGGTGCACTTACGCCCTGCAGTCGTGGTTCCTGCGACACGTTCCCTCGAAGGCCAGTTCTTTCAGGTTCAACAGTAAGCAGCCGAAGACAACCATTCAGTGCCGAGCTTTGATCGATAAACTGCATCAGAAGGAGATTACTTGGGACTTCTTCAACAGAAGGGAGACCGCTCCTCGATACACCTACGCTCAAGACAAGCGCTACAAGTTGATGGGACCTTTCTTTTGTGTTGATTATCAACCAGAACGATGTCTGAGGCAGTTTTCACAGCGGCAGGTTCGTGCCAACACCCGTTTCCCAACAGGCAACGTGCCAGAATTCAACCTACAGTCGGATCAGTGGTCTGGAGCATATCATGTCTCTAAATATACCTGGGACTCCTTTATTTCTCTATCTGTATTTCCTGGACCAAATGTATCATCTGAATATCGAGAGTGGTGGCAAACTGTCTGCCCACCCTCTCTTTGTCTTTGAATGTTAATATCAATAAAAATTACTTTTTGGCCAAAAATTTTACTTCTTGTATTTTGTTTATAGCACAAATAAAAATCACAAATTTTGGGTGACGATCTAATCCTGGGTAAAAGGGATATTCCTTCCGCATTTCTTCAATATATTTTATCATGGTTGACGACCTCGCCTAGGTAACAAGGCACATTTCTCTGTTATCATCAAAATGGTAACACAATTATCACAAATCATGTAATGACCCAATCCCGGGTAATAGGATAATCTCTTGGAATTGTCTACCAAATCCCTTCATTTCTTGCTTTTTCTGAAAGAAATTGTGATTTTCAAAAGCTTCTCCATACTCTAACCATTCCCATATTCTACAGGAAAGCTTTGGCATCTGAAAATGGTTCAGACAAAGGCTGATAAGAGGGCCGCTCAACAGCACAGTGACAGCGAGCCAAAGGAGATAAATTCTCCTAGTGTCCAAGAAGCATGACTCAGGGGATGAGAGTGACGTTGATCCGGCCATGTACCGGATCTTTCAGAAGATGATGACCAAGATGATGGCCGAGCAGGCCAAAGTTGGTCCCAAGAAAGCAGCTTCTAAGAGCAAAGCTAAAAAGAATCCCATGAAGAAGCCCGTCAAGATCAGTAAACAGAAGATTCAACGTGACAGCACCTCGGAAAATTCAGAATCAGCAGAAGAGAACTCCGAAGAAGAGCAACTGATTTATGTTCCAAAGCATCTGCGGCAGCCCAAGAGGCCAGCGGAAGAACCAGTGTCAGTAAACAAGCCAAAATATGGGGCCCCCGCGGAAGATTCAATTCAAGCTTTGACAAAGATAGTCAAAGACCTGCAAATCCGTGACAAAGGAAAGAAGTCATATACCAGGCAGGACTTCTATCTCGGTTTAGAAGGGGACAAGGATCTGGAGAACCTCCCCCGAAAATTCATCAAGTTCGATGGAACCGGCGATCAAAAAACTCATTTGGCAATGTTCTTCGCAGAATATGCCCGGTTCAGTGAAGATAACCGCACCCTTTTTCTCTGTTTTCCCTGCAGCCTGGACGGGATAGCGGCCAAGTGGTACGCTGAACATGTCAATCCCATCGAATTGAGGGATTTTGACAAAGTTGTTAATATGTTTGTTGAACGCTTCCTGTTCAACACAGAAGCCCAACCTACCCTGAACCACTTGTGTAACCTCAAACAAGAGCCCAATGAGAAGGCCAGGGATTTCATCCATAAGTGGAGGAGCATTTGCAATAAGATGAGGAATCCCATTTCTGAGGAGCATGCCCTCCAGGTCATCCTCAACAATTTTTGTCAGCCTCTAAAAAGTCTTCTTTTCCCATATCCCTCCAAATCCTTTATCGAACTGACAGAACGAGCGGAATGGCTCGAAATGGGGGTAGAGAATGGGATGTATGAAGGCGTTGCTTTGGCCAAGAACATCTTGGACCCAAAGAAAAAGGCCCATTTTACCTACTCAGCTGATATCCCCGAAGACAATCAGGGCAGTAGCAGTAAGAATGACAGCGGCAGTGGCATGAGGCCTGAACAGAATAGAGGCAGAAAGGGGAAGTTCTTCAAAAGCAATGACAAGTCTCTCCCAACCGGTCCTCAACAAAAAGGGGACTTTCAAGAAAAACCTAAACACATCAATTGGAGCAAGGATAGAAAGTTCACTCCTTTGGACCAACCTCTGGAGAAAGTGCTGGAATACCTGCTGTCCCATGGGATGGTGAAGTTGCCCAAAATTGCAGATCCTCCAGTATTCATGGGAAAGTACAGAGAGCAATATTGCAAATTCCATAGAGCCATGGGGCATGATACAGAGCATTGCTTCGTCTTGAAGCATTTGGTCCAGGACTGTATCGACAAAAGCATCCTCGTAGAAGATGAAGAGGAGGGCAAAATGGGGATTTTATCTGCTCCATTCCCGAAGCATTCAGCATCAACCATCTCAGAACACTCTTTCCTCCCACAGAGTCATATACATCCATGCTCTAGTGAAGAGCTAAAACTCCAGCATCAGGTAATGGTTCTACATCAGGATCAGCTTGTATCTCAGAAAATGGATATCTTCTCACTTCTTGACCAAGTAAGTGTAACAGTCAAGAATGAAATAATTTCAATCTTGCCAAAGAGTTTTCTTAAGAAAGAAGCCTGCACAGAGAAGGCAGAAACCTCTAAGGCAGCAGAAGAGCGGGCCGATGATCTTCAAAAGCCAATTACAGCACTCTTCAACATTTCCATTTTCGAATTAACTCATGATTCTCCCAAACATCAGGCAAAGTTGGATGATCTATTAAGAAAGATCAAGGTGAAGCCGAACATCACGCCCGAAGATTTGGCACAAATTGTAAATCAAGCAATGACCAACGCGCCTACTACCTTCTCTGATGAGGATTTGCCTAAGCCTCATTCTTTTCACAACAACGCACTTTATATTGTAGTAAGGACCCGGGGCATGACTGTCCCGCATGTGCTCGTTGATGGAGGTAGCAGCCTCAATATTTGCCCAGAAATGACAGCGAAAGCCTTGGGATTGAAGGAAGAAGAATATGTGCCCGATCCCATTACCATCTACGGTTTTGATTGAAATTCCACTAGAGGGGGGGGTGAATAGTGAAATTTGATAAAGATCGATAAAAAAAAATAATCAGGCAATAAGGCACAACACATAAAACACATAATTTATACTGGTTCGGTCAGTACCCAGACCTACATCCAGTCCCCAAGCAAACCACTTGAGCTTTCCACTATAACATCCGAGTCACCGGATAAATAGTACAACACTCTCTTCCTCAGAGGTCTTCTTCTCTCAACAGAGAAGGACAACACCCTCTTTCACAGAGGTCTTCTTCTCTCAACAGAGAAGGGCAACACCCTCTTTCACAGAGGTCTTCTTCTCTCAACAGAGAAGGGCAACACCCTCTTTCACAGAGCTCTACTTCTTTCAACAAAGAAGGAATACAGTGAATAACAGAAAGTTACAATACTTCCTATAGAACCTTCAGAAAGATATGAATGCACGAATGAAGGATTCTCAGAATGTTCTGTTTGTCACTCAGAGGATACTCTTTGTCAAAGAGCTGAACTTGACTTTTTCTCTTTTCTTTCTTTTCTCTTTCTCTTTCTTTTTCAAGGCTCTCTTTTCAAATAATGAATAGAATTTTTCTCGTTGTAAGCTCACACATCTATTCCATTCCCACTTTTTGAATAGTTTATTTGAGTGTGTTTATATAGATTTAAAAAAGTAGTCGTTACATTTTGAAATCGTAGCCTTTTTGAAATGTGAAATGTTATGTCATTTCAAAAACATCTTTTAGAGAAATTCGAGAATGCCTTTTTCCATAAAAGTAAAATGTATGGTACACTGGTCGTTGTAATATTTTAGGTAATACACATTTTATGTAAAAAGTCTATTTCTTACAATAGTACATTGAACGTTGGATTGTAGTTTTGTCTTTATTCTAATTAATGATTTGAGGTACATAAGTACTTCTTTACTTTAAATGAGTGTAAGTACAATGAGTGCTTTGAGATATTTATTTGTACATAGTCATGTCAAGTGTTTTCTTTATGTTGTGTTTTTCAAAGTCTTCAGAGAGAATGAGAACTAAAAGAAAGTCGACATTCTTTGAGAAGGATATTAACAAGGATTTGTTACAGGAGGTATTTAATGCTTTGTACAAAGAGAATGATGACTTCAAGTAAGTCGACATTCTATGGTTTTGTAAAAAGGTAACTAGAGTCCTTTCAAAAACATATTATATTTGTATTTCTTTGTGTAGCCGATTTTATGTTTTTGTCTTCTTCTTATATTAAAAACATTTCTTTAAAGAAGGTAACTAGAGTCTTTTCAAAAATATATTATATTGGTTTTTCTTTGTGTAGCCGATTTTATGTTTTTGTCTTTTTCCTACATTTCTTTTTCATGTTGTCTTGTATATAGTGTAAGGTACAATTATTACATGACAAAATATCTTTTTCATAAAGGGTTGTAAGAAGGTACAATTATTAGTTTTCAAAAAAGGAGCTTTTTGAAACTATCGTATACTTTTATGATATAGTATATATGCATGATTATGTAATATGCAATATGCATGTTCCTGAAGGTTCTGTTACATATGACTCTAAAGAAGAAAAAAATCTTCATCTTGAGGTAGCCGATATCTTCAGTTGAACTTTAGAAATGCATGGCTCATCAAGCTTTTTCTTCAAGGAGTATGATTGCACAAAAGTTGTACTTGAACAGGAAGTCTCCATCCTTTTTGGGTGAGATATCCTTGCATCAAATACTCGTTAGATGTATGGCAAAACATATTCAGTCATAATATAACATTTTTCAAGAGGATATATTATCATATTATATAAAATCAAATACGACAGTGTATCATATTATGTGACATCAAAACAGAGTTTCTCAACATTCTCCCCCTTTTTTATGATGACAAAATATGCTCCCCCTGTCAAAAAGACATTATGCATAGAAATAATAATATGATAAAATATTTGAAAAATGTTTAAAGAGAATATTTCTCCAATAATGGAGACAGGTGTTCTCCCCCTTTGTCATAGACAAAAAGGAAGGGATCAGAGTAAAGAGAGTTATTACAGACCAAAAATATTATAGTCCAAAATTAAACGTATTACAGACCAAAACAAATAAGTTTATCCCGAAGATGGAGGATGTTGATGTGTTCAGTTGACTTGATCCGACTGGAGGGTTCGTAGAGTTTGCTGCAACGAGGCTTGACGGCGAAGAATACGATCCTGAGAGCGCTGGACATCCATCAGAGCAGGGAAGTAGTTGAAGGTGGATGTTGGATCTTCTTCATCAGAGCCGGGCATGTGCAGGGACCTTAGATTGAAGGTGGTAGCATCGAGGACCTGAGAGGGATGGAGGATGACTTCGTTTTGAAGGGGTACTTTGAAGTATTTGAGAATGGGAGTTATGAAACACCCGAAAAGAAGAGGCTTGAATTTCTGATAACGAATAAAAAGGTTGAAAAGAATGGAGGATCAGTTTATCTGAGTAGAAGAAAAAATTGCGTATAGAAGAAGAGAGATTTTTCGTGGAACTAATCCCTTGCGGGGAAGCATGGGATAGATGTTGTGGAGAAGAATCTGGGCAAGTAATTGAGCATGAGGTTGGAGATTTCTCATGTGCCAGGGAAGTTGGTAGCAGTTGGTGCAGAGAAGAATTTTTCGAAGTACTGATCGTTCGATTGGTACTATGTTGTTGAGGTCGGTGGTGGTGGAAGGTAGGTTTAGAATTCTACCTAGGTCGGAAGCATCGAAAAACATCAGCTTTCCTCGGACTTTACTGGTGATGGTAGTTTGTTCATGATCAGTGGAAAAGTTTGTATAGAAGAGTCGAACTAGTTCAGGATAGTAGGCAGCTTGGGATGAAGATCCTAGTAGAGGTTTGAGTTCAGGGAGATAGTTGTCTAAGTCAAATAGCATGAAGTCGTCAAAGTGAATCAATTTACCTTCATGAATGGGGCAAGAGCATAGTAAGTTGTAATCGTGAAACAGATCTGGATACCTTAGATCTGCTGCAGTAATCCCATTGTTGGAGGAGGAAGAGGCCATTGCAAGAGTTTGTAAGGACGAAGGAGGACTAAGAAGGGCGAGTTTGAAGTGGGTAATAGTTTGTAGGATGATAAATGGATACGAGTGGAATTGGTATGTGATGAACCAATCCATTAAATAGAGGAAAAATAATTTTGATAGGTGTTGAATGACATTGGAAGTGAGTGATTTTTAGAATTTAGTCAAATAAGGAAATCCGTGAGTAGTAAGTTAAGAGACTTGTGAATGACAAATCAAATCAATGTTTGAAGATAGTGTATTATATTGGGTTGAGAAGGACATAGTTTTGAAATAATTAGTATATATATAGATTTTACTATGGGTGAGTTTATCGACTAGTGAGAGAAGCCATTAATAGAGTATGGGGTGTCATGTTGAACTAAAAAGAGAGAATGATTTTAAAAATAATGGCCTAATAAAACAAGCAACTTTTTTACTTTATGTGGAAGTATTCTTAATTCGTGAATGGAGAGTTTAGAATAGGACAACCCATGGGGTATGAGTGAGAGGCAATAATAGTTTTTATTTAAGAAGTATATATATTGATAAGCGTGAAAGGAGAGTGAATAGACATAAAAAGATGATACAGATATGTAGAGAAAAGAGAAAGGTTATAAAGGACAACATTCACTTGATTTAGATATGACATAAAGTAGAGTTAGAATAAATAAAGTTTTGCTTGAAGACAAGACTTTAATGAGTCAATTTTAGAGAGATATACAATATAAGAGAGAGTCATGGTCACGGATGGAAAGTCACTTCATATGAGATAAAGAGAGAAAGAGGAAATAAAAAGGTGGTACTAGTAGTATTAAAAACAATAGAGGACAAGTTGTTTAGAATATGATTTCATAAAAGATGTGAAGGATGACCGGATGATAATAGATTATACTTAAGCTATGAAATAACCGATGATATAGTAAAAGTTTACGTGAAATATAACCACTTAAGAGGTGATACAAAAATAATAATCACTTTGAATTTTTCATAAGAGGTCTTAAGATTTTAGATACGTACATTGATAAGAGGTCATAAAAAATATATCACATGAATATAATTTATTAAGAATAATAATGAGGAGTCATGTTTGGAGGTCGGCTAGCTTATTGTATGAGAGGTTGTCACAAAAAGACAAACGATATAAAAGGTGTAATAAAATGAGTGATGTGATCCAAGTCATGATAACTTTTTACTTAAAGTAAATGGTTCTTATGGATAAATGTAAAAGGAGATAGGACAAGAAGACATTATGAGAGTGTACTTGAAAGATGACATGTTTGAAAGACATAAAGAATGTGTTATGATGAATGAATTTCTATGAGTATTGTGAGTATACAAAAATATGAAAACATAGTTTGACTTTGAATAGTAAAACAAACAAAACAAAAAAAATCGATAATAAGAAACTTTTAAAATAAGGTTTTACAAGTCACTTAGTTTGCATATTCCTAGTTCTCTTCTAATACGTGTGAAGTCTTCATGTTTTAATGGTTTAGTGAATATGTCTGCTAACTGTTGATTAGTGGGTATGAATTCGAGTTTAATAATGTTGTTTAAGACTTGTTCTCTTAAGAAGTGGTGTCTTATTTGAATGTGCTTAGTTCGTGAGTGTAAAATAGGATTCTTAGATAAGTTTATAGCACTAGTATTATCACAGAAAATAGTTGTATTTTCAAAATTTAGACCAAAATCTTTTAAGGTTTGTTTCATCCAGATAACTTGTGTACAGGCTAGGCTAGCAGCAATGTATTCAGCTTCAGTGGTTGATAAGGATACACAATTTTGTTTCTTACTGAACCATGAAACTAGTGAGTGCCCTAGCATGTGACATGTTCCACTTGTGCTTTTTCTATCAGATTTACTTCCAGCAAAGTCAGCATCGATGTATGGGATTAGATCAAATGTAGAGGATTTTGAATAGAATAATCCAAAATCAACTGTGTCTTTTAAATATCTCATTATTCTTTTTACAGCTTTAAGATGTGATTCTTTTGGATTTGACTGAAATCTAGCACACAAGCAAACACTGAACATAATATCTGGACGGCTAGCAGTTAAATAAAGAAGTGATCCTATCATACCTCGGTATACCTTTGTATCAACAGACTTACCATCTTCATCTTTGTTCAAAACAGTAGTAGTGCTCATAGGAGTAGATTTTGAAGCAGTTGAGTTCATGTTAAACCTCTTCAGAAGTTCACGAGCATACTTAGATTGATTGATGAAAACTCCATCCTTGGTTTGCTTAATATGCAGTCCAAGAAAGTAGGTGAGTTCTCCCATCATACTCATTTCAAATTCTTTCTGCATGGACTTAGAAAATTCTTCACAAAGAGTGCTGTTAGAAGATCCAAAGATGATATCGTCTACATATATTTCAACAATTAGGGTATGATTATTCACTAATTTAACAAATAATGTAGAGTCTGCTTTGCCAACAGAAAAACCAGTTTTTAACAAAAAGGTTTTAAGTCTATCATACCAAGCACGAGGTGCTTGTTTTAAACCATACAAAGCACGTTTGAGTTTGAAAACATGATCTGGATATTGTTCATTTTCAAATCCTGGAGGTTGTTTTACATAAACTTCTTCATTTATAAAACCATTTAAAAAAGCACTTTTAACATCCATTTGATACAGTTTAAAATCCATATAGCTTGCATATGCTAAAAACATTCTAATAGATTCAAGTCTAGCAACAGGAGCAAATGTTTCATCAAAATCAATACCTTCCTCCTGGTTGTATCCTTGAGCTACTAGTCTGGCCTTGTTTCTTATAACATTACCTGTTTCGTCTAGCTTTGTAAGACCCGCAATTTTTCAGAAAATATCTGAATAAAATTCATGAGGCATTTACCGGTAAAAATAGCATTTCTTCTCAGAATGCGAAACGAATCAATTCCTGCGAGCCAGTTATACTTAGGATATTCGTCGAATTTCGAATATATGCTCAAATACTCGGGAAGCCATAACTTCCTAACTAAACGAAATCAATAGATTCGTACGAGCCAACTTTCTTAGTTACGTCAATACGAAGAAAATGGCGTACTCAGAATTTTTCGGAAAAAATCGCCGGAAACCCGAAATTCTTGCGGGACCCACGGAAATATTGGTGGGACCCACAGAAATATTCCTCAGAAAATATCTGGTGGGACCCACAAAAATATCCCATGGAATATCCAAGTGGGCCCCACACCAAGGAACCTCTTGGAATTAAAAAGAAGCCAAGGGGGTAGTATGGGCATGGAAAAACCCAAGAGGAGGTGGGCTTGGGCTATAAATAGCCCTCCCCACTCTCTCTCTTCTCATAAAAATCGACCCCCCTCTCTCTCTTGCCTTCTCTCTCTCTCCTAAACCTCCCCTACCTAGCCTAGCCCACCTGAGCCCACCTGACCTGGTTTGAGCCTGCCTGACTTAGCCTGAGCCTGCCTGACCTGGTCCTAACCCACTTGACCTGGGTCTGAACCCACTTGACCTGGTCCAAACCCAGTTGACTTGACTTGAACCTAGTTGGGTTTAAAGTCAAAGTCAAAGTCCTTTTTGGTCCAGATTCCGGTTTGGATTTCTGAACACATACTTAGCCTACTTGAGCTGAGTTCGAACCTGCTGAACCCAGTTGACTTGGATCGAACCCTGTTTGGTTCAAACCACTTAGGTTGAGTAGCTTGACCTACTCTCCCTCTTTCTCAACTAAGTCAGCTTCATCTGACTTAGTCTGACCTCTCGAAGGAAGGCTCGAAGCCAAAGAAGCAACCCGGAGCCGTTTCTTCCACGATTTGAAGTAAGTTCGCTTCGTTGATCCATCTCTCTCAAGTATTTGACTGTTTGTATATAGAATATACTTTCTGAAGTAGTATCTTGCTTTAGTTCTTGATTGAGCCCTTTTTGGACACTTCGGTGTTCACCCGCTCGTCTCGTAACTATCGTCGGATATATCTATGTTCAAACACGCAGTATATGCGTTCTTCAAAATGGTATCTCGCTTTAGTTCTTGGTTGAGCCCTTTAGGACACTTCGGTGTTCACCCGCTCGCCTCGTAACTATCGTTGGATGCGGATCTAGGTGTATATCTGCTGATTCTGCCGACGCGTCTTATATCGCACAGGCTATGTAATTTACCTTTGCCGTCGCGTCGTATGATGCCAAGGCTCCCTGTTTTCTGCACTTCCGATTATGCATTTACTTACACCGTCGCGTCGAACGATGCCAAGGCTCCTGCTTTCTGCAATGTCTTTACTTACGCCGTCGCGTCGAACGATGCCAAGGCTTCTGCTTTGTTATATATGTAGAATATTTCGTTCAGTTACACACCCTGAACAATAGTATATGCATTTCTTTACGCCGCCGCTGTATAAAGCACAGGCTTCTGCTTATACTACATATATAGCGCATAAATGAGCGTTCAAATGGAGATCAAACTCCAAATCGCCCATGCGATTCCTTGACCGCTCCTCGTTCAAGATTCTGCTTGACGAATGAAGCCCCTATTGGAAAGGCTTTGGTTTTTAGCAAAATGCTCTTTACGTAATGACTAAGTCAATTTCGTATGGCCTGGCTATGGCCAAGGGTTCCTGCAACCTTGATGGATGCAAAGTACGCACAACGGTGCGCATCCATGTCCCGAATTAAGCGTGGCGATTTCCTACCAAAGAGGGGAGATGCCGCTGAAATGGATAAAAGAAACGCACGCTTTTTCCGTAAAAGAGAGGAAGTGCTGCTGAAATTTCTGAAGAAGCTATGAATAGCTCAGAAAGAACGTAGCAGGATACTCTGACATATAACAGAGTGCTACCCAGTTCATGGTTTGCCCTCTACAACGTAGAAGGGTTCGTCGCACCACTGCCGGTAGAGCAGGGGAGGTGCTGACGAAATGGTTGGCAGAAGAGCTGCCGGAACCAATGGAACGGCATAATGATGTCCGTTGATGGAACGATGCCAGATCGGCTCGTATCCTTGTGCCTGCAAGGGCACCTTGCTCGTAAGGGCCGCTGAGCCGGAGTAGAGGTTGCGCCTTGGCTAGGTTTGGACTCGTTGCGTAAAAATACGCCGAGTAGCCGATCTATTTAGATCGAGTCATATGCATGCTCATTGAGAACGGTTACGCAACCAGACTCGTAAGGGCCGAAGAGCCAGAGTGTGTTGTTTCCACCCAAAGAGGTGTGATGCTCGTGGTGGCCGAAGTGCCAAAGAGCGGTGTTCTGCATGCATATGAATAAGACTTAAGGTCGCACTTACCCCGCGGTTGAAGATCGTGTTAGGGGTACCCCCTCAGTAATGACTGTGTTGGGGAAGACTGAATGGGGTCGGGTACATACTCCCGTAGTGCTGAAAGCACGGGCTGCCTAAATGGCATGCAGATTCTGTCCAAGTAATTGTAAGACTGGCAGACCCCTTCAGGAATTATGCTCACTGTGGAATGACAGTGATGGTACAGCCTTGAGTGACATGTATTTTACTTTGGACCTGATAGAGTCCACGATGGCCTCAGTCACTCATGGGTTTTGGGGTCGTGGTTATCCTTAAGATCTAAGGATTGAACCCAACTACTGCAAGTAGAGGATGCATCCGAATATGGGCCTAGTAGGATTCTCCCAGTTGAAACACACTGCCCTACTATGGATAGGGTCAACAAGCCTCTGGGGTATCTAAAATACATAGAATAATCAACCCCCAGAACGTCGCGTTGATACCCGGACAATAGCTCTACCTGCGTACCAAAGGCGGGAGCGGTTAATTATCAAACAATGCATTAGTTCTAGGTACAGCGATGCTTTGAATGTATGAGTGGATGACGTGTTGAGTCAGTCCTGCATAACCTTTGTGAAGGTGTCATGTTCGGTATACTACTGGACCGACTGGGCAAAGACCCGTGTTGTATTCGCACGACTAAGCGAAGCTCGAGGAGTTGTCCTTAGATGCGTGGGATACGGATGTGCCAAGTATGAAGACTTGAGCTAGACATCACTTTGAGACCCGAAAGAGGTCATGGCTAAGTCGTGGAGACTTATGCGGCTATTCAAATCACAGCTATTGAAAAGGCTTGCTCTAAGTCATGAAGACTCGAGCGGATGTTCAACTCATAGCCCTGAGGAGGCTCCTGCGATATACGCTAAGTCTTGGAGGCTTGAGCGTCGTTATTGCGCATTGCGACCCTGAGTGGTCATTATCGTGCTTGAGTTGAATGGTTACATGATTGCATGCTTACTAGACCATCAGTGGTTCTGACCCCGTTTTATGGGGATTTCAGGTGTTGGACCTGCGTGGCGATATGCGGAGCAAGGCGGCATCGAGTTCCAGGGTTTCTCTAGACAGAGTTGTACTGCTTCCTTTTATTGAACCTACACTGCTTTTCTAAGCAGTAGTGTTGTAATAAACATGAGTTTTCGATAAAATGGAACACCTTGGTGGTCAATGAATTGCTTGGCCACATACCTGCAACGTGCTCGGAGTTTTCTAAAACCGACGACTCATTATCGTCTTATTCCGCTGCTAAAAGCTTTTCTAAGTTCCGCTGCAAAGAAAAAAAAAAAGAAATTCATGAAAATTTTAACTTAGCTTTGTTTTGGAAATCCGGGGCGTTACAGAATTGGTATCAGAGCATGAGTCTGAGAAACCTGGTTCAAGATCCGTCATGGTACCGATATCGCACTGTAAGTATATGTTTTTATACTTTTGTTCTGATCTGGGTGCATCTTTGTATAGATGGCAACTCATGACTCGCGTGGATATTGCTATCGTTGCAAGGTCATGCACGATGAGTGGATATGCCCGTATGAAGTCCAAGACTGCCAATATTTTGGCGAAGATGGGCATTCCGCCAACGAATGCCAAAGGAAATATACCGCCGATATGGGTCGGCGGGCTTCAAAGGGTCTCAGGGATGAGACTTCGCGTGTCAGTGGACCGCATCACTCTAGTGTTGGGAGCAACCATACCCCAACATCTTTTAATGAATTACCAAGGCTGAGGGATTTTGATTTGAACTTCCCTGCGGAGGTCTATCACTCGCCAAGCTACCATCCGGCATCACATACGCCGAGCTTAAATGGCAGGAACAAAAGAGGGGATTCTTTCTGTTCGCCAATCATTATTCCAGACTCCCAGAGTCTTGATCTTGCTGACTGGGAAAGTGGACTGGAGTCTCTCATATATCCCCAGTATTCGCTTGCTAGTGCGGAAGTGCCGCCCAAGCCAAAGCTAGTAGTGCCTGCACCAAGGCCATGTGGCAATAGATGGACCTTTTTGAGTTCGTCTTCATCAAAGAAATCCAAGTCTTAAAGAGACTGGTGATGTTTTGGAGTCAATAGACTCATGTATATAGTTTCTCAACGCCTAAAGTCTGCCAGTGCGGCATGACGTTTTGTTTAAGGCGATGCTTGTGTAAATGTGATGTATATTAAGTAAATAAAACTTTTACTTCCTCATATACATCGAGAAACTAAAACAAGTGCTTGTGTGTGCATAGATAAATGGCTCCTACAACGAGGAGAACCATACCAAGCGAGGAGTCCCATACGCAAGGATTCCTGTTGGAGACACTCAACAACCTGGTTACCGCCATCCGTGAAACGAGGCCAGAACCAGTCGCACCACGAAATGAGCACCTGGGAGGAGTGACTTATGAGAAGTTCCTCAAGCTTGACCCGCCAGTTTTCATTGGCAGAGCCGATCCTGAGCTCGCAGAGAGTTGGATCGAAGAGACGGAACGTGCCTTCTTAGTACTGGGAGTACCAGAGGAAAAGAAGACCAACTTTGGCACGTATCGATTAAAAGACAATGCACGGAAGTGGTGGGATACCACTAAACTTATCCAGTTCTCACAAGTCGAAGTCATTCCTTGGACTGACTTTCGGAGGACTTTTATGGATAACTACTTCCCGTTGCATTCCAGAAACAAGAAAAAGATGGAGTTTCTGGAGTTGGAACAGAGCGGTATGAGTCTAATGGATTATACCACCAAATTTCAGAATCTAGAGCGCTACTGCTCTCGATTGTTCGAAACAGACCAAGAAAGGGCCGACAAATATGTGAATGGTCTGCGCGAAGGGCTGCGATCTCGAGTGATAACAAGCATGCCTTCGACTTTTCAGGCTGCGGTAGCAGTAGCTTCAAAAATCCAAGAGGACTGGGCACGATCTAAAGTGATCGTAGCAAAGAAGCCCATAGTGAATGGTGGGAATCGTAAAAGGACGTTCCCAAGTGGCCAGGGTTCACGACAACCCTTTCAAAAGAAGAAGTTTCAAGGAGGGAACAACACTCAACAAGTTGTGAGGCCAAGACAGAACCCAACTCCGAATGGTCAGCAGTCCAACTTCAGCTGCCCAAGGTGTCGTATGAACCACCCTGGAAAGCCATGTCCTCGTGACATTGGTGGGTGCTTATATTGTGGCAAGATGGGCCACTTTATAAAGGATTGCGCTAAGAAGGCTGCAGATGAACAGAGGGGTAATGCCGGATCTGCCGGATCCTCTCGACCAGCACCACAACGTTCTCAGTTTCCACGACCTCCACCTAGAATAGAACAAAGGCCTGCTGCAGGTCGTGTATATGCTGTAACGACTGAACAAGTCGAAAATGGTGACCTGATTGAAGGCACCGTACCTGTTAATGGACATGCAGCTTACGTCTTGTTTGATTGTGGTGCTACTCATACGTTTATCTCTGACGATTTCACCGAACAACTCCACGCTTCGGTGCAACCGATTGATAAAATGATCAAAGTATATAACCCGTTGGGTTCACGCACCAAATGTATCCGGTGTGTGAAAAATTTGGATATTGAGATAGCAGGTCAACACTTGCCTACCGACGCCATCCTGATCGATATGATACAGTACGATGTCATTCTGGGAATGAATTGGTTGGCTCAGAATAATGCCAAGATTCTGTGCCGCGAGGGCAGAGTGATTCTATCTCGACCCGGATTGCCTAAGATGGAGTACCGGTTATCCAAACCAGTTCCACAGAAAAGGCTCATATCAGCACTTAAGGTACAAAAATACCTTAGGAAGGGTTGTGTGGCCTTCCTGTTGAGTCTCTCGGTGGAAAAATCCAATGACCAAACCCTTGAGAATTTGGAAGTGGTGCGGGAGTTTCCCGATGTGTTTCCTGAGGAATTGCCAGGACTTCCGCCACTTCGTGAGGTTGAATTTGGAATTCAATCCTTACCTGGAACAGCGCCGATATCCAAAGCCCCGTATCGAATGGCGCCAGCTGAACTCAGTGAGTTGAAGTGTCAGTTGGAAGAACTGATGGAACAAGGGTTCATCCGTCCTAGTGTGTCACCGTGGGGAGCCCCGGTACTGTTTGTAAAGAAGAAGGATGAATCCCTTCGGTTATGCATCGATTATCGGATGCTTAACCAGGCAACTGTTAAAAATAAGTACCCGTTGCCTCGGATTGAGGACTTATTCGATCAACTCAGAACAGCGAGGGTGTTCTCCAAGATCGACCTCAGGTCTAGGTACCATCAGCTCAGAGTAAAGGAAGAGGATATACCCAAGACTGCCTTCAGAACGAGATACGGCCATTATGAGTTCGTAGTAATGCCCTTCGGACTCACTAATGCGCCTGCTGCCTTTATGGATCTAATGAACCGGATATTCAGACCATATTTGGATAGCTTTGTCATCGTCTTTATTGATGACATTCTCGTATATTCTGAGAACAAGGAACAACACGTGGAGCACTTGAAAATCGTCTTGAAAACCCTTCAAGATAACCAACTCTATGCTAAGTTTTCAAAATGTGAATTCTGGCTAGATAAAGTGATGTTCCTTGGTCATGTGATCTCGAAAGATGGAATCGCAGTAGATCCTGCGAAGGTGGAAGCTGTGATGGACTGAAAGCAGCCAGAAAATATCACTGAGGTTCGTAGCTTCCTTGGACTTGCCGGATATTATCGGAAGTTCATACAGGACTTCTCCCGAATCGCCGTACCGATGACGAAATTACTTAAAAAGGGAGTCAAGTTTGAATGGACTGACCAGTGTAAGGAGTGCTTTGAGGTTCTCAAACAGAGGCTTACCACTGCCCCTGTCCTTACCTTACCTTCTGGTCAGGGAGGCTTCGTGGCATATACCGATGCCTCAGGAACAGGTCTGGGTTGTGTGTTGATGCAGCATGGCAAAGTAATCGCCTATGCATCACGACAGTTGAGGGTCCATGAGAAAAACTATCCAACCCACGACTTGGAGCTTGCCGCGGTAGTGTTCGCGCTTAAAATCTGGCGACACTACCTGTATGGAGAGAAATTTGAGGTCATGTCGGACCATAAAAGCCTAAAATACCTCTTTTCTCAAAAAGAACTCAATATGCGGCAACGGCGATGGCTGGAATTCCTCAAAGACTATGAATTCACGCTTTCCTATCACCCTGGAAAGGCGAATGTTGTAGCAGATGCCCTTAGTCGCAAGACTGTTGGCACTCTGGCCAGCCTAACCGGACAATGGAAGTTGATGGAGGATTTCGTCAAGTGGAAGCCATTTTTGGCTGATTCAGGTAGAATCCAAATGTCATGTTTGACGATCCACATTGAGTTCCTCGATCGCATCGTAGCCGAACAGTTCAAGGATCCCCAGTACTTGGAATTAAAAGCTCGTGCTGAAAAAGATGATACTTTCTTCCATTTGAAAGAAGATGGAGGAATATGGATGGAAGAAAGGATTTGGGTTCCAAATAACCCTGAGCTAAGACAGGAAGTACTCCAGGAAGCTCATAGTAGCAAATACACTATCCACCCTGGAGGTACAAAAATGTTCCGGGACTTGCAGAGAAAGTACTGGTGGAAGGGAATGAAAAGAGACGTGGCTACGTTTGTCTCAAAATGTTTGATCTGCCAGCAAGTAAAAATCGAACATCAGCGCCCTGGTGGAAAGATGCAACTGATCGAGATTCCAGAATGGAAATGGGAAGGCATTACGATGGATTTCATTGTTGGATTGCCTCGATCCAAGAGACAGCATGACTCAATCTGGGTGATTGTGGACAGACTCACCAAGTCTGCTCACTTTCTGCCAATCAACACTCGATACTCAACTGAACGATTGGCAAAGATCTACATTCGGGAAATCGTTAGACTCCATGGAGTGCCGATTTCGATCATATCTGATCGTGACCCGAAGTTCACCTCTCACTTTTGGGAGCAGCTTCAGAGAGCCCTGGGGACGAAACTCAAGTTCAGTACAGCATTCCATCCCCAAACAGATGGGCAATCAGAACAAACCATACAGACTCTTGAAGATATGCTAAGAGCTTGTATGCTGGAATGGAAAGGTGATTGGGATTCCCACCTAGCGTTGGCTGAATTTGCTTATAATAATAGCCACCACGCTAGCATTGGGATGGCGCCGTATGAAGCCTTGTATGGACGACCCTGTAGATCACCGATCCATTGGGGTGAAGTGGGTGAGCGAACCTTGGACTCGCCCATTGTGTTGCAGCATTATACTGAGCAAGTCCACATGATCAGAAAGAAGCTACTGACTGCTCAGAGTCGACAGAAGAGCTACGCCGATCAGCGGCGTAGGGAACTCACTTTTGCGGTTGGAGATAAGGTTTTTATCAAGGTCTCTCCAACCAAGAGTGTGTTTCGTTTTGGAAAGAAGGGGAAGCTCAGCCCCAGATTCGTTGGTCCCTTCGAAGTTTTGAGCCGAATCGGAGAGACTACCTACCGAGTAGCATTGCCACCACAATACGCGCAAATACATGATGTATTTCACGTATCAATGCTTTGAAAGTACGTTCATGATCCTTCTCACGTCATTCAACATGAAGACATTGACATCCGAGAAGATATGACGGTAGAAGAAAGGCCAGTGGAGATCATGGACCGACGGGAGCAAGTGCTAAGAACGAAGGTCATTCCACTTGTTAAAGTGAGGTGGCAGCATCATGGAATCGATGATTGCACTTGGGAGCCCGAATCGGATATGCGGGATAAATATCCTGAACTCTTCACCTTGTACTCTTAGCTGAATTTCGCGGACGAAATTCCTTTAAGGGGGTAATGATGTAAGACCCGCAATTTTTCAGAAAATATCTGAATAAAATTCATGAGGCATTTACCGGTAAAAATAGCATTTCTTCTCAGAATGCGAAACGAATCAATTCTTGCGAGCCAGTTATACTTAGGATATTCGTCGAATTTCGAATATATGCTCAAATACTCGGGAAGCCATAACTTCCTAACTAAACGAAATCAATAGATTCGTACGAGCCAACTTTCTTAGTTACGTCAATACGAAGAAAATGGCGTACTCAGAATTTTTCGGAAAAAATCGCCGGAAACCCGAAATTCTTGCGGGACCCACGGAAATATTGGTGGGACTCACAGAAATATTCCTCAAAAAATATCTGGTGGGACCCACAAAAATATCCCATGGAATATCCAAGTGGGCCCCACACCAAGGAACCTCTTGGAATTAAAAAGAAGCCAAGGGGGTAGTATAGGCATGGAAAAACCTAAGAGGAGGTGGGCTTGGGCTATAAATAGCCCTCCCCACTCTCTCTCTTCTCATAAAAATCGACCCCCCTCTCTCTCTTGCCTTCTCTCTCTCTCCTAAACCTCCCCTACCTAGCCTAGCCCACCTGAGCCCACCTGACCTGGTCTGAGCCTGCCTGACTTAGCCTGAGCCTGCCTGACCTGGTCCTAACCCACTTGACCTGGGTCTGAACCCACTTGACCTGGTCCAAACCCAGTTGACTTGACTTGAACCTAGTTGGGTTTAAAGTCAAAGTCAAAGTCCTTTTTGGTCCAGATTCCGGTTTGGATTTCTGAACCCAGACTTAGCCTACTTGAGCTGAGTTCGAACCTGCTGAACCCAGTTGACTTGGATCGAACCCTGTTTGGTTCAAACCACTTAGGTTGAGTAGCTTGACCTACTCTCCCTCTTTCTCAACTAAGTCAGCTTCATCTGACTTAGTCTGACCTCTCGAAGGAAGGCTCGAAGCCAAAGAAGCAACCCGGAGCCGTTTCTTCCACGATTTGAAGTAAGTTCGCTTCGTTGATCCATCTCTCTCAAGTATTTGACTGTTTGTATATAGAATATACTTTCTGAAGTAGTATCTTGCTTTAGTTCTTGATTGAGCCCTTTTTGGACACTTCGGTGTTCACCCGCTCGTCTCGTAACTATCGTCGGATATATCTATGTTCAAACACGCAGTATATGCGTTCTTCAAAATGGTATCTCGCTTTAGTTCTTGGTTGAGCCCTTTAGGACACTTCGGTGTTCACCCGCTCGCCTCGTAACTATCGTTGGATGCGGATCTAGGTGTATATCTGCTGATTCTGCCGACGCGTCTTATATCGCACAGGCTATGTAATTTACCTTTGCCGTCGCGTCGTATGATGCCAAGGCTCCCTGTTTTCTGCACTTCCGATTATGCATTTACTTACGCCGTCGCGTCGAACGATGCCAAGGCTCCTGCTTTCTGCAATGTCTTTACTTACGCCGTCGCGTCGAACGATGCCAAGGCTTCTGCTTTGTTATATATGTAGAATATTTCGTTCAGTTACACACCCTGAACAATAGTATATGCATTTCTTTACGCCGCCGCTGTATAAAGCACAGGCTTCTGCTTATACTACATATATAGCGCATAAATGAGCGTTCAAATGGAGATCAAACTCCAAATCGCCCATGCGATTCCTTGACCGCTCCTCGTTCAAGATTCTGCTTGACGAATGAAGCCCCTATTGGAAAGGCTTCGGTTTTTAGCAAAATGCTCTTTACGTAATGACTAAGTCAATTTCGTATGGCCTGGCTATGGCCAAGGGTTCCTGCAACCTTGATGGATGCAAAGTACGCACAACGGTGCGCATCCATTTCCCGAATTAAGCGTGGCGATTTCCTACCAAAGAGGGGAGATGCCGCTGAAATGGATAAAAGAAACGCACGCTTTCTCCGTAAAAGAGAGGAAGTGCTGCTGAAATTTCTGAAGAAGCTATGAATAGCTCAGAAAGAACGTAGCAGGATACTCTGACATATAGCAGAGTGCTACCCAGTTCATGGTTTGCCCTCTACAACGTAGAAGGGTTCGTCGCACCACTGCCGGTAGAGCAGGGGAGGTGTTGACGAAATGGTTGGCAGAAGAGCTGCTGGAACCAATGGAACGACATAATGATGTCCGTTGATGGAACGATGCCAGATCGGCTCGTATCCTTGTGCCTGCAAGGGCACCTTGCTCGTAAGGGCCGCTGAGCCGGAGTAGAGGTTGCGCCTTGGCTAGGTTTGGACTCGTTGCGTAAAAATACGCCGAGTAGCCGATCTATTTAGATCGAGTCATATGCATGCTCATTGAGAACGGTTACGCAACCAGACTCGTAAGGGCCGAAGAGCCAGAGTGTGTTGTTTCCACCCAAAGAGGTGTGATGCTCGTGGTGGCCGAAGTGCCAAAGAGCAGTGTTCTGCATGCATATGAATAAGACTTAAGGTCGCACATACCCCGCGGTTGAAGATCGTGTTAGGGGTACCCCCTCAGTAATGACTGTGTTGGGGAAGACTGAATGGGGTCGGGTACATACTCCCGTAGTGCTGAAAGCACGGGCTGCCTAAATGGCATGCAGATTCTGTCCAAGTAATTGTAAGACTGGCAGACCCCTTCAGGAATTATGCTCACTGTGGAATGACAGTGATGGTACAGCCTTGAGTGACATGTATTTTACTTTGGACCTGATAGAGTCCACGATGGCCTCAGTCACTCATGGGTTTTGGGGTCGTGGTTATCCTTAAGATCTAAGGATTGAACCCAACTACTGCAAGTAGAGGATGCATCCGAATATGGGCCTAGTAGGATTCTCCCAGTTGAAACACACTGCCCTACTATGGATAGGGTCAACAGGCCTCTGGGGTATCTAAAATACATAGAATAATCAACCCCCAGAACGTCGCGTTGATACCCGGACAATAGCTCTACCTGCGTACCAAAGGCGGGAGCGGTTAATTATCAAACAATGCATTAGTTCTAGGTACAACGATGCTTTGAATGTATGAGTGGATGACGTGTTGAGTCAGTCCTGCATAACCTTTGTGAAGGTGTCATGTTCGGTATACTACTGGACCGACTGGGCAAAGACCCGTGTTGTATTCGCACGACTAAGCGAAGCTCGAGGAGTTGTCCTTAGATGCGTGGGATACGGATGTGCCAAGTATAAAGACTTGAGCTAGACATCACTTTGAGACCCGAAAGAGGTCATGGCTAAGTCGTGGAGACTTATGCGGCTATTCAAATCACAGCTATTGAAAAGGCTTGCTCTAAGTCATGAAGACTCGAGCGGATGTTCAACTCATAGCCCTGAGGAGGCTCCTGCGATATACGCTAAGTCTTGGAGGCTTGAGCGTCGTTATTGCGCATTGCGACCCTGAGTGGTCATTATCGTGCTTGAGTTGAATGGTTACATGATTGCATGCTTACCAGACCATCAGTGGTTCTGACCCCGTTTTATGGGGATTTCAGGTGTTGGACCTGCGTGGCGATATGCGGAGCAAGGCGGCATCGAGTTCCAGGGTTTCTCTAGACAGAGTTGTACTGCTTCCTTTTATTGAACCTACACTGCTTTTCTAAGTAGTAGTGTTGTAATAAACATGAGTTTTCGATAAAATGGAACACCTTGGTGGTCAATGAATTGCTTGGCCACATACCTGCAACGTGCTCAGAGTTTTCTAAAACCGACGACTCATTATCGTCTTATTCCGCTGCTAAAAGCTTTTCTAAGTTCCGCTGCAAAGAAAAAAAAAAAGAAATTCATGAAAATTTTAACTTAGCTTTGTTTTGGAAATCCGGGGCGTTACAAGCTTGTTTCTGAAGATCCATCTTGTCCCAATGATTGGATGATTCTTTGGTCTAGGTACAAGATCCCAAACTTCATTCCTTTGGAATTGATTCAGTTCTTCAGTCATGGCTAGCATCCAGAACTCATCGATGATGGCTTCATCAATCTTCTTTGGTTCAAGTTGAGAAATGAATGCCATATTTGCAATTCGTTCTAGCTGAGCTCTAGTTTGAACCCCCTTTGTCAGGTCTCCCAAAATCTGCTTTTGAGGATGATCTTTGATATCGACAAATGTTCTTTGATGATCATCTTCATTAGACTTAGCTGTGTTATCTAAAAATAAATTTGTACTTTCAATATCATCATCGTTAGTTTGCTTATGAACAGATTGATCAATAGATTCACAGAAACTAACATGCATAGATTCTTTAATAGACTTAGAGTGCTTATTGAAAACCCTGTATGCTTTACTATGACTTGAATATCCTAAAAATATGCCTTCAATAGATTTAGCATCAAATTTATCTGGGCTATCTTTTGTGTTTAGGATAAAGCATTTACAACCAAAGACTTTGAAATAGTCTATTTTTGGAGTTCTGTCATAGAATAGTTCATATGGAGTTTTATTTAATAAGGGTCTGATGAGAACTCTATTTGTTATGTAGCATGCAGTATTAACAGCTTCTGCCCAAAAAGATTTAGCAAGATTATTGTGTTGGAGCATAGTCCTGGCAGATTCCTGAAGGGTTCTATTCTTTCTTTCTACTACACCATTTTGAGGTGCAGCTCTAGGAAAGGCAAAGTTATGAGAAATACCATGCAAGTTACAAAAATTTTCAAAAGGTTCATTTTCAAATTCTCCTCCATGGTCACTACGGATTTTAACAATAGAACAAGATTTTTCATTTTGTAATTTTTTACATAAGATTTCAAATTGACAAAATGTGTCACTTTTGTTTTTCAAAAATATTACCCAAGTAAATCTTGAGTAGTCATCTACAATAACAAAAACGTATTTATTGTGATTATGACTAGCTACTCTAGAAGGACCAAAAAGATCCAGGTGGAGAAGCTCTAAAGGTCTTTTACTTGAAATGATATTTTTTGATTTGAAAGATGATTTTGACAATTTTCCTAATTGACATGCATCACAAAAGTAATCCTTTTTAAAAGATATTTTGGGTAACCCACGTACTAACTTATTTTTAGCTAATTTAGACATGTACTTAGAATTTACATGACCCATTCTCATGTGCCATAAATGTTGAGAGTCATTATTAGCTATAAGGCAATGTTCTGTGATGTTTTCTAGGTATAGTTCATATATATTATTCTTTCTTATACCTTTTAAGATGATATTTTCGTTGGTATCTGCTATGAGGCATGCATCATGATTAAAGCTAACATTATAACCTGTGTCACACATTTGACTGATACTTAGTAGGTTATGTTTTAAGCCTTTAACAAGGAGAACGTCTTTGATAAGAGGTTTATCTATGTTACCAATATTACCAATGCCAATTATCAAACCTTTGTTGTTATCTCCAAAGGTGACGGTTCCTCCTTCTTTATGATGAAGAACAACAAAAAGGTCTGGATGTCCTGTCATGTGCTTTGAACATCCACTATCTAGTATCCATATGTTCTTCTTGTTTGGAGCCTGCAAATCATTAAGTAAAATTTCTTTTTGGTACCCAATCGGGTCCCTTTTTGTTAGACTTTGGAACCCATATCCATTTGGATTTGGGTTTGTCTACAACCTTAGAGGAGTTAAAAAAATTAACATTATAATACTCCTTATTTGGTTCAGATGAATTTTTCACAAACGTGGTCTTTTGATTCATACAAGAAGGCTTGTTGAAATGAAAGTAGCTAATACCATTCTTGTAGAAAGAGACTTTCTGAGAGAATAAGAGTTTATCCAAGTTCTCTTTACCTTTAGTAAACTTGAAAACCGTTTTCATGAGGTTCTCAGTTTTACTTTTTAGCTCTGAAATTTCTACTTGCAGATTTTTAGTTTTGGAGCTAGTAGAAGAAATTTCAGACATAAGCATAAGGTTTTCCTTTTTCAACTCAGAATTTTTACTGCTGAGTTTTTCATTCTTTTGGGAAAGCTTTAGATTTTCAGATTTTAAATCTTTATTTTTGAAACTCAATTTTCTAGATTCTTCAAATAGTTCTTGAAAAGCATCTTGAAGTTCTTCAAAGGAAAAATTAGAGATTTCACTTACAGAACTTTCGTTTGCCATGAAGCACATATTTGCAGTTTCGGCTTCATCATCACTTGACTCTTCACTGCTGGATGGTTCTAAATCATCCCATTGAGCATGCAGAGCCTTTTTCTTGAAGAACCTCTTCTTAGGTTCCTCAGTCTTGGACTTTCTTTTGAGAAGGGGACAGTCACGTCTCAAGTGACCTGGCTTGTTACACTGATAGCACATGGGATCTTCCTTAGGATCTTTTCTTTCCTTGTGCTTGTTTGGAAGCCGGTTCCTTCTCATGAAGCGCTGGAATTTTCTGGTTAGTAGCGCAATTTCGGATTCTTTATTTGAGTCTTCATTCTCAGATAGAGCTGGGAAAGCCAAAGTTTTCTTTATTGGTTGCTCTTCTTCCCTTCTTTCTTTCATGTGGACTTCATAGGCCATAAGATTGCCTATTAAGTCGTCCAAAGTAAGCTTAGATAAATCTTGAGCTTCTTCAATAGCTGTAGTCTTTTTCTCCCAATCAGTTGTGAGAGATCTCAAGATTTTCTTCACCTTTTCAGTCTGGGAATATGTTACACCTAGAGATTTCAGATCGTTGGTGATGTTGGTGAATCTGGTGAACATCTCTGTGATAGGTTCATCTTTGTTCATTTTGAGCAACTCATATTTTCTAACAAGAGATGAGATTTTGGCTTCTTTTACTTTGTTGGTTCCTTCATGAATAACCTCCAAAGAATGCCAAATGTCATATGCAGATTCACATATAGATATTCTGTTGAATTCATTCTGATCAATGGCACAATATAAGGCATTCATAGCCTTTGCATTTAGGTTTGCCATTTTCTTTTCTTCATCAGACCATAAGTTATAGTCTGCGGATGGAGATGTGTATGGATGCTCAACAATTTTCCATACAGCAAAGTCTATGGATTTAAGAAAGATAGCCATTCTGCACTTCCAGTATTCATAGTTGGAGCCATTGAAGAAAGGAGGACGAGATGCGTGTTGACCTTTAATATCACGAGCATAAGAGGTAGATGCCATTTGTGCTGGAAGACTTGTTATGTCGAAACCAGCAAACCTGCTCTGATACCAAATGAAATTCCACTAGAGGGGGGGTGAATAGTGAAATTTGATAAAGATCGATAAAATAAAATAATCAGGCAATAAGGCACAACACATAAAACACAGAATTTATACTGGTTCGGTCAGTACCTAGACCTACATCCAGTCCCCAAGCAAACCACTTGAGCTTTCCACTATAACATCTGAGTCACCGGATAAATAATACAACACCCTCTTCCTCAGAGGTCTTCTTCTCTCAACAGAGAAGGACAACACCCTCTTTCACAGAGGTCTTCTTCTCTCAACAGAGAAGGGCAACACCCTCTTTCACAGAGGTCTACTTCTTTCAACAAAGAAGGAATACAGTGAATAACAGAAAGTTACAATACTTCCTATAGAACCTTCAGAAAGATATGAATGCACGAATGAAGGATTCTCAGAATGTTCTGTTTGTCACTCAGAGGATACTCTTTGTCAAAGAGCTGGACTTGACTTTTTCTCTTTTCTTTCTTTTCTCTTTCTCTTTCTTTTTCAAGGCTCTCTTTTCAAATAATGAATAAAATTTTTCTCATTGTAAGCTCACACGTCTATTCCATTCCCACTTTTTGAATAGTTTATTTGAGTGTGTTTATATAGATTTAAAAAAGTAGTCGTTACATTTTGAAATCGTAGCCTTTTTGAAATGTGAAATGTTATGTCATTTCAAAAACATTTTTTAGAGAAATTCGAGAATGCCTTTTTTCATAAAAGTAAAATGTATGGTACACTAGTCGTTGTAATATTTTAGGTAATACACATTTTATGTAAAAAGTCTATTTCTTACAATAGTACATTGAACGTTGGATTGTAGTTTTGTCTTTATTCTAATTAATGATTTGAGGTACATAAGTACTTCTTTACTTTAAATGAGTGTAAGTACAATGAGTGCTTTGAGATATTTATTTGTACATAGTCATGTCAAGTGTTTTCTTTATGTTGTGTTTTTCAAAGTCTTCAGAGAGAATGAGGACTAAAAGAAAGTCGACATTCTTTGAGAAGGATATTAACAAGGATTTGTTACAGGAGGTATTTAATGCTTTGTACAAAGAGAATGATGACTTCAAGTAAGTCGACATTCTATGGTTTTGTAAAAAGGTAACTAGAGTCCTTTCAAAAACATATTATATTTGTATTTCTTTGTGTAGCCGATTTTATGTTTTTGTCTTCTTCTTATATTAAAAACATTTCTTTAAAGAAGGTAACTAGAGTCTTTTCAAAAATATATTATATTGGTTTTTCTTTGTGTAGCCGATTTTATGTTTTTGTCTTTTTCCTACATTTCTTTTTCATGTTGTCTTGTATATAGTGTAAGGTACAATTATTACATGACAAAATATCTTTTTCATAAAGGGTTGTAAGAAGGTACAATTATTAGTTTTCAAAAAAGGAGCTTTTTGAAACTATCGTATACTTTTATGATATAGTATATATGCATGATTATGTAATATGCAATATGCATGTTCCTGAAGGTTCTGTTACATATGACTCTAAAGAAGAAGAAAATCTTCATCTTGAGGTAACCGATATCTTCAGTTGAACTTTAGAAATGCATGGCTCATCAAGCTTTTTCTTCAAGGAGTATGATTGCACAAAAGTTGTACTTGAACAGGAAGTCTCCATCCTTTTTGGGTGAGATATCCTTGCATCAAATACTCGTTAGATGTATGGCAAAACATATTCAGTCATAATATAACATTTTTCAAGAGGACATATTATCATATTATATAAAATCAAATACGATAGTGTATCATATTATGTGACATCAAAACAGAGTTTCTCAACATTGATAATCACGGGCAGACTGCCAAGGGCAAGATCTTCTTAGAGATTTTCATTAATTACTCAGTGCATACCGTCTTATTCCATGTCGTCAATGTGCCGCCAACTTATAATTTGTTGTTGGGACGAACATGGATCCACAATGCCAATGCAGTTCCATCAACTCTCCACCAATGCATAAAGTGGTCCAAGGGAGGAATGATTACTACTGTCCTGGGCGAAGACCCTGAAGAGAGGCTGCCACAGCCTATGATTCCCCGTCCAACATTTACAGCAGATATTCTCAGCATCCGGGAGGCAGATGAAATCAATCTTAGCAACAGCCTATAGATGCTGAAATTAAAAGATGTCATGGACGAAAAGAATGTTGCAGCCACGGTCCAATGGCAAGGACCTTGTTTCTTCAAGTTAGGAGGACGCATTAATTACACCTCCTTCAAAGATCATCCCTTATTTCCTCAGTTTTCTAAAGAAAGAAAGGGATTTGATCTGTTGATCAAACATGGATATCAGCCATTCCGAGGCATGGGGAAAGATGAAGACGGCATGATAGATCCCATCATTCCAGTTCGGCATGCGAACAATTCAGGGTTGGGGTTCACCGGCCAGGATTCCAGCAACAAGACAGTTTTTGTCAGAGGAAGCCAATGAAGAGATGATGCCTTAGTTTTTCCTGCTTTTCTGTTCTCATTTCTTTGTTTAAATCTTGTAAGGACAATACAGTCCCATCTTTTGTCAGTATCCTGTAAATACTTTGCTTCAATCAATGAAAGATCAATCTTTTTCCTCATATTCGAGCATCTATCATTTCCTTCTTATACTTTGTCTATGTCATTGCTCTTTGCTTTATACAAAAATTTGTTTTGGCTCGTACTTTCTCTTAAAACAACCTCTTTTTGACATTTTCAGGACCATTAACTCCTGAATCAATGACAAAATTCGTTATCAATCCCAAGTATCTAAAACTGGCAAGGTTTTCTGAGATGAAAGACAGAGCAGAGGTCAGTCAGACAGCGGAGCAGACCAAAGAGCCAGCCGAGTTTGATTCCACTATTCAGAAATTGCCAGAATTTGCTCACATTCAGAAGCAGGATGAACCCTCATCTTTGGTTCAAGATCCAACTGAGGATATCAACATTGGGTCGGAAGATGATTCGAAAATTCTCAAAATCGGGTCGAGTCTAAGCGAAATTGAAAAAGCTAGACTCATCCAATTCCTCGAAAAACATCAGGAAGTATTTGCCTGGACTGACGAAGATATGCCCGGATTGGATATCAAGCTGGTTGAGCATCGACTCAAGTTGAAACCAGAAGCCAGACCAATCAAGCAGAAATTGAGGAAATTAGACCCTCGAATTGAGCAACAAGTCAAGGAAGGACTTGAAGATTTATTGAAAGCAGACTTCATCCGAGCCATTGATTATCCAGATTGGTTAGCAAATATCGTTGCAGTCCCTAAAAAGAACGGAAAAGTTCGGATCTGCATTGATTTCAGGGACCTCAATAAGGCCACCCCGAAAGATGATTATCCACTCCCCAATATTGACCTGTTGATCGATAGCACAGCAGGTCATGCCATGTTTTCTTTCATGGACGGATATTCAGGTTATAATCAGATTAAGTTGGCCGTTCGTGATCAGTCGAAGACTTCATTTACTACCCCATGGGGAACCTTCTGCTATACAGTCATGCCATTTGGGCTCAAAAATGCCGGGGCAACCTATCAAAGGGCGATGGCCGTCATTTTCCACTATCAAATGCATAAGAATATGGATGCATATGTGGATGATATTTTGGTTAAGTCTAAAGAAGAAGAGGATCATCTCGATGCTCTTAGTCAAGTTTTTGAAAGACTTATTCTTTACAAATTAAGACTTAACCCTCAGAAATGTGTTTTTGGAGTGGAGTCCGGCAAATTACTCGGCTTCATTATCAGCAAGAAAGGAATCGAGGTGGATCCGGCCAAGGCAAAAGCCATTATTGATATGCCGCCTCCAACTAATCTCAGAGAACTGCGAAGCCTTCAAGGGCGTATTCAGTCTATTCGCAGATTCATCTCTAATTTGGCCATGAGATGCGAGCCTTTCAACCATTTGTTAAGAAAAAGAGTTAAATTTGAATGGGGATCAGAATGTCAGCTCTCGTTTGAGCGCATCAAGCAGTATCTCCTTAATCCGCCAGTTTTGAAGCCACCAAAGTTGGGGAAGCCTCTCCTACTATATATTTCAGTCAATCAGAATGTCTGTGGTGGATTTCTCGCGCAGTATGAAGAAGGCAGCCTGATAGAGCACGCCATCTACTATGGCATAATCTCTTGGAGGTTGGTTCAACGGAACCCCCATTGTCAAGCTTCAGGTTCTGGGAGATATATACCATTTGAGACTCTAGAAACAGAGCAAATAGTTAATCCAGACAAATGTTATGAGAAATAGATACGGATATGATGATAGATCTAAAAAAAAGTGCAGATATAACAAAAATCGGTAGACAGCATCAAAACAAGCATTAGGTTCGACCTCATCAAAGTAGGGAATCAAAAGCATACAAATGGTCACGACTTAACATGAAACAAATCAAAGAAATGAAAACCGAGATGCCAGCCATCTTATCCTGAGCGAAACATGATTCTATATGAATGGGGAATTGAGGCGGCAGAATGAAACTGGAAAATAAGAGCAATTGTAGGTAAAGGGGCAATATTAAATGGCAAAACAAACAAAAGAGAGAAAGTAATAATAATAAAAATGTATTGGAATGAGATCATTCCATTAATATCGCGCTGGGGTAGGCTGATATGCTATAAGAGGATCAGTCTTACCACAAGTGCTTCAAAGGGAGGGAAATAATAAAAACACAGAAAGAATGGGGAAAACAACAATAACAAAAAAAAAAAAAATCATAAGAAAACTTCAAATTGAGAAGGAGAAGAGGGAGCTGAGGCACTTACCTTTTACTGCCTTTGCTAGGAGCTGAAGGTCCTTCGATTCCTCGAAGGGGAAGATCCGAAGAAGGGAAAAAAAGGGGAAGCTGATGCTCCTTCGGTGGAATCGGGAAGGAAGTCTGTTGACTTTCCTTGTTTGCAGGATTTGCAGGGCTTGTAGAAGGAGATTAAAGAGGAAGAAGTAAGGAGAACGAAAATCGAGAAGAAGGGACTGTGGTAGGGTGAAAACGGATCATGCATGAAGAAGAGGGTGCGGGGGTGAAGAAGCGGTGCTGAAGAAGACCTTTCATGCCCCTTTTAAAGATCGAGAAGATGATTCGAGAGAAAAAGTGGTTGAAGATGAACGGTTTGGGGCATGGCCATGGAGGGTTCGGGCGGATGATGGAGGCGAGCTGTTGGCCATGGAAGCTTCCCGAGATCGTTGGGGATCAAGGGTTTAGAAAGGGGATGGCGATAAGAGGGTTCGGTGATGGGCGGTAGAGGAGAGAGTTCTGGAGAGTAAAAGAAAAGGGGAACAGGCGAGAGAGGAGGGTTTTTGTTACAGAGGGATTTTTCAAAGTTTTCCAAAAAGAGACCTCTTTAAAAAGTTCTTTTCTCAAAACGGGTTCTTAAAACCATTTTTTTTGTAATTTTCTTTTATTATTTGATTTTTTGTTCTTTTTCCAGGCATTTTCTAATTTTTTTTATATTTTTGGAATAAAATCCTAAAATTCATGGAAAAACAAAGATTTAAACTAATTTTTTTGTATTTTTGGAGAAATATTTACAAGAGAAGGTTTCTAAGGCTATTTTGAGGAAATTTCTTCAGAAAATGGGTTTGGACCCAAGTTTTGAGAAAATATTCGAGTTTTAAACCTCGAATTGAGAAATATAATGTGATGGATCCAAACGGATGTCGAATGGACTATCCGAGCTATTTAAAGGCTATTTTTGGTATTTTCTATAATTTTAATTTAAAATTTGAACAAGGAGATTCAGATTTGGATCTGGACAATGGACCCAGATCCAAAATCAATTTAAACATATAAAATGAATTTAATTTCAATAAAACTTGAGAAATGAACCAGAATTTAGATTTAAAATGACTCATTTACTCAAAAAATGAATTTAGGGGAAAAAGGGGAATATTTAAAAGATTTTGAAAAATTTGGGGTGTTCACACTACGTGAGCAAGGCTTTCATTGATTATGAAAAGAAGTATTCTCAGATGGAGAAAACCTGTCTAGCTCTGGTTTGGATGTGCCAGAAATTAAGACATTACTTGTTGGCTTCTGAAATCAAGTTCCTATCAAAGCTTAATCCTCTCAGATACATTTTGGAACAACCATTTCTCATTGAACGGATTGTGAAGTGGCAGGTCCTCCTAATGCAATATGACTTAGAGTATGTTTCTCAAAAGTCGATTAAAGGCCAAGCGATCGCAGATCAGTTGGCAGATTTCCCTTTGACGGAAGAAATTAAAGCAGAGGATGATTTTCCTGATGAGTACATCTGCAATATCCAACAGCCCCCAGTTTGGAATATGTTCTTCGATGGCTCTAAAAACATGTCTGGCATAGGGATTAGAGTCTTGTTGATCACTCCAGTAAAAGAAATGATCCCTTACTCTCTCAAACTTGGTTTCCAATGCACTCATAATATGGCCGAGTATGAAGCTTTAATACAAGGCCTCAAAATTCTGCAAAGTTTTAATGTCAAGAGAGTGCATGCTTTTGGCGATTCACTACTTGTTGTCAGTCAAGTTAACACTGAATGACAAGTGAAAGATTCTAAATTGATTTTGTATCAGAAGATCGTCTTAGCTCTTGTGGACAGCTTCAAAGAATTTCAGCTCAGTCATATAAGAAGAGAGCACAATCAGATAGCCGATGGTTTGGCTAACCTGGGCTCCATTTTATCATTCAAAGGCAGTGAATCATGTCGTTCTTTCAAAGTGGGTAGACTTGAGCAACCCGCTTTCGCTTTAGTTATGCAAGTAAACCAGGTCGATCAGAAGGAGAAGCCTTGGTATCAAAATATCAAAAATTTCATTGAGTTTGGTGAATTTCCACCAGAGATGCCAAAAAGGGAGCAACGTGCGATTCAGCGTGTGTCTACCCGTTATTTTATTCTTGCCAGTGTCCTCTATCGCCGTGGTTTCAGTTCTGAATATGCCAGATGTTTAGACAAAGAAGAGGCTATGGAAGTTATCCGAGAAGCACATGAAGGGATTTGTGGTGGCCATGCCGGCTATCAGACTCTCGTCAAGCAGATTGTCCGAGCAGGTTACTTCTGGAATACCATACAGCAGGACTGTCATAGATTTGTGAAGAGGTGCGTTAAGTGCCAATTGCACGCGCCTTACATTCATGCTCCAGCCACATATCTCCAATCAGTTGTTTCTCCTTGGCCATTTTCTATGTGGGCATTCGACGTTGTAGGCCCAATTACCCTTTCTGCTTCCAACGGCCACAAATACTTTATGGCTGCGACGGAGTACTTCACGAAATGGGTTGAAGCTGTTACTCTACGCACAGTAGAGGGCCGCCATGTGGTTTCTTTCATTCATAAGAACATTCTTTGCCGCTTCGGCATTCCACACGATATTGTCTCAGATAATGGAACCCACTTTAAAAATGAGAGGATAAAAACATTTTGTTCTAAATTCAGAATTTCCCATCACTTCTCAGCTCTCTATTATCCTCAAGGGAATGGCCAAGCAGAGGCTACCAAAATCCAAATCTGGGCCCCGTTGTCCGATTTCCAAAATAAAATCACAAAAATACCAAAAAAATGATTTTGAAATGCTCGGGCGGCTCATCTAACATTCTGTTGGATCCTCGACCCTATATTTCTCAGTTCGAGGTTGTAAACCTTGAATATTTCTCAAAAATTTGGACGCAAATCCATTTTTTGAAGAAATTTCCTCAAAATAGCTCTGAAAATTTCCCTTTTATAAATATTTTACAAAACAAAAAAAAATAGTTTTAAATCTTTGATTTCTCGTAAAGCTTTAGGATTTTATTCTAAAAGTAAAAAAAAAATAGAAAAATAACATAAAAACCAAAAAAATCGAGAAAAGCTATGAAGAAAACTGATGATTTTCAAACTTTTTGAAGCCATTTTTACCAAAAACCTCATGCCCTAACCATTTTTCAGAAATTTCTTAAAAAGGGGAACCACCTTTTTGAAATATAGAAAAGTTGCAACGGACTCCTCCCTCGCATGCTCTCTCTTGATTCACCACCGTCGATCTTCAACAGCCGCCATGGTTCTTCACCTTCCATCCGCAGCGCACTTCTTCTAGAACTCTCCATTCTCTCTTTAAAAGGAGGCATCGACTCCATCTCAGGGATCATCAATCGTCTCCTTATCTTCTGAGGCATACATTCCTTTCTTACGAATACAGATCAACCACCGAGTTCCCTCTGCAAAAAAAAAAAATCCATTAAACCCATTTTCTTTCTGAGCATCTGATATAACCCATCTTCAGGCCAGAGGTTCCCCTTTGAGCATCGATTTTTGCTGGAATATTTTAGAGAACAACTCACCTCCAGGGGTCGACCAGTTTGAAACTCCAGCAAATCCTTGGTAAGCACCTTCTTCTTCCTTCATCAATCTGATTTCCCTTGATTTTCTTATTCCTCATCGTTTTTTTTAGGCACCCTTGATAATATCGATTTGCTTGCTGCAAATCGATTTATCTATGTGCAATATCATGGGAATTTCCATATTCCTACATTTTCCCTTTGATTTTCTGAAAATTTATTTTGATTTTCTGAAAATTTATTTTGATTTTCCCTCAATTTCTGTGAATTTGAATGTATATTTACGCTGTTCAAACCCATCGGAACTCCGATCTAATTCTTGTTCTCCAGGATAGTGTTTATATTAGATTATGAATCAATTTACATTCATGCTGAAATCTGTTTCAAATCCCTTTTCCTTACTGTCGTTATGCATTTTGCTCTGATATGATACTTTCTTGTATCCTTTCTCCTGTGTTAGCCTAATTTTGGGTCATCTTCCCATTTATCATTTGCTTAGATCATCATCTCCTTTTCTAGCATTTCGATTGATATATGTGTTCTGGGAAGATGGTGGTGGCATCAAACAAAAACCTCTAAGAGGTGATGTTATAGCGGCAGACTCTCAAGATGTTTGTTGAGATGAATGTGGGATTCACCATTTAGTTGAATCAAATTCATAAATGATAATCACGGGTGACCTTCACGTAGAAATTTGCTGAGGGTTTTTAGCCTACGTGCGTCCGGCCCAAATAATAATAGTAATGTTACCGTGCTGGGTTCTGAATTTGGCGCTTCAAAATCTCCTGAGGATGACACTGTTTAAAAAAAAAAAAAATAGATCTACAGGTTTAAAAGAAATTGCTGGAGATTTTTGCTCCAGATAATCAAGGTTAGGGGTATGTACCAGGTAAATCATTGACTTGCTCTTTTCTTTGAATTTAGCACAACATTTATGTCTCTGCAATGTATTGCGCATTCTGTCCCTATGTATTTCCTTTTTTTTTGTCATCCTCCATGCATTCCCTGCTTCAAGCAAGGTTTACCAAAATCACTTCCCAGAACTTGATGTTGGATACTAAACTGTCATTGTCCTTTGTTGAGGCTACATTTGCAATATACATTAGTCCCGAAGATCCGGCTGGATTGCTTATGAACAACAAATCTTGGAGGTGTCGGGTATGGCATGGGCAGAGATCCCCCGTCAATAATCAAGCTGCAGCACCAACACAAAAATGGCTGTTCCAGGAAGCATGAACATCAAATCAGAGCACATCAATTGGGTCTTTGATAATGTTTAGCACAGCATATGACTTTCGTTTCATGTTAGGGTGGTGCCATTCATTTAAATGCCTTAATAACTTTTGTGTTTTCAGTACTCTCTGCAAATGTGAGGTTAAGAAATCAGAATGAATCTGCATTGTCAGCGGCGGTGGATCCGAAGTAGCCTCCAAGCGCATCAACTCCTTCGTCTCCAGTAAGCTGTCAGGAGAAAAGAAACCAGAAAGATTTCTAGTAATATTCATGACTTTTTTTTTGTTTCTCAAGAAAACCCTTTGATGAAAGAGCATCAATCTCATAACTGAAACTTAGACCTACTCCAGGAAATTCCTTGGCTCTTTGATTCATTAATTTACACATTCTGTTAAAGAATCCTTCACTCAACATGCAATTCTCTAGGCATCAGTCCCCTGGGCCTTCCAGTTCCATATGTGAGATTGTTCTACTGTATATATCACTGGCACTCCTAGCTTCATTTTTTTTTTAGGCAATTCTGAACACTGTCAACGACATTACCATTCTCCAAGATGTCATCATTGCTTTTAGGTCCATGGAATCTAATCCCCTTTGATCAGAATGGCTCCTTTAGAGAGTTGCTGAGAAAACCCATCATCTGATCCTCAACATCCATAGCCCTTAGTAAACCTCGTGACACTCCAGGAGGGGATCCAACCTTATCTGATCCCACAATCCCCTAGAACATGAGTCATCTAATCCCAGTTGCAAAGGATTTCCTTTAGCCAAAACAGGAATCCCATCTACAGATGATTCTTTCTCTTCTCCTGATTGTCTCATACTTGCTGAATGTGAACTTAGAGTGTCCACTTTAGGGACAGTTTCCTCAGGCTTAGTACCCTGGAGAGTCTCTCTGACATCCTAAATATCTGTCATACATTGCCTTCACCAGACCCTGCTGCCATATATGCGGCGGCAGGACCTTCACTCACCACGTCATCACTCCATTGCTTGATGCATAACTGCATCATTCTAACATTGCCATAACCCAGCTGAACATTGCCACGTTCATGAGTTCACCCCTCGATAACCCCTGAGAGAGATTAGCCAATAAGACATTGAGGCTGAACAAGCTAGCCCTAATACTCATTCATTTTTGGTCGTATAACTTGGTTATCTTTGTCTAGCCATATGGTTTTCGCCTACAGAGAGTATCGCCACAAGCTCAATCACTGATAAGCCCAGCTTCCAATGATAACCAACTCTCAAGGGAAGTTTTCCAGCATTCCAACTTACATATGTTCTTGAAGTTCCTAGATTTAGCAGTAATGAATTGTGTGGATTCATACTGTCTGAGTTTTTGAGATAGTAGTTCCCCCTCAGGTAACTAGCCTATCAGCAATCAGGTAGCAGGTCGTTGACCAGTTAGCAAACTTCATTTCCGATGAGCTTTTACTGCTCACAGGGATCTTCCTCATATCTGATCTATCAAATAATCCATTCATTGGAAATCTATCTGTTATTATGAAATGGGAAAGCAATCTGGAATTTACTGATCTTGGTGAGACCCAGTTAATCAGGTACCCTCTGAAGCCAACAGTCAATGCTTTGAAATTGAGTTTTTGCTTTAGCAAAAGGAACCATCTCAATAAAAATGCCAGAACATATCAAATATGTTCAAGTGGCAGAAGTGGATTGCTGAAATCGGTTTGCATAGATAAATTCATTTTTTTCTGGTTCGTTGGTTGAAGAGGCACTTACAAGGCATCATTCAAACCAGCGCCTAGGCTTGGCTTCAAATAACAGACTAAATGTCCCAATATCCCTCCCGGTGGTCAATCACCCGTATGTTGTTTCTGTTAAGCTATCTACTGCGTATCTGTGAGTGGTTGCATTTCCTTTATGACATTCATTTACTGTTAACCCATTCCTCTGCACCTCACTTGACACAACACATTTGTTTTTTATATTTATTTCCTTTCTCTCTGTTAAAATTTTGTGTAATTTAGCTGTCAGCATTTTCACCCTGCTGAAACTCCCTTTTCTATTATATAACAGCAGCATTTCTGCATCTCAGCATACCCTTACATCATTCTTTTTTTTTCTCTCTTTTCTTGCATATTTTGTAAACAGATCATGTGGGTTACTCAATCACCATGCATATGGGCATACTAGACCATTCACAAACTTCCCACAAAACTGTGTGGCATTCATCTTATAGTTAATAAATATATTAAACCTCATCCGTCATGCCTCTTTGTATGTCACCTTCATTCATGTTTCCAGTTTCTTATCTATATGTTATATTTGTCATAATCTCATTTTATTTAGTATAAGCATCATAGTTAGATAGATACGTTTGCATTTCATTATTTGTATGATTATATGTGTGTTAATCTCTGACATAGCACTTTCCATCTTTCTTTATATGTTCACATTCTTGGTTTGTGTTAACTCCACTTTTTTTCTTTCCTGCAGAGATATGTGAGATGTTTGGTTCTCTCTTTTAGATTAAGTTTTGATTATCTTAGTTTCGATTCTCAAAGATTGTAATAGCTAGGTATAAATGAGAAATCTACATTTCCTGTCTTAGATAGAATGAATGAGCATTGCAAATATCATGAATTGTTTGTTTTCATACATTTTTCTTTATTTCTCAAAATGCTCACAATGGTGAAACACGAATGACACATGCACTATTTCGTAAAAGGTAAATTAATTCTAAGTTGATGATTTACATCAACGGCCATAGTTGGGGTGTAAACAAAACTTAGCATTTTCATCTTTTACAAAATAACATTAGATCCACACCGGATCCATTTTCAAAATTCATCATATTTTCCTTAAATATTTTCTTCTTTTATCAGAATTTAACTTAAAATTAACCCAAAATATATACCAATGGCCATAGTCAGAGTATATTGAGGGTTAATTTCATTTTAAGTTCTATAAAAGCACCAAAAAGATATTTTATCCTTCATTTGAATTCAGATATGACTATTATATAATACACTAAATGACCATAGTCAGAGGTGTATTATATCATTAGTCTTATTTAAATTCATTTAAAGAATAAAATATGATTTTCAAATCCAATTTCAACTTATTCAAATTCATTCATCATATAGGGTAGAATTGCATCATATTTTCAAAACTTCTTTTTCAAAATCCCAAGTGTTTCTTCTTCTTCATCAGATCTTATTCAAATCCAATTCTATCTCATTTTAAGATTCAAAATTTCAATTTCAAAGTCCAATTTGACTTTGAAACTCCTTTATATTCAAACTTCAAATTTCCAACTCAATTCAAAATCCAATTTCAAAAGTTCAATTTAACTTTGAAATTATCTTCTGATTTCAAAATCAAGTTCATCCCCTTATCTTCAATCAAGGTTTGGATTTGAATCTCAAGTTTAAATTTGGGTTTCTAAAAACCCAGATCCATCTTTAAAGGTCCTATTTGGACTCTTCATAATCCGAGTCCAAAGTTAAAACCTAGTCTCAACTTGGATCCAGATTTCCAAGTACAAACTCAATTCCCCTTTCGGATATCAGATTACAGATCCAAATTCCATCCAGATCCCCATTCTACATTGGATCTCAGATTACAGATTCAAAATCCATTCTAGGATCTAGATCCCCATTCTACTTTGGATCTTAGACTTCAGATCCAATTCCTCTTTAGGATCCGGATTCCAATTTCACTTTGGATCTTAGATCCAGAGTCCAATTCTACCTTGAATCTCAGATCCAAATTCTAATTCTTAGGATCCAGAATCCAATTCTACTTTGGATCTCAGATTCAGATCCAAACTCCATTCTAGGATCCAGAATCCAATCCTACATCGGATCCCAAACTTCGGATCCAATTCCATTCTAGGATCCAGAACCCAATTCTACTTTAGATCTCAGACTTCAGATCCAAAATCCATTTTCTAGGTTTCATTATCCAATTCCATCTCAGATCTCCAATTCTTAAATCCAATTCCCATTTTCAAACTCTAAATCCAGAATCCAAATTTTGATCTCGATTTAAAATCCAGACTTTGGATTCAAATTCTATCTCGAATTCCCAAACTTTCAAATCAATCTTACTTCTCAATTCTACTTTAATTTCTCACATTTTATTCTGATTTCAAAGCTTTAAAAGTTAGAATTCAATTCAATTTTCAAATACTCATCCAAAATTCTAAATTCAAAGTCCATTTACGACTTTGAAAATTCCTTTCTTCTTTTATCTCAAACTTCAAAATCATCTCTTTCTAAATCCAGATTCATATTCCCAAGCTCTTGATTATTCTAAAACTTAGAACTTTAATTTTAAGTTCTAAGTTAAAATCATTTCTTCACTTTATCAGATTCATCTCAGAAACACTTGGGAATTCTTCAAAATATTTCAAAAAGAACATACATCTTTGCATTTGCACAAGCATCTAGACTTAGGATAAATACTTAGATAATTTCTTAGCAAAGCAAAAGGCATTAATTCGACCCTTGGTTCGATTACCCCTGGTAAAGGCACCAGGAACGGTCGAACCTCGTACCGACGAGCGAATCCCGTCTCCCAGTTTTCCCGCAAATATTTCAAAAACGGAGGCGAGTTATTTTCTAAATATTTTTCAAAATTAAGGTCAAATGAGACCCGCAAAAGAGTTCCTTTCCTTCTTTTTCTCTTCTTTTCTCTTCTCTCTTTCTTTCTGTCTTTTATCTTTCTCCCTTCAAAAAGGAGGAAAATAAGAGGTTGGAAAGGAAAAGAGAAGGAAGAGAGAGAATATTACGAGAGGAAAAATTTTGCGATGATCACAGGTTTGGCGACCGTGATGGGACCCGTCTCCGTCCGGTCGAATTTAATGCCTTTTACTTTGCTTTGATATTATCTAAGTCTTTATTCTACATATGTCAGCTTCATTTTCATGCAACCCTTAGGAGCTTAGATTTTGTCCTAAGCTGACATCATTGCATATAGGATTTAAGTATGGTTTGGTAGGACCGTATTGAGGAGATTATTCCATGTTCACATTAGACTTAGGTCTGAAATACAACTCTCCTCAATTCTAGGGATTGAATGCAAAACAATGTATGCAAGTGTATGCTTCTCTTCATTTTAATCTATCTCTTTAAGACTTGCATTAGAGCCATCTGATTTTTGCATGTTGAACATGTTTTCAAAAACATCCCTTACCTATATTGTCCCGGTCTTCACGTTGCTGGGCTGTCTCACTGAACCATAGTTTGGGAGAGAGCCTCACAACTGGACCACTTATTTGGGTTTGCGCCCCCCTACCACGTACCTAAGGGCCATAGTCCGAGGTATATCGGTAGGTGCTCAAGGATGTTGGGAAGCCCTTACCTTAGAACCGGAGAAATATTTCTATGCCACGTACTTCGAGCTTCGGCTTGAGTATATCGGCATATCTTGATTGAAATCAGATGATCTAAACCCTAGAGTTAGGACTAAGGTCCTACAAGCCATTTCAACTATTGCATTTAGAGTCAGCCTTTAGGGAGTGCTGTGTGCGCATCCTTGATTGTGTAGTTTCAGTTGTATGATAATTCTCTTATTCTCTCATATATATGTATCAGACCCTTTTTCAAAAACCCTGGGTGTATTATTCAAAACTTACCCTTATTTTCAAAAACCTCAGGTGTATATTTCTCTCTACCTACATTTCTTTTCTCTTTTAGATCAAATTTTCTTCAAAACCCTGGAAAATTCCTTTAAAATTTCATTAACCTTTTCAAAATTTCCAGGTTTGATTATTTAAAAAGTCTATTCGTAAGTCCTGCATTCTATCTAAATTTTCTCACTCTTCTTTTTTTCCCAGTATCATTTCAATGGCGTCAAATTCCCTCGATATTGTCTTTCCCCGAGATCATGTCTTCTATCAGATTCAGGATGGACCCCCGGATCTGCGGGTCATCCTATCTCGTCCTTTCTTCCCTCGGTGGTATTATTCTTGGTTCGCCACCTTCTCACATATGTTTCTAGACCACTTGGATGACTGTGGGTTGGAGATGGCATCAGCGGCAGGCAAGCGAACCATCAATGGAGCCCTGATTCAGGCTATGGCAGAACGATGGAATCCACGTACCTGCACATTCTGGTTTCCATGGGGAGAGATGACTCTACTGATGGATGAGTTCAACGACATTATGGGATTGCCCGAACCAGCTGGTCAGCCAGATGATCCTGTCGAGTAGCAGTTTTTTATCAACATCAAAGGGGTGGATGTTCGAGAAGCCTTGGCCAGAGCAACGGAGAGCAGATCCTGGCCTCTCATTGAGATTGGTGGAAATCAATTCATCGACCTCTTCGAACTATATCAAAAGTACGGAACCTACAAAGAGGTTGACACTCTGTCTCGAGCAGCGAAAGACAAAATCCAGCATGCCATGATCCTGTGCACAATGGGGTTAGCTTTCTTCCAAGATGGTCAGAATTTCATAGATATCAGAGTTGCCCAGCTGTTTCGAAGATGGGGAAGCAAGCAGACCCGTCAGCTTTCAGTCTCCATGGCCGCATTAGCCTTCCTTTACAGAGGCTTGGCTCGATTTGCCCTCGGAGAGACCATTCTAGTAGAAGGGTGCACTTACTCCCTACAGTCGTGGTTCCTGCGACACGTTCCCTCGAAGGCCAGTTCTTTCAGGTTTAGCAGTAAGCAGCAAAAGACAGTCATCCAATGTCGAGCTCTGATCGAGAAGCTGCATCAGGAGGAGATTACCTGGGACTTCTTTGACAAAAAAGATATTGTTCCTCGATACACTTATGCCCATGACAAGCGCTACAAGTTGATGGGCCCTTTCTTTTGTGTTGATTATCAGCCGGAACGATGTCTGAGGCAGTTTTCACAGCGACAGGTTCGTGCCAACACCCGCTTCCCGACATACAACGTGCCAGAATTCAACCTGCAGTCGGGTCAGTGGTCTGGGGCATATCATGTCACTAAATATACCTGGGATTCCTTTATTTCTATGTCTATATTTCCAGGACCAAATGTATCATCTGAATATCAAGAGTGGTGACAAACTGTCTGCCCACCCTCTCTTTGTCTTTGAATGTTAAAAATATCAATAAAAATTTACTTTTTGGCCAAAAATGTTGTTTTCTGTATTTTGTTTATAGCACAAATAGTCACAAATTTTGAGTGACGACCTCATCCCGGGTAAATGGGACATTCCTTCCACATTTTCTTCAAATATATTTTCTCATGGTTGACGACCTCGCCTAGGTAACAAGGCACATTTCTCTGTTATCATCAAATGGTAATACAATTATCACAAATCGTGTGATGACCCAATCCCGGGTAATGGGATAATCTCTTGAAATTGTCTACCCAATCCCTTCATTTCTTGCTTTTTCTTAAAGAAATTGTGATTTTCAAAAAAGCTTCTCCATACTCTAACCATTCCCATATTCTGTAGGAAAGCTTAGGCATCTGAAAATGGTTCAGACAAGGGCTGATAAAAGGGCTGCTCAACAGCACAATGACAGCGAGTCAGAGGAGATGAATTCTCCTAGATTGTCCAAGAAGAATAACTCCGGGGATGAAAGCGACGTTGATCCGGCCATGTATCGGATCTTTCAAAAAATGATGACCAAGATGATGGCTGAGCAGACCAAAGCTGCTCCCAAGATGGAAGCTTCTAAGTGCAAAGCTAAGAAAAAGCCCATGAAGAAGCCAGTCAAGATCAACAAGCAGAAGAAACAGTGTGACGGTACTTCTGAGGATTCTGGGTCAGCAGGAGAAGTCTCTGAAGAAGAAGAGCAGTTGATTTGCATTCCGAAGCATCTGCGGCAGTCAAAGAGGCCAGTGGAAGAGCCAGTATCGGTAAACAAGCCCAAGTATGGGGCCCCCGCAGAAGATTCGATTCAAGCTTTGACCAAGATAGTCAAGGACCTGCAAATCCGTGACAAAGGAAAGAGGTCATACACCAGACAGGATTTCTGTCTCGATTTAGAAGGGGACAAGGATCTGGAGAACCTCCCCCGGAAATTCATTAAGTTTGACGGAACCGGCGATCCAAAAGCCCATTTAGCAATGTTCTTCGCAGAATGTGCCCGGTTCAGTGAAGATAACCGCGCCCTTTTCCTCTGTTTTCCCCGCAGCCTGGACGGGATAGCAGTAAAGTGGTGCGCTGAACATGTCAATCCCATCAAATTGAGGGATTTTGATAAAGTTGTTAATATGTTTGTTGAACGCTTCCTGTTCAACACGGAGGCTCTGCCTACCCTGAACCACTTATGCAACCTCAAACAGGAGCCCAATGAGAAGGCCAGGGATTTTATCCATAAGTGGAGAAGTATTTGCAACAAGATGAAGAATCCCATTTCTGAGGAACATGCCCTCCAGGTCATCCTCAACAATTTCTTTCAGCCCCTGAAAAGCCTCCTCATCCCATATCCCTTCAAATCCTCCATCGAACTAACAGAGCGAGCCGAATGGCTCGAAATGGGGGTAGAGAATGGGATGTACGAAGGTGTCTCTTCAGTAAAGAACATCTTGGACCCAAAGAAAAAGGCCCATTTTACCTACTCAGCTGATATCTCCGAAGACAATCAGGGCAGCAACAGTAAGAATGACAGCGGCAGTAGCATAAGGCCCGAGCAGAGCAGGGGAAGAAAGGGCAAATTCTTCAAGAGCAATGACAAGTCTCTCCCGACCGGTCCTCAACAAAAAGCGGACTTTCAAGAAAAACCAAAACACATCAATTGGAGCAAGGATAGGAAGTTCACTCCTTTGGACCAGCCTCTGGAGAAAGTGCTGGAATACCTATTGTCCCATGGGATGGTGAAGTTGCGCAAAATTGCAGACCCTCCAGTATTCATGGGGAAATACAGAGAGCAGTATTGCAAATTTCATAGAGCCATGGGGCATGATACAGAGCACTGCTTCGTCTTGAAGCATTTGGTCCAGGACTGTATCAACAAAAGCATCCTCGTAGAAGATGAAGAGGAGGGCAAAATGGAAATTTTATCTGCTCCATTCCCGAAGCATTCGACATCAACCATCTCAGAACACTCTTTCCTTCCACAGAGTCATATACATCCATGCTCTAGTGAAGAGCTAAAGCTCCAGCATCAGGTAATGGTTCTACATCAGGATCAGCCTGTGTATCAAAAAATGGATATCCTCTCGCTTCTTGACCAAGTTAGTGTACCAGTCAAGAATGAAAGAATTCAAATTTTCCCAAGAAGTTTCCTCAAGAAAGAAGCCTGCACAGAGAAAGCAGAAACCTCTAAAGCAGCAGAAGAATGGGCTGATGATTTTCAGAAACCAATTACAGCACTCTCCAACATCTCCATTTTTGAATTAACTCATGATTCTCCCAAGCATCAGGAAAAGTTGGATGATCTATTAAGAAAAATCAAGGTGAAGCCGAACACCATGCCCGAGGATTTGGCACAGATTGTAAACCAGGCGATGACTAACGCGCCCATTACCTTCTCTAACGAGGATTTGCCTAAGCCTCATTCATTCCACAACAATGCGCTGTACATCGTGGTCAGGACCCGGGGCATGACTGTCCCGCACGTACTTGTTGATGGGGGCAGCAGTTTAAACATTTGCCCAGAAATGACAGCAAAAGCCTTGGGATTAAAAGAAGAAGAATATGTGTCTGATCCCATCACCATCTACGACTTTGATAATCATGGGCAGATTGCAAAAGGCAAAGTCTTTTTAGAGATTTTCATCAACTACTCAGTACATACACTACTATTCCATGTCGTCAATGTGCCACTGACTTACAATCTTCTGTTGGGACGAACATGGATCCACAATGCCAATGTCGTTCCATCAACTCTCCACCAGTGCATCAAGTGGTTCAAAGGTGGAATGATCACTACCATTTTGGGCAAAGACCCTGAAGAAAGGCTGCCACAGCCTATGATTCCTCGTCCAACATTCACAACAGATATTCCAAGCATCCGAGAAGCAGATGAAATCAATCTTAGCGACAGCCTAGAGATGATGAAATTAAAAGATGTCATGAACAAAGAGAATGTTGCGGCCACCGTCCAATGGCAAGGACCTTGTTTCTTCAAATTAGGAGGTCGTATCAATTACACCTCCTTCAAAGATCATCCCTTATTTCCTCAGTTTTCTAAAGCAAAAAAGGGATTTGATCTGTTGATCAAACACGAATATCAGCCATTCCGAGTCATGGGGAAAGATAAAGACGGCATGATAGAACCCATCATTCCAGTTCGGCATGCGGACAGTTCAGGGTTGGGGTTCACTGGCCAGGATTCAAGCAAAAGGACAGTTTTTGTCAGAGGAAGCCAATGAAGAGATGATGCCTTAGTTTTCCTGCTTTCTTTTCTTCTCTTTTTATCTTGTAGGGACAATACAGTCCCATCTTTTGTTGAAGTCTTGTAAATACTTTACTTCAATCAATGAAAAATCAAATCTTCTCTTCAAGCGTCTATCATTTCCTTCTTATACTTTGTCTATGTCATTGTTCTTTGCTTTATACAAGAATTTGATTTGGCTCGTACTTTCTCTTAAAAACAACCTCTTTTGGCGTTTTCAGGACCATTAACTCCTGAATCAATGACAAGATTTGTTATCAATCCCAAGTATCTAAAATTGGCAAGGTTTACTGAGATGAAAGACAGAGCAGAAGTCAGTCAGGCAGCAAAACAGACTGAAGAGCCAGCCGAGTTTGATTCCACCATTCAGGAATTGCCAGAATTTGCTCACATTCAGAAGCAGGATGAACCATCATCTTTGGTTCAAGATCCAACTGAGGATATCAACAATGGGTCGGAAGATGATCCGAAAATTCTCAAAATCGGGTCGAGTCTAAGCAAAATTGAAAAAGCTAGACTCATCCAATTCCTTGAAAAACATCAGGAAGTATTTGCCTGGACTTATGAAGATATGCCAGGATTGGATATCAAGCTGGTTGAGCATCGACTCAAGTTGAAATCATAAGCCAGACCAATCAAGCAGAAATTGAGGAAATTAGACCCTCGAATCGAGCAGCAAGTCAAGGAAGGACTTGAAGATTTATTGAAAGCAGGCTTCATCCAGGCCATTGATTACCCAGACTGGTTAGCAAATATCGTGACAGTCCCCAAAAAGAACGAAAAAGTTCAGATTTGCATTGATTTCAGGGATCTCAATAAGGCCATCCCGAAAGATGATTATCCACTTCCCAATATTGACCTGTTGATCGATAGCACGGCAGGTCATGCCATGTTTTCTTTCATGGATGGATATTCAGGCTATAATCAGATCAAGTTGGCCGTCCGTGATCAGTCCAAGACTTCATTTACTACTCCATGGGGAACCTTTTGCTACACTGTGATGCCATTTGGGCTCAAAAATACCGGGGCAACCTATCAAAGGGCGATGGCCGTTTTTTTCCACGATCAAATGCACAAAAATATGGATGCATATGTGGATGACATTCTGGTAAAATCTAAAGAAGAAGAGGATCACCTTGATGCTCTTAGTCAAGTTTTTGAAAGACTCATTCTTTACAAGTTAAGACTTAATCCTCAGAAGTGTGTTTTCGGAGTAGAGTCCGGCAAATTACTCAGCTTCATTATCAGCAAGAAAGGAATCGAGGTGGATCCGGCCAAAGCGAAAGTCATTATTGACATTCCACCTCCAACTAATCTTAGAGAACTGCGAAGCCTTCAAGGGCGTATTCAGTCTATTCGCAGATTCATCTCCAACTTGGCCATGAGATGCGAGCCTTTTAACCATTTGCTCAGAAAAGGAGTTAAATTTGAATGGGGATTAGAATGTCAGCTCTTGTTTGAGCGCATCAAGCAGTATCTCCTTAATCCACCAGTTTTGAAGCCGCCAAAACTGGGAAAACCTCTTCTACTATACATTTCTGTCAATCAGAATGCCTGTGGTGGATTCCTCGCGCAATATGAAGAGGGCGGCCTGATAGAGCACGCCATCTACTACGTAAGCAAAACTTTCATTGATTATGAAAAGAAGTATTCTCAGATGGAGAAAACTTGTCTAGCTCTGATCTGGATGTGCCAGAAATTGAGGCATTACTTGTTGGCCTCTGAAATCAAGTTCCTATCAAAGCTTAATCCTCTCAGATACATCTTGGAACAACCCTTTCTCACTGGGCGGATTGCGAAGTGACAAGTTCTCCTAATGCAATATGACTTAGAGTATGTCTCTCAAAAGTCGATTAAAGGCCAAGCGATCGCAGATCAGTTGACAGATTTCCCCCTGACTGAAGAGATTAAAGCAGAAGATGATTTTCCTGATGAGCACATCTGTAATATCCAACAGCCCCCAGTTTGGAATATGTTCTTTGATGGCTCTAAAAATATGTCTGGCATCGGGATGGGAGTCTTGCTAATCACTCCAAAAAAAGAAATGATTCTTTATTCTCTTAAGCTTGGTTTCTAATGCACTCATAACATGGACGAGTATGAAGCTCTAATACAAGGCCTCAAAATTCTGCAAAGTTTCAATGTGAAGAGAGTGCATGCTTTTGGCGATTCACTACTTGTTGTCAGTCAAGTTAACACTGAATGGCAAGTGAAAGATCCTAAATTGATCCCATATCAGAAGATCGTCCTCGCTCTTGTGGACAACTTCAAAGAATTTCAGCTCAGTCATATCAAAAGAGAGCATAATCAGATAGCCGATGGTTTAGCCAGTCTGGGCTCCATTTTATCATTCAAGGGCGGTGAATCTTGTCGTTCTTTTGAAGTTGGCAGACTTAAGCAACCCGTTTTTTATTCAATTGCGCAAGTAAACCAGGTTAATTAGAAGAAAAAACCTTGGTATCAAAATATCAAAAATTTCATTAAGATTGGTGAATTTCCACCAGAAATGCCAAAAAGGGAGCAACGTGCAATTCAACGCATGTCTACCCGATATTTCATTCTTGCCAATGTCCTCTATCGCCGTGGTTTCAGTTCTGAATATTCAAGATGCTTAGACAAAGAAGAAGCTATGGAAGTTATCCAAGAAGCACATGAAGGGATTTGTGGTGGCCATGTCGGCTATCAAACTATTGTCAAGCAGATCGTCCGAGCAGGGTACTACTGGAATACCATGCAGCAGGACAATCATAGATTTGTGAAGAAGTGCCTCAAGTGCCAAGTGCACGCGCCTTACATTCATGCTCCGGCCGCATATCTACAATCAGTTGTTTCTCCCTGGCCATTTTCTATGTGGGCTTTTGATGTCGTCAGCCCGATTACTCCTTCTGCTTCCAACGGCCACAAATACTTTCTGGCTGCGACAAAGTATTTCACAAAATGGGTTGAAGCTGTTACTCTACGCACAGTAGAAGGCCGTCATGTGGTTTCTTTCATTCACAAGAACATTCTTTGTTGCTTCGGCATACCATATGACATTGTTTCGGACAATGGAACTCATTTTAAAAATGAGAGGATGAAAACATTTTATTCTAAATTCAGAATTTCCCATCATTTCTCAGCTCCCTATTATCCTCAAGGGAACGGCCAAGCAGAGGCTACCAATAAGATCTTAATCCGTATTTTGGAAAGGACTGTGAAGACAGGTCGAGACTGGCATGAGAAAATTCATGACGCACTTTGGGCATATCGGACCACCATTCGGACCCCGACTAACGCCACTCCTTCAGAACTTGTTTACGAAACTGAAGTGGTGTTACCTCTCCACATCCAAAAGCCCGCTCTCAAATTTGCTTCTTTTATAGAATTGCCACTTGATCAGTATCAGCAGCAGAGATTGGTGCAGCTAGATTTACTGGATGAAAAAAGGCTCAAAGCAGTAGAACATGCTCAAGCTTATCGGCAGAGGATAGCTCGACATTATGCCAAGTCTGTCATTGAGAGAAAATTTCGAGTTAATGATTTGGTACTTAGATCAACGGCTCATCTTAAGCATCGACCACGGGGCAAGTGGTCACCCAACTGGGAAGGCCCTTATGTGGTTAAGGAAGCACTTCCTCGCAATTCTCATCGTCCAATCAATGCAGATGGAGTGGAAATGCCAGATCCCATCAATGCTCTACATTTGAAGAAGTTTTACACCTGAAATGTTCATGCTAAAGCCTTTGTACTCTTCAAAAGAGCCATTTCAATAAAATAAAGATCTTCTATCAATTCTTGCATTCTTCTCCATGATACTGGAGCATTTTATTTTGATCTATAATCATCTTCTTTCATCATATGCAGGCAGGATTAGACGAAAGCTCTTTTCCTCAAATTCTGTTAATTCTCAATTGATCTTGTGGTCCTTTCATTTCATTTGGTTTACTTTGTTGTTTGACCGAATTTTCTTCAAGCTATTGCTCATCTCTGTCAAGTTTTAACAAATTTTTCAATCTTATTAAAATTTTCGTCTACCTTTATCTTTAAAATATACCCCTTCAGGTTAAGGGATAAACCTGATGCCTCCTGTCAATGAGGTATTCTTATTTTTATTTTATTTTCCCCCGTTCAGGACAAGGGGATAAAATCCTGAAAGTCGACCACATACAATTAAACTATGATGGTCCATTAAATTTTACCAAAGAATCTTTATTCTCTGAAAATTTCACTTTGTTTAGCTCATCTTTTACAACCCAGTCCTCGCACTAGGGTATTTCCCAAAAATCTCCAATCATCCATTGAGCTCATTTGGAGGATCCGATCCTCGCACCAATAACTTTCTACATTCGATCTTTTGATCAAAATCCTTTCTTCTACAAAATTCAAGTTCTGATTTAAAAATCTCCCAAAAGCTGATATATTTCAAACGTCTCAGTTTTTACTGGTCAGGTATTTCAAATGTCCTAGTTTTACTGGTCACGTATTTCAAACGTCCCAGCTTTTGCTGGTCAGGTATTTCAAAAGATCCAACACTCGTTGGGCATGTATTTCAAACGTTCCAGCTTCTTGCTGGTCAGGTATTTCAAATGTTCCAGCTTTTGCTGGTCAGGTATTTCCAAAGGATCCAACATTCGTTGGTCATGTATTTCAAACGTTCCAGCTTCTCGCTGGTCAGGTATTTCAAACGTCCCAGCTTCTGCTGGTCAGGTATTTCAAAAGATCCAACACTCGTTGGGCATGTATTTCAAACGTTCCAACTTCTTGCTGGTCAGGTATTTCAAACGTTCCAGCTTTTGTTGGTCAGGTATTTCCAAAGGATCCAACACTCGTTGGTCATGTATTTCAAACGTTCCAGCTTCTCGTTGGTCAGGTATTCCAAACGTTCCAGCTTTTCGCTGGTCACGCATTTCAAACGTTCCAACTTTGCTGGTCATGTATTCCCCCCAAAAAAAAAGAACTCAGCTTTTGGTCGTGTATTTTCAAAAGACCCAGCTCTCGCTGGTCATATATTTCAAAAAGTCCCAGCTCACAATTTTCGAGCTCCCAAATCAACCTATTTTCCATAAATCAAACCCTTACTGTGCGATTCCTCCATTCTCTCATATCCAAACCTTCGGGTTTCAATCTCTCAAATATGTCATTTCCTAATCTTCAAATACCTCAAGATTATCAATTCTTCAACCTCTGGGTACAATGTTTTCAAAAAATCTATCATTTTCTCAACCCTCGGGTTATAATCTCCCAATTTCTATCATTCTCAACCTTTTTATTAAAACCCAGTTTTTCATAACCATTCCTGTATTTTCCAAAAGACCCAACACTCGTTGGTCATGTATTTTCAAGATGTTCCAGCATTATTGCTGGTCAGGTATTTTAAATGTTCCAGTTTTATTGGTCAAGTATTTCAAAAGGTTCCAGCTTCTCGCTGGTCACATATTTCAAAGGTTCTAGCTTTCGCTGGACAGTTTTTTCAAAAGATCCCAACGTCTATTTGTCATATATTCTAAAAGGTTCCAGCTTTCACTGGTCATGTATTTCGAAAAGGTTTCAGCTTTCGCTGGTCATGTATTTTAAAGAGTCCAGCTGTCGCTGGTCATGTATTTCAAAAATCCCAGCTTTTTGCTGGTCATGTATTTCCGAAATCGAAGATTGCAACTCAAGTTCTCATCAAAATCTATATTGAGTGATTATTTCACAAAGAGTTCATGAAAACTTTGCCAATTTGCTAAAAGCGTTTGTTGACTCTAAATATTCTTACTCCACAAAAAGAATTTCCTCAGACTACCTCTAGTATTTCTTTCCAAAAAGGTAAAAACTTTCTGCGAAAAGAGGTAAAATTCAAATTTTTTCCTGTTGATCAACCAAAAGGATGTAAGAAATATCCTCGATATGATCAATGAAAGAAATCTTCGATGATGTTGAAAAGCCAGAAGCAAATTGATATTGATCGTGGCTATGGCGCATGTTTTAAAATGACTTTCTGGCAATCAGGCAGTGGAAATATCTCGAGCTATAGAAAGAATTCACTCAACCCATATCTTCTCATTTCGTTTAAAAGTTGCAATCAAATATCCGCAAAAGGGATCTCTCAATTGTCGTCAAGATGAAGGCGAATTAAGCGAGTGGACCCCCGGGGCCAAAGAAGATTCAAAACATCTCCAAGATGACAGAGTTTGTGACAGATCCTTCCAGGGAGAGTTCAGATCACCGTCAAGATGAAGGCGAGTGCGATGAACCTACCGACAAACCCTAAAAGATATTTGATTCCAGCCATCATCTAAAGACCTTTGAGCCAATGTCATCATATATAATCCCTGAGAAAAAGAAGGATCAGAACATCTTCAAGATGAAGGAGTTTGTGATGTACCCTTCCCTGAAAAAGAGAGAAAAAGGACATCCAAATGAAGGATGATGTGAAAAACCAAGAAAGCCCAATGACTCAAAAGAGTGCAAAATGATCATCGTGGGAAAACACCCAGATATCAAACTGCCGAAGTTGCCAAAAGTCATCTTTTCTCGTGCAAAATTCTTTTATCAATATCTCTTTGTTTCCTGCTTTTATGAAATTAAGAACATTTCTTCTATTCTCATATCAGGGAAATGGATAACTTCCTTGAAGAAAATCATCAGTGCTAAAATTTTGAATTTGACTCTTAGAACTGAGGAGTTAACCTCATTGGAGGAAATACTCTAGGTAAAAGAGGGAATATCTTTGCACATACGTGCATATTTAGAAGCGTTTGAATCTACTACGATTTTATCTCATTGGCAAAATTTTCTAGCTATTCCAAGAATGAAATAAACATTTGATATCTATTCTGATGCAACCTAGCGTTGTTTATACCTTCCAGGAGAGTTGCCTCATTCAGTTGAAGTGTCTCTTTCTGTCTCATTGCGTTTTCTTCAGTCAATGATTCCGTATGGTGTTCCCACTCAGGTTAAGGGTCAAAACCTGAATTTTCTGCGAGAGGCCATTTGATTCCAAAAAGCTATTTTCGGTCTCAGCGATGAGGCACCCGATTTCTTCCCCTTTTCAAAGCATTAGGGAATCCTATATTTTCTTCCTCTTGTAAAATCCCTTTCAGATTTTGTTCGTCCAAAGTTACGAAGGTCCCATTGTGGTTTCTCCGTTTGAGAAACCCGTATGATAGATTTCCTGTCCAGGTTAAGAGTTAACCCGGAACCTCGCTTCACGAGGTATCTTCCTTGCAGGTTTGGGTTAAACTTGAGTCTTGTTCCAACGAAGTTCCTCGTTTTAACGAGATGATTTCTCTCAGTCCCATTATGGCTCTTTGTGATCATCGCAAAATTTTTCCTCTCTTTATGGTTTCTCTCTCTTCCTTCTCTTTTCCTTTTCTAACCTCTATTCTCCTCCTTTTTGAAGGGAGAAGGATAAAAGAAAGAAAAAGAAAGAGAGAAAGAAAGAGAGAGAAGAGGAACTATTTTGCGGGTTTTCACTTGACCTTTATTTGAAAATATTTAGAAAATAACTCGCCTCCGTTTTGAAAATATTGCGGGAAAATGAAGAGACGGGATTCGCTCGGCGGTACGAGGTTCGACCGTTCCTGGCGCCTTTACCAGGGGTAATCGAACCAAGGATTGAATTTGTGCCTTTTGCTTTGCCTAAACACAATCTAAGAATTTATCCTAAAAAGATCTAAATGCACAAAGAATCATGCTTGTGCTATGAAATAATGTATGCTCTTTTGAAAGATATTTTGAAAATCTCCAAGTTATTCTGAGGTGAACTTGATAAGGGAGTGAAGAAATGATTGAATCTAACTTAGAACTTGAGATAGATCAGGAAATTTCTAAGTCCAAGTAAATCGGAGTCGAAAGAGTAATTCTTTGACTTAGAGAAAGAATGATTTAAAGTTTTGAAAGTGAAAGGAAATGAAGTTTCAGAGTCAGAGGTGAACTTTGAATTGAATCATGGATTTAAGAAAAAGAAAGTAAGATTTCAAAAGTGGAATTGAATTGGAAATCTAGAATTGGGAATGGAGATTGGGTTTCGGATCCTAAAATAGATTCGGATCTGAAGTCTAAGATCCACAGTGAAATTGGAGTCTGGATCCTAGAGGAGAATTGGATCTGAAATCTGAGATCCAAAGTATGATTGAATTCTGGATCCTAAGATGGATTTTTGGATCTAAAAGCCTGAGATCCAAAGCAAAATTGGATTCTGGATCTTAATTGGGAATTTGGATCTGGAGTCTGAGATCCAAAAGTGAAATTGGACTCTGGATCCTAAAGAGGAATTGGATCTGGGGTCTAAGATCAAAAAGTGGAATTGGACTCTGGATCCTAAAGAGGAATTGGATCTGGAGTCTAAGATCCAAAAGTGGAATTGGACTCTGGATCCTAAAGAGTAATTGGATCCAAAGTCTAAGATCCAATATGAGTGTTGAATTTTTGGATCTCAAAATGAATTTGGAATTAAATTCAGAAGAGAAATCAAGAATTTCTAAGTCTGATTTGAATTTGGGAAAAAGGGAATTTTAGACATTGAATTTTGAATATACAAATGAATCCCAAAGTCAATTTAGACCTGGGATTCGAAGCTTGAAATGGATCAAGAATCTCAAAGTTAAATTGAACTTGGAGTTTGATTGGAGCTTTTGAAAATGAATTTGAAATTTCAAAGTAAAATTGAACTTTGAAAATGAATTTGAATTAGAAATTTTGAATATGAAATGAAATTGAAATCTCAAAGTTAAATTGGACTCTGAGATGGAAAATGAAATAGAATTGAAAAAGATGAATAGGATTGAAGATTGATTGAAGAAGATATTTACATCACTTAGAGTTTTGAAAAAGTAATTTTGAAAATATGATGCAGTTCTATCCTAAATGATGAATGAATTTAAATTTTTGAAATTTGGATTTTGAAAAGCTATTCCATTCTTTAAATGAATTTAAAATAAGATTGAAGATATAATACATCCTTGACTATGGTCATTGAATGTATTATATAATAATCTATATTTAAATTCAGGTGAAGAATAAAACACATTTGGTGCTTTTATAGAATTTAAAATGAAATTAACTCTCAATATACCCTGACTATGGCCATTGGTATATATTTTGAATTAATTTTAAGTTAAGTTCTGATAAAAGAAGAAAATATTTAAGAAAAATATGATGAATTTTGAAAACGGATCCAGTATTATTTCGTAAAAGATAAAAATCTTAAGTTTTGTCCACACCCTGACTATGGCCATTGATATGGATCATCAACTTATGATTGATTTACCTCTTACGAAATGGTGCACATGCCATTCGTGTTTCACCAATGTGAGATTTTGATAAATGAAGAAAAAAAATGCATGAAAAGCAAGTAATTGATGACATTTACAATGCTCATTCATTCTATCTAAGACAGGAATGTAAATTTCTCATTGATATCTAGCTATTACAAACTTGAAATTAATTTAAGTTCACAAAGAAATACCAATTTCTATATATTCCCTGCAAAAACACTTAATTAGTCCAAAAGTATATAAAGAATAATTTATATGACAACATATTGAATCTAAGAGGTTACTCCTGAAGCAATTGAGTATATATCTCATATTGTAGAAAATGCAAGATAAATGATGCAATCTATATTGGAATGACATATTCAAGTTATTTTACATATGAGAACTGGCATAATGTCTTAAGGTAACTAAAATAGACATTGAAATCCATACAAGATATCCTAAATTGTTTGGGATGCATGATATGAGTTAAATATTATGTAGTTACATAGGTGTTGGAGGTGTTGTAATGGGGCTGAGTGAAGGGCAATATAGAGGTGATAACAGGTGATGGTCAATGTAATGGAGAAGGTAAGTACTAATGGTGGAAATGGTGCAGGAGTTTGCTGTAATGGCAGCATGTGAATACCTAAGTAAGGTTATGCTACATGAGGCATGTCTGTGGATGAAGTGGATGTGGTTTAAGGCAATTGTAGAAGATGGGACTGCGGCTAAAGGGCAGTCATAATGTAAGGGTTACAGCAGATAATGGATAATTTTGCTATACAAATATAATTTAGCTAGTTGACTGAGAACTTAGGAGATGTAAAACAGGAAATATAAAATAAAGCAAGAAATTCAGACAATATTTGAAAGAAGGGGCAGAAAATAGACATATGCAGGGAGTGAATGAGTGAATGGAACTGCTTTGACCAATGAGGGACGACACGATGAGAAGTGATGCTGCTGTAACAATGTGCTACTGAATTGTATATTAGATGGTAATGTATCTAATAAGATGCAGTTACTGGAATTTTCTATGAAATGGTGACAGGTATGAATAGTGGATGATGGGTAGCAAATGGTGGATGTTATGAGAATTGTTGCTGCTGGACCCTTTTGAAGTGGTTGAAGCTGGAGTAAATGGTATCTAGAATAGGGTTCTGATAGATTCATCTTTGTGGAATGGTCAGGAGACTGAGACTTAATGCTACATACCTGTTGAAGTATCCACAGATTTTATTAATGAGCCTGCAACATAGAATTTGCTTTCAGATTAGACTGAAACCCAAGAGAATTCACATTCTGGTTATTTCCTATTGATCCAAAAAGGCTTCCAAACCCAGAGATGTCAGTGCTATCAATTTTGTAACCATCACTCTGTTTGTCACAGGTGATCAGGCTGCCGCTGGTGGAGGTCTCTGAGAGTAGGTAGTTTTATCTGTGATTCTGAATCATTCCGTGGATCATATCCTTTCCTACCCTCGGAACGGTCCAGTAGCGAAGTAGTATCCAGATCTAAAAAGAAGCCTCTTCAGCTGATCATTGGGCACCTTTAGACCCTTTCTCAAGAAAATGGGTATGTAAAGAGCATCTAGGCCAGATAGGATGCTCATTGAGGAAATTTGTTATAGCCAGTTGACAATCCCAATCAGCTGAGTACTTCGAAATTTATTTATTTATTTATTTATTTATTTTTACACAGTCTATTGGAGTTTGACTAGGAATCTTTGCAAATTTTGAGTTGAATAGGTAAAATATACGAAGACTAAATATATGAATTCAAAAAAAAATTGTAACATGTGCCCTTTCATGCTTAGAACAAACATCTAAAAAAAAAAATCAATTCTCAAATAAGCCTTCAAACCTACAATTGACAGAGCATTTGGAAAATATCATAACTCACAAGCTCTCGACACAGTGAAAAAGAAAAAGTCAGCGTGAAAAAAAATATGAAGTGAACTAGTGAACATCAACAGTTGACCAGGATATCTTTTATGTTAAAGTCAAGAGCAAAACAAGGTCCGAAATCCATCTGCATAGAAGTCAAACTTGTGCCGTCAGAAAAACTGTAGCATATAGCCAAAACATATGCATCAAACAGGAAAACCTTAGCTAAAAAAAAAAGTGTTCTAGCAGGCAAGCAATCGGCATACTGAAAATTAAATGAAGGCAATGCCAAGAAACCAGAAATGATAAAGTAGAAGCAGTTGTTGTGCCACTGTCATCTAACATAAATTAGCATGAGATCAAACATCTAACAACTCAACCAAAAAAAAAAAAAATGCACCAGTATCATCTAAGGTAGAAACATGCACTAGCAGGATGTAGCATAAAATTTCAATGTATATTAATCACTGAGAACTTCCCACACATATCGGCAATGCTATACAGTTCTATGCATTCAGAATGATTATGCTAAGATGATGTTCTTTCTACATCCAGGGAGGAGTGAAGGAAAAACAATCAACAGAGCATAAATGATATCTCATATGCAACTAAAGAAAACGAGATTACTGAAAACAAGTTAAATATAGCAAAAAAAATGAAATTAAGCACGAGAAAAAATCCACCTGTGAATTTGCTTTTCACATAGTTCTCATTTTTGTCTAATGATTGGAGATAACAGTCTCTAAATTTGCTTTACAAATATCTAGGTTGGTTCATGAGATGCAATAGGATCCTTCCAAAAATTAGGCTCCATTACAGGAAGAAGGTGAGTCTGGTAAGGACACTTACATCTAAGCCACCACTCCCGACAGACAACCTCATACAAAGAAAAGTGAGATATTAGTTATGATATGACTTATGAAATCACAATCACCATATACACTACAGCCAGTTTTATAACATTTAGACTTATTAAAAAGTTGCAATGTTAATGCTTGTCAAAAGCAGCAAGAAATTACAAGTTCAGACAATTCTTGTGTTCATCATTTGGCGTTTTCTTTTTTTTATGGTGATTCAGAGTAAACCTCATAGTGAACAGAATAGAATCTTGCAGTGAGTCAAAACAGGAAATGAATCACATAAGTGATTCCTATCAGATCACGCCAAATTTTGTAGGATTAAAACACGGTAGCAGTGATATACAGGTCATGGCACAAAATGGGTCCGAATTATCTAAAAGGATGCTGACACTTACGCAATGAACCAACAATCAAGATATATGAAACAAATTTTTGGCTGCTGGCGGATTGATGGACTTCAACGTTTTCTCTTGATAACAGTAGAAGGGACTTCTTCATTGATTTGCAGGAGGGACCCCAGAGATGGAGAAGGGTTGATGATAATGAAGTAAAAGCGGATAAAGCAAACAAACACAATAAGCATTGATGGATGGGATATAATCCTATGCTGTTAAGGCAGAAAAAAAAAAAAAAATAGAAGTCATTAAAATGCCAAAACAACTATTTAGGAGGTGAACAGAGATCGGATGAAAAACAGGGGAAAAAAAAATCGAGAACAGAAAGTCATTAAAATAAATTTTGGATGGAGATAAAATATAAAAAAAAAAAAAAATGTGTTGGAAGGAGACCTTCCAGTTGATATAGCAAGGGGTTGGTCGACATTGCTACATGCAAGTCGATCTCACCGTTATGCCATTAGATAAAAGAAAGAAAGGAGAAATAAAATCCAAGTCTGTAAGCGATTTGATGGGAAATGTAAAAGCTAAAAGAAAATTTTACAGAGAAACTAAAACTAAAAAAAAGGAGGATGACGGCTACCTACCTGATTGTTGCAAGGGTCGGCTTCTTTTCAACTGAAGGAGAAGAAGACCAAGGGGAGGAAATCGGTTTGTAGAAGAGGGAGAGCAGGATGATCGTTCAGAAGCCGATCGTTGATGCTCTGAGATGGAAACTCCTTGCTTTGGCCAACTCCGAGGAATCAAGAGGGGGCGGCTGAGAACTTTGCTATGGGATTTAACGAAGAAGAAGGAGACATAGTTTTGCTGCCAGGATGATCGGCTTCAGCCAAATGAGTGAAAAACCAGAGAGATCAGAAGAGAAAGAAGAAGAGGAAAAGGGGAGAAAGAAAAAAAAAAAGCAGAGGAAAAATAAGTGTAGAGATGGAAGGGTGAAAGGTGATCAAAAGGGGAAGAAGCACATGGAAAGGTAGAAGCTGGATGCCTGCTCTCCCTGCGTGATCCTCTTTTTATAAGTGAAGAAGAGCCTTCGAGAGAGGATTTGTTGGAGATGGGCGGCCGGAGGTGAATCCGTTGGTGATGGAGGGATTAGGGAGGAGAGCACATGGGGGCGTGCGGCTGATTGCGAGCGAGAGGGGAAGAAGGCTCTGAAAAGAGGGTTTGGGCGAGGGAGGTTAGAGAGAAGCTTCTGAAGTTCGGAGGGTTTTCGAAAAAGGGAGCGAAGGGGAGGAGGCTTTTCTGAGTTTTTCCAAAAAGAACCCTCTCTTTTAAAAAAAAAAATTTGTTTTCTAAAAAAATGGGTTCTTAAAAACATTTTTTTGTATTTTTGAATTTTTTATTCTTTTCTCGGTATTTCTACATTTTTTTGTATTTTTGGAATAAAAATCCTAAAATGTACGGCAAAACAAGGTTTTAAACTAATTTTTTTTTTGTATTTTTGAGAAATATTCACAAAATGGAGGTTTTGGAGGTTACTTAGAGGAAATTTCTTCAGAAAATGGGTTCGGACCCGGGTTTTGAGAAAATGTTCGAGTTTTGACACTTGAATCGAGAAATACAACATGATAGATCCAAACGGATGTCGGATGGACTGTCCGAGCTATTTGAAAATTGTTTTTGGTATTTTCTATAATTTTAGTTTAAAATTTGAACAAGGAGACTCAAATTTGGATCTGGACAATGGATTCAGATCCGAAATCAATTTAAACATGTGAAATGAATTTAATTTTAATAAAACTTGAGAAATGAACTGAAAAAAATGACATTTTTGCTCAAAAAATGAATTTAGGGGCAAGAAGGGAATATTTAAAAGATTTGGAAAATTTGGGGTGTTCACACTCTTCCCATCAAGGAAGCCATGCTTTGTATATCCATCCAGGATAGGATTCCTACTTGAGCTTCGTCTCACGAGGCATTTTTCAAAAATGTCCCATCACGGTACTCATGTATTCCTTTCCTCATTTCCAAATTCATTTTTGATATATCTTCGTCCCATCCAGGTTAAGGGCTAAACCTGAATCATTCCAAAAAGAGTATCTTGTCTCACCCATGAGACCTGATCAAAATTTTCATTTCCCACCATTTCAGAATTTTTATCTAAAGTCCCATCACTATTTCCTCATTTTTTACTCAATCATCTCATCTTCGAGGATTTCGTCCCCCCAAAACCATTCAGGATAAGGTTTCAAAGCTTGAAAAACCATACTTTCAAAATAATTCTTCAAAACCCAGTTCAGACCTGCTGACTGGGGCATTTTCAAAATTTGGAGTGTTGTCTTTACCACTAAGCTCGGCTCTCAACCGGCTTAGTAGCAAAGAGGGGCATCTGTGAACACCCCAAATTTTTCAAAGTTTTGTAAAAATGATCCTTTTGCCCCTGACTCTATTTTTCAAAGCTAAATTTCAGTCTTTCTTCAGATTTTTGGATTAAAATTCCACATTGATATATTCAAATTCAACTCCGGGTCTGAACTCAGTATTTTAAATCCAAATCTGGGCCCCGTTGTCTGATTTCCAAAATAAAATCACAAAAATACCAAAAAAATGATTTTGAAAGGCTCGGGCGGCTCATCTGACATTCTGTTGGATCCTCGGCCCTATATTTCTCAGTTCGAGGTTGTAAACCTCGAATATTTCTCAAAAATTCGGACGCAAATCCATTTTTTGAAGAAATTTCCTCAAAATAGCTCTGAAAAAATCCCTTTTATAAATATTTTACAAAAACATAAAAAAATTAGTTTTAAATCTTTGATTTCTCGTAAAGCTTTAGGATTTTATTCTAAAAGTACAAAAAAAAAATAGAAAAATAACATAAAAACCAAAAAAATCGAGAAAAGCTATAAAGAAAACGGATGATTTTCAAACTTTTTGAAGCCATTTTTACCAAAAACCTCATGCCCTAACCATTTTTCAGAAATTTCTTAAAAAGGGGAACCACCTTTTTGAAATATCGAAAAGTTGCAACGGACTCCTCCCGCGCATGCTCTCTCTTGATTCACCACCGTCGATCTTCAACAACCGCCATGGTTCTTCACCTTCCATCCGCAGCGCACTTCTTCTGGAACTCTCCATTCTCTCTTTAAAAGGAGGCATCAACTCCATCTCAGGGATCATCGATCGTCTCCTTATCTTCTGAGGCATACATTCCTTTCTTACGAATACAGATCAACCACCGAGTTCCCTCTGCAAAAAAAAAATCCATTAAACCCATTTTCTTTCTGAGCATCTGATATAACCCATCTTCAGGCCGAAGGTTCCCCTTTGAGCATCGATTTTTGCTGGAATATTTTAGAGAACAACTCACCTCCAAGGGTCGACCAGTTTGAAACTCCAGCAAATCCTTGGTAAGCACCTTCTTCTTCCTTCATCAATCTGATTTCCCTTGATTTTCTTATTCCTCATCCTTTTTTTTAGGCACCTTTGATAATATCGATTTGCTTGTTGCAAATCGATTTATCTATGTGCAATATCATGGGAATTTCCATATTCCTACATTTTCCCTTTGATTTTCTGAAAATTTATTTTGATTTTCCCTCAATTTCTGTGAATCTGAATGTATATTTACGCTGTTCAAACCCATCAGAACTCCGATCTAATTCCTGTTCTCCAGGATAGTGTTTATATTAGATTATGAATCAATTTACATTCATGCTGAAATCTGTTTCAAATCCCTTTTCCTTACTGTCGTTATGCATTTTCCTCTGATATGATACTTTCTTGTATCCTTTCTCCTGTGTTAGCCTAATTTTGGGTCATCTTCCCATTTATCATTTGCTTAGATCATCATCTCCTTTTCTAGCATTTCAACTGATATATGTGTTCTGGGAAGATGGTGGTGGCATCAAACAAAAACCTCTAAGAGGTGATGTTATAGCGGCAGACTCTCAAGATGTTTGTTGAGATGAATGTGGGATTCACCATTTAGTTGAATCAAATTCATAAATGATAATCACGGGTTTCCTCCACGTAGAAATTTGCTGAGGGTTTTTAGCCTACGTGCGTCCGGCCCAAATAATAATAGTAATGTTACCGTGCTGGGTTCTGAATTTGGCGCTTCAAAATCTCCTGAGGATGACACTGTTTTAAAAAAAAAAATAGATCTACAGGTTTGAAAGAAATTGCTGGAGATTTTTGCTCCAGATAATCAAGGTAAGGGGTATGTACCAGGTAAATCATTGACTTGCTCTTTTCTTTGAATTTAGCACAACATTTATGTCTCTGCAATGTATTGTGCATTCTGTCCCTATGTATTTCCTTTTTTTTTTGTCATCCTCCATGCATTCCCTGCTTCAAGCAAGGTTTACCAAAATCACTTCCCAGAACTTGATGTTGGATACTAAACTGTCATCGTCCTTTGTTGATGCTACATTTGCAATATACATTACTCCCGAAGATCCGGCTGGATTGCTCATGAACAACAAATCTTGGAGGTGTCGGGTATGGCATGGGCAGAGATCCCCCGTCAATAATCAAGCTGCAGCACCAACACGAAAATGGCTGTTCCAGGAAGCATGAACATCAAATCAGAGCACATCAATTGGGTCTTTGATAATGTTTAGCACAGCATATGACTTTCGTTTCATGTTAGGGTGGTGCCATTCATTTAAATGCCTTAATAACTTTTGATGTTTTCAGTACTCTCTGCAAACGTGAGGTGAAGAAATCATAATGAATCTGCATTGTCAGCGGCGGTGGATCCGAAGTAGCCTCCAAGCGCATCAACTCCTTCGTCTCCAGCAAGCTGTCAGGAGAAAAGAAACCAGAAAGATTTCTAGTAATATTCATGACTTTTTTTTTGTTTCTCAAGAAAACCCTTTAATGAAAGAGCATCAATCTCATAACTGAAACTTAGACCTACTCCAGGAAATTCCTTGGCTCTTTGATTCATTAATTTACACCTTCTGTTAAAGAATCCTTCACTCAACATGCAATTCTCTAGGCATCAGTCCCCTGGGCCTTCCAGTTCCATATGTGAGATTGTTCTACTGTATATATCACTGGCACTCATAGCTTCATTTTTTTTTTAGGCAATTCTGAACACTGTCTATGGCATTACCATTCTCCAAGATGTCATCATTGCTTTTAGGTCCATGGAATCTAATCCCCTTTGATCAGAATGGCTCCTTTAGAGAGTTGCTGAGAAAACCCATCATCCGATCCTCTACATCCATAGCCCTTAGTAAACCTCGTGACACTCCAGAAGGGGATCCAACCTTATCTGATCCCACAATCCCCTAGAACATGAGCCATCTAATCCCAGTTGCAAAGGATTTCCTTTAGCCAAAACAGGAATCCCATCTACAGATGATTCTTTCTCTTCTCCTGATTGTCTCATACTTGCTGAATGTGAACTTAGAGTGTCCACTTTAGGGACAGTTTCCTCAGGCTTAGTACCCTGGAGAGTCTCTTTGACATCCTAAATATCTGTCATACATTGCCTTCACCAGACCCTGCTGCCATATATGCGGCGGCAGGACCTTCACTCACCACGTCATCACTCCATTGCTTGATGCACAACTGCATCATCCTAACATTGCCATAACCCAGGTGAACATCGCCACGTTCATGAGTTCACCCCTCGATAACCCCTGAGAGAGATTAGCCAATAAGACATTGAGGCTGAACAAGATAGCCCTAATACTCATTCATTTTTGGTCGTATAACTTGGTTATCTTTGTCTAGCCATATGGTTTTCGCCTACAGAGAGTATCGCCACAAGCTCAATCACTGATAAGCCCAGCTTGCAATGATAACCAACTCTCAAGGGAAGTTTTCCAGCATTCCAACTTACATATGTTCTTGAAGTTCCTAGATTTAGCAGTAATGAATCGTGTGGATTCATACTGTCTGAGTTTTTGAGATAGTAGTCCCCCCTCAGGTAACTAGCCTATCAGCAATCAGGTAGCAGGTCGTTGACCAGTTAGCAAACTTCATTTCCGATGAGCTTTTACTGCTCACAGGGATCTTCCTCATATCTGATCTATCAAATAATCCGTTCATTGGAAATCTATCTGTTATTATGAAATGGGAAAGCAATCTGGAATTTGCTGATCTTGGTGAGACCCAGTTAATCGGGTACCCTCTGAAGCCAACAGTCAATGCTTTGAAATTGAGTTTTTGCTTTAGCAAAAGGAACCATCTCAATAAAAATGCCAGAACATATCAAATATGTTCAAGTGGCAGAAGTAGATTGCTGAAATCGGTTTGCATAGATAAATTCATTTTTTTTTTGGTTCGTTGGTTGAAGAGGCACTTACAGGGCATCATTCAAACCAGTGCCTAGGCTTGGCTTCAAATAACAGACTAAATGTCCCAATATCCCTCCCAGTGGTCAATCACCCGTATGTTGTTTCTGTTAAGCTATCTACTGCGTATCTGTGAGTGGTTGCATTTCCTTTATGACATTCATTTACTGTTAACCCGTTCCTCTGCACCTCACTTGACACAACACATTTTTTTTTATATTTATTTCCTTTCTCTCTGTTAAAATTTTGTGTAATTTAGCTGTCAGCATTTTCACCCTGCTGAAACTCCCTTTTCTATTATATAACAGCAGCATTTCTGCATCTCAGCATACCCTTACATCATTCTTTTTTTTTCTCTCTTTTCTTGCATATTTTGTAAACAGATCATGTGGGTTACTCAATCACCATGCATATGGGCATACTAGACCATTCACAAACTTCCCACAAAACTGTGTGGCATTCATCTTATAGTTAATAAATATATTAAACCTCATCCGTCATGCCTCTTTGTATGTCACCTTCATTCATGTTTCTAGTTTCTTATCTATATGTTATATTTGTCATAATCTCATTTTATTTAGTATAAGCATCATAGTTAGATAGATACATTTGCATTTCATCATTTGTATGATTGTATGTGTGTTAATCTCTGACATAGCACTTTCCATCTTTCTTTATATGTTCGCATTCTTGGTTTGTGTTAACTCCACTTTTTTTCTTTCCTGCAGAGATATGTGAGATGTTTGGTTCTCTCTTTTAGATTAAGTTTTGATTATCTTAGTTTCGATTCTCAAAGATTGTAATAGCTAGGTATAAATGAGAAATCTACATTTTCTGTCTTAGATAGAATGAATGAGCATTGCAAATATCATGAATTGTTTGTTTTCATACATTTTTCTTTATTTCTCAAAATGCTCACAATGGTGAAACACGAATGGCACGTGCACTATTTCGTAAAAGGTAAATTAATTCTAAGTTGATGATTTACATCAACGGCCATAGTCGAGGTGTAAACAAAACTTAGCATTTTCATCTTTTACAAAATAACATTAGATCCACACCGGATCCATTTTCAAAATTCATCATATTTTCCTTAAATATTTTCTTCTTTTATCAGAATTTAACTTAAAATTAACCCAAAATATATACCAATGGCCATAGTCAGGGTATATTGAGGGTTAATTTCATTTTAAGTTTTATAAAAGCACCAAAAAGATATTTTATCCTTCATTTGAATTCAAATATGACTATTATATAATACACTCAATGACCATAGTCAGGGGTGTATTATATCATTAGTCTTATTTAAATTCATTTAAAGAATAAAATATGATTTTCAAATCTAATTTCAACTTATTCAAATTCATTCATCATATAGGGTAGAATTGCATCATATTTTCAAAACTTCTTTTTCAAAATCCCAAGTGTTTCTTCTTCTTCATCAGATCTTATTCAAATCCAATTCTATCTCATTTTAAGATTCAAAATTTCAATTTCAAAGTCCAATTTGACTTTGAAACTCCTTTATATTCAAACTTCAAATTTCCAACTCAATTCAAAATCCAATTTCAAAAGCTCAATTTAACTTTGAAATTATCTTCTGATTTCAAAATCAAGTTCATCCCCTTATCTTCAATCAAGGTTTGGATTTGAATCTCAAGTTTAAATTTGGGTTTCTAAAAACCCAGATCCATCTTTAAAGGTCCTATTTGGACTCTTCATAATCCGAGTCCAAAGTTAAAACCTAGTCTCAACTTGGATCCAGATTTCCAAGTATAAACTCAATTCCCCTTTCGGATCTCAGATTATAGATCCAAATTCCATCCAGATCCCCATTCTACATTGGATCTCAGATTACAGATTCAAAATCCATTCTAGGATCTAGATCCCCATTCTACTTTGGATCTTAGACTTCATATCCAATTCCTCTTTAGGATCCGGATTCCAATTTCACTTTGGATCTTAGATCTAGAGTCCAATTCTACCTTGAATCTCAGATCCAAATTCTAATTCTTAGGATCCAGAATCCAATTCTACTTTGAATCTCAGATTCAGATCCAAACTCCATTCTAGGATCCAGAATCCAATCCTACATCGGATCCCAGACTTCGGATCCAATTTCATTCTAGGATCCAGAACCCAATTTTACTTTGGATCTCAGACTTCAGATCCAAAATCCATTTTCTAGGTTTCATTATCCAATTCCATCTCAGATCTCCAATTCTTAAATCCAATTCCCATTTTCAAACTCTAAATCCAGAATCCAAATTTTGATCTCGATTTAAAATCCAGACTTTGGATTCAAATTCTATCTCGAATTCCCAAACTTTCAAATCAATCTTACTTCTCAATTCTACTTTAATTTCTCACATTTTATTCTGATTTCAAAGCTTCAAAAGTTAGAATTCAATTCAATTTTCAAATACTCATCCAAAATTCTAAATGCAAAGTCCATTTACAACTTTAAAAATTTCTTTCTTCTTTTATCTCAAACTTCAAAATCATCTCTTTCTAAATCCAGATTCATATTCCCAAGCTCTTGATTATTCTAAAACTTAGAACTTTAATTTTAAGTTCTAAGTTAAAATCATTTCTTCACTTTATCAGATTCATCTCAGAAACACTTGGGAATTCTTCAAAATATTTCAAAAAGAGCATACATCTTTGCATTTGCACAAGCATCTAGACTTAGGATAAATACTTAGATAATTTCTTAGCAAAGCAAAAGGCATTAATTCGATCCTTGGTTCGATTACCCTGGTAAAGGCGCCAGGAACGGTCGAACCTCGTACCGATGAGCGAATCCCGTCTCCCAGTTTTCCCGCAAATATTTCAAAAATAGAGGCGAGTTATTTTCTAAATATTTTTCAAAATTAAGGTCAAGTGAGACCCGCAAAAGAGTTCCTTTCCTTCTTTTTCTCTTTCTTTCTGTCTTTTATCTTTCTCCCTTTAAAAAGGAGGAAAATAAGAGGTTGGAAAGGAAAAGAGAAGGAAGAGAGAGAATATTATGAGAGGAAAAATTTAGCGATGATCACAGTACTCAGATCAACAGCTCTTCTCAAGCGTCGACCACGGGGCAAGTGGTCACCCAATTGGGAAGGCCCTTATGTGGTTAAGGAAGCACTGCCTCGCAATTCATATCGTTTAATCAATGCAGACAGAGTGGAAATGCCAGACCCTATCAACGCTCTACATCTGAAGAAGTTTTACACCTGAAATGTTCATGCTAAAGCCTTTGTACTCTTCAAAAGAGTCATTTCAATAAAATAAAGATCTTCTATCAATTCTTACATTCTCCTCCATAATACTGGGGCATTTTATTTTGATTTATAATCATCTTCTTTCATCATATGCAGGCAGGATTAGACAAAAGCTCTTTTCTCAAATTTTGTTAAATCTCATTTGATCTTGTGACCTTTATTCTCATTTCATTTGATCTACTTTCTGGTTTGAGCAAATTTTCTTCAAGCTATTGCTCATCTTTGTCAAGTTTTAATAAAATTTTCAATCTTATTAAGATTTTCATCTACCTTTATCTTTAAAATGTACCCCTTCAGATTAAGGGATAAACCTGATGCCTCCTGTCAATGAGGTATTCTCTTTTTTATTTTTCCCCGTTCAGGACAAGGGGACAAAATCCTAAAAGTCGACCACATGCAATTAAACTATGATGGTCCATTAAAATTTTGCCAAAGAATCTTTGTTCTCTAAAAATTTCACTTTGTTTAGCTCATCTTTTGCCACCTAGTCCTCTCACTAGGTTATTTCCCAAAATCTCCAATCATACATTGGACTCATTTGAAGGATCCGACCCTCGCACCAATAACTTTCTACATTCAATCTTTTGATCAAAATCCTTTCTTCTACAAAATTCAAGTTCTGATTTAAAGTCTCCCAAAAGCTGATGTATTTCAAACGTCCCAGTTTTTACTGGTCAGGTACTTCAAACATTCCAGCTTTTACTGGTCAGGTATTTCCGAAAAGATCCAACACTCGTTGGTCATATATTTCAAACGTTCCAGCTTCTCGCTGGTCAGGTATTTCAAACGTCCCAGCTTTTTGCTGGTCAGGTATTTCAAAAAGGCCCAACACTCGTTGAGCATGTATTTCAAACGTTCCAGCTTCTTGCTGGTCAGGTATTTCAAACGTCCCAGCTTTTTGCTGGTCAGATCCAACACTTGTTGGTCATATATTCCAAACGTCCCAGCTTCTCACTGGTCAGGTATTTCAAACGTTCCAGCTTTTACTGGTCAGGTATTTCCGAAAAGATCAAACACTCGTTGGTCATATATTTCAAATGTTCCAGCTTCTCGCTGGTCAGGTATTTCAAACGTCCCAGTTTTTTGCTGGTCAGGTATCTCAAAAAGGCCCAACACTCGTTGAGCATGTATTTCAAATGTTTCAGCTTCTTGCTGGTCAGGTATTTCAAACGTCCCAGCTTTTTGCTGGTCAGATCCAACACTTGTTGGTCATATATTCCAAACGTCCCAGCTTCTCGCTGGTCAAGTATTTCAAACGTCCCAGCTTCTGCTGGTCAGGTATTTCAAAAGATCCAACACTCGTTGGGCATGTATTTCAAACGTTCCAGCTTCTTGCTGGTCAGGTATTTCAAACGTTCCAGCTTTTTGCTGGTCAGATCCAACACTGGTTGGTTATGTATTTCAAATGTCCCACCTTCTCGCTGGTCAGGTATTTCAAACGTCCCAGCTTTTGCTGGTCAGGTATTTCAAAAGATCCAACACTCGTTGGACATGTATTTTAAACGTTCCAGCATTTCGCTGATCATGTATTTCGAACGTTCCAGCTTTCGCTGGTCAGGTATTTCCAAAAAAGATCCAACACTCGGTCATGTATTTCAAATGTTCTGGCTTTTCGCTGGTCAGGTATTTCAAACGTTCCAGCTTTTCGCTGGTCACGCATTTCAAACGTTCCAGCTTTGCTGGTCATGCATTCCCAAAAAGGACTCAGCTTTTGGTCGTGTATTTCAAAAAGTCCCAGCTCACAATTGTCGAGCTCCCAAAATCAACCTATTCCATAAATCAAACTTTCAGGTTGCGATTTCTCCATTCTCTCATTACCAAACCTACGGGTTTCAATCTCTCAAAATCTATCATTTCCAAACCTTCATATCTCCAAATCTCTCAAGATTATCAATTCTCCAACCTCTGGGTATAATGTTTTCAAAAAATTCATCATTTTCTCAACCCTCGGGTTATAATCTCCCAATTTTGATCATTCTCAAAACCTTCAGAACCTTTTTATTAAAATTTAGTTTTTCATAACCAGTCATGTATTTCCCAAAAGATCCAACACTCGTTGGTCAGGTATTTCCAAAATGTCCCAGCATTTCGTTGGTCATGTATTTCAAACGTTCCAGTTTTGCTGGTCAAGTATTTCAAAGGTTCCAGCTTTTGTTGGTCATGTATTTCGAACATTCCAGCCTTCGCTGGACAGGTATTTCAAAAGATTTCAAACATCTATTGGTCAGGTATTTCAAAGGTTCCAGCTTTCGCTGGTCATGTATTTCAAAAAAAAAAAAAGGGGTTCCAGCTTCTACTGGTCACGTATTTCAAAGGTTCCAGCTTCCGCTGGTCATGTATTTCAAAGGTTCCAGCTTCCGCTGGTCATGTATTTCAAAAAGTCCCAGCTTTTGCTGGTCATGTATTTCCAAAATCGAAGATACAGCAGAAGGTCGCATCAAAATCTATATCAAGTGAGTATTTCACACAGAATTCATGAAAAATTTGCCAATTCGCTAAAAACACTTGTTGATTCTAAAAAGTCTGACTATACAAAAAGAATTTCCTCAGATTACCTCCAGTATTTCTTTCCAAAAAGGTGAAACTTTTTGCGAAAGAGAGGTAAAATTCAAATCTTTTTCTGATTGATCAACCAAAAGGATGAAAGAAATATCCTCGGTATGATTGGCGAAAGAAATATTCGATGACATTGAAAAGCCGGAAGTGAATTGATATTGATCATAGCTATGGTGCATGTTTAAAGACGATTTTCTGGCAATTAGGCAGTGGAAATATCCTGAGCCATAAAAGAATCCACTTAATCCATATTTCCTTATCCAGTTTAAAGCTGCAATCAAATATCTGCAAAAGGGATCTCTCAATTGTCGTCAAGATGAAGGTGAATTAAGTGAGTAGACCCCCGGGGCCAAAGAAGATTTGAAACATCTCCAAGATGACGGAGTTTGTGACGGATCTATCCAGGGAAAGTTCAGATCACCGTCGAGATGAAGGCGAGTGGGATGAACCTACCGACAAACCCTAAAAAGATATTTGATTTCTGCTATCATCTAAAGACCTTTTGAGCCAATATCATATAGAATCCCTGAGATAAAAGAAGGATCAGAACATCTCCAAGATGAAGGAGTTTGTGACGTACCCTTCCCTGAAAAAGAGAAAAAAAAAAGTCAGGAACATCCAAATGAAGGATGATGCAAAAGACCGAGAAAGTGCCATGACTCAAAAAGAGTGCAAAAGGATCATCATAGGAAAACACCTAGATATCAAACTGCCAAAGTTGCGAGAAGTCATATTTTCTCATGCAAAAAATCTTTTATCAATATCTCTCCATTTCCTGCTTTTATGAAATTAAGAATATTTCTTCTACTTCTCATATCAAGGAAATGGATAGCTTCCTTGAAGAAGATCATCAGCGCTAAAAATTTGAATCTGACTCTTAAAATAGAAGAGTTAACCTCGATGGAGGAAATACTCTAGGTAAAAGAGAGAATATCTTTGCACATACATGCACACTTTCAAGCGTTTGAATCAGCTACGATTTTATCTTATTGGAAAAATTTTCTAGCTATTCCAAGAATAAAATAAACATTCAATATCCATTTTGATGCAACCTAGCATTGTTTATATTTCCCAAAAGAATTGCCTCTGAATGAAGTATCTCTTCCTGTCCCATCACGATTTCCTCATTGAAAAAATTCCGTATGGACGACCCACTCAGGATAAGGGTCAAAACATGAAATTTCTGCGAAAGATCATAGATTTCAAAAGCTATTTCAGTCTCAGCAATGAGATGCCCCATTTCTTCCCCTTTTCAAAGCTTTAGGGAACCCTATATTTCTTCTTTCGCAAAAACCCTTTCGGATTTGTTCGTCCAAATTCCGAAGGTCCCATCACGGTTCTTCCCATCAGGGAACCCATGTTTTGTATATCCATCTAGGATAGGATCCTACTTGAGCTTCATATCACGAGACATTCTCCAAAAATGTCCCATCAAAGTTCTCATGTATTCCTTTCCTCATTCAATATATTTTTTTGATATATCCTCTTCTCATCCAGGTTAAGGGCTAAACCTGAATCATTCCAAAAAGAGTATCTTGTCTCATCCATGAGACCTGATCAAACTTCTCATTTCCCACCATTTCGGGATTTTCACCTAAAGTCCCATCACGATTTCCTCATTTCTATCATTTGATCACATCATCTTCGAGGATTTCATCCCCCCAAAACCATTCAGGATAAGGTTCTAAGCCTGAAAAACCATGTTTCCAAAATAATTCTTCCACACCCAGTTCAGATCTGCTGACTGGGGCATTTTTTAAAATTTGGAGTGTTATCTTTGCCACTAAGCTCGGCTTTCAACTGGCTTAGTAGCAAAGAGGGGCATCTGTGAACACCCCAAATTTTTCAAAAATTTGTAAAAATGACCTTTTTGCCCCCGGTTTCATTTTATGAGAAAAACAAAGCTAAATTTTGATCATTTTTCAGATTTTCTGGATTAAAATCCATATTGATCAACTCCGGATCCGAATCCAGTACTTTAAATCCATATTTCCTCAAAAACCGAATCAAACCCATTTCTAAAGAAAATTTTCTCAAAATAAGCTTTTAAAAATTCTCAGGAAAATCCCCTTTTTTTTGTAAATATTTTTGCAAAAACACAAAAAAAATAGTTTTAATATTTGTTCTCTCACAAGATTTAGGATTTTATTCTAAAAATACAAAAATAGAAAAATAAACTAAAAACCAAAAAAATCAAGAAATTACAAGGAAAACGGATGATTTTCAAACTTTTGAAGCCGTTTTTATCCAAAACCTCATTTCTTAAACATTTTTCAGAAAAATCTTAAAAGGGGAACCACCTTTTTGAAATAGGAAAAAGCTGCAACGGACTCCTCCCGCGCTTCCCTCTTCTTCTCTCATCATCGTTCGATCTGCAACAACCTACCTTCATCTCCACCTTCAATCCTCAACGGGTTTTCCCCTCTCGAAGCTTCCATTTCCTCTTTAAGAAGAGACCAGCTCCCGTCTTCTGGCCATCCATTATTTTCATTGAGATCAGTTTTTCCCTTCAAGCATCCATTATCGGCATCTCTCCTACCATCCATCAGTTTCATCGGGTTTTTTTTTTTTTGAAGACATCGAGCTTCTCGGCATCCATCGCAATCCACCAATTTTCCCATTAATCATCAGGTTTTTCCTTCTGGAGTGGAGCCACACTCAGACCGAAGGAAGTCTATCGGGCCTCTGCAACAATCGTTTTCTGAACATTCCTCACTTTGTGCATATTGCTCTGGTTTTTCTCTGACTGACGGAAGAGAGCATATCTCACTGCAGGAATTTCCAGTAAATTGGTAAGAGCTCCTTTTATTTCCGGTTGTAAATTTTGAGCTCTTCATTCACTTTGATTTCTTTTATTGATTATTACCAAAGCACACCTATGGCCCTGATGTTGCTTATAGCAAGATCGGATCATATATCGTGCAATAATGACAGGAATCTCCGGATTCCAATATCCCCTTCCTTCACTTCGATCTTGATTTTTCACTCTAATGGCCTATTTACACTGGATTTCATGTTCGTGTTTTGACCTCCTGTTATCGCCCTTTATTTGAACCCTCACCCCTCTTCACATCTTAGCATTCTGCTTTTGGCATCCATTCTGGTTCTAATAAATCGATCTATTCCTTAGCATCGAACATCATTTTTTTTTTAGATTTCTTGTTTCAGTTCTGCTGACCTTAATCTTCTATGTTTCTGTTTATTCATTTCGTACCCCTGTGTATATATCATCCCCTTCCTTTTGCTGTGGAAACAATGCTGAAATCATAAAAGCCACCACGAAACATACCAGATGTGTTTCGAGTGTCTTGGATGAGATGATTTCTCATCTCAATTTTCATTCCACTATTAACGCCATATTTCTGTGTAAAGAGATCGATATTATAAAAAAGAAGAAGGGGAAATTTATCCTGCGCCTGGCGTGTTCTTCTTCCCAAAAAAGCCAAAGTTATGCAAGTTGATCCATATCTCGTTTATGGTAAGATGGTTTAAGATCGTTACCCATGTTGTAACAATGCTAGTTTTGTGCCAGCTTGAAAAAAAAAATGGAGGCTAGGCGTTAGATATTTCTTTACTGTGCATATAGGCAGCCATTAATTTTTCTCTTTCTCTATTTCAAAAGCAGTCGTGAGTTAATCTGGGGATTAGTTTTCTTTTTCTTCTTTTTTTAACATTCCATAATTTTTGGTTTTAATAATTTCCAGATTTTAGTTATTGTCTATAAGTTCTTCCTCAGCATTCATCTTTCTTTTGATATTTTTTTTTTGATAATGCGCTGAGTGCCTGCGTTCTTTATTTTTTTTTCTTTTCACTATGAGATGAGTTGAAGCAATTGGTAATGCAATCTGTATGTTTTAGATATTTCCTTAATCTTTGAATGTCTATCTGATTTAATACTTGATAGAATTGCTCCACGTCTTGAAAACTACAACATGGTTGCCATCGGTAGAGTTGTTTCTTCTAATAGTCCACTGGTTTCCACCACATCCGATCATATTTCCAAGAAAGTGTAAAGGGATCTGTTGCTAAAATCCTTCAGATGGTAAGTTGGTTCAAGGTTCCAGTGGCAGCCCTGTGATCCTTGAAAGATCAAAACAGAATGAATTCAAAGAAAGTCATGCAGAAAGCTCATTTCAGAGTCCTGAAAGAAAGGGTTCACGGATACAAATCCTCGAGCCACACAATTTATTGAACCTGCTTTCCTCTCTGATCGTCCCTTATATACCATCAGCCCTCAACGCACAGATGAAATATTGGGAAAATTAGATATCCAGATAGCTTCTATTCAATTCAAACAAAAGATAAAATATGTGGAAGGTCTACCTTTGTGGCGCAATAGGTCATCAGATATTAATAATGAGTTATGAGTTATTCAAGGGTTACAGAAAGGGAAATTCAAAAGAGAGACTAATGAATTTGTTGCAGCTTATGATTTCTTAAACTCAGATGACAAACGTTTCAATGTGAAAGTTTGGTACAATTTAACATATAAAAATGACACAGGGGGCGCTTCTGCTAGATTATTGCGTGTTGCACGTTCTATAAATGTAGCATCAAATGCCTACCTCCAGCTCCTTAAGGGTACCAGTGTGAAGATGCCTTTAGAATTTGTGAAGGAAATGCCTAAACCAGCAACAAAAACTGAGGTTGGATTTGTCGTCAATTATTGGTCCATTTTTCTTTACATGGGTGATTTAATTACTATTTCCTGTGATGTTGACACACTTGGTTTATGAGAAGCAACGGAAACTGAGAATCATGATGGAAATGCATGGGCTTGGAGATGGTCTATACTGACTGATTTCCTATCTCCATCTTTTTTTGTTTGTTTTGTTCATTTCAGTAGTATATATGATATGTTTTGTGCTCTTCGGTTCCATCATTGGGCTTCAATTCTTCAAGTTTAATGACTACAACTTGCAGTTTATGTTCTGTTTCATTTACCTAAACTTGCAGATTTCACTTACTTTCCTAATTCACCTATCTTTTCTGAAGTTAAGACTGCTACAGTTGTAGGCTACATATATATTTGGGTCAGAGCTATTAGGATCTTTCCTTCTTCAAATTCTTTGTTCAAAACACAACCTTTTCAAAAGTCTGGGTAGTGGTTATAGAGATCCTTCCTGCTTTTTCCCTATTTAGAGGTCTTTTTGAACTTGGGCAGTATGCTTTTATGGGGCAGTATATGGAAACTAGCGGTATGCACTGGAAAAATTTGAACGATATTATCATGGCTCTGGAATGGTTCATCCTTCCTCCAATTGCCTACTACTTGGATCAAATTGTTTCAATGGGGCATTTGAAATTAACTAATAATTGAAGTATGTGCTCTCCTGCACTTATATCACACACTTTCACTATGATCCCTTTTCAGCACCCTTATCCATCTACACTAAGTACATGTTATATATATATACGTATATATGTATATATACATATATATATATATATATATGTATGTGTGTGTACTCATATGTATGTAAGTATGTATAAGCTCTCATATACATATATATATATATATGTATATAAGTATGCATGTCATTCTTCATCTTTTTCAGCATGTATATCTTGATATATAAACATTTTTACCATTAACATCCATATGATATATGTGGTTTTCCTTCTCTTTTCATTACTAACCAGGTTGTTTTGCAGAAAATATGTGGATAAAGTTATCATTTGAAGTTGTAAAATTGATTTTACATGTTGTAATAGCTAGATTTGAATGAAAATTTACATTTCCTGCTTTAGGTAGAATGAATGAGCATGGTAAATGTCATGAATTGCTTGTTTTTCATGCATTTTTGCCTTTATTTCTCAAATTCTCACAATGGTGAAACACGAATGGCACGTGCACCATTTCGTAAGAGGTAATTGATACTAAGTTGATGATCCACATCAATGGCCATAGTTAGGGTGTGGACAAAACTTAGCATTTTTATCTTTTACAAAATAACACTGGATCCACATTGGGTCCATTTTCAAAATTCATCATATTTTCCCAAAATATTTTCTTCTTTTATCAGAATTTAACTTAAAATTAACTCAAAACATATACCAATGGCCATAGTCAGGGTATATTGAGGGTTAATCTCATTTTAAATTCTATAAAAGCACCAAAAATATATTTCATTCTTCACTTGAATTTAAATGTAGTTATTACATAATACATTCAATGACCTGTTATCGTCGCAAAATTTTTCCCGTCTTCCCTTCCTTGCGAAAGAGAGAGGGAAATGCTTTCGCGATTCAAACTTGACCGGATTTTGGAAATTGTTTTGAAATACTCGCCTCCGTTTTGAAAATTGCGGGAAAATCCATGGGATGGGGCTCGACCTGTCGGTACGAGGTTCGACCGTTCCTGCCGCCTTTAACAGGGGTAATCGAACCAAGGACCAAAATTATGCTTGACTTAGCAAAATTATCGAAATTGTATTCTATCCTAAATGCACAGAGAATTCAGGCATGTGCTATGAGATTTTTGAAAAATGTAAAATTGGAAAATATGATATATGCTTAGAAAACATTTGAAGTTAAAAAGTATTTCTCAGGAAAAGATGGAAATCAATCTCTCAGGAAAACTCAGACGAAGAAGGTTTGAAATCTCGAGAAAATTTATAAAGATTTGGAAAATCTTGAAGAAGGGAGAATCTCGAGAAAATCTTGAGAAAGTTTATAAAGACTTAGAAAACCATGAAGAAATGAGAATCTCAGGAAAATTTTGAGAAAGTTTATAAAGACTTAGAAAAATGAGAATCTCAGGATAATTTTGAGAAAGCTTAGAAAGACTTGGAAAAATGAGAATCTCAGGATAATTTTGAGAAAGCTTAGAAAGACTTGGAAAACCATGAAAAAATGAGAATCTCAGGAAAATAGAAGGAATTCTTGAGAAAAGATGAACATTTGAGAAGGAAAGCACTTGTTGGGAAAACTCGGACTTTAAGAATTTTCTTAGGAAAATGATAGAAAACTTATGGGAAAGTTCTTTGGAGAAGGAAATTCAAAACATAGGAAATTGAATTCCTGAGAATCTTGTCTTTGAAGTGTCTGCAAATCAGCTTTTTTTATTCTTGAGAAAGATGAAAATTCCCTTTGAAAATAGATATTAAGAAAATAACTTTTAAGGAAAATCACGGGAAAACTTTGATTTGAGAAATCCAACTCCGAATATCATCATAGTTTCTTGAGAAAATCGATTCCATGAAGTGAAAATCTTTTGAGAAAATCATGAGAAAAACAAATGATGCAGATGATGTGAATGAATGAATGCACTTTTGAAAAGATTTCTGAAAATTTTATTGGAAAAATATGGATTAAGCCAAAGTAAATCCTTCATATATTCTGACTGTGGCCATGAATATATTCAGGGTTTATTTGAGTCAATTCACAATATTTTGAAAACATTGGAAATATGAGGTGCATTTTCAAGATAGCCTAAGAGTGTAGGCTCAATGTGACTGGTAGAGAGATGATGGATCTGGGTCTCGTCCATATTCCGACTAGGGCCGTAAATATGGACTCCACCGAGTTCATCAACTCTCTAAGAGTTGGTGCACGTGCCATTCGTGTTCATCCGCGGTGAATTTTGAAAATTTGAGATATATGCATCATAGAATCAGGATATTACTGAAATCAAACTATATGAGATGCGGCCTAATCTAAGCAGTAAAAGTAAATCTTATTCCACGGTTTACATTGGATTGTTACATTGCATAACATAAAGTAAAAGAAAATTGAAATGGAGCCAAGGAATCAGCATCTTCTAGATTTTCCTGCAAAAAGAGAGTTAGTACCAGATAACCGAGGGAATGGGTATATATATATGATATACAACAAAAATATACAAGTAAATATAGAAATACTTGAATTTATGATGAATGATATATGATAATGAAGATATATTTACAAAAGTAAGAGAAAAGAGAAATATATGTAATAACAAATACACATTAAGGGATATATATATCTATAAGTATATATACATGTATACATATATATAGACATATATATACATATATACGCATCCATATAGATAGATATACAATAGATATACATATACATAGATATATATATACATATAATGAGAAAATATACATGTTTAATGGAAATTCCATATAATGGGTAAAACCAGAAAATACAGGTATATACAGTTTCTGTAGGGGATTTTACACAGTCATATTTCCCAAATTACAAAGTAATTTTCAATAAAAATGGGAATGAATCTTACCTATATATCCATAATGAAGCACGCCAAAGATGGTTGGGAGATCACGATTGGATATAGAGATATCCGTTCATGAATATGGCCAAATATCAAGACTGCACACTTGCAGCAGAAAATGAATATGTGCAGGAAATGGATTGTGGAAGTATCATGGGCTATTTCAAGGATATCATGAAAAGGATATGAAAAGCTTGGTGAAAAGGTGAGAATGTCGTGGAAAATGATGAAACAATATGTATAATTGGTGCTGCAAATGGGGTGATATTATAACAATATAGCAAACAAGAATTTAGCACTAAGCTAAGCAAAATCTCATAAAACCAAGGGTGATATTCCAGCCATAGCTTCATAAAACAGGGATTTTAACAGCAAGCTAGACAAAATCTCATAAACCGAATGATGGTGTTCCAACATAACTTCATAAAATAGGAATTTGCATATCAAGCTCATAAATCAAATGATGAAGTTCCAGTCATAACTTCATAAAACAGAATTTTGAACATCAAGCTCATAAATCAAATGATGATATTCCAGCCCATAGCTTCATAAAACAAGAATTTGAACATCAAGCTCATAAATCAAATGATGATATTCCAGCCCATAGCTTCATAAAACAAGAATTTGAACATCAAGCTCATAAATCAAATGATGATATATTTACAAGAGTAAGAGAAAAGAGAAATATATGCAATAATAAATACACCTTAAGGGATATATATATATATAAGTATATATAACAAAGAGATGTATATCAGAATTTGCTAAAATTGATGCTAAATGATATGTAACAATGGAGGTGTATTTATATGAGAAAATATATACATGAATGCTCATATATGGAAATAAGAATACATGGAGGGATATATATATATATATAAGTATATATCTATGTATATATATATACATATATATATATATACATACATACGTATACATATAGGTAGATATACCTAGATATACACATATATATAGAAATAAAATGAGAAAATATATGCATTAATGGAAATTCTACAAAATGGGTAAAATCAGAAAATATGGATATACACAGTTTATGTAGGTAACTTTACATAGCCGTATTTCCCAAATTACAAGATATATTTCAACAAAAATGGGTATGGAGTTTCCCTATATATCAATAATGAAGCATACAAAAGATGGCATAGAGATCATGAACGGATATGGATATATCCGTTCATGAACATAGCCGATTGTCAAGACTGCATACCTGCAGAGGATGGTAAATACAACACATACATGATGTGCAGGAAATGCACTGTGGGAACAATGGGCTGTCTTCAAGAAAATTGTGACAAGGCTATGAAAAGTACATCCCATGTAATGCAGCAGTGACATTAGCATACTAACATGGCTGGGTTATGCCAGACGTCTACATATTGTCCATCAGATAATCATTCAGCAATTTGAGGAGATGCTTGACATTTTGCAGTAGAAGATCAAATGGCTAAATCAAAGATATCAACCCTTTTTACATAACATATTTCACTATATTAATAAATGAAGGATTTTCAATTAACTACAGTGAAAACCAGAAACAATGACTCTTTGTTTCCTGTAATCAATTTGATTTTCAGGTGGACCAGTCATCATTAATTAAGTTTTAGCATCGAACCGAATTCTGGATGCCACAAAACATGCTTGGCAGTATTTATGATACTAAGCTATATATACAAATCTATACAACTGAAAATAAAACATGCTGATAATACATTTTCAGAACTAATCTATATAATAAATCAAACAAATCAATCTTACAAATGAGATCAATTGGTCATAACAAATGGCTTCAGCAGATGCTCCCTCACAATAAATAGTATGATGCAAAGACCCTAAATGATACTATTTACAGCAGTGAAGCAGGGTGGCAGTGTGATTTTGCAGAAGAAAAAAAAAACAATAATACACAAAATATCAGTAAACTATATGTCAGATGCATAGGTTGAGAAAGGCCTTGCGCTGGATCAATCTTGGGCGAGTTTGGGTTGCGCAGGAGCAGCTTTAAGTTGTTCTTCAGTTACCTTCAGATAATCTTCACTGGAATAAGATTTTTCAGCAGCTGGAGGGATTAGAAAAGAGGGCAGTCTCCTGCGTTTTTGCTGGATGGAGCTTCAATGGGGCTGGAGACGGATGGGGAGCAGCTTGGCTGGACTTTTTGCTGCTGGGGTTGAAGGTGATGAAGTCAACCATTGGAGGTGGAAGGTTGAAGAAGATGAAGTGCGGCAGCTGATCCTCCTGCGGATGGGTTGAATGAAAGGGGACGGCAGGTTCTCCTGCGGTTGGGCTGAAGGTGAAGAAATCAATCGGCTGGGCTGAAGGCAATAATGGCTGGACTCCTGTAACTAGTGATGAAATGGCAGCCACCTGCTGGTGGAGCTGAAGACAGGAGAGCCCCCTGTTGGATCTCTGCGTCAGATGGTTTGTAGGCTGAACTTGTAGATCCCTGCAGCGTGTGGGCTGAAGAAGATGGAGACTTGGCTGGGCTGCGGCTGAAGATGGGCTGCAGAGGATTTGCTGAAGGTGGATGTGCGGCTGAAGATGGGCTGAGCAGCAGCCGTTGGAGTGTTTGGTGGTTGGGCTGAAGGCAAAGGGGGCAGCCACGTTCTGCAGCCCTTCAACACCGAGAAACCCAGAATTTCCTGCAATAAGAAAGAGAAAAATCCTCAAATCAAAACCTCTTCCCCCTTTTCGTTCAATGGTTGGCCCCTTTTCAAAGACCTTCAGCCCCTTGAAGAAAACGCAACCTTGAACTTCCGTTACACCTTTTGAAAATTTTTTCAAATTGAAACTTAATGCTGCCGTTTTCAAAAGGGCGCATCTTGTGATTTTTTTCAAAATTTTCATTTCATTTACCTAAGTTTTAGGTAAAAATGAAATTTTTTTACTTTAGGGAAATTCGGCTGTGCCATTAAGGCTGCCTCCTAAAAAAAAATTTTATTTAAACAAATAAAAAGAAATAAAATAAAAAAAATGAGAGGCTTTTATGGAAATGCCACCTCAACTCACTTTTAAAATCCTTTTGAAAATAAAGTTTTGTTTTGTTTTTGAAAGTCTTTTATTTTCAATTGGGGTGCCACATGTGTGTGGGCCCACTAACTAAAAAAAATAAAAATAAATAAGAAATGAAAAAGACAATTTTGCAAATTGGTATGAACTCCAGGTGGGTCCCGCTTGAGAATAAACAACTTACCTGGGAGTCTGAGTATGATGCTAGTTCAAAGGCGGGTCCCGCTCTATTTATTTGAAAATACGAGATAAAACTTTATTTGTTTTTCAAGAATTTGGAAAAATTGGGTTTTCAGGGCAAAAATATGGATAAATGTAAAAACAAAATTTGTAAAGAGATTTAAAATCTTTTGCAAAAAGTTTTGAGATAAAATCTTTAAATCAATATCCAAATATCCAGATTGTTTTTCTTGAGAAAAATTTTTGTAATTCAAAGTCCTGGGGGTAAAATGGGAAAATTTGGTAATTTTGAATACCCAGGGTTTTAAAAATCAATTTGAAAAAGTTTAAAAATCAAATCTGGATGGACAATTTTGAAACTCAGGAGTTATGAATCTCAAAATGACATGTTGTGCAGTGAAATGACGCAATGCTATGCAAAAACATGTTCTATGAAATGCCACTCTGAGCTCGGACTTGGAAATTTTAGCTTTTTGTCTAGAAAGAGGATTTTGAAATTTTGCAATTTGAAGATGTCTTTGAACCTAAATATAGAAATTTTGAGGCTTAAGAATGAAATTTAGGACTTTCTGCAAGGTTCAATCTCAGAAAATGACCATTTTGCTTTTTATTGCTTCCGGAGAACTGAAATGTGCCAATTGAGGGTGATGTCAAGAAGGTGAGTGAAAATTTGGGGTGTTTACATGACCATAGTCAGGAATGTATTATGTCTTCAACCTCATTTTTAATTCATTTAAAGAATGGGATAGCTTTTCAAAAATCCAATTTCAAATTCTTTAAATTCATTCATCATTTAGGATAGAATTGCATCAATATTTTCAAAATTTCCTTTCAAAAACCCAAGTGATTTTGAACATCTTTCTTCAAAACTTCTATTTCTATTCCAATTCAAAGTCCAATTTGACTTTGGAATTTCAAAATCATTTCATAATCAAACTCCAAAATTCCAACCCAAAATTCAAGATTCAATTTCAAAGTTCAGATTAAACTTTGAAATTTCTGATTCATTCTCAAAATCAAAATCAAGTTTATCTTCATATCTTTAATCACAGTTTGAGATTGATTTTTGAATCTCAAAATCTAAAACTTCCTAAAGTTTTAAAATTTAATCTGAGTTTTCAAAACCCAGATCCATCATTAAAGGTCCCACTTTGGGCTTTCAAAATCCAAATCTAAAATTAGATCCTAAATCCCAACTTGGATTCGGATTTCCAAGTATAATTCCACTATGGATCTCAGATTATAGATCCAAAATCCATTCTAGGATCCAGAACCCAATTCTACCTTGGATCTCAGACTTCAGATCCGAAATTTCCTTTAGGATCCAGAATCCAATTTCACCTTGGATCTCAGACTTCAGATCCAATTCCATCTTAGGATCCAGAGTTCAAATTCACCTTTGGATCTCAGATTACAGATCCAAATTCCACTTAGGATCTAGACCCCCATTTTACATTGAATCTCAGATTTCAGATCCAATTCTATCTTAGGATCCAAAATTTACCTTTGGATCTCAGATCACAGATCCAAATTTCATTTAGGATCCAGAACCCAATTCTATCTTGGATCTCAGACTTCAGATCCAAATCCATTCTAGGATCCAGAATCCAATTCTACTTTGGATCTCAGACTTCAGATCCAATTCCATCTTAGGATCCAGAGTCCAACCCTATCTTGGATCTCAGATTGCAGATCCAAATACCATCTTGGATTCCAAATCTTGAATCCAATTCCATTCAAAATTCTAAATCCAAATCCCACTTTAATTCCAATTCTTAAAACCAATTCCATTTCATTCCAGATTTCAAATCAAATTCCCATTTCGGATCTCAAATCCAAAATCCAACTTTGAACTCTATTCAGAATCCAAATCTTGGATTCGGATTTCATCTTAAAATTCCAACTTTTAAATCAATTCCATTTCTCAAATTTATTCAGATTTCCCAATTCCATCTTTCCTTCTGATTCAATTCCATTTTTTATTCAAAGTCCATTTATGACTTTGGAGATTCCTTTCTTCTTCTTTTATCTCAAAATTTCAAGATCATTTTTCAAAATCCAGATTTATTTTTTCCAAACTCTCGATTATTCTAAAAACTTAGAACTTTAATTTTAAGTTTTAAGTTGGAAATCATTTCTTCACTTTATCAGATTCATCTCAGAAACACCTGAGAATTCTTCAAAACATTTTTAAAAAGAGCATACATCTTTGCATTCGCACAAGCATGATTTTTTGTGCATTTAGACTTAGAATGATTTCTTAGATAAATTCTTAGCAAAACAAAAGGCATAAATTCGACCCTTGGTTCGATTACCCCTGGTAAAGGCGCCAGGAACGGTCGAACATCGTACCGACGAGCGGATCCCGTCTCCCAGTTTTCCCGCAAATATTTCAAAAATGGAGGCGAGTTATTTCAAACATTTTCAAAACTAAGGTCAAGTGAGACCCGCAAAAGAGTTCCTCTTCTCTCTCTCTTCTTTCTTTTCTCTTCTCTCTTATTTTCTCTCTTTTATTTTTCTCCCTTCAAAAAGGAGGAAAATAAAGGTTGGAAAGGACAAGAGAAGGAAGAGAGAGAAATACACAAGAGAGGAAAAATTTTGCGATGATCACACAATAACAAAGTGTTACTTGTTTGTGATAGATAGTGAAGTGGAGCAGAGGTTAGTGATAATATGGGATGGGCACATAAAATCATTCAAAGTTGTTAGGAAAGTAAAACAAATAAATCAATTACCTGCATTCATAAAGAGGCAAACATAAAATCGAGATCACAATGAGAAACCGATAGGCAACACATTAAATAATAAGATAACAACTAGAAGAGACTATATTTGAAAGCAAAAAGAACAAATTACCTAGACCATGTGATATGAACATCAGCTCAGGTTGATGTAATACACATGAAAGAAAAAGGAAAAAAACACTAAAAGTGGAACTATACAACAACTAAAACCATCAATCACAAGAGTGGGCGAGCAAATTCTGGCAAGGCCCCTGCCATCAACTTTTCTTTATATTTGATGTTGCCAGATATAATACAATCAAGATGGCACTGTAGATCAACTAAGAGACCATTAACCTCAAACCAATCACAAACAAGCAAATTCTCAAAAAAAGGGGCCTAGTCACCAATGTCCCTCTTCATTTGATTTCCACTAATTTGAAACCTTGCAGACATGGATAATATTTCTGTTGTATTCAAGAAAGATAGAACAAAAGATTCCAAACATCTCACAGTCAAGAATACAAATAATTACTGAAGGAATAAACTGAAAGGTTTCTAGAAGGGCTTCAGAGCAAAGGAATAGATATTTTTGTTTTCTCTTTGGTTTTCAGTATATTGTTGCAACCAAATATTGTTCAGTCCTCTGGCAATCATCTGGTTCTTTGTTCTATCACACCATTGTGGGATCAACAATTAGGAAACTAGGGCTTTCAACCAGAATTTTGTACTTGTTTCTTTCCTTCCATAAATTTTTCAAAGCTACTAAATGCATAAATGTGGAGTATAGCTAAGTAATGAAAGTGGTGGTGAAGGTGTGTAAAGGTGAAGAAATATCAGTGCAGGAAGTGGAATATTGTGCAGTGAAATAAATGCAATGAGCTAAAGGTATTAGGGAAGGAATTGGTAACTTTAAAATGAACATCAAGCAATGGTCGTACTTGAAGTCCCCTTTGTATTTTTGATGCAACTGACTCTTCAAGGTAGGGTCTGTTCTGACCTCCTAATTTATCAAGACATTATAAAGCATGGATTTAACAACATGTTAGAATTTGATTTTACATTAAACCTGGTTCTGAACTTTTAGCTCATCAACTTAGAAGCTTAACTTTGAGTCAATTAGCAGACACTCCAAGTTTAAATCAAAGGTTGGGTTTTGAGTCAGGTAATCAGTGCATCATGTAATAGCAGTAGTTTCAACACAACACATATGATTTCGGGTAGCACCTTGAGATGGCTTCACAAATGGCTCGCAGATGATGCCATTCCAACAACTTTTATAATGGCAGCAGTTGGCAATGAATGGCCAGAATTAGGCCCAGTTCGATGATGAGGATGACGGATATTTGTTTGCTCAAAGCGAAAGTTGGAAAATCTTGCTTTATTTGCTCAGTCTGTATATCGGCTGATATGTTGTTCAACAGACACCAGACCCGTCTGTAAAAAAAAAAAAACAATTCAGAAGCACAAACAGAAGTGTACGCAAAACTTAAGTTCGTATTATCTGATGCGAATGCTAGAAACAGTATAGTAGCAAAGCACGCAGTGAGTGACAAAATACTACCTTAATAATAGACCAAGTTGAAGTACTGACATCAGAAGCCAGAACGCCCAAAAGTATTACTTCTGCTATAGGCACGTTGTTTCGAGAAGTTTGCTCCATTCAGAAGTTTTTAAATTAGAATTTCATAATTATATTCATATATCTGCCTTTTGCCGTGACATTGGAGCTCTTATCAATGATTCTTAATAATATCAATTCTTGATTTTCTTACACAGATTCCATAAATAGTATACCTGCAAGAGAATAGAAACACTACAATGGAGAAAATGGTGAAATGAACAATGCTGAGAAAATGGTGTTGACAGCATAGCATACAGGAAGACACAGAACTGAGCGTAGAGGGTTGATGGTTTATGACTCCCATATGATGTAGACACGCAGTGATCGACACAAGCATACTATGCTGCAACAAACCAGGCCATGGAAGCCAAAGTATTTGATAAAATTAATATAAACAACAAATATTCGATGATATTGATGTCAGGGAACAGGGGAAGTTGCAGATCAAAAAATAATGGAAAAGAGAGCAATGTAGTGATAACGAAATGAAATGACAGAGATATTACTAATGAAATGCTGCCAATGAGATTTTGGAATGCCATGGATGAGGGATGAAACAAAATTTGGTATTTAAACAGAAATAATGAACGATGATGGGTATAGTGATATAGTAAAACAACATGATAAATAAAGAGATAGCTATCGAAATGGAGAATAAATTGATAACAAAATTCGTATAACTCACCTTTCTTCATTGTGTGGGAGTTTTTGCAAGGTACACCATCCACTTACTGAACTGGATTAAGAACCTTGCTTCTGCCGATGAGGTTCTTATGACTGGAGGTCCATCCGGCGCCTCTGTAGGAGATGTATAGATGGGGGATGCAAAAGGGGTTTGGAATATCCCAACGAATCGGTGATATCGTAGCTAGATATCTCCTCATTAGCAATGTTTAAACAATCGCATGGGTTTACCCTATCAACTATTGCAAGGGATCTTTAACATCTTGTGAACACCCCAAATTTTTTAAAATCTTTTAAATATCCCCCTTTTGCCCCTAAATTCATTTTTGAGCAAATGAGTCATTTTTAATCTAAATTCCAGTTCATTTCCCAAGCTTTATTGAAATTAAATTCATTTTATATGTTTAAATTGATTTCGGATCTGGATCTATTGTTCAGATCCAAATCTGAGCCTCGTTGTGCAACTTTTAAATTAAAAATTATAGAAAACACCAGACATAGTTTTTAAATAGCTCGGACAGTCCATCCGACATCCGTTTGGATCCATCATGTTGTATTTCTCGATTCGAGTGTCAAAAACTCGAACATTTTCTCAAAACCGGGGTCCAAACCCCTTTTTCTGAAGAAATTTTCCCGAAATGGCCTGAAATTCTCAAAAAAATACTTTTGTAAATATTTTTTTAGAAAAATACAAAAAATTAGGGTTTAATCATTGTTTTCTCGTAAAATCTTAGATTTTCATTCCAAAATATAAGAAATAAAAATATTGAGAAAATAAAAAAAATCAAAAATAAATGAAGGAAATTGCAATGGTTTTTGAAAACCCGTTTTTAGAAAAATCTTTTTATAAAAGACCTCTTTTTGAAAAAAAGTAAAACCCTTACAAAACTCACAAAGTCGAGTTAGGGTTTCAGGGAGGAGACCCTCTCGATTTTTTTTTCTCTCTGGCCTGAAACCCCCATCGACGAAATCTCCTTCTCGAAGCCTCCATGGCTTCCAGCCGCAACAACCTCCCTTCTCTCCTCCGCCCATCACCAACCGAACCCCCCATCAACCCTTGATCTCCAACAACTCGACCCCTGTGGATTCGGCTTCTTCTTCTTTAAGAAGGGGTCGTCTGTGCCTCTTCAAAGGACCGCTTCTTCACCTCCCCATTTCTTCTTCCTGGATCGTCTTCACCCCTCCCCTTTCCTGTATATAGCCTCCTCTTCTTCTCCTTCACGATGGTCCGTCTCCTGCCTCTTCTGGTTTAGGCATCCATGATCCATCCAACATCCGTTCTTCTTCCTTCTTTCATTGGTTTTATATCCTTCTACTTCCACTCTATTATCCCCTGGAGTTCCTTCCATCAGGCGGAAAGAGACCAACCATTGGAATGCATCTGCAATTACAGTAAGGGAAATAAATCCATACAATAGCTACACGCAAAGAAGTCATTTCTTCTACCTCCATCTTTATCGAATCAAGGAACTCTGCTCGGCAGAAATGCAAGAAAGAGATCTTTCCTCCCCTCGATTTGATCTGGCTCCGGTATGATTTCCTTTTCTTTCTGCTATCTCTGTTTTCCCTCTTGGTTTTTCTGATTTTAGCCCCAATTAGAGCACCCATGTAGTATCGGTCTGTTTAAAGCAGAACCGATCTATGTACGTGCTATATTAATAGGAATACATATATTCCGACATTTGTTTTCTTCTCTTTATCATCCCCTTTTTTCTTTTCTTTGAATTTCCTCAATTTTCTTCAGTGTGTTCTTGTATAGATGGCAATCTGTTTCCATATCTATGTTTCCCTTACCATTTTCTGGTTTTCATTTCGGTAATTCAATGTTTAAACTTAAATTATGTATATGATCTTCAGTTAGTAATTCTGGTTTGATACCTATTTACATTTTCTTTTCATTGATTTTTGTCTACGACCTCTGCGTGGACTTCTCTCATTATTCACTGTTTTATTAATCAATGAGGATTCAATATTTTGCCTGCCCATAACCACTCATCAGATCTGATCCTGTGCATGATTACAGCTAACAAGAATGCTGAGCTGAAACGCCTTACAGGTATACCAGAATATTCTAAAAAAAAAATGCTAATGTAACACTCTTTGAAGGTCATGGAAAGGTTATAGATCTGCATACTGTTTGCATAAATGGGGAATTATGCACTGCAAAACATATACTTATTTCAGTTGGTGGATGACCTTCCATGCCTGATATTCTAGGAATGGAATGCGTTGTTGATTCAGATGCTGCTCTGGCTTTGCCATTAAAACCAAAAAAAAAAATGTTTGTCATATATTTCCCTAGGGAATAAAAGGATCAACTTAGCATGCGTAGGGGTTCTGTTATCAGATTTCCACAAGCCATCTTAAAACTACCGTTAAGAAAAGTGGCATTAAAAGCTCTTTGATGTGTTGACGCTCATAGATCAAGTGATTACAAGGAGACTCCTTGTGAGGTCCATGGGTGTTGGTGATCTTTTGAGAACCCCGGTTGAGATATGTCGATTTTGAAGGATGAGTTGATGGCTTCACTTGGCTTTTGACTGACTAAAGTGCGAAAGATCCAGGGCTCAACAGAATGATGGATGGCCCCTCGGCTTGCAACCTTTACATATGAAAGTGAGGTTGATGGAAAACCGTGTTTTAATAGAATCCAATGCTTTCAACACATTGATTGTTGTATTTCCAAGTTTCTCCTCTCAATCCTCATTGGATCTTGACACAGTGGTATGATTTTGTTTGTCCACTTTAACTCTTTTCCCTCGTATGTTCCCTATATTTTTTTTTTGGAAGATGAGGCATATCGTGCTCCCCTGTTATTGTTAGTTATTACTCAAGTTATTGCCTTATTCTTACTAAGTTACATGGGCATATCGTGCTCCCTTGCTCTAACAAGTTTCTTTTGTTTCAGACACCCGCCTCCGTGACCTCCAAGGTTTAGCAGAAGCCAACCCGTTGGTGGCTTCTTTTCAAAGTAATCAAACAGTAAGGGCACAAAATAGCTTGCATCATGTAGATTTCAGATATGTAGCTAAGCTTTGTAATAGAATCACCTGAGACTTTGAATATTTAAGAATAAGCTATCCTGATAATTAGTGATCTCCTGACATCTTGCTTTATTGAGCTGATAAACTGCACAATCAGTTGAAAATTGGAAAACTTGGATATAACGAGCTTCTTACTAATTAGATTCTGAAACGTGCCATCCAACTCCATGACATTGGTCATGAGACTTCCGATCATTATGATGTTGGCTCAATCATTTCGAGTCATAAAGCTGGCAGTTGAACTTATTTCTCACCTACTGCTGGAGGAATATTTGCAGAAGAATGCCCAGGTGAATTAGTAAATGGAAGCACTGGTCTATGAAAAACCATCTCTGCATCACTAAAAATTGTAGGTTTCGTGCAAAATTGTGCTGAAGCTGATTTACTGTAAGTAACTCTTTATGTTTTGAATCACATCATCTCTTCCATGTGTTGTCTCTGAAATCATATTCACCTCTTAGGCATTATTTGATACCCCTCCTTACTGCACCTACTGTAGCAGTACCCTAGCTATCTCCTTCATACACTCCCAACACATGCCACTGTTGCACATCCTAAACACCCACTATTCACCCCAGCTCACCGTGCTAAGTTCCATCTCCATATATCACCTACTTAATTCACTAGACTCACTTACCTGCCATGCACTCACCTTTTCCTGTAAGTGATAATATTCATCCTCCAATTACTTCATCACATTACATCCATCTCCCTATTAGGCATCACACAGTATCACCTATGCTTATCAGTCTCCACCTTCTCTACAACAGCCAGTTCCCAGTACATGCTTTCCATCTCACTAAACATTTTCAGTCATACACCTTCACATGGTAGCGCCATATTGTAGCAATCCTCTGCAAATGTCATCCTCTTCTTCTTTACTTGCTGTCCTCACTTACACACCACAAATACCTATGTCCTCATTAGTCACACTCACCTATGGTTGCCACCACTAGCCCATATTCTTTCCCCCATCTGTCAGGTTGACCTATAGTGATATCATTCACTACAAATCCCAGCATTCATTACTACTACCCTGTCACTCTAGTAGCACCCACCTTCCAGAAACTCACTACTGCGGCCTCGCTGGTAGTACTTATCTTACCTAGTAGCCAGTATGTACACACACTGTGTGCATAGACAATTACCTGTGCTTATCCTGTCACTAAAACTTGCACTTCCCAGCATACCAAGGTTTTAACCCAACATGACATCCACTTTTTTTTATGCTTCACTGCACCTCTATGGAGTTCACCAATACTACTGTGCTTATGGTACCATCCTGTGGTCATCGCAAAATTTTTCCTCTTGTATCTTTCTCTCTTTTCCTTCTCTTTTCCTTTTCTAACCTCTATTTTCCTCCTTTTTGAAGGGAGAAGAATAAAAGAGAGAAAAGAAGAGAGAAGAGAAAAGAAAGGAGAGAAGAGAAGAGGAATTCTTTTGCGGGTCTCACTTGACCTTAGTTTTAAAAATATTTAAAATAACTCGCCTCCGTTTTTGAAATATTTGCGGGAAAACTGGGAGACGGGATCCGCTCGTCGGTACGAGGTTCGACCGTTCCTGGCTCCTTTACCAGGGGTAATCGAACCAAGGGTCGAATCAATGCCTTTTGCTTTGCTAAGAAATTATCTAAGTATTTATCCTAGGTCTAGATGCACAATGAATCATGCTTGTGCAAATGCAAAGATGTATGCTCTTTTTGAAAATGTTTTGAAGAATTCCCAAGTGTTTCTGAGATGAATCTGATAAGAGAGTGAAGAAATGATTGAATTTAACATAGAATTTTGAGATAGATAAAAGAAGTTCTAAGTCTTTGAAGTAAATCAGAGTTGGAAGAATAAATGAGAAAGAATGACTTGAAGCTTTAAAATGAAAAAAAATGAAGTCTCAAAGTCATAAATGGATTTTGAATTAGAATAGAAATGAAAATGGAATTGAATCAGGAGAAAAGGTGGAATTGGGAAATTTGAATAAAATTGAGAAATGGATTTGATTAAAAAGTTGGATTTTCAAGATGAAATCTGAATCCAATATCTGAATTCTGAATAGAGTTTCAAAGTTGAATTCTGAATTTAGGATCTGAAATGGAAACTTGATTTGAAATCTGAAATGAAAATGGAATTGGTTTTAAGAATTGGAATTAAAGTGGAATTTGGATTTGGAATCTTGAATGGAATTGGATTCAAGATTTGGAATCCAAGATGGTATTTGGATCTGAAATATTGAATGGAATTGGATCCAAGATTTGGAATCCGAGATGAAACTTGGATCTGAAGCCTAAGATCCAAGAATGGGGTTGGAATCTGAATCCTAAGATGGAATTGGATCTGAAGTCTGAGATCCAAAGTAGGAGTGGATTCTGGATCCTAAATGGATTTCAGATCTTTAATTTGAGATCCAAGATGAAGTTGGATTGTTGGATCCTAAATGGATTTCGGATCTTCAATTTGAGATCCAAGATGAAGTTGGATTGTTGGATCCTAAAATGGAATTGGATTTGAAGTCTGAGATCCAAGATGAAGTTGGATTGTTGGATCCTAAAATGGAATTGGATCTGAAGTCTGAGATCCAAAGTAGAATTGGGTTCTGGATCCTAGAATGAATTTGGATCTGTAATCTGAGATCCAAAGTAGAATAGGTTTCTGGATCCTAGAATGGAATTCGGATTTGAAGTCTAAGATCCAAAGTAGAATTGGATTTATACTTGGAAATCTAGATCTAAGATTAGGATCTAACTTTGGTTTTGGGTTTTGAAAAATCCAAATAGGACTTTTAAAGATGGATCTGGGTTTTGAAAAACCCAGATTGAATCTAGGAGGGTTTGGATTTTTGAGATTTAGAGTCAATCTCAATTTTGATTTAAAACTTGAAGAAAACTTGATTTTGAATCAGACGATGAATCAGAAACTTCAAAGTTAAATTGAGCTTTGAAATTGAATTTTGAATTGAGTTGGAAATTTGAAGTTTTGACTATAAAATGATTTTAGAATTTCAAAGTCAAATTGGACTTTGAAATTGAAATTTTGAATCTTGAAATGATATAGAATTTGGATAAGAAGAAGAATCACTTGGAATTTTGAAAAGGAAATTTTGAAAATATGATGTAATTCTATCCTATATGATGAATGGATTTGAATAAGTTGAAATTGGGTTTGAAAAAAAAATCATATTTCATTCTTTAAATGAATTTAAATAAGACTAATGATATAATGCACCCCTGACTATGGTCATTGAGTGTATTATATAATAGTCATATCTAAATTCAAATGAAGGATAAAATATCTTTTTGGTGCTTTTATAGAATTTAAAATGAAATTAACCCTCAATATACCCTGACTATGGCCATTGGTATATATTTTGGGTTAATTTTAAGTTAAATTCTGATAAAAGAAAGAAAATATTTTGAGAAAATATGATGAATTTTGAAAGTGGATCCAGTGTGGATCCAGTGTTATTTTGTAAAAGATAAAAATGCTAAGTTTTGTCCACACCCTGACTATGGCCATTGATGTGGATCATCAACTTAGTATTTATTATCTCTTACGAAATGGTGCACGTGCCATTCGTGTTCCCATTTGTGAGAGTTTAAAAAATAAAGGCAAAATGCATGAAAAACAAGTAATTCAATGATATTTACAATGCTCATTCATTCTACCTAAAGCAGGAAAATGTAATTTTTTATTCCAATCTAGCTATTACAACATGTACGATCAAATTTATAATCCAAGTAATGATATCTTCCACATATTTTCTGCAAAAACTGATTTAGTAAGATACAAGTATATAAAATAAAAATGTTATATTACAAATGTAAGCACATATGTAACATCCTTAAACTATTTAGAGAGATGACAAGCTATAATGTGCATGAATTTATCATGTAAGAAAGTGATATATAATATCATGAACGAAATGTGAAACCGGATGAACTCATTTAAGATATTATGCTTTATACAGGGAAATAGTTGGGCAATGAAGGCTGGTTCATCTGTGAATCGGCTCCCGGTTATGGGAGATGACGATAGTTTGTAGCGGTGAAGACAACAAAGGTTTGCTGGAGCTGTAATGCACAACCAACAAGTGAGCGTTATTTTGCTACAGTGGGTGCTCATTGTGAGTTGCAGTAAAGCAATAGATGGAAATGCAAAATCAAACAAGGATTGTGCAGTGAATGTTGTTAAAAAAAAAGTGTATGAAATGGGTATGACATATCAGGAAATGAATGAGGTTGTAACATGTAATGGAAAGAAAAAGAACAAAGTGAATGCATTGAGGGATGAACACGCAGTAAGTGCAGAAAATATGTAGTGAACAGTGGTTTTAAGTGAGTGGTAAGTGAATGTGAATGGTTGTGACCAGTGCTGGAGTACTGTTACTGTGAAGACAAGAGGTACAATAATTGGAGGATGTTAAGGAATGGTTATGTTGCTGTGATGGCAACGATGTTGCTGGGGCTAATAGGGGATTTGTATAGCAGGAAATGAAAGATGGTGGTGTACTTGTAGTGAGAAGGTGAAGGAAAAAGGGAAAAAGGGGCTGGAATATCCTATGCAACGACCCTCATAATCACGCAATTCATAAAAAGTAGATAACCCGTGCTCACAGCTAGAACTTAGTGTGGATTCAGTAGGACAGGTACAGACCCATCTTGACAGATCAACACAATCATTGTTTTGATCTTCAGGAAATTGGAGAATATTGAAGATGCATTAAAACCTGATTTCTACCAATGTTCTCCTTGAGAGGAGAATTTCTACCAACACTTGCTGTTTCGCCTCAAATGCCTCATGTTACGGGGTAAGCAGCCTTCTTCATGCATCTGATTCTTATTCAGGGGCTTTTTCTTCTTCTTTGCCAGAGGGAGAGCTGTTAACTAGATTCTGAAGGAGCAAGGCCTGATGGCCTTTATGATGTATTAGCACATCGACTATCAATCAAGAGATAAAACTTAAGAGCAATGGTTATGGCACAAGGTTAGAAACAGCAGCCTATATAAATTGGGAAGACTGGGATCTTGGATCAGACTTGTTAATAGCAGGAGCAGAAGTAACTTTGAGCAACAGGATTTCCGTCCTTCAGACTTCTCTCAATTTTTGGCATCAGTCGAGCCCCGTCAATGGGTATTTTGACTAATCTCCAGAATTGTTCTTATAGGATGAAACAGGGAACTTAAATAAAAAAAAAGTTTTGTTAACACCATATAACCAGAAATATCATGAAATATATGGGATAAAAATATAGAGAAACATTGGAAAAGAGTAATCAATTGATATTGGGAATGCAGATGATCAAAATACTCATGCAAGGGGTATCATATACTGCTGATAGTGATACAGGGAACTATATCAGTAAAGTAGATTACCACAACAGTACAATACATCAAATCTAACTGGTGGTCCCAAGATAAAAAAAAAAATGATGACTAAAACATAGTTCAATTGGCACAGGAAACATAATATAGAACACAATGGAAGGTAAGACTGAATGTAAACTGGAATCATGGAAGCACGGTGATCCAACTTAAAATGGAAAAGCATGATAAAAAAAATGCAGATGGGCTCAACTTCAGAATTGGAAACTTCAAAATGCACGTATATTCAAAGCCTGACATAGATATACATAAAACAAATTTGAACAACATTTTGTCAGATAAGATCCGACTGAACTATGATGTTGATAGGATTGGTTCTAGTCTTGGCATGATACCACTATGACAAAAGGCTTCAGAGATTCTACAGCGTTGAAGATTTCACATACCTGAGTGAATACTTGATATCCTTTCAGAATTTCTAAAATAGTAACTCATCTTTATGATCTCATCAAGATAAGGAGAAGAGTATCCACACAGATTCCATAAAGAGTATACCTGTAGCCTTGCTTTGTGGAGGTTTTGCTTCTTTCAATTGGCGGAGAAGGGACATAACAAAGTATTAATGCAATGATGCTATCATATACAGAGCATAAAAATATTAACAAAATAATGATTAACAGATGCTAAAATTTAAAATATAAGGAAATCACAAATTTGGAAATGCTAGTTGGAACTACTAAGGTTAATTTTCTCAGAAACGCCATCCGATGCCAAAGATTCTCAGACACACGAATAACAGAAAATGAAATTCAGTTTTTAGAAGGCAGCAGAAAAAGTATCTCAGGGGTTTCAGTGCTCCGGTACTCACCACGCATACAGGATAATAGTGGGATGATGCCATATGTAACAATGAAACAACATGCAGGAAACTGTATGGTAATGCAAAGGGGGAATAAGTGAATTTACAAAGAAGATGGAATGTTCCATCCATGTTGGATGTTGTTACAAATATTATAAATTATAATGACTATCCATCCTATACAGGCCAACTGTAGCCGATCAACCCAAATGCCAACGGATGCAGAGATCAACTTAATGAAAATTGCAAATAACAATTACACAAAATCCACCAAATGAATGCCGATACAGGATGTAACATCATAACTTGTTAATGTAATGGACATCATGGATGGAGAAACAGTAGTGCGCACTGGGAATTTTAGACACAGACAAGCAATTGATAATAACAATAGGAAATCGCCAAAAGAGATTAAAATGTCAACAAAACGAATAACAAGAGAGAGCAAGATGCAGACAGGTGCTTTTTTTAAAAAAAATAGAAAAGAAGCTAAGATATAGACAGAAATTTAAATCCACACTACAATCAAAAGCAGCAAACGATTAGGGAAAAGAACAACAACTCGCAGAGAGGAAAAGAAAAAAAAGTATCACCAAATCGTTTAAGGTGAAGCAGAGCATATAAGCAAATTAAATAAAAAAATGAGAGATAGATTTGAATGTAAAACGGAACAACAAAATATAAAGAAAAGGCAAGGAAAATGAGGTGTTGGAGTAGAGTCATTCCTTCGCTATTGCACGAGAGAGAGGTTGATGTTGCCATAAGCAACCCAACCGTAACTCGATGGTGCATTTAATGGGGCCGAAAATAGAAAAGTTAGAGGAAGACAAGGGAATCGTAGGTTATAGAGAGAAGATGGGGCAGGAGAGTAGAAGTATTTTACCTTTGTGAAGCCCTTGTTGCAGGATCAATCCTGATTCCTTATCAGAAGAGGTTGAATCGTAGCTTTGTAGGGGCTCTGAAGGGAAGGAACCAACCGATTTTGAAGCTTTTTAGGGATGGGGGACTTATCGGTTGCTTGAGATCCTTGCAGAGGTAGCCGACCTCCTTCGGCTTGCTTGGGAAGAAAACAATAGATATCAATAGAAGTAGAAGAAGAAGAATGAAGAAGAAGGGGAATCAGGAGCGTGGTGGGTGATAATGGACGGATCATCGAAAAAGAAAAAAAGGATGGTGGGGTAGAAGACGATGGTGAAAAAATGGATGCCCGAAACATCCCCCTTCGTGCCTCTTTTAAGGAGGAAGGAGAAGCTTCGGGATTGAAATTAGTTGGAGATGATGGGCTGAGGCCAATGGCCATGGCGATGGAGGGTTCGGGAGGTTTGTGAATGGAAGCCGAGAAGGGGAAAGGGGCGAGAGTGAAGAGAGAAATGGAGGGGGGCGGCCTTTCATCCCCCCTTTTTTTTTTTTCACGGTCTCTCGAAGAGAAACCCTAAAAAGGGTTCTTTCGTAAAATTCTTGGTTTTTCCAGAAAGAGGCTCCCTTAACAAAAAATTTTCATAAAAATGGTTTAAAAATGATTTTTTTAGCAAAATCGATTTAAAAAGTTTAAACTCATTCATTTTTCTTGAGATTTTCCATTTTTTTTTTGGTTTTTGTTTTATTTTTCAATTTTTTTGTATTTTTTAAAATAAAAATCCTAGATTTTTACGAGAAACCAAAAGGTCAAAACTAATTTTTGTGTTTTTATAAAAATATTTACAAAAAGGGAATTTTTCTGAGAATTTTAAAAGCTATTTTTAGGAAATTTCTTCAGAAATGGGTTTTGATCCGGATTTTGAGAAAATATGGATTTAAAGTACTGGATTCGGATCCGGAGTTGATTTTGAATATAGTTTTTTATGGAATTTAGTTCAGAGAATCCAAAGAAATGACTTGATTTTCTCAGAAAACGGGGTTAGGGGCAAAAGGGTCATTTTTACAAAACTTTGAAAAATGTGGGGTGTTCACAGATGCCCTCTTTGTTACTAAGCCGGTTGGGAGCCGAGCTTAGTGGCAAAGAAAACACTTCAAATTTTGAAGATGCCCCAGTCAGCAGATCTGAACTGGGTGTGGAAGAATTATTTTGAAAATATGGCTTTTCAGGTTCAACCTTATCCTGAATGGTTTTGGGAGACGAAATCCTTGAAGATGATGTGATCAAATGATAGAAATGAGGAAATCGTGATGGGACTTTTAGTGAATATCCCAAAATGGCAGAATAAAAATTTTGATCAAACCTCATGGGCGAGACAAGACACTCTTTTTTGGAATGATTCAGGTTTAGCCCTTAGCCTGGATGGGACGAAGATATATCAAAAAAATGCATTGAATGAGTAAAAGAATACATGAGGACCTTGATGGGACATTTTGAGAAATGCCTCGTGAATTGAAGCTCAAGTGGGATTCTATCCTCGATGGGTATATGAAACATGAATTTCTCAACGAGAAGAGCCATGATGGGACTGGAAGAAAACATCTCGTCAAAACGCGGAATCTCATTGGAATGTGACTCAGGTTTAACCCAAACCTGCAAGGAAGATACCTCACGAAGCGAGGTTCCGGGTTAACTCTTAATCTGGATAGGAAATCTACCATACGGGTTTCTCAAAAATGAAGAAAGCACGATGGGACCTTCGGAATTTGGACGAACAAATCCGAGAGGGTTTTTTTTTTGCAAAAGGAGGAAATATAGAGTCCCTAAAGCTTTGAAAAGGGGAAGAAATTGGGCGTCTCATTGCTGAGACTGAAATAACTTTTGAAATTAAATGATCTTTCGCAAGAAATTTCAGGTTTTGACCCTTATCCTGAGTGGGTCGTCCATACGGAATTCTTCAAAGAGAAAAACCGTGATGGGACAGAAAGAGATACTTCCTTCAGAGGCAACTCTTTTGAGAAATATAAACAACGCTAGGTTGCATCAAAATGGATATTGAATGTTTATTTTATTTTTGGAATAGCTAGAAAATTTTGCCAATAAGATAAAATCATAGTAGATTCAAACGCTTGGAAATGTGCACGTATGTGCAAAAGATATTCTATCTTTTACCTAGAGTATTTCCCCCAAATGAGGTTAACCCCTCAGTTCTAAGAGTCAAATTCAAAAGATTAGTGCTGATGATTTTCTTCAAGGAAGCTATCCATTTCCGTGATATGAGAAGTGGAAGAAATATTCTTAATTTCATAAAAGCAGGAAATGAAGGGATATTGATAAAAGAATTCTTCATGAGAAAAGATGACTTTTGGCAGCTTTAACAGTTTGATATCTGGGTGTTTTCACTACGATGATCTTTTTGCACTCTTTTTGAGTCATTGGGCTTTCTCGGTTTTTTACATCATCCTTCATTTGGATGGATCCTGACTTTTCTCACTTTTTTTCAGGGAAGGGTACGTCACAAATTCCTTCATCTTGGAGATGTTCCGATCCTTCTTTTATCTCAGAGATTCTATTGATGACATTGGCTCAAAAGGTCTTTAGATGATAGCAGAAATCAAATATCTTTTAGGGTTTGTCGATAGGTTCATCCCACTCGCCTTCATCTCAACGGTGATCTGAACTTTCCCTGGAAGGATCCGTCACAAACTCCGTCATCTTGGAGATGTTTCAAATCTTCTTTGGCCCCGAGGGTCTACTCGCTTAATTCGCCTTCATCTTGACGACAATTGAGAGATCCTTTTTTGCGGATATTTGATTGCAACTTATTAAACGAAAATGAGAAGGTATGGGTTGAGTGTATTCTTTTTATGGCTCCAGATATTTCCACTGCCTGATTGCCAGAAGGTCATTTTAAAACATGCGCCATAGCTAAGATCAATATCAATTCGCTTCTGGCTTTTCAACATCATTGAAGATTTCTTTCATTGATCATATCGAGGACATTTTTTGCATCCTTTTGGTTGATCAATAAGAAAAGATTTGAATTTTACCTCTTTTTCGCAAAAAGTTTCACCTTTTGGAAGGAAATAGTAGAGGTAATCTGAGGAAATTCTTTTTGTGTAGTCAGACTTTTAGAATCAACTAATGCTTTTAGCAAACTGGCAAAGTTTTCACGAATTTCTTGTGAAATAATCACTCAATATAGATTTTGATGAGACATTTAGCTGTAATTTAAAAAAATGGTGCAAGAAATCAGACTTTAGAAAACTAGACTGATGAAATATATTAGGTTTTGGAAATCCCGACCAGTTTATGAGAAACTGGATTTTTGATAATCCCGACCAGTGAAAACACTGGATTTCAAATCCCGACCAGTGAAAAAAATACTGGATTTCAAATCCCAACCAGTTATGACAACTGGATTTCAAATCCCGACCAGTGAAAAATACTGGATTTCAAATCCCGACCAGTTATGAAAATTGGATTTCAAATCCCGACCAGTGAAAAATACTGGATTTCAAATCCCGACCAGTTATAAAAACTGGATTTCAAATCCCGACCAGTGAAAAATACTAGATTTCAAATCCCGACCAGGTATAAAAACTGGATTTCAAATCCCGACCAGTGAAAAATACTGGATTTCAAATCCCGACCAGTGAAAAATACTGGATTTCAAATCCCGACCAGTTATGAAAACTGGATTTCAAATCCCGACCAGTGAAAAATACTGGATTTCAAATCCCGACCAGTGAAAAATACTAGATTTCAAATCCCGACCAGTGAAAAATACTGGATTTTAAAAAATGAAGTATTTAATCTGATGATTTGAAAGTGATTGAATTTGGGAGATTATAACCCGAGGGTTGAAAAAATGATAATATTTTGAGGATATTACAACCAGAGGTTGGGAAACTGATAGAATTGTGAGATTGAAGAACTTGAAGGTTTTGGAAATGATAGAATTGAGGAATCGCACCCTAAGGGTCTGATCACACGACCAGTGGGAGCTGGATCTTTTGGAATACAGGACCAACAAGATGCTGGATCCTTTGGAAATACATGACTAGCGAGATGCTGGATCTTTTTGGAAATACATGACCAACGAGTGTTGGATCTTTTGGAAGTACATGAAATTTTGGGAGATTTAAGTCAGAACTTGAATTTAGAAGGAGAAAGGTTTTTGGTCCGAAGACTGATTTTAAAAGGTTACCGGTGTGAGAACTGGGTTTTTCCAAATGAGCTCAATATATGATTGAAAAGTCTGAGAAATAACCAGTGCAAGAACTGGGTTTTGAAGATTAGCTAGATTTTCAAAATGAGTTTTTTAGAAGATAATTCAGGATTTATCCCCTTATCCTGAACGGGGAAAATAATAAAAAGATACCTCATTGACAGGAGGCATCAGGTTTATCCCTTAACCTGAAAGGGTAGAAGAAATGATGAATTTCCAATGCGAGGATTGGATTCAAAAGGAAGTCTGAGTCGGAACTCGAAACTTTGACTGAAAATAATAGAAGAAAAACCCGAGCTAGAACTCGGATTTCCAAAGAGATGAAGGATTTCCAATACGAGGATTGGATTCAAAAGGAAGCCCTGGTCGGAACTCAGAACTTCGACTGAAAATGATAGAAGAAAAACCCAAGCTGGAACTCAGATTTTCCAAAGAGACGAAGGATTTCCAATGCGAGGATTGGATTCAGAAGGAAGTTCGAGTCGGAACTCGAAACTTTAAATGAAAATAATAAATGAACAACCCGAGCTGGAACTCGGATAAAAGATAAAGAGAAACCCGAGTTTTGAAAAAATCAAATTTATAAAGAAATGATTGTTTTCCAATGCGAGGATTGGATTTAGAAGAAAGTTCGAGTCGGAACTCGGAACTTCAAACGAAAATAATAAATGAAAAACCCGAGCTGGAACTCGGATAAAAGATAAAGAGAAACCCGAGTTTTGAAAAACTCGAATTTATAAAGAAATGATTGTTTTCCAATGCGAGGATTGGATTAAGAAGGAAGTCCGAGTCAGAACTCGAAACTTCAAACAAAAGAATAAAGGGAAGAGTCCGAGTGGAAACTCAGTTTTTTTTTTTGACAAAAAGTTTTAATCAAGAGATTAATTTTTGAAAATTTGCCAGTGCGAGGACCAGACCTGGGATTGAGAATGACCATTTAGAGGACTAAATTTATTTGCATATGATCTGATTGCCCCTTTATCTTAACTGGGGAGGAAATAAAATCTTGAGAAGGAACTAATGAGAAGAGATAGAAATTGATGGAAGATTTGACAAAAGAGAAGAATCAAGGAAATTTTATGGAAAGAATTCTCGCAGGTAGCATTGTTGCTCCTATGAGGGGTTTCAGGATTATCCCTTATCCTGAATGGGAAATGAATAAAATTTAGGCAAAAGTTGATGAAAAAGCTTTGATAAAGAATCAGAAGGATTAAAATTTAATTAAGAAATAAGATTGATAAAATTGGATGAAGAAAAAGATTTAGCCGAGATTAATGAAGCTTTAAAAGAGAAAGACATTCGGGACTATCCCTTCTTCTGAAGAAAGAAGGACCTCGTAGGATGAGGTTTCAGGTTTATCTCTTAACCTGAAGGGGGAGAGGCGAAGAAGAAAAAGAAGGAAAAAAAAATACCTCATGGGAAAGAGGCATCAGGTTTATCCCTTAACCTGAAAGGGTATTCTTTGAAAATAAGAATCAAGGAGAATTAATAAAATGGATGAATAATAATAAAAATGAATAAAAATTGATAAAACTGATAAAGATGGATAAACAAAAGGTTGATAAAAGTTGAGAAAAAGAGTTTGATCCTGCCTGCATGTGGGATCTTTAAAATGAGAGAAGAAGATGAGAAAAATTATTTTTGGAAAGAAGGATTAACCACGAGAGCTAATCTTTGAAAGGGGATCATTCATGAGAGATCATCATGAGGGTTAATTTTTTGAAGCAATGATTTGAAAATCAATTTGTAGAAAATATGATCAACACGAGGGTTGATATTTGAATGCAATGATTCAAAATCAATTTTTTTTAGAAAATATGATCAACGCAAGGGTTGATCTTTGAATGCAATGATTTGAAATCAATTTTTAGAAAACATAATCAACACCAGGATTGATCTTTGAATGCAATAAAATCAAATTTTTGGAAAATGAGTTCAACACAAAGGTTGATCTTTGAATGTAATGAAATCAATTTTTGAAAAATGAGATCAACACAAGGGTTGATCTTCGAATGAAATGAAATCAAATTTTGGAAAATGAGATCAACACAAGGGTTGATCTTTGAATGTAATGAAATCAATTTTTGAAAGATGAGATCAACACAAGGGTTGATCTTTGAATGTAATGAAATCAATTTTTGAAAATGAGATCAACACAAGGGTTGATCTTTGAAATGTAATGAAATCAATTTTCAGAAAATATGATCAACACAAGGGTTGATCTTTGAAATGCAATGATTTAATTTGTAGAAAAATATGATCAACACAAGGGATTGATCTTTGAATGTAATGATTTGAAAACCAAATTTTTAGAAAATATGATCAACGCAAGGGTTGATCTATGAAATGCAATGGCTTGGAAGACTAATTTTGGAAGATATGATCAACACAAGGGTTGATTTTTAAAATACAATAATTCGAAATCAATATGATCAACACAGGGGTCGATCTTTGAAATGTAATGATTTGAAAACCAAATTTTTAGAAAATATGATCAACGCAAGGGTTGATCTATGAAATGCAATGGCTTGGAAGACTAATTTTGGAAGATATGATCAACACAAGGGTTGATTTTTAAAATGCAATAATTCGAAATCAATATGATCAACACAGGGGTCGATCTTTGAAATGCAATAATTCGAAATAAATATGATCAACACAAGGGTTGATCTTTGAAATGCAATGATTTAAAATCAATTTGTAGAAAAATATGATCAACACAAGGGTTGATCTGTGAAAAAAAAAGAAAGGCTGTAATAAAATATTTGAACTAAAATTTTCATGGTTTTTGAAAGACCCTCATAGGTAATATCATTTCTCTCATGAATGATGTCAGGATTGTCCTGTATTTTTGAAAAAGAAATTTAATGCCCCAATGTAGTAAAAGAAGAAAGTATTGAATATCAAAAGTATAAAGGAAATCGACATTTCATTGATAAGCGAAAGTTTGATAACAAAACTGAATATTTACTAGTATTCTAACTAAAAAAAAAGAAGTCACAAAGACTGGGCTAACTTGCCCCTACAAAGCGGCTGGCAAAAAGGGATGAAAGCGAAAAACTCTTGGTATTCTCAATTCTCTGATTGATCTGGAAAAGGTTTGGTTGAAACCGCGAGCTGCTCTTCTCCTTCCTCTGGTACCAGAAGCTCTTTATCAATGTAATCTTGCACAAGGTTTTTGAGGACGAAGCAGCGCTCCGTGTCATGCCCCCTTGCTCGATGAAACTTACAGAAGCAATCTTTCCATTTTCCCATGATGATAGGAGGATCAACCTTTCTTGGGAGTTTGATCATGCCTTTTGCAAGCAGGTATTGGAGAACTTCTTCGATCGGCTGACCTAGAGGGGTAAACTGACGATCATGATCCCAACCTTCATGCTTTGTTTTCTTCGGTTTGTTTGACTTCTGTCGAGTGTTGACTTTTGCCTGGTAGCTGGACTGAGCTTGCATGTTTAGGAGATCTAGATGCCTTTCTTCTTCGATTTTGATAAAGAGATTCTTATCAAGGCAGTCTTGAACTATATTCTTGAAGATGAAGCAGTGCTCAGTGTTATGCCCTATTGCTCGGTGGTACCCACAGAATTAGTCTATATATTTTCCCATGATTGTGGAAGGGCTGGCGGCTTTTGGGAGCCTGAGTAATCCGCTAGACAACATGTATTCGAGGACTTTGTCGAGCGGTTCATTTAAAGGATTGAAATCTCGATCCTTGCTCCAATCCTTACGCTTTGGTTCTTCTTGCTTCTTGCCTTTTTGTTGAAGACTGTATTAAAGACGTTTATCATTGTTTTCGCAACGCTTCCCAATCTGGCCTTTATGTTCTCCCAAGTTATTGCCCTGGTTGCTTTGATTGCTACCCCTGTTGGCTTTAGAGTTTCCTGCGCGGATGCGGCTGTGTTTAGTCATGGGGAAGGTGACAGGCGCCTTTCCTTCTGTGGGAACTTTTCCGCAATTGGCTTCAGCTTGTTTCGACAAGATCTTAACCATCATCTTTTTGAATAATTGGTATATTGCGGGATCGATCTCACTTCTGTTGTCCTGAACTCCTTTTCTGACAAATTTTTGAGAATCCATTCTTTACTCTTTCTGATTTGTAATTGGGATGTTAGAGCAGTGTAATCTCTGAGCTTTGCCTGACTCAACTGATAGCGCCAATGCTCTCTGGAGAGTATAAATGGGTCCTTTTAGAAAAGATCTAGAAAGAAATTTTAATAAAGGAGGAAATTATAATCTGAAAAATGAAAACATCCCATTACGAGGGATCGGGTTGTCACTAAAACTTGCGACAACCGCACTGTTTTTCTAAAAAAGGATAGATAAGTAAAATGTGAATAAAGATAAACTTTGAAAAAGGACATATCCTGACAAAAGATGTTTTATTGTAAAATGAAGGTAAGGAATAGAGAAAAAAAATTTGAAGAATTGCAGGCAGGATCAAAAAAGAATTAGAAGAAATTAAGAGAAGAAAAGGGAAATACACCTGGGTTCTAAAACAAGGAGAAAATTTTGAATAATGTATACCCAGGGTTTTGGAATATCAAATATCATACAATCATAGATATATAAACAATGATGCACAAACAGCAATCCCTAGTTGTTGACTCTAAATGCAATATTTTGAAATGGCTTGTAGGACCTTAATCCTAACTCTAGGGTTCAGATCATCTGATTCTAATCAAGATACGCCGATATACTCAAGCCGAAACTCGTAGTACGTGGCATAAAAATATTTCTCCGGTTCTAAGGTAGTGGCTTCCCAACATCCTTGAGCACCTACCGATATACCTCAGACTATGGCCCTTAGGTACGTGGTAGGGGGGCACAAACCCAAATAAGTGGTCCAGTTGTGAGGCTCTCTCCCGAACTATGGTTCAGTGAGACAGCCCAGCAATGTGAAGAACAGGACAAAATTAGGTAGGGAGGTTTTCAAAATATGCTTAACATGCAAGAAATCAGATGTCTCTAATGCAAGTCCTAAAGAGATAGATTAAAATGAAAAGAAGCATACACTTGCATACATTGTTTTTGCATTCAATCCCTAGAATTGAGGAGAGTTGTATTTCAGACCTAAGTCTAATGTGAGCATGGAATAATCTCCTCAATATGGTCCTACCAAACCATACTTAAATCCTATATGCAATGATGTCAGCTTAGGACAAAATCTAGGCTTCCTAAGGTTTGCATGAAAATATAGCTGACATTTGAAGAATAGAGACTTAGATAATATCAAAGCAAAAGAAAAGGCATAATTCGATCGGACGGAGACGAGTCCCATCACGGTCGCCAAAACTGTGGTCATCGCAAAATTTTTCCTCTTGTATCTTTCTCTCTCTTCCTTCTCTTTTCATTTTCTAACCTCTATTTTCCTCCTTTTTGAAGGGAGAAGAATAAAAAAGAGAAAAGAAGAGAGAAGAGAAAAGAAAGGAGAGAAGAGAAGAGGAATTCTTTTGCGGGTCTCACTTGACCTTAATTTTGAAAATATTTGAAATAACTCGCCTCCGTTTTTGAAATATTTGCAGGAAAACTGGGAGACGGGATCCGCTCATCGGTACGAGGTTCGACCGTTCCTGGCGCCTTTACTAGGGGTAATCAAACCAAGGGTCGAATCAATGCCTTTTGCTTTGCTAAGAAATTATCTAAGTATTTATCCTAGGTCTAGATGCACAATGAATCATGCTTGTGCAAATGCAAAGATGTATGCTCTTTTTGAAAATGTTTTGAAGAATTCCCAAGTGTTTCTGAGATGAATCTGATAAGGGAGTGAAGAAATGATTGAATTTAACTTAGAATTTTGAGATAGATCAGAGAAGTTCTAAGTCTTTGAAGTAAATCAGAGTTGGAAGAATAAATGAGAAAGAATGACTTGAAGCTTTGAAATGAAAGAAAATGAAGTCTCAAAGTCATAAATGGATTTTTAATTAGAATAGAAATGAAAATGGAATTGAATCAGGAGAAAAGGTGGAATTGGGAAATTTGAATAAAATTGAGAAATGGATTTGATTAAAAAGTTGGATTTTCAAGATGAAATCCGAATCCAATATCTGGATTCTGAATAGAGTTTCAAAGTTGAATTCTGAATTTAGGATCTGAAATGGAAACTTGATTTGAAATCTGGAATGAAAATGGAATTGGTTTTAAGAATTGGAATTAAAGTGGAATTTGGATTTGGAATCCAAGATGGTATTTGGATCTGAAATATTGAATGGAATTGGATCCAAGATTTAGAATCCGAGATGAAACTTGGATCTGAAGCCTAAGATCCAAGATGAGGTTGGAATCTGAATCCTAAGATGGAATTGGATCTGAAGTCTGAGATCCAAAGTAGGAGTGGATTCTAGATCCTAAATGGATTTCGGATCTTTAATTTGAGATCCAAGATGAAGTTGGATTGTTGGATCCTAAATGGATTTTGGATCTTCAATTTGAGATCCAAGATGAAGTTGGATTGTTGGATCCTAAAATGGAATTGGATTTGAAGTCTGAGATCCAAGATGAAGTTGGATTGTTGGATCCTAAAATGGAATTGGATTTGAAGTGTGAGATCCAAGATGAAGTTGGATTGTTGGATCCTAAAATGGAATTGGATCTGAAGTCTAAGATCCAAAGTAGAATTGGGTTCTGGATCCTAGAATGAATTTGGATCTGTAATCTGAGATCCAAAGTAGAATAGGTTCCTGGATCCTATAATGGAATTCGGATCTGAAGTCTAAGATCCAAAGTAGAATTGGATTTATACTTGGAAATCTGGATCTAAGATTAGGATCTAACTTTGGTTTTGGGTTTTGAAAAATCCAAATAGGACTTTTAAAGATGGATCTGGGTTTTGAAAAACCCAGATTGAATCTAGGAGGGTTTGGATTTTTGAGATTTAGAGTCAATCTCAATTTTGATTTAAAACTTGAAGAAAACTTGATTTTGAATCAAGAGATGAATCAGAAACTTCAAAGTTAAATTGAGCTTTGAAATTGAATTTTGAATTGAGTTGGAAATTTGAAGTTTTAACTATAAAATGATTTTGGAATTTCAAAGTCAAATTGGACTTTGAATCTTGAAATGATATAGAATTTGGATAAGAAGAAGAATCACTTGGAATTTTGAAAAGGAAATTTTGAAAATATGATGTAATTCTATCCTATATGATGAATGGATTTGAATAAGTTGAAATTGGGTTTGAAAAAAAAATCATATTTCATTCTTTAAATGAATTTAAATAAGACTAATGATATAATGCACCCCTGACTATGGTCATTGAGTGTATTATATAATAGTCATATCTAAATTCAAATGAAGGATAAAATATCTTTTTGGTGCTTTTATAGAATTTAAAATGAAATTAACCCTCAATATACCCTGACTATGGCCATTGGTATATATTTTGGGTTAATTTTAAGTTAAATTCTGATAAAAGAAAGAAAATATTTTGAGAAAATATGATGAATTTTGAAAGTGGATCCAGTGTGGATCCAGTGTTATTTTGTAAAAGATAAAAATGCTAAGTTTTGTCCACACCCTGACTATGGCCATTGATGTGGATCATCAACTTAGTATTTATTATCTCTTACGAAATGGTGCACGTGCCATTCGTGTTTCCATTTGTGAGAGTTTGAAAAATAAAGGCAAAATGCATGAAAAACAAGTAATTCAATGATATTTACAATGCTCATTCATTCTACCTAAAGCAGGAAAATGTAAATTTTTATTCCAATCTAGCTATTACAACATGTATGATCAAATTTATAATCCAAGTAATGATATCTTCCACATATTTCCTGCAAAAACCGATTTAGTAAGATACAAGTATATAAAATAAAAATGTTATATTACAAATGTAAGCACATATGTAACATCCTTAAACTATTTAGAGAGATGACAAGCTATAATGTGCATGAATTTATCATGTAAGTAAGTGATATATAATATCATGAATGAAATGTGAAACCGGATGAACTCATTTAAGATATTATGCTTTATACAGGGAAATAGTTGGGCAATGGAGGCTGGTTCATCTGTGAATCGGCTCCCGGTTATGGGAGATGACGATAGTTTGTAGCGGTGAAGACAACAAAGGTTTGCTGGAGCTGTAATGCACAACCAGCAAGTGAGCGTTATTTTGCTACAGTGGGTGCTCATTGTGAGTTGCAGTAAAGCAATAGATGGAAATGCAAAATCAAACAAGGATTGTGCAGTGAATGCTGTTAAAAAAAAAAGTGTATGAAATGGGTATGACATATCAGGAAATGAATGAGGTTGTAACATGTAATTGAAAGAAAAAGAACAAAGTGAATGCAGTGAGGGATGAACACGCAGTAAGTGTAGGAAATATGTAGTGAACAGTGGTTTTAAGTGAGTGGTAAGTGAATGTGAATGGCTGTGACCAGTGCTGGAGTACTGTTACTGTGAAGACAAGAGGTATAGTAATTGGAGGATGTTAAGGAATGGTTATGTTGCTGTGATGGCAACGATGTTGCTGGGGCTAATAGGGGATTTGTATAGCAGGAAATGAAAGATGGTGGTGTACTTGTAGTGAGAAGGTGAAGGAAAAAGGGAAAAAGGGGCTGAAATATCCTATGCAACGACCCTCATAATCACGCAATTCACAAAAAGGAGATAACCTGTGCTCACAGCTGGAACTTTGTGTGGATTCAGTAGGACAGGTACAGACCCGTCTTGACAGATCAACACAGTCATTGTTTTGATCTTCAGGAAATTGGAGAATATTGAAGATGCATTAAAACCTGATTTCTACCAATGTTCTCCTTGAGAGGAAAATTTCTACCAACACTTGCTGTTTCGCCTCAAAAGCCTCATGTTACGGGGTAAGCAGCCTTCTTCATGCATCTGATTCTTATTCAGGGCCTTTTTCTTCTTCTTTGCCAGAGGGAGAGCTGTTAACTAGATTCTGAAGGAGCAAGGCCTGATGGCCTTTATGATGTATTAGCACATCGACTATCAATCAAGAGATAAAACTTAAGAGCAATGGTTATGGCACAAGGTTAGAAACAACAGCCTATATAAATTGGGAAGACTGGGATCTTGGATCAGACTTGTTAATAGCAGGAGCAAAAGTAACTTTGAGCAACAGGATTTCCGTCCTTCAGTCTTCTCTCAATTTTTGGCATCAGTCGAGCCCCGTCAAGGGGTATTTTGACTAATCTCCAGAATTGTTCTTATAGGATGAAACAGGGAACTTAAATAAAAAAAAAAGTTTTGTTAACACCATATAACCAGAAATATCATGAAATATATGGGATAAAAATATAGAGAAACATTGGAAAAGAGTAATCAATTGATATTGAGAATGCAGATGATCAAAATACTCATGCAAGGGGTGTCATATATTGCTGATAGTGATACAGGGAACTATATCAGTAAAGTAGATTACCACAACAGTACAATACATCAAATCTAACTGGTGGTCCCAAGATAAAAAAAAAATTATGACTAAAACATAGTTCAATTGGCACAGGAAACATAATATAGAACACAATGGAAGGTAAGACTCAATGTAAATTGGAATCATGGAAGCACGGTGATCCAACTTAAAATGGAAAAGCATGATAAAAAAAAATGCAGATGGGCTCAACTTCAGAATTGGAAACTTCAAAATGCACGTATCTTCAAAGCCTGACATAGATATACATAAAACAAATTTGAACAACATTTTATTAGATAAGATCCGACTGAACTATGATGTTGATAGGATTGGTTCTAGTCTTGGCATGATACCACTATGACAAAAGGCTTCAGAGATTCTACAGCGTTGAAGATTTCACATACCTGAGTGAATACTTGATATCCTTTCAGAATTTCTAAAATAGTAACTCATCTTTATGATCTCATCAAGATAAGGAGAAGAGTATCCACACAGATTCCATAAAGAGTATACTTGTAGCCTTGCTTTGTGGAGGTTTTGCTTCTTTCAATTGGCGGAGAAGGGACATAACAAAGTATTAACGCAATGATGCTATCATATACAGAGCATAAAAATATTAACAAAATAATGATTAACAGATGCTAAAATGTAAAATATAAGGAAATCACAAATTTGGAAATGCCAGTTGGAACTACTAAGGTTAATTTTCTCAGAAACGCCATCCGATGCCAAAGATTCTCAGACACACGAATAACAGAAAATGAAATTCAGTTTTTAGAAGGCAGCAGAAAAAGTATCTCAGGGGTTTCAGTGCTCCGGTACTCACCACGCATACAGGATAATAGTGGGATGATGCCATATGTAAAAATGAAACAACATGCAGGAAACTGTATGGTAATGCAAAGGGGGAATAAGTGAATTTACAAAGAAGATGGAATGTTCCATCCATGTTGGATGTTGTTACAAATATTATAAATTATAATGACTATCGATCCTATACAGGCCAACTGTAGCCGATCAACCCAAATGCCAGCGGATGCAGAGATCAACTTAATGAAAATTGCAAATAACAATTACACAAAATCCACCAAATGAATGCCGGTACAGGATGTAACATCATAACTTGTTAATGTAATGGACATCATGGATGGAGAAACAGTAGTGCGCACTGGGAATTTTAGACACAGACAAGCAATTGATAATAACAATAGGAAATCGCCAAAAGAGATTAAAATGTCAACAAAAGGAATAACAAGAGAGAGCAAGATGCAAACAGGTGGTTTTTTTAAAAAAATAGAAAAGAAGCTAAGATATAGACAGAAATTTAAATCCACATTACAATCAAAAGCAGCAAATGATTAGGGAAAAGAACAGCAACTCGCAGAGAGGAAAAGAAAAAAAAAGTATCACCAAATCGTTTAAGGTGAAGCAGAGCATATAAGCAAATTAAATAAAAAAAATGAGAGATAGATTTGAATGTAAAACGGAACTACAAAATATAAAGAAAAGGCAAGGAAAACGAGGTGTTGGAGTAGAGTCATTCCTTCGCTATTGCATGAGAGAGAGGTTGATGTTGCCATAAGCAACCCAACCGTAACTCGATGGTGCATTTAATGGGGCCGAAAATAGAAAAGTTAGAGGAAGACAAGGGAATCGTAGGTTATAGAGAGAAGATAGGGCAAGAGAGTAGAAGTATTTTACCTTTGTGGAGCCCTTGTTGCAGGATCAATCCTGATTCTTTATCAGAAGAGGCTGAATCATAGCTTTGTAGGGACTCTGAAGGGAAGGAACCAACCGATTTTGAAGCTTTTCAGGGATGGGGGACTTATCGGTTGCTTGAGATCCTTGCAGAGGTAGCCGACCTCCTTCGGCTTGCTTGGGAAGAAAACAATAGATATCAATAGAAGAAGAAGAAGAAGAATGAAGAAGAAGGGGAATCAGAAGCGTGGTGGGTGATAATGGACGGATCATCGAAAAAGAAAAAAAGGATGGTGGGGTAGAAGACGATGGTGAAAAAAAATGGATGCTCGAAACATCCCCCTTCGTGCCTCTTTTAAGGAGGAAGGAGAAGCTTCGGGATTGAAATCAGTTGGAGATGATGGGCTAAGGCCAATGGCCGTGGCGATGGAGGGTTCGGGAGGTTTGTGAATGGAAGCCGAGAAGGGGAAAGGGGCGAGAGTGAAGAGAGAAATGGAGGGGGGCGGCCTTTCATTCCCCCTTTTTTTTTTTTTCACGGTCTCTCGAAGAGAAACCCTAAAAAGGGTTCTTTCGTAAAATTCTTGGTTTTTCCAGAAAGAGGCTCCCTTAACAAAAAAATTTCATAAAAATGGTTTAAAAATGATTTTTTTAGCAAAATCGATTTAAAAAGTTTAAACTCATTCATTTTTCTTGAGATTTTTCATTTTTTTTTGGTTTTTGTTTTATTTTTCAATTTTTTTGTATTTTTTAAAATAAAAATCCTAGATTTTTACGAGAAACCAAAAGGTCAAAACTAATTTTTGTGTTTTTATAAAAATATTTACAAAAAAGGGAAATTTTCTGAGAATTTTAAAAGCTATTTTGAGGAAATTTCTTCAGAAATGGGTTTTGATCCGGATTTTGAGAAAATATGGATTTAAAGTACTCGATTCGGATCCTGAGTTGATTTTGAATATAGTTTTTTATGGAATTTAGTTCAGAGAATCTGAAGAAATGACTTGATTTTCTCAGAAAACGGGGTTAGGGGCAAAAGGGTCATTTTTACAAAACTTTGAAAAATTTGGGGTGTTCACACATCCCATCCTCATAGTTTCTACAATCATATCGTCCATATTTCCTGCATCTCCCCTTTGTAATGTCTCCATTAAATCTACCCCTCTCATATTATTACTATCATATTACTTCACCATACATACACCTTGTATATTCTAATTTTGTGTTAAATATTAAATGTCAACACAAACCGCCCATTCTATGCTATTTGCTATCATAGCTTATCATTTCATTTCCACTTACTTGACACTCTCATTGTGCACATACTATCACCTGTGTTAATATCACCTATGCCACATATATGATATATACCTATATATATGTGTGCACATAAGTATATATCTATTGGTATGCATATATATATGTATGTAAATATACATTATCTCTCATCATCATACATTTTAAATCATGAACATTATGGCATATGAACATCCTACCACCTGCATCTCTGAAATTCATGTGATATATATCATTTCTCTTCCATTTTTTACTAACCAAGTGTTTTGCAGGAAATAGGTGGAAAATATCATTATTGGGAAGTTGTATATCTGATTTCATGTATTGTAATAACAAGATATAATGAGAATTTACATTTCTTGTTTTAGATAGAATGAATGAGCATTGTAAATATCATAAATTGCTTATTTTCATACTTTTTTTGCCCTTATTTCTCAAAATCTCACAATGGGGAACACGAATGTCACGTGCACCATTCCGTGAGAGGTAAATTAATCCTAAGTTGATGATTTACATCAACGGCCATAGTCGGGATGTAAACAAGACTTAGGATTTTTATCTTTTATGAAATAACATTGGATCCACACTGGATCTTCTTCAAAATCATCATATTTTCAAATCTTTCTTTCTTTTATCAGAGTTTAACTTAAAATTGGCTCAAAATATATACCAATGGCCATAGTCAGGGTATATTGAGAGTTAATTTCATTTTAAACTCTATAAAAGCACAAAAATATGTTTTATTCTTCACCTGAATTTAAATATAGATTGTTATATAATACATTCAATGACCATAGTCAAGGATGTATTATATTTCCAATCTTATTTCAATTCATGTAAAGAATGAAATATGATTTTCAAATCCAATTTCAAAAATCTTTTCATTCATCATTTAGGATAGAACTGCATCATATTTTCAAAATTTCTTTTTCAAAACTCCAAGTGATGTGAATATCTTCTTCAATCGATCTTCAATTCTTGTAAAATCCAATTCATCTTTTCATTTTCAATTCTATTTCATTTTTCAATCTCAAAAGTTCAACTTTGAGATTTCACATTCATTTTATATTCAAAAACTCTAATTCAAATCAGATTTCAAAGTTCAATTTGACTTTGAAATTCCAAATTCATTTTTATATTCAATCCAAAACAGATTTCAAAGTTCAATTTGACTTTGAAATTTCAAATTCATTTCAAATCAGATTTCAAAGTCCAAGTTGACTTTGAAAATTCCAAATTCGTTTTATATTCGAAAATCAAAATTCAAAGTTCAATTTAACTTTGGAATTCTTGATTCATTTTCCAAAATTCCAAATTCAAGCTCCAAATTCAAATCCACTCCATTCTAGGGTCCAGAATTCAATCACACTTTGGATCTCAGACTTCAGATCCAATTCCATTTTAGGATCCAAAATCCAATTCTACTTTTGGATCTCAGGCTTCAGATCCTATTCCACTTTAGGATCCAGAATCCAATCTCACTTTAGATCTCAGATCCATCACCCATTTAAGATCCAGAACCCAATTCTACCTTTGGATCTCAGACTTTAGATCCAATTCCACTTTAGGATCTAGAATCCAATTCTACTTTGGATCTTAGACTTCAGATCCAAATTCACTTAGGATCCAGAACCAAATTCTACTTTAGATCTTAGACTTCAGATCCAATTCCATCTTAGGGTCCTGAGTCCAACTCTACATTGGATCTCAGACTTCAGATCCAAATCCATCTTAGGATCTAGAACCCAATTTTACATCGGATCTCAAATCGCAGATCTTAAATCCATTTTAAGATCCAATTCCATTCCCAAATCTAGATTTCAAATCCAAGTCCATTTCCAGATCTCATTTGAACTCCCTAAATCCATTTCTATTCTTAAATACCATTTCATTTTCTCAGATCCATTCTAAGATTCAAATTCAATATCACTTCAAAACTCCATCTTCTTCTCCTAAATCCATGATTAAATTCAAAGTCCATTTCTGACTTTGAAACTTCATTTTCAAAGCTTCAAATCATTCTTTCTCAAAATCAAGATCTATTCTTCCAACTCTAAATTTACTTCAAAGACTTAGAACTTCTTTGATCTATCTCAAGTTCTAAAGTTAGATTCAACCATTGCTTCACTCTATTACTAAGTTCATCTCAGAATACTTGGAAATTTTCAAATCATTCTTTTCAAAAAAGCATACATCCTTGCATTACACAAGCGTGATTCTTTGTGCATTTAGATCTTTAGGATAAATTCTTAGATAATATTTAGGCAAAGCAAAAGGCATAGATTCGACCCTTGGTTCGATTACCCCTGGTAAAGGCGCCAGGAACGGTCGAACCTCGTACCGACGAGCGAATCTTGTCTCTCCAGTTTTCCCGCAATATTTCAAAACGGAGGTGAGTTATTTGCTAAATATTTTCAAATCAAGGTCAAGTGAGACCCCGCAAAAGAGTTCCTCTCGTTTTCTCTCTTTCTTTTCTTTCTTTTATTTCTCTCCCTTCAAAAAGGAGGAAAATAGAGGTTAGAAAAGGAAAAGAGAAGGAAGAGAGAGAAACCACAAGAGAGGAAAATTTTTGCGATGATCACAATTTTGGCGACCGAGATGGGACTTTGTCTTCGTTCGGTCGGAAATATGCCTTTGTTTTGCTTTAATATTTTCTAAGTCTTTATTCTTTCTATGTCAGCTATACTTTCCATGCAAACCTTAGGGGCCTAGATTTTGTCCTAAGCTGACATCATTGCATATAGGATTTAAGTATGGTTTGGTAGTGTTATCGTCGCGAAATTTTTCCCCCGTCTTCCCTTCCTTGCGGAAGAGAAAGAAGGAAAACGCTTTCGCGCTTCAAACTTGACCGGATTTGGAAATTGTTTTGAAATACTCGCCTCCGTTTTGAAAATTGCGGGAAAATCCATGGGATGGGGCTCGACCTGTCGGTACGAGGTTCGACCGTTCCTGCCGCCTTTAACAGGGGTAATCAAACCAATGACCAAAATTGTGCTTGACTTAGTTAAATCATCAAAATTATGTTATATTCTAAATGCACAGAGAATTCAGGCATGTGCTATGAGATTTTGGAAAATGTAAGTTGGAAAATATGATGCATGCTTGGAAAATGCTTTGGAGTTGGAAATAGTTCTAAGGCAAATGATAGAAATCAATTTCTCAAGAAAACTCAGATGGAAGAGATTTGAAATCTCGGGAAAGTTCATAAAGGTGTGGGAAAATCAGGAATAGTTGAAAATCCTGGGAAAAGAGAAGTGATTCTTGAGAAAAAGGTGAACATTTGAAAAGGGAAACACTTCTCGGGAAAACTCGAACTTTGAGAATTTTCTTAGGAAAATGATGGAAAATTTATAGGAAAACTCATTGGAGAAGAAAAACTGAACTTGGGAAATTGAAATTCTGGGAATCTTACCCTTGAAATATTTGGAAATCGTTTTTTTTGAGGAAGATTGGAAAACTCTTTTTGAAAATCTTAAGAAAATAACATTTTCCAGGGAAAATCAAGGGAAGACTTTGATTTTGGAAATCCAACTTAGAAGTTTCTCGAGAAACTGATTTCCATGGAAAACTGTGAAAACTTAACTTGGGAAAACCGATTTTGGAAAATCTTCAGAGTTTCTTGAGAAATCGATTTCTTTGAGAATGAAGTTTTCTTAAGAAAATCCTGAGAAAACCAATGATTTCTTGATGCAAATGACATGAGTGTATGAATGCACTTTGAAAAGATTTTCTAAGAAATTTGTTGGAAAAATGTGTATTAAGTCAAAATAAATCCTTCACATATTCTAACTGTGGCCATGAATATGTTCAGAGTTTAATTGATTTAATGCACATGATTTTGAAAACTTTGGAAATATGATGTGCATTTTAAGATAGCCTAAGAGTGTAGGCTCAATGTGACTAGTAGAAAGATAATGGATCTGGGTCTCGTCCATATTCCGACTAGGGTCGTAAATATGGATTCCACCGAGTTCATCAACTCCCTAAGAGTTGGTGTACGTGCCATTCGTGAACATCCATAGTGCTTTTGAAATAACAATGCATGAATCATATAAGCAGGATATTGCATAAATTCAAACTATATGATATGCATCCTAGTCTAAGCAGGAAATTAAATATCTTATTCCAAAATTTACATTATTACATCACTAAATAAATGAAATAAAAGAAAATTGCAGACTTCAGCCCCTTCTTTTGAATATCCCTGCCAAACTTGAAATAAGGTTAGCTCAAATATGTGGGTTTTTCCAAGATTTTCCAATAATATTATGAAATTATTGGATTTAATTGGATATAAACTCTATTCTCATGCTTCCTTGATATTTGAAATAATGTAAATGCAGGGAATTCAGTGGAAAACAGTTTGAAATTCGGAATTGGGGTCAAAATGACCAAAATACCCCTAAAATTAAAGTTACACCTTTAAAATCAGGGTTTTTTGAAGGAAAACTTGGTAAAATTGAGATTTCGAAATTCAAATTGAATCCAATGATGATGAAATGCAGTATGAGGCATGATGACATGCTGCTAAACACATTAGGACTGTAAAATAAGAATTTGACATTTTGCAATTTATCCAAAATAACAAATTTCGCTTGTTTTTCACTTGGATTCGGGTCCTGCGGGACCCTGTTTTGGTATTATGGCTAATCCGAACCTCAAATGGATTCCAAATTGCACCAAATTCGGTATAAAGTATCTAATTACTCTGATAAACAGCCTAGAATGCTAAAAATCATGAAATGATATGATTTAAATGCTAAAATTTAAAGAAAGTCCTAAAATGGTGGATTTTGCCTATGGATCCGAACCAAATGCAATGCTTAACATGATAATGCAAGATTTACACCATGAAAACTTATGATATTTTGCAGACTGCTAAAAGACCTGAAATGAAACATTTTTTTTTTACAGCCTTGGGATTTGAGCCATGGTGAGTTTAATAACAGAGATTTAGTTCTGACAGAGGTAAAAATCACACTAATCTGATGTAAAATGCTAAAAAAATATAAAACAGCCATGGAAATTCATGAAATTAATCAGAGATACTCACGACACCTACATAAACAACTTTCATGTTTATGACTTCAGAATTTGATCAACATAAACACAGATAAAAATGTAACTAATTCTGCCTAAATCAACAGAACAGACAAATGTAGCAAAACAAGAGACTGACAAGAAAAATCCGAAGCAGGGGTCAACACTGTTCTAAAAATTATAGGCTTTCATATACAAACAGAGGACAACACGGACATAATTTTCACTTTTTACAGTTTTGGATTTGGAGAAACACACAAAGAGAAACCATCGCCCTAAGTCGATCCAAGATCTCAGAGGCCCAAATTATGCTCTGACACGTGTCCCGAACTCTCGGTTTTGTTTCAGAAATTAAAAAAAATCAGAAAAAACTGAAAAAATCATATTAAAAAACAGACATTCTCCCGAGTTCAGAACATTTTTAGGATCGAAAATCGGATCTTCCATGAGGGATATCTCGATTTTACAAGTCGGAAAATGATTTTCAAAACGCATCCCGGGTAACAAAACCTGACTTGCCATTTTGAATGTTTACCACAGTAAACAAATTCAAATGCCTACGAATTTTTGGCAAAATTTCAGGGACACCTAAGGGCGCATTCCGTGATTTTTTTTGAATTTTGAATAAAACATAAATGCATGAAATGACGTGTGGACTGACTGACAAAAATAGAGATCTACTGAAAATTAGCAGAATTGAAATAAATGCTAAATTAATCCTAATTAATTCATGAAACGCGCTAAATGAATGAAATAAAATGTAAATTAAATCTAGCTAAATGCATGAATGTTAAAAATCATCAAGAAGGCATGATTGAATATTTTTATATATGTCGTTTCATAAGAATAGCTCAATCCATCCCTCGGATGAGCTTTTTCTTCAAACGACGCGTGAACCGAATTATGAGAGGAAATCAAGAGGGAAAAGAGGTGCACCTTGCTTCGTTATGCCACTTTGAGACTCTTGAAAGGGACGGCTATCACGAGCTTCGTTCGTCCTCCGGTCCGGGCTTCGGATGATTCACCAAGATCGACCCATTGCACCTTCTTCACTGAGCCATAGGGGGTGTGAATTTCAAAGTGCAAAAATCGGATTTTCAGGAAGGCTAGGTCGAATTTCCAAGTTCACAAGAGTTCTCCTAAGATGGTCCCTTCATGCTGGGCATGAATCCTTGTTTTTATAGATTTTCTGAAAAAAATTTAAATTTCAAACAGGCTCAATCTGAGCCCTCCATGTGGCGCCATCTCAGGGGGTGCTATCTGGGGGTTTGAAATTCAAATTTGGCTTTTGCAGGGATCCCTCAGGTGGCGCCACCTCATGGGGCTATTTTTATAAAAAAATATATTAAATAAAAGAGAGGAAGCCAAGTGGGACTCTGGATTGGCGCCACCTCAAAAGTGTTTGACACATGTCAGAAGAACAGAGCTGTGGGCTCAGAAGGTGCCACCTCAGAGGAGTTTGAATTCTACTTTTTCTGATGAAAGGAGATCTGGACATGTGGCAGTCCAGGATGGTTCCATACCTGACAAGTGTCAGCTTGCTGGAGGAGGTTCTTCAGATGGCGCCACCTCAGAGGAGAATTTGAATTTCAAATGGAGGTTGGCCCTAGAGGAATGGAGGATGGACATGTGGCGCCACCTCAGGGTGGCTCCTACAATGCCATGTGGCAAGGGGGAGGAAAAGGAGGGAAAGGGACACGTGGCACCATCTCACACAAGATAGAAAAGGTGAAGTTCAGGATTTGCGCCACCTCAGCCTGGAGTTTGAATATTTGAATTCTAGCTTTCTCTGAAGGAGGCATAAAGTGACATGTGTCACTTGCTTTTTTTGAAGAAAGCAGAGAGAGACACGTGTCCCTTGCTTTTTCTGAGAAGAGCAGAGGGTGACATGTGTCACTTGCTTTTTCTAAGTAAAGCAGGGAGTGACATGTGTCTTCTACTTTTTCTAAAGGAAGCTGGAGATGACATGTGTCATCTACTTTTCTGAGAAAAATAGGAGGGAGACATGTGTCCTCTGCTTTTTCTGAAAGAAGCAGAGATTGACACGTGTCGCTTGCTTTTCCTGAGGAAAGGAGAGAGTGACATGTGTCACTTGCAGGAGACATAATTCAAATGGTGCCACCTCAGGGGAGACAAGTTCTACTTTTTCTGAACAGGACAACACATGACACGTGGCATCTCATGGTGACCTTGGAATGACACATGGCACAGGGTGAAGATGGTAGACATTGACACGTGGCATAAAATGAAGAGGATGACTAATGACATGTGGCGGCATCTTAAGGTGGCCCCACACTGACACGTGTCAAAGGATGGCAGAAGAGAGAAGGTGACATGTGACGCCAACTCTAGGTGAACCCTATGCTGACATATGGCAAGTAAATGGGAGGAGAGAGAAAGGACAAGTGGCGCCAATCCAGGGGACAAGACTCCTATATTTTTGGGTTTTTCAAAGTTCAGGTTTTTCAAAAGAAAAGCCTGTGTGACACCACCTCAGTGTGGATCCCACATCGCTTCTTTATTGAAATAAGGATAAAACAACAACCTCTTTTTGGAATTTTCATAAAAATTTGGACTAATTGGCAAAACAGAAATTTTGAAAAGAGTTGGCCCCTGTAGGGAGATTTTGTAAAAGGAAGATATTTGAAATTGTTTGACAAAAGGGAAAAGTCTAAGATGAAATTTATTGAAAATTATCCAGATTGTTTTCCTGAGGAAATATTTTGAAATTCAGAGCCCTGGGGGTAAAATGAGAAGAATTGATAATTTTAAAAACCCAGGGTTTTGAAATCAATTTTGAAAAGAGTTGAAATTCAAATCTGGATTGAAAATTTTGAAATCAAGAGTTCTGGACCTCGAAATGACATGTTGTGCAGTACAGTGATATGAAATGCTCATGCAATGATATGCAATGCTATGTCTTATGCAATATAATCTTGAACCAAGACTTGGAGATTCCTGTCTTCTGTCAGGAATAAAATTTTGAACATCTGAGCTAAAATAGAGAAATTTTGAGAGTTTCAGATGAAATTTGGACTTCTGTAAGGTCCGGGCTCAGAAAATGACCATTTTGCCCTCCAGCGATTTCAGAGACTGGATGCTGATGCTTGGTGGAAATGTTGGAGAGGTGAATGAAAATTTGGGGTGTTTACAGGTAGGACTATATTGAGGAGATTGTTCCATGTTCACATTAGACTTAGGTCTTAAATACAACTCTTCTCAATTTTAGGGATTGAATGCAAACAATATATGCAAGTGTATGCTTCTCTTTATTTAAATCTCTCTTTAGGACTTGCATTAGAGCCTTCTGATTTTATTGCATGTTGATCATATTTTGAAAACATCCCTACCTATATTTGTCTTGGTCTTCACGTTGCTGGGTTGTCTCACTGAACCATAGTTCGGGAGAGAGCCTCACAACTAGACCACATATTTGGGTTCGCCCCCCCCTACCACGTACCTAAGGGCCATAGTCCGAGGTATATCGGCAGGTGCTCAAGGATGTTGGGAAGCCTTTACCTTAGAACCGGAGAGATATCTTCATATGCCACGTACTTTGAACTTCGGCTTGAGTATATCAACGTACCTTGATTGGAATCAGATGATCTAAATCTTAGAGTTAGGATTAAGATCCTATTTACCATTTCAAATATTGCATATAGAGTCAGCTTTAGGGAGTGCTGTTTGTGCATCCTTGCTTGTATGTCTGTGATTGAATGATATTACATATATATATCTCTTCCTTATATTTTCCAAAACCCTGGGCGTATATTATTCAAAATTTTCCTTTTGTTTTTAAAACCCAGGTGTATTTTTCTTTCTCTTCTCCTTCTAAATTCCTTCAAAATTCTTCTGATCCTGCCTGCAAGTTCTTCAAATCTTTACCATTTATTCTCAAATTTCATTTGTCTTCTTATTTTCTTCTGATTTTATATTCTTGTTTATATTTTCATAAAAATCTCTTTCCATCAAGAGATATCCTTTTCAAAATAATATCTTCTTTTTCATATTTTTAGTTGGTTACTCTCCCTCGTAGAGTGAACAACGCAATTGTCACAAATTTTGTGGCGACTCAATTCTTAGTAATGGGATACAATTGTTTAGATTTCAACCTAAATCCTTCCTCTCGTCAAAAACTTCTCCAAAAAAGTTTCTTGGGTCTAAAACCTCCACTTTTCTCTACAGAGAGAGCACTGATATTCAAAAATGGTTCAGACCAGAGCTGGAAAGGAAACAGTTCCTCAACTCAGTGACAGTGAGGCGGAAGAGATGAGCTCTCTTAAATCAGTCAGGGGACAGGGTCAGAACAAAAAAGATGACATTGACCCCGCTATGTATGATATGTTCCAAAAGATGATGGCAAGGATGATGTCGGAGCAAGCCGAGGCCAAGCTGAAAGGGGCAGTTCCTAAAAACAAGTTGAGGAAGAAGCCTGTAAAAAAGCAAGTCAGAATCATCAGGAAGAAGGTACAACCAGACACTACTTCTGAGGAATCGGAGTCAGTCGAGGAAGAATCGGAAGAAGAAGAGCAGATTGTCTACAAACAGAATCCTCCAAGACAGTCCGTAAAATTATCTGCAGAAGAGCCCGAATCCGTCAACAAGCCCAAGTCTGGGGCCCCAGTAGAGGACCTGATGAGCAAACAGATGAAGGAGATGAATCGAGCAATCAAGGATATTCAAGCCAAGGGTAAGGGCAAGCAGACTTACACTGACGAAGATTTTTACGATGGTCTAGATGGGGACGAGAACCTGGAGAATCTTCCCTGCAAGTTTCTCAAATTTGACGGGACTGGCAACCCTAAAGCCCACTTAGCCACCTTTTATGCAGAATGTTGCCGTTTCAGGAAAGATAACAGGGCTCTGTTCATTTGCTTTCCTCGCAGTCTGAAGGGTATAGTAGCCAGGTGGTATGCTGACCACATCAATCCTATCAAACTACGAGAGTTCGATAAGGTAGTCAATTTGTTCATTGAGCGCTTCCTGTTCAATACTGAGGTTTCCCCTACGCTCAATCACCTTTACAACTTAAAGCAGAATGAGACTGAAAAAGCAGAAGAATTCATTCACAGGTGGAGAAGCACCTGTAATAAGATGAAAGTTCTCATTCCAGAGGAGCATGCATTGCAAATAATCCTCAGCAATTTCTCTCAGCCTTTGAGAAGCCTCATTGCCACTTCTCCAGCAAAATCCTTTATCAAATTGATTGAGCGAGCCGAATGGCTCGAGGCAGGAATAGAAAGCGGGCTTTACGAGGGCATGCCTCTGGCCAAAAGCATCCAAGACCAGAAGAAGAAAGCGCAGTTCACTCATGCAGCTGATACCTCTGGCAATGATCATGACAGTAGCAGAAGAAACAGAAATGACAGCAAGAATGGCCAGAACCACGACACGACTCAAGGGAAGAAGTCTTTCAAGCAGAACAACAAGCCGTCTCAGTCTAACTTTCCGCAAAAGGAAAAGATAAAGCGCAAAGGTTGGAGTAATGATCGCGAGTTCACTCCTCTGAAGCAAACGCTCGAAGAAGCCCTTGAATTCATGCTGGCCAAAGGACTGGTCAAACTCCCAAAAGTCGCGGATCCTCCCACGGTCATGGGAAGGTTCACAAATCAATTCTGCAAGTTCCATTGAGCAGTGGGGTATGACACCGATCACTGCTTCGTCTTCAAAAATATTGTTCAGGATTGCGTCGACAAGAGTCTCTTTGTTGAAGACGAAGAGGAAGATGACCTAGCCGTCATGACCAAGTCTCTCCCCGGCTACTCAGAAGATTGAAGATGCCAGAATTCTCCTACTTCTCTCCACTTTTGCCAGTCACCTTGTAGGGGGCCAGTCAGCCCAGTCTTTTTTTTGACCTTTTTGTCAAAGTACTTGTAAATATTTCAGTTCTTTGTTATCAGTTTTGCCCATCAAATGAAATGTCAATTTTCTTTTATATCTCTGATATTACAATACTTCCTTCCTTTGCCACATAGGGGCATTTTCTTTTGAAAATCTATATTTCAAAAATCTCTTCATCAACTTCTATTAAAATCACATTTAAATTCTTGTTCTTTTCAGAATGCGGGACCAATCCTGACATCACTCATGAGAGAAATGATATTACCTATGAGGGTTTTTCAAAAATTATGAAATTTTGAAAGTCTTCATAAACAAAAGTTCAAATATTCTTTTATCCAACTTTTGTCAAAGATCAACCCTCGTGTTGATCATATTTTCAAAAATAGGCTTTCAAACCATTGCATTAAAGGATCAACCCTCGTGCTGATCATATCTTTCAAAAATAGGCTTTCAAATCATTATATTTAAAGATCAACCCCTGTGTTGGTCTCATCTTCCATGATTGGTTATAAATCATCATATTCAAAGATCAATCCTTGCATTGGTCTCATCTTCCAAAAATCGATTTTAAATCATTATATTCAAAGATCAACCCCTGTGTTGGTCTTATCTTTTAAAATTGGTTTTAAAACATTACATTCAAAAATCAACCCTTGTATTGATCTTATTATCAGTTTCGAACTGTTTTTTTTTTTTGAAATCAGATCTATTGTTGATCTTCTTCTTCAAAAATAGGTTTTTCAAACCATTGCCTTCAAAAATTGACCCTCATGATGATCTCTCATGTTTGATTTAAAGGATCAGATCTCGCACTGATCATTTTTCTTATGGTGGATTTTCTTCCCCCAAAATGATTTCTCACTTATCTTTTAAATAAACATTTTTCTTTCTAATGCAGGCAGGATCAGAAAAACTTCTTTTTCTCAAATCTTATAAATCTTCAGTTAATTTTGATATCTTTATCAATTTCATTCATTTTATTCATATCTTTATCAAGTTTACATCAATTTTATCAAGTTTTATCGAGTTTTATCAAATTTTCCTCAATTCTATTAAATTTTATCAATACCCTTTCAGGTTAAGGGATAAACCTGATGCCTCTTTTCCATGAGGTATTTCCTTTATTCTTGTTCCCCCTCAGGTTAAGGGATAAACCTGACCCTCGTTGTCGGAGGTGTTCCCATTCAGGATAAGGGATAATCCTGAAACCCCTCGTAGGAGCAGTAACGCTACCTATGAGGATTCTTTTGTAAATACGAGTTTCGTCAACCTTCATTGGTTTTCTAAATTTATATCAATTTCTTTTTATTAAAATTCCTTAAATTCTTTTTCCCATTCAGGATAAGGGAAAATCCTGAGACCCCTCATAGGAGCAACATTGCTACCTGTGAGAATTCTTTTCCAAAATAAATTTTCAAAATTTCTTTCCTTTCTTCTTCTCCATTTTTATAAATTTTATTCTTCTTCCCTTTCAGGTTAAGGGATAAACCTGAATCATTCCTTTCTAAATTCTCATCAAATGTCTGTTCCATTTCCCCTTCAGGATAAAGGAAAAACCTGAAAACACCAACAATCATTCTTGCTCAAATCTCAAGTATCTTAAAGAATGTCGGTGTCCCCTTTTTCTTCAAATCTCCATCAAAAAACCCAGTACCCACACTGGGGCATTTTTGAAAAATCCAGTACTCATACGGGTAAGCCTAGCACTCGTGCTAGTGTCTGGCTGACCGATCAGTTAGCCCTCAGGTCACAATCTTTCCTCAATTTTCCTCAAATTCTGTCAATCTTCCATCAATTTCTATCCTTCTCATCAATTCTCCTTTGAGATTCGAGTTTCGATTTCGAACTTCAAACTTTTTTCCTCGAGGTTTGAGCCTTGACTCAAACTCTCCAACTCTCCTTCAAAGATTTGGGTTTTAACTCTAGTCTTCTTACCTTCAAAATCTAAACTTTCAAGTTTTCCTTCGAGATTCGAACCCTGACTCAAATTTTTCTGCTTCCCTTCAAAAATTTGAGTTTTATCTCAGGTTTTCTTGCCTTCAATAAATTTCCAAGTTTTTCCTTCAAGATTCGAGCTCTGACTCGAACTTTCCTGCTTTCCTTCAAAATTTTGAGTTTTGTCTCAAGTTTTCTTGCCTTCAATAAATGAACTTTCAAGTTTTCCTTTGAGATTCGAGCCCTGACTCGAACCTTCTTGCTGTCCTTCGAAAATTTGAGTTTTATCTAAAGTTTTCTTGCCTTCAATAAATGAATTTTCAAGTTTTCCCTTGAGATTCGAGCCCTGACTCGAACCTCCCAGTTTTCCTTTGAAAATTCGAGTTTTAAACTCGAATTTTCCTATTTTCCTTGTAGAATCCGAGTCCTGATTCAGATACTCTTTCAAAGGCTTACCTTCAAAATCCAGTTTTATGTCAAGCTTGCCTTCATAACTTTAAATTTATATTTACCTTCAGAATTCAGCCTCATGTTGGATTCTTCTCCAGAATTCCACTGATATGTCAAAATTCAATGTTAAGCAAAGGTTTTGTCATCAAGGATTTCAGGAATATATTGCCAACTTGCCATAAAGTAGTTGTTAATCTCAAAATTATATAAAGAATTTCCTTAAATATCCTTAAGTATTCCTTCCAAAAGGATGAAGCTTCTATGAAGAATGGCTCAAACTCCAAATTTTTTGTTGGTCAACCAAGAGGATGAAGGAAAAATCCTTGATATGACTGGCGAAGGAAAATTTAATGACGCTGAAAAGCCATAAATGAGCTGATATTGATCATAACTATGGCACATTCTTAAAGATTATTCTTTGACAGTAAGACAGTGGAAATATCCTAGGCAGTCAGAAAAGAACCTACCCAGTTCGTGTCTCCTCAAGTCAGCTAAGCTGCAAATCAAATATCCGCAAAAGGGATCCCTCAATTGTCGTCAAGATGAAGGCAAATTAAGCGAGTAGACCCCCGGGGCCAAAGAAGATTTGAAACATCTCCAAGATGACGAAGTTTGTGACGGATCCTTCCAGAGAAAGTTCGGATCACTGTCGAGATGAAGGCGGATGTGATGGACCTACCGACAAACCCTAAAAGATATTTGATTCCAGCTATCATCTAAAGACCTTTGAGCCAATACCATCATATATAATCCCTGAGATAAAAGAAGGATCGAAACATCTCCAAGATGAAGGAGTTTGTGACGTACCCTTCCCTGAAAAAGAGAGAAAAGTCAGGACATCTCCAAAGTGAAGGATGATGTAAAAGCCCAAGAAAGCCCCATGACTCAAAAGAGTGCAAAAAGATTATCATGGGAAAATGCCCAAGATATCAAACTGCTCAAACTACAAAGAATCTTCTTTATCTATGTGAAATTCTTCTATCAATGTCTTTTCATTCAATTACTTTTTATGAAGCTAAGAATATTTCCTCTCCTTTCATATCAAGAAAATTGATAGCATCCTTGAAGAAAACCAACAACTAAGTTTGACTTTGATCCTGGATTCTATAGAGTTAACCTAGTTGGGGGTAATACTCTAGGCAGAAGAGGAAACATCTTCCGAAAGTGCTTACCTTAAAATTACCTTGAAACAACTATAAATTTTATCATTTTGGCAAAATCTTCCTGCTTTCCTGATAAGAAATAATAACTTAACATCCATTTTGATACATTTTGGTGTTGCCTTTCCCGTCTTTCGCTTTGTCGAGAGACTCGCCTTCTCCTTTCTAAAAGGATCACCTTCCCCGTCTTTCGCTTTGTCGAGAGACTCGCCTTCTCCTTGATAAAAGGATTGCCTTCTCCGTCTTTCGCTTTGTCGAAAGACTCGCCTTCTCCTTTCTAAAAGGATAGCCTTCCTCGTCTTTCGCTTTGTCGAAAGACTCGCCTTCTCCTTGATTAAAAGATTGCCTTCTTCGTCTTTCGCTTTGTCGAGAGACTCGCCTTCTCCTTTCTAAAAGGATAGCCTTCCTCGTCTTTCGCTTTGTCGAAAGACTCACCTTCTCCTTGATTAAAAGATTGCCTTCTTCGTCTTTCGCTTTGTCGAGAGACTCGCCTTCTCCTTGATTAAATGATTGCCTTCCTCGTCTTTCGCTTTGTCGAGAGACTCGCCTTTTCCTTGATTAAATGATTGCCTTCTTCATCTTTCGCTTTGCCAAGAGACTCGCCTTCTCCTTGATAAAAGGATTGCCTTCCTCGTCTTCCGCTTTGTCGAGAGACTCGCCTTCTCTTTGATAAAAGGATTGCCTTCCTCGTCTTTTCGCTTTGTCGAAAGACTCGCCTTCTCCTTGATTAAATGATCGCCTTCTTCGTCTTTCGCTTTTTCGAGAGACTCGCCTTCTCCTTGATTAAATGATCGCCTCTTTCATCTTTCACTTTTATCAAAAGACTTGCCTTCTCCTTGCTGAAAGGATTGCCTTCTTCATATCTTCACATTTTGCCTTCTCCTTATTAAAAGGATTGCCTTCTTCATATTTCACATTTTTGCCTTCTCCTTACTAGAAGGATTGCCATCTTCATATTTCACTTTTGCCTTCTCCTGGCTAAAAGGATTGCCATCTTCATATCTTCATATTTTACCTTCTCCTTGCTAAAAGGATTGCCATCTTCATCACCATTTTCATATTTCACATTTGCCTTCTCCTGTCGAAAGGATTTGCCCTCTTCCATCTTTCGCCTTGTCAAGAGATTCGTCTCCTTGATAAGAGGTTTGCCTTATTCATCTTTTACCCCATCAAAAGATTCGCCTCCTGTTACCTTATTCATCGTTCATTTTGTCTCACATCTCCTTATTTTTCATCTCTCACATTCCCAGAAGAGTTGCCTCATTCAGCTGAAGTATCTCTCATGTCCCATCACGGTTTCGAGAAACCTGTATGGTCGTACCCACTCAGGTTAAGGGTCAAACCTGTATTTTTCTGCGAGAGGTCGTCGATTTTAAAAGTTGGTTCAGTCTCAGCAATGAGACTCCCAAGTTCACCCCTTTTTTCAAAGCTTTAGGGAACCCATTTTCTTCCTCCTTTCGCAAACCCCTTTCAGATTTGTTCATCCAAACTCCGAAGGTCCCATCATGATCTCTTCGCTCAAGGATTTCGTATGGTCGCCCCCTTTAGGTTAAGGGTTAAGCCTGAACCTTGCCCCTTGAGGTATCTTCCTTTTCAGGTTTTGGTTAAACCTGAGTCTCATTCCAAACGAGTTTCCCTCGTTTCGACGAGGTGTTTTCCTCCAGTCCCATCATGGTTCTTCCCATCGAGGAATCCATGCTTTGTATATTCATCCAGAATAAAATCCTATTTGAGCTTCATCTCACGAGGCATTTTTGCAAAAATGTCCCATCAAGGTCCTCATATTTTCCTTTCCCCATTCAGGTTATTTTGAGATATATTCGTCCCATCCAGGTTAAGGGCTAAACCTGAGTCATTTTGAAAAGCTGATCTTGTCTCACCCATGAGACTTGATCAAAATTCTTATCTTTCATCATTTCGGGATCTTCACCCAAAGTTTCATCACGATTTCCTTATTTTATACTCAGTCGTATCATTGTTGAGGATTTCATCTCCCCTGAGCCATTCAGGACAAGGCTTTGAGCCTGAAAAACATGTCTTTCAAATAAATTCTTCCACACCCAGTTCAGATCTGCTGACTGGGGCATTTTCAAAATTTGGAGTGTTGTCTTTGCCACTAAGCTCGGCTTTTAACCGACTTAGTAGCAAAGAGGGGCATCTGTGAACACCCCAAATTTTTCAAAATCTTTTAAATATCCCCCTTTTGCCCCTAAATTCATTTTTGAGCAAATGAGTCATTTTTAATCTAAATTCCAGTTCATTTCTCAAGCTTTATTGAAATTAAATTCATTTTATATGTTTAAATTGATTTTGGATCTGGATCCATTGTCTAGATCCAAATCTGAGCCTCGTTGTTCAACTTTTAAATTAAAAATTATAGAAAACACCAAAAATAGTTTTTAAATAACTCGGACAGTCCATCTAACATCCGTTTGGATCCATCATGTTGTATTTCTCGATTCGAGTGTCAAAACTCGAACATTTTCTCAAAACCGGGGTCCAAACCCCTTTTCTGAAGAAATTTTCCCGAAATGGCCAGAAATTCTCAGAAAAATACTTTTGTAAATATTTTTTTAGAAAAATACAAAAAATTAGGGTTTAATCTTTGTTTTCTCGTAAAATCTTAGATTTTCATTCCAAAATATAAGAAATAAAAATATTGAGAAAATAACAAAAAATAAAAAATAAATGAAGGAAATTGCAATGGTTTTTGAAAACCAGTTTTTAGAAAAATCTTTTTATAAAAGACCTCTTTTTGAAAAAAAAGTAAAACCCTTACAAAACTCACAAAGTCGAGTTAGGGTTTCGGGGAGGAGACCCTCTCGATTTTTTTTTCTCTCTGCCCCGAAACCCCCATCGGCAAAATCTCCTTCTCGAAGCCTCCATGGCTTCCAGCCGCAACAACCTCCCTTCTCTCCTCTGCCCATCACCAACCGAACCCCCCATCAACCCTTGATCTCCAACAACTCGACCCCTGTGGATTCGACTTCTTCTTCTTTAAGAAGGGGTCGCCTGTGCCTCTTCAAAGGACCGCTTCTTCACCTCCCCATTTCTTCTTCCTGGATCGTCTTCACCCCTCCCCTTTCCTGTATATAGCCTCCTCTTCTTCTCCTTCACGATGGTCCGTCTCCTGCCTCTTCTGGTTTAGGCATCCATGATCCATCCAACATCCGTTCTTCTTCCTTCTTTCATTGGTTTTATATCCTTCTACTTCCACTCTATTATCCCCTGGAGTTCCTTCCATCAGGCGGAAAGAGACCAACCATTGGAATGCATCTGCAATTACAGTAAGGGAAATAAATCCATACAATAGCTACAAGCAAAGAAGTCATTTCTTCTACCTCCATCTTTATCGAATCAAGGAACTCTGCTCGGCAGAAACGCAAGAAAGAGATCTTTCCTCCCCTCGATTTGATCTGGCTCCGGTATGATTTCCTTTTCTTTCTGCTATCTCTGTTTTCCCTCTTGTTTTTCTGATTTTAGCCCCAATTAGAGCACCCATGTAGTATCGGTCTGTTTAAAGCAGAACCGATCTATGTACGTGCTATATTAACAGGAATACATATATTCCGACATTTGTTTTCTTCTCTTTATCAACCCCTTTTTTTTTCTTTTCTTTGAATTTCCTCAATTTTCTTCTGTGTTCTTGTATAGATGGCAATCTGTTTCCATATCTACGTTTCCCTTACCATTTTCTGGTTTTCATTTCGGTAATTCAATGTTTAAACTTAAATTCTGTATATGATCTTCAGTTAGTAATTCTGGTTTGATACCTATTTACATTTTCTTTTCATTGATTTTTGTCTACGACCTCTGCGTGGACTTCTCTCATTATTCACTGTTTTATTAATCAATGAGGATTCAATATTTTGCCTGCCCATAACCACTCATCAAATCTGATCCTGTGCATGATTACAGCTAACAAGAATGCTGAGCTGAAACGCCTTACAGGTATACCAGAATATTCTAAAAAAAAAATGCTAATGTAACACTCTTTGAAGGTCATGGAAAGGTTATAGATCTGCATACTGTTTGCATAAATGGGGAATTATGCACTGCAAAACATATACTTATTTCAGTTGGTGGATGACCTTCCATGCCTGATATTCTAGGAATGGAATGCGTTGTTGATTCAGACGCTGCTCTGGCTTTGCCATTAAAACCAAAAAAAAAATGTTTGTCATATATCCCCTTAGGGAATAAGAGGATCAACTTAGCATGTGTAGGGGTTCTGTTATCAGATTTCCACAAGCCATCTTAAAACTACCGTTAAGAAAAGTGGCATTAAAAGCTCTTTGATGTGTTGACGCTCTTAGATCAAGTGATTACAAGGAGACTCCTTGTGAGGTCCATGGGTGTTGGTGATCTTTTGAGAACCCCGGTTGAGATATGTCGATTTTGAAGGATGAGTTGATGGCTTTACTTGGCTTTTGACTGACTAAAGTGCGAAAGATCCAGGGCTCATCAGAATGATGGATGGCCCCTCGGCTTGCAACCTTTACATATGAAAGTGAGGTTGATGGAAAACCGTGTTTTAACAGAAGCCAATGCTTTCAACACATTGATTGTTGTATTTCCAAGTTTCTCCTCTCAATCCTCATTGGATCTTGACACAGTGGTATGATTCTGTTTGTCCACTTTAACTCTTTTCCCTCGTATGTTCCCTATATTTTTTTTTTTGGAAGATGAGGCATATCGTGCTCCCCTGTTATTGTTAGTTATTACTCAAGTTATTGCCTTATTCTTACCAAGTTACATGGGCATATCGTGCTCCCTTGCTCTAACAAGTTTCTTTTTTTTCAGACACCCGCCTCCGTGACCTCCAAGGTTTAGCAGAAGCCAACCCGTTGGTGGCTTCTTTTCAAAGTAATCAAACAGTAAGGGTACAAAATAGCTTGCATCATGTAGATTTCAGATATGTAGCTAAGCTTTGTAATAGAATCACCTGAGACTTTGAATATTTAAGAATAAGCTATCCTGATAATTAGTGATCTCCTGACATCTTGCTTTATTGAGCTGATAAACTGCACAATCAGTTGAAAATTGGAAAACTTGGATATAACGAGCTTCTTACTAATTAGATTCTGAAACGTGCCATCCAACTCCATGACATTGGTCATGAGACTTCCGATCATTATGATGTTGGCTCAATCATTTCGAGTCATAAAGCTGGCAGTTGAACTTATTTCTCACCTACTGCTGGAGGAATATTTGCAGAAGAATGCCCAGGTGAATTAGTAAATGGAAGCACTGGTCTATGAAAAACCATCTCTGCATCACCAAAAATTGTAGGTTTTGTGAAAAATTGTGCTGAAGCTGATTTACTGTAAGTAACTCTTTATGTTTTGAATCACATCATCTCTTCCATGTGTTGTCTCTGAAATCATATTCACCTCTTAGGCATTATTTGACACCCCTCCTTACTGCACCTGCTGTAGCAGTACCCTAGCTATCTCCTTCATACACTCCCAACACATGCCACTGTTGCACATCCTAAACCCCCACTATTCACCCCAGCTCACCGTGCTTAGTTCCATCTCCATATATCACCTACTTAATTCACTAGACTCACTTACCTGCCATGCACTCACCTTTTCCTGTAAGTGATAATATTCATCCTCCAATTACTTCATCACATTACAGCCATCTCCCTATTAGGCATCACACAGTATCACCTATGCTTATCAGTCTCCACCTTCTCTACAACAGTCAGTTCCCAGTACATGCTTTCCATCTCACTAAACATTTTCAGTCATACACCTTCACATGGTAGCGCCATATTGTAGCAATCCTCTGCAAATGTCATCCTCTTCTTCTTTACTTGCTGTCCTCACTTACACACCACAAATACCTATGTCCTCATTAGTCACACTCACCTATGGCTGCCACCACTAGCCCATATTCTTTCCCCCATCTGTCAGGTTGACCTATAGTGATATCATTCACTACAAATCCCAGCATTCATTACTACTACCCTGTCACTCCAGTAGCACCCACCTTCCAGAAACTCACTACCGCGGCCTCGCTGGTAGTACTTATCTTACCTAGTCGCCAGTATGTACACACACTGTGTGCATACACAATTACCTATGCTTATCCTGTCACTAAAACTTGCACTTCCCAGCATACCAAGGTTTTAACCCAACATGACATCCACTTTTTTTTATGCTTCACTGCACCTCTATGGAGTTCACCAATACTACTGTGCTTATGGTACCATCCCATCCTCATAGTTTCTACAATCATATCGTCCATATTTCCTGCATCTCCCCTTTGTAATGTCTCCATTAAATCTACCCCTCATATTATTACTATCATATTACTTCACCATACATACACCTTGTATATTCTAATTTTGTGTTAAATATTAGATGTCAACACAAACCGCCCATTCTATGCTATTTGCTATCATAGCTTATCATTTCATTTCCACTTACTTGACACTCTCATTGTGCACATACTATCACCTGTGTTAATATCACCTATGCCACATATATGATATATACCTATATATATATGTGTGCACATAAGTATATATCTATTGGTATGCATATATATATGTATGTAAATATACATTATCTCTCATCATCTTACATTTTAAATCATGAACATTATGGCATATGAACATCCTACCACCTGCATCTCTGAAATTCATGTGATATATATAATTTCTCTTCCATTTTTTACTAACCAAGTGTTTTGCAGGAAATAGGTGGAAAATATCATTATTGGGAAGTTGTATATCTGATTTCATGTATTGTAATAACTAGATATAATGAGAATTTACATTTCCTGTTTTAGATAGAATGAATGAGCATTGTAAATATCATAAATTGCTTATTTTCATACTTTTTTTGCCCTTATTTCTCAAAATCTCACAATGGGGAACACGAATGGCACGTGCACCATTCCGTGAGAGGTAAATTAATCCTAAGTTGATGATTTACATCAACAGCCATAGTCAGGATGTAAACAAGACTTAGGATTTTTATCTTTTATGAAATAACATTGGATCCACACTGGATCTTCTTCAAAATCATCATATTTTCAAATCTTTCCTTATTTTATCAGAGTTTAACTTAAAATTGGCTCAAAATATATACCAATGGCCATAGTCAGGGTATATTGAGAGTTAATTTCATTTTAAACTCTATATAAGCACAAAAATATGTTTTATTCTTCACCTGAATTTAAATATAGATTGTTATATAATACATTCAATCACCATAGTCAAGGATGTATTATATTTCCAATCTTATTTCAATTCATGTAAAGAATGAAATATGATTTTTAAATCCAATTTCAAAAATCTTTTCATTCATCATTTAGGATAGAACTGCATCATATTTTTAAAATTTCTTTTTCAAAACTCCAAGTGATGTGAATATCTTCTTCAATCGATCTTCAATTCTTGTAAAATCCAATTCATCTTTTCATTTTCAATTCTATTTCATTTTTCAATCTCAAAAGTTCAACTTTGAGATTTCATATTCATTTTATATTCAAAAACTCCAATTCAAATCAGATTTCAAAGTTCAATTTGACTTTGAAATTCCAAATTCATTTTTATATTCAATCCAAAACAGATTTCAAAGTTCAATTTGACTTTGAAATTTCAAATTCATTTCAAATCAGATTTCAAAGTCCAAGTTGACTTTAAAAATTCCAAATTCGTTTTATATTCGAAAATCAAAATTCAAAGTTCAATTTAACTTTGGAATTCTTGATTCATTTTCCAAAATTCCAAATTCAAGCTTCAAATTCAAATCCACTTCATTCTAGGGTCCAGAATTCAATCACACTTTGGATCTCAGACTTCAGATCCAATTCCATTTTAGGATCCAAAATCCAATTCTACTTTTGGATCTCAGGCTTCAGATCCTATTCCACTTTAGGATCCAGAATCCAATCTCACTTTAGACCTTAGATCCATCACCCATTTAAGATCCAGAACCCAATTCTACCTTTGGATCTCAGACTTTAGATCCAATTCCACTTTAGGATCTAGAATCCAATTCTACTTTGGATCTTAGACTTCAGATCCAAATCCACTTAGGATCCAGAACCAAATTCTACTTTGGATCTTAGACTTCAGATCCAATTCCATCTTAGGGTCCTGAGTCCAACTCTACATTGGATCTCAGACTTCAGATCCAAATCCATCTTAGGATCTAGAACCCAATTTTACATCGAATCTCAAATCCCAGATCTTAAATCCATTTTAAGATCCAATTCCATTCCCAAATCTAGATTTCAAATCCAAGTCCATTTCCAGATCTCATTTGAACTCCCTAAATCCATTTCTATTATTAAATACCATTTCATTTTCTCAGATCCATTCTAAGATTCAAATTCAATATCACTTCAAAACTCCATCTTCTTCTCCTAAATCCATGATTAAATTCAAAGTCCATTTCTGACTTTGAAACTTCATTTTCAAAGCTTCAAATCATTCTTTCTCAAAATCAAGATCTATTCTTCCAACTCTAAATTTACTTCAAAGACTTAGAACTTCTTTGATCTATTTCAAGTTCTAAAGTTAGATTCAACCATTGCTTCACTCTATTACTAAGTTCATCTCAGAATACTTGGAAATTTCCAAATCATTCTTTTCAAAAAAGCATACATCCTTGCATTGCACAAGCGTGATTCTTTGTGCATTTAGATCTTTAGGATAAATTCTTAGATAATATTTAGGCAAAGCAAAAGGCATAGATTCGACCATTGGTTCGATTACCCTTGGTAAAGGCGCCAGGAACGGTCGAACCTCGTACTGACGAGCGAATCCCGTCTCTCCAGTTTTCCCGCAATATTTCAAAACGGAGGCGAGTTATTTGCTAAATATTTTCAAATCAAGGTCAAGTGAGACCCCGCAAAAGAGTTCCTCTCCTTTTCTCTCTTTCTTTTCTTTCTTTTATTTCTCTCCCTTCAAAAAGGAGGAAAATAAAGGTTAGAAAAGGAAAAGAGAAGGAAGAGAGAGAAACCACAAGAGAGGAAAAATTTTGCGATGATCACACATCTGAAACCATCGATGATGTTGGGAATCCCAGAACTCCGATGTACCTCACCAAAGTATTTGTATGGTGCGATGGAGTCATTGGATCCCAGGAAAAAAATGACACATAACAAATGTAATCCATGACAAAATTACAAAACATTAAAACATAAACCGGTGGAATGGGGATTAACCGTGATGCAGAGATCGCAAACAAAAGAAGCTACTATATACACAAAGGAAATTTTGCAGGAAAGAGAAAAAGATGTTGAAACTAGAAAGTTTCATTAATGTAGCCATAGATGGGTCGGTCCTGCTATATGCAGGTCGACCCTATCGTTGGCACTATTGTGATAAAAAAAAGTATAAACGAAAGAGAAGGTCTAAGTAGAGGAAAGCAGTAAAAAAAAAGGAAAGAAAGAAAATCTTTTACCGAGAATTGAATGAAGAAAATAAATAGTGACTCACCTGTAACCTTACTGCGGAGGTAGCTTCTTTCAATTGACGGAGAAGGGAACCAGCGGGAAAAATTTGATACAAAAGAGATTAGAGGGAAAGGGGAAGGAGAAAGAAGAGGAAAATACGATCGATCAGAAGGGGATGGGGTGAAATGCGATCGTGAGAGGGGAGAACGGCGCGGAGGTAAGAAGCGGTCCCCTGCTTCCCCTGTGTGTTCTCCTTTTAAAGAGGAAGAGGAGGGTTCAGTTGGGGGATGAACGGGAGATGGAGGAGCGTCGTTGGTGATGAGGGGTTGAGGAAGGAATGTCGCACATGGGGGGGGGGGGGGGTTGGATGATGGAGAGGGAGTTCGGTGATGGAGGAGATCTATCTGGAGGAAGATTTTCGAGAGAGAGCGGGAGAGAGAGGCAACAAAGAGAGGAACGTCTGACTCCTTCTCTATTAAGGATCTTCAAAGAAACCCTAAAAGAACATTTTCGCAAAAGGGCTCCTTAGTTTCAAGATTTTAACAAGGGGGGGGGGGGGGGGGCGTCCTTACCCGATTTTCTAAAAAGTGGTTCTTCAGAAAGAGGCTTTCAAAAAACTATTTTTTCTTTTCTATATTTTTATTTTTTTGTTCTTTTCTTCATTTTCTATATTTTTTGTATTTTTTGGAATAAAATTCTAAAAACTAAGGAGTTTAAAATAATTTTGCAAAATTTTTAAAAAATTTACAAAGGAAAGGTTTTCTGAGCTATTTTGGAAAAAAATGGGTTTGGACCCAAGTTTTTGAGAAAATATTCGAGTTTTAAACCTCGAATCGAGGAATATAACGCGATGGATCCAAACGGACATCAGATAAATTGGTCTGAGCTTTTCAAAAGTAATTTTGAGAATTTGTTTCAAAAATTGGACAACAATGCTCAGATTTGTATCTTTTATCTGGATCCAGATTCAAAATTGAGTCAGATATATAAATTGAATTTAATTTTAGTAAAACTTGAGAAATAAAATGGTATTTAGATTTAAAATATATTCAGTTACTCAAAAAATGGGGCCAGGGGCAAAAAGGGGATACTTATAAAGTTTTGAAAAATTTGGGGTGTTCACAGATGCCCCTCTTTGCTACTAAGCTGGTTGAAAGCCGAGCTTAGTGGCAAAGAAAACACTCCAAATTTTTTAAAAAATGCCCCAGTTTAGTAAACCTGAACTGGGTGTGGAAGAATTTATTTGAAAGACATGGTTTCAGGTTTAAAACCTTATCCTGGATGGTTTGGGGGGAGACAAAATCCTTGAAAATGATAAGACTGAATAATAAAAATAAGAAAAACGTGATGGGACTCTTGGGCGAAGATCCCAAAATGATGAAAGATAAGAATTTTGATCAAGTCTCATGGGTGAGACAAGATCAATCCTTTTGGGAACGAGTCAGGTTTAGCCCTTAGCATGGATGGGATGAAGATAGATCAAGATAATTTGGATGGGGAAAGGGATATATGAGGACCTTGATGGGACATTTTTGATAAAATGCCTCGTGAGATGAAGCTCAAGTATGATCCTTTCCTGAATGGATGTACAAAGCATGGATTCCTCGATGGGAAGAACCATGATGGGACTGGAAGGAAATACCTCGTTAAAAATGAGGAATCTCGTTGAAACAAGACTCAGGTTTATCCCAAACCTGGAAAAAGAAGATACCTGTAAACACCCCAAATTTTCACTCACCTCCCTGACATCTCTACCAATCAGCACATTTCAGTTCTCCGGAATCAATGAAGGGCAAAATGATCATTTTTTGAGATTGAACTTTGCAGAAAGTCCTAAATTCCATTCTTAAGCCTCAAAATTTCTATATTTAGGTTCAGAGACATCTTCAAACTGCAAATTTTCAAAATCCTATTCCCGACAAGAAATTAGAATTTTCAATTCTAGATTCAGAATGACATTTCATAGAACATGTCTTTGCATAGCATTGCATGAACATTTCATATATTTCACTACACAACATGTCATTTCGAGGTCCAGAAACTCTCGATTTCAAAAATTCTCAATCCAGATTCGAGTTTTAACTCTTTTCAAAATTGATTTCAAAACCCTGGGTTTTCAAAATTGCCAATCTTTCCCATTTTACCCCCAAGACTTTTTAATTACAAAAGTTTTTCTCAGGAAAATAATCTGGATATTTGGATATTGATTTTTAAAAAAAAAACCTTTTTGCAAAAAGATTTTAAATCTCTTTACAAAATTACTGTATTTTCTTTATCCATATTTTTCCCCTGAAAAACCAATTCTTTCCAAATTCTTGAAAACAAACAAAGTTTTATCTCGTATTATAAAAATTCCAAAAAAAAGAAGAAGTTATTTCTTATGTTTTTATTTTCAAATCAATGGAGCGGGACCCGCCTTTGAACTAGCATCATACTCAGATTCCCAGGTAAGTTTCTTATTTTCAAGCAGGACCCACCCGGAGATCGCACCAATTTGCAAATTCTTCTGTTTAATTTCTTAATGTTATTTGTTTTTTTTAGTTAGTGGGCCCACACACATGTGGCACCCCAATTGAAAATAAAAGATTTGCCAAAACAAAATAAAACTTTATTTTCCAAAAGGATTTTAAAAGTGGGTTGAGGTGGCATTTCCATAAAAGCCTCTCATTTATTTCACTATTAAGTTTTTTATTTCTTTTTATTGATTTGCTTACATAAGATTTTTTTTTTAAAGGAAGCAGCCTTAAATGGCACAACCGAACTTCCCTAAAAATAAATAAATTTCATTTTACCTAAAACTTAGGTAAATGAAATGAAAATTTTGAAAAACACAAGATGCGCCCCTTTTTTATTTTCAAATATCGGTTTCAAAAAAAATTCAAAAACCATAACGGAAACTCAAAACTGTGTTTTTCTTTAAGAGGTTCAAAATTCTTTAAAAGGGGAGGCTATTGATTGAAACGGGGGGGAAGCAATTAAATTTCCCTTTTCGGTTGTGCAGGGGTCTTCTTCTCAAGCGTGAGGCTGCCCAGCTGCTTCACCCGACCTTCAGCCCAACCGTAGGGAGTCCATCATCTACAGGCGCAGGGGGTCCATCACCACAAGCTGCTAAGGGGTCCATCAGCTACAGAGGACCGATTGATTTTCACCCCTTTGGTTTTATCGCAGAATATCCAGCAGAAGAAGGAGAGCCGATTGATTTTTTTCGGTTTTGCAGCCCACCAGCAGAAGAACATCCAATGGAAGTAGAGGCCTGGCCGATTGATCTTTCCCTGTTGAGTGTTGCAGATCCAACAGAAGACGCAGGCTGCTCCCCATCTTCCTTCAGCCCAGTAGAGGTCCAGCAGGAAACTGCCCCTTTCCTTCAGTCCAACCATCGTTTTCCCCCATTTCTATCAGCCTAGCAGCAGAAAAATGATTTTCATTTGCTCTCTGCAAGTCATTTGGAACAGGGAATTACAAGCTGCTGAAAAGAGAGGTCGTTTGTTCTTCATCGTTTATGAGTTTTAGCAGGTAAATGTTAGTGATATTATGAATATCACATTGCTGAAAATTAAATGGTCGAATGTAAATTTTGAAACTTATTGAAGTTTAAGGAAACCTGCTGATTATCTGTTTGTATAAGCCACAGGAGATAAGTGGCAATCGGTCTTGCAGAAAGTAAAGGAATGGACACCATTTTAGAGAATCCTTAATGGTGAAAAAAGGATTAAAATGTGTGATGCTCATCATTCACCTAAGTTTTCCACAACAGCCTATGATTTCATCATTACATATTCCAACACTTCAGCCATTATTTGCATCATATCCAGTCATATCCATAGCTTATTTTAACATGTCCCAGCATTCCCTGCATTTGTTTTCTAAACCTATGTATGAGTCCATCCACCAAGGCCTAAATTATCTCATTTCTTTATTTTGATCATTTGCACTAATTCCATTGCTTGCAGCATCATATTGGTGCACATTCACATCATGGACCGTATGGCATATAGTTTCTGATTTAGCCACTTACCCATCCCTTCTGCTGCAAGTACCCAGTCTTGATAATGAGCCATGTTCATGGATGAATATTTTAATATCCATTCATGATTTTCGAACCATCTTTTGCATGTTTTATTATTGATATATAGGGAAGCTCCATACCCAATTTTACTGAGAAATATGTTATAATTTGGGAATTACGGCTTTGTGAAATCACATACAGAAACTGTATATACCCTGTATTTTCTGATTTTACCCATTACATATAGAATTCTAATTACTATATGTATTTTCTCATTATATATATATGTATATTTACATATATATATGTATATACATGTATATACATATATATATATAAGGATATCTTCATGTGCACTTGTTTTCACATACAAGTCTTTATGTAGATATTTTTCTTTTTCTTTTTCTTTTTCTTTTTGTAAATACATCTTCATTATCACATGTCATTTAGCACAAATTCAAGCATAATCATGTATATCTTCGTTATATATATTATATATATACTCATTTCCTTGGGTATCTTGTACTAATTCTCATTTTGCAGGAAAATCTGGAGGATGCTGATTCTTTTACATTATGTATTTTTTTTATTTTTTTATGTCAGAGATGTAATAATCAAACTTGGAATAATATTTACTTTTACTGCTTAGATTAGGATACATCTCATATAATTTGATTCCTGCAATATCCTGATTCTATGATTCACATATCTCATTTTGCAAAATCACCATGGATGTACAGCTGAAATTGAGCTGAGTTCAATCGGTTGAGCTAGTGTTTGAGCCTCGATTTTAGTTCATGTCAGTATTACTGACCTCTGTTCTAGCTCAAAGCCAGCTCAGATCCCTAATTCACTTCACTCCAGTGACCATTACGTACCATTTCTCTAAAAATGACAGCTTTTCTTGAAAATTCAGTCGAAAAGGTCAGTTGAGTCAATGTCTGGTTAGTTCACTTGAGTTCTGAAATTCTAAAACCCAGCTCAATCTAGCTCATCTCAGTTCAATCCAGCTCGAACCCTAATTTCTAGTGTCACTCTGACCCAGTAGAGTCCCGAAAACCATTTCTTTAACCATTTCGCAAATTTTATCAGTTTTTATGCTTTTTGAGTTGGTACAACTGCCAATCGGGGTTTAAAATCCAAAATTCTTCATTCAGAGTTAGCATTTCGCATAGCATTTTATGTCATTTCTCATTATTTCATATCATTTCTCAGTATTTCATGACATTTCATGACATTTCATTTCATTTTTGAAGTCCAGAACTCCAGTTTTATAAATTTCAAACCAGATTGAGTTTTAAAAGTTTTCGAAAATCAATTTCAAACCCTGGGTTTCCAAAATTGACATTTTTACCCCCGGGATTCTAAATTTGGAAGTATTTTCTCGAGAAAACCAATTTGGATTTCTTCCAAAATTAAATTTTTAAATTCTACATTGGATTTGCTTCGCAACGAGGTATTAAACTTCAAAATCCGAGCTCGTTTCAAAAACTGCCAAAAATAGCTCATTTCGTTTGAAAATATTTTCTCAAGAAAAGCAATCTGCATTTCTTTCAAAATCAAATTTTCAAATTCTACACTGGATTTGCTTCGCAACGGGGTATTAAACTTCAAAATACGAGCTCGTTTCAAAAACTTCCAAAAATAGCTCGTTTCGCCTGAAAACTTTCTTAAAAGACTATTTTACCCCTTTAATCGTCAAAATGAATTTCAAAAGTGGAATTTGGACCCGCTCTGAGATGGCCCATCCATTTACATTTTCTTGTTTGAGTTTATAAGAAAAGAAAAAAAAATTATCTTTTTCTTTATTTTTTGTTGTTTGTTTTATTTTATTTTTTTTATTATTTTATTCTTCCTAAGGTGGGACCCACAAGGGGGTCAACCACCCTAGCTTCCCTTCCAGCCCATTTTCTTTCTTTCTTCCTCCATTTTCTTTATTTTTATTTTTATTTTTATTTTATTTCTTTCCTTCTTTCTTTCTTTTCTTTCTTTCTTCTTCCTTTTTCTTTCTTTCTTTCTTTCCTCTCCCAGCCACTCACGTATACCTCTTTTCAGCCCCTTCTCTTCCTTTCCCTCCTTTCCTTTCCTTTTCCTTCTTCCCTTCTTCTTTCCTTTTCTTTCCCTTCCTTCTTTCCCCTTTCTTCCTTACCTCCTTTCCTTCTTTTTCAAAGAGCACAATGGCTACAACAATCCATGTAGGTGGATTCATAGAATACCTTTAGAAACTTAGGTTTTGATTTTTATCAAAACCTAAGTTAGCATAAAAGCAAAAAGAGGAGGAACGGCTGCTGATTCTGATTCAACGCAGCTCTCTCCCTTGAACTCTCTCTCTCTCCCTTTACCTCCATTCTTCCCTCCTTAGCTGCTCCAGCCACATCACCCTTTCTCCTATATCATAGCCTTCTTTGGTGGCAGCAAGAGCCCATCCAGCCAGCAGCATAGAATCACCACCACAGCCCACCATGCTGCATCTTCAGCCAGCTCCATCAGAGATCCACGCCATCTTCAGCCAGCTCCACCACAGCAACTCTCCTCTTGGCTGCAACTTCCAGCCATTGATGCCACCGCCAAGCTCCACCTCCAGCAAGCTTCAACATCTACCAATGTCAAGGCAGCCTCCTTCAGCCCATTGATCCCGCAGCTCCATCATCAAACACCACCTTGGCCCAGCCACCTTAAGACCCATCTTCCTTCCATTCTCCAAGAGGATTCACGCTAAGCCATTAGCCCTCTCTCATTAAGCTGATTTGATGATTAAAAACTTAGGACTTGATTTTTAGCAAGCCTTAAGTCATTTACACAAAAGCATTCACGTAGCCACTGCTACTTTAGCCAAGACAGCCACGGCAAGGTCCAGCCCAACAATCTCCAAGGTGACGGCTGGCAGCAGCTCATTAGCACCCACTTTGATGCCTTCCTTCAGACGGCCTTCCATTGCAACTATCATTGCTCCCGGTGTATACAGACCTTCCCAGGCTCTTTCCCCTTCGGTTAATCCCAGCAAACACCAAGGAAACCCCCTCTAGCCTTTGCTTCAACCGATCCAAGGTAACAACCTATTCTTTGCTTACACTCTACATAATTTTTATCAATGCATGTTGAGTAGGTTTGATCATTGCCTATTGAGATGAGGGATTTAGCATAAAGTTCATTCAAAACTCAGATTTGAGATCATACGTTTCTAAGTTTAAATCATAGAAAATAGCAGATGTTTTTGTTTCATATGTGTAGGCTATATGAACGAGGTGATTAATCCAATTCGATGGGTTAAGTCTCCCCTTTCAAACTGCCAAAATCAATGAAGTGCTTCATGCCTCCCTAATATTTTTTTTTTATTTTTTTTTATTTTTATGTTTTATCATCATCATGTAGAGTTGATGTTTTTTTTTCACATTTAACGTTGCATTTAGTTTTATTTCTTAGTTTAATAGTTGTTTAGTTTAATTCTATTAATAGTTGATACTTAGTTCATAGGTTTTTGACTTATATGCATAGTTCAGTCGATATTTCATGCATGAATTTTCGTCAAAAAATCCTAAAATTTTTATGATGGTTTCACATGTTTATTATTGTTTTCCTGACGAAAATTTGGTTAAATTTGGGTTTTGGAACTCTCTCAAACAAATCAAATCCCAAACTGGGATTTCCCATTTCCAGAATGTAAACACACCAAATTTTTACCTTCATCCAGTGTTTGTACATTTCATAAGTCATCACAGATCATTGCATGTCATTGCACGTATTCTGCATAGCATTGTATGACATTGCATCTCATTTTCGAGATCCAACACTCCTATTTCAAAACATTCAATCCAGATTTGAATTTTAAAGCTTTATTTCAAAATCAATTTCAAAACCTGGGTTTTTATTCAATACTCTGTCATTTTCCAACCCCAGGACTTTGTATTTCGAAATATTTTCTCAAAAAACAATCTGGATTCCTTTCAAATTCAAACTTTAATCGATTTCAATTCACAGATGAGACCCATTTAGATGGTGTTGCTTCTGAATTCCTCTATTCATCAAATTTCTCAAATTTTTGAAAGTTTCAGTCCGATTAGGACTCTGTCTCAGAGTCCTAATCCGGTCAGAAGTCTGGTTTTTAAGTCTGTTTTACTTCCATTCTTAATCTTTTTCGTTTGTTTTCGAAATTTAGGTCATTTCACAGAGTCCAGTTAGTTCAGGATTCTATTTTAGAGTTCGGTCGAGTTGGGAGTCTAACCCTGACTGGGTTTTCTGCCTTATTTCATCATTTATTGATAAAATCTTTTGAAAATTCTTTCATTTGACTTTTAAAATCTAAAATCTCAGAGTCCTAAGAGTTCACGACTCTAACCCGGAGTTCCAGTTCGCTTGAGACCCTATTTTCAAAGATCTTGAATTTCAAATACTGATTTTAACCCCTTTTCAAAGCCATTTTCAGTGTTTATTTCAAAAATGTTCAAAATTCGATGTGGGCCCACTCAGTTGGCACCATATCCAGAGGAATTCTAACTCAGTTAGGACCTTATGCCATTTCAAAAATCCTAATTTTAAGTTTACTTTTGAAAATCTTTTGAAAACTCCTTCAATTTCAAGTTTTAAAATCGCTTTTTGAAAAACTCAAGTAGGGCCCACTCGGGGTGGCGCCATATTCGAGTAAGTCAGGGCTAGACTAGGGTTAGTTGATGTCTTGGTTAGTGTTAGAGGTTTAGAAGAGTCAAAACCATTTTGAAAAACTCATTTTGAAAGTTAGTTTTTAAAACTAGTGTTTTTAAAGGTTTTTAAAAGTGTTTTGAAAACCCAATGTGAGAGAATGCCAAGTGGCACCACATTTGGGGGATTCTTAGGTTTAGCTAGGGGTTAATTAGGAACTATTTAGGATAATTTAGACTAAGGGCATATAGGTAACTCCACCCAAAAATTGCCCCCCCCCTTTAGAGTCCAAAATTTTCAAAATTGTCAATTTTTAAACCTAATTTTTTTATTATAAATAGAGGCATAAGGGGGGTCGATTTTCCTATCTCTCTCCTATTGAGTTCTTGGAGCTTCTCTCTCCTCTCCAGCCCTTCCTCCATTGCAGCAAGCTCAAGGTAATATTTTTCTTTAATTTTTAGTTTTTATTTAATGTTTTTCATTGTTTTAAGCATGATTTAGCCATTGGCACCATCATCTTCATGGATTAAACCATGGATTTAACCTCAAGAACCATCAAGAATCAGCAAGAACAATCCAAGAAGGTGATCTAACCCTGTTTTGGAGGATTTACAGAGATTTTAATCCATTAGAATTGATTTAAATATGATTCTTTACATTATTAACCAATAAAATATATGATTTACCCTTTTTAATGGGTTAAATCTGTGTTTTAAAGGTGATATCAAATTCCAGCCATTGATTCCCTGTTTTTATTTTATTTTCATGGTTTATTTATGTTTGTTTTACGTTCTACAGCATAAAAATAATTTTTATTTACTGTTTTATGGTTTATTTTATTTATTTACATTAGTTAATGCATGGTTTTTCAAGTTTCTTAAATTTCTGTGTGTTGTAGGTTTAGAACAGTAAAGATGATGTTATTTAGGATTGAAGCACTCGTTGTTTATTTCTGATTTTTTTATATGTGATGCATGCATGAGTTATTGAGTTACTGTAGAAAAATCAGAGGTTTTGGATCTCGGGAACTCTGTCAAAAAAATCAGACATCAAATCGGGTTTTTAAAGCTTTAAAATCGTGGTTAAAATCAAGAAGGTAACTTGCTGTGATGATATTTCTCTCATTTTATATCCGATTTTAGATCTTTAAAGTGCTATGGATTCACATTGAGTAGATCTGTCTTCTGTGAAATTTTCGGATTTTTTTTATCACTGTTTAGTATTTTTTCCCTTTTAGAGAATCTGTTTTTAAATTTAAAGCTCGTTAGGGTTTACCAAAACCGTAATCAGACTTGTGTTAGTCATAAATCCCAAACCACAGATCCGATTTTAGATCTGTAAAAAGTGAGTATTGTTATTTTTCTGTCTACTATTTACCACTAAAATTTCAGAGATTTTTGTTTAAGATTGCTATTTATGTCTGTATTTTCAATCTGGAATAGCTGTTTTAATCCCTGTTAAGAGTAATATATTTTAGCTCAGATTGCCGGAAGGGTTTCTCCCTAACCGGAGATGATTTTTCCGATCTGTAAATTGGGAAATCTCTGTTTTTCTTCCTAGTTAGTCTCTGTAAAGTTTCATAAATTTCCATGGAGATTTGACCCCTGGTTCAGGTCTTGGATTGAGACTGGTTGGTGAATTAGGTCAAAATAGCATATTTTTAGGGTTTAATGCAATTTTTGGATTAATTTAATGTCAAAAAATTATTTTTATGATTCTAATTCGACATTAGGGTTATAACAAGTGCAGGTACTAATTTTTATGGATTTTAGAATCCATTTGATGGCTGCATTAAGCAAATTGCAAAACTGGGTTCCTGAAAGATCCAAAAACACTGCAAAAATCACAAAATTTGTGATATTGTTGGATTTTTGTGTATAAGCATATGGTTTTAGGGTTTTATTATGTTCATAAGCATCTTAGGATACTTTAAGTTTAATTTTGTAGTTATTTGATTTCATTTAGGTCATAAAACTCAAATTTTTACCAAAATCTCTTTCTAAAAACCCTGATTTCAAGGCCATAGTCTTGCTATCGGGGGCAATTTGGTCATTTGACCTAAATTTCGAAATCCCTAACCCTAATTTTCATATTTTTAAGCATGTCACATCATATTTAGCTTAGTTTATTACATTCAAATTTCAAAACTTGCATTTTATCAAAATATCTTTCTAAAAACCCTAATTTCAAGGCCATAGTCTTGTTATTAGGGGTATTTTGGTCATTTGGACCCCAATTTCGAAATTTCATATCTTATCTTCCTTATTTATTCAATTTTATTTCATACTTTATCATTTTGATTTAAGGGAATCATGGCAAAAAGGCTTATATCTAGCAAAATCCAGTAATTTCTAGATATTACTGGATAAATCTAGAAAAGCCAACATATTTTCATTAACCAAGTTTTCTAGTTTTGCAGGTACATTGAAGACTTTATTTTTCATGTATTTAAATTTCAATAGTGATGTAATTTGTAATTAAATTTTGGAATAAGAATTTACATTTCCTGCTTAGCTTAGGTTGCATTGCATATAGCTTATTTTTATAATTTTAATGTGTGATGGATGATGATTCATGCATATTTTTACAAATTCACCATGGTCTACACAAATGGCACATGCACTAGCTTTTATGAAGTTTATAAACTTGGTGGAATTTGTATTTATGGCCATAGTCAGAATATGAATGATACTTAGATTTATGATCTTCATATTAGCCACATTCAGCCTACACTCTTAGGCTAACTTCAAAAATGCACTGCATTTCTCAAAAATACAAAAAGTATTTCTCAATTCCTCAAATCCATATTCATTCATTTCATGCATTTGCCAATTCCAATTCAAATTTCAATTCAAAGAAGTTCATTTTCTCAAAATCTCCTAAGTCTTATAGCAAAATCGATTTTCCCAAAGACATTGAATTTCAAAGGATATTTCAAGTATTTCCCAAGTTCCAAATTCAAATTTTCTAAGTTAGAATTTCATTTTCCAAGTTTGAATTCAGAGAAATCAAGTCTCTCAGAGTCGATTTCACCAAATGTCAAGGATTTCTCAAAATCGATTTTTATTTCTCTCAGAAGTATATTTCAAATCCCAATTCACGATTTTCCATGTGATACCTATTCTAAATATTTCAATCATTCAAAGCAAACATCATGTTTTCAAAATGTGCATTTTCTAAAAATTCATAGCACATGCCTGATTCTATGTGCATTTAGAAATTAGAATATGATTTAGACAAGTTGAATAGATTAGAGCATAAGATTGATCCTTGGTTCAATTACCCCTGTTAAAGGTGGCAGGAACGGTTGAATCTCGTACCGACAGGCGAGTCCCATTCTTCGGAATTATCCCGCATTTTAAAAACGGAGGCGAGTTGTTTTCAAAAACTTTTTCAAAGGTCAGTTTGATTTGCAAAAGTAAAATTTTGCGATGATAACAGGTTTGGCGACCGTGATGGGACCTGTCTTTGCCTGATCAATCTAATGCTCTACTTAGTTCAAATTGTCAAAATCGATTTCCATGGAATGTCAGCTTTGCTTTATGATATCATGTGAACCTAGGAGCCTAGACTTGAACCCAGCTGACATGGAATGCATATAGACTAGGTATGGTTTGGTAGGACCATATTGAGGAGAATTATTCATGCTCACATAGACTTAGGTCTAATACAACACTCCTCAATTTAGGAATTGTATGAAAACAATGTTTGCTTCTTCAAATATTTCAAAATTCTATCTCTTTAGGACTTAGAGCCATCTGTTTGATTGCATGTGCTCATGTTTTTCAAAAATCACCCCACCTATATTGTCCCGGTCTTCACGTTGCTGGGATCTCTTCCAGAACCATAGTTCGGGACAGAGCCTCACAACTGGGCCACCTATTTGGGTGAAAACCCCCTGCCACGTACCAAGGGCCATAGTCCAACGTATATCGGCAGGTGCACAAGGATGTTGGAAAACTTGAACCTAGAACCAGAGAAATTGATTTTATGCCACGTACATCGAGCCTTGGCTTGAGTATATAGGCATAACTGGATTGGATACAGTTGATCTGAACCTTAGAGTTAGGATTAAGGTCCCACAGCCATTTCAAAATTTGTGCATCTAGAGTCAGCTTTTAGGGAATGTTGTTCGTGCATACTTGTTTATGCAGAATTTGATTGAATATGTTATTTCCTTTTTATTTTCCACATTTTTCCCAATTTTCTAAAATACTGGATGATTTTTCAAAATTCCTCAATCTATGTCCATGTACTGTCCATGTTTTAAACCTTGAATGATTTTCCAAATACCTCATTTATTTCTTCATATTTCATTAAACCCTGGACGATTTTCATAAAATTCCTCCATTTTCTTCAAAACTCCAGGTGATTTCCCATCTTTCCTATCTTCTGGATCTCGAATTTCCTGCTTTATTTTTATCCTGCCTGCATTTTCCTCAAAATTCCTGTATTTTCCAAGTCTTATTCCAAATTTTCCATGTTTTCCAGTCTATTCTGATGGCATCCAATCAGCTTGATTCAGTCTTCCCTGAGGGTCACATCTCCTACGAGGTGCGACAACATCTTCCCGAACATCGAGTCCTCAGCACCGGATCCTTCTTTCCCCGGTGGTATTATTCATGGTTCAAAAACTTCTCTCGTATGTTTCCGGACCATCTGGACGAGTGTGGATTGGAACTGGCGTCCGCAGTGGGAAAGCAGACAGTCAACGGCAACTTGATCCATGCACTAGCAGAGCGGTGGAATCCGAGCACTTCTACCTTCTAGTTCCCGTGGGGCGAGATGACAGTGCTGATGGATGAATTTTCAGAGATCATGGGATTGCCCGAGCCAGCCGGTCAGCCTGGAGATCCAATGGAGAAACAATTTTTGATTAATGTTAAGGGTCTGGACCCTAAGGATGCCTTAGCCCGCATGACAGGACGCAAGTCTTGGCCTCTGATTGAAGAAGATGGAAATGAATATGTGGATCTGCTCGAAATCTACAAACAGCATGGGACATTTGTGGAAGTCAGTTCGTTGTCTAGGACAGCTCGAGAGAGAATTCAGCATGCGATGGTTCTGTGCACGGTGGGATTGGCTTTCTTTCCCGACGGACGAAATTACATGGATATCAGAATAGTTCAGCTTCTAAGGAGATGGGGAAGTCGACAGACCAGCCACCTCTCAATAGCCATGGCCGCACTCGCCTTTCTATACCGAGGGTTGACTCGTTTCGCACTCGGAGAATCGATTCTAGTCGAAGGGTGCACCTATGCCTTGCAGTCTTGGTTCCTCCGGCATGTGCCAGTCCGAGCCAGTTCCTTAAGATACGATGGTGAAAAGCTTCTTCCAGTTGCGCGATACCGATTCTTAATCGACAACCTTCAGGAGGAAGAGGTTGTATGGGACTACTTTGATCGCCAGGAATCACCTCCCAGATATACTTATGCATACGGCAAGCGATTCAGGCTACTTGGTCCATTTTTCTGCGCATACTATCATCCAGAGCGGTGTGTCAGGCAATTCTCTCAGAGGCAGAAGCGCGTAGAGATTCGTCCACTAGCCGGGGTTCTGCCAGAATTCGATCTCACATCAGATCAGTGGTCCGGAGCATACCATTCTGCCAGACATGGCTGGGATTCCTTTGTCAGTCTTACTATTTTTCCTGGTCCTCGTGTATCTTCTGATTATCTGGAGTGGTGGAAAATTGTCTGTCTCCCTCCCCTCTGTCAAGTGTATTATTGATAAAATCATGTTTTTCCTCTCAATAAAAATTCCTTTATTTTACATTGGTTTGACGACCTCGCCTAGGTAACAAGGCATATTTTCAGTTGTTTATCTTGCAAAGAATAGCAACGCAATTGTCGTAATCCCAGCGACGACTCAATCCCTAGTAATGGGATATTATTTCAATTGTCTACCAAAATTCTCAATAAATATTTTCCTCCAAACCAAATTTCCTTCAGTAGCTTAACCATCAGTTCTGCCCTGCAGAGAGCATCAGTAATATTCAAGAGAACATTTGCGATACCCGATGGTTGATACAAGATCCAGAAAGAAAGCCGCATCAGTTGAAGGCGTAGCGTACTCGGTAGCTTCAGAAGAGGAAATGGACTCACCCCATAGTCAGGGTCAGCAAGCGGAGGATGACGTGGATTCCCAGATGTACGTCATGTTCAGGAAAATGATGACCAAGATGCTGGCAGAACAAGCTGAGGCCAGTACTGAGCAAATTCAGACTAAGCAAAAAGATAAGGGTCATGCCGTCAAGAATGTGAAGATCAGTAAAAGCAGGATCGTCATGAGGAAATGTCTGATGAGTCAGAATCAGCAGATGATACTGACAAAGAGTATGAAAACAAGCAAGAATTCAAAAGGTCGACTCAGGGGCAGGGGTCGGCCTACAAATCCAAGAATCAGTCTGTTGACGACCCTACGCAGTCACAACTGAAAGATGTGGTGAAGATGGTTAAGGATCTTCAAGCGCGTGACAAGGGTAAAAGAGTCTTTACAAGTGAAGACTTCTATGATGGACTGGATGGGGATGATGATCTTGATAATCTCCCCAAGAAATTTATCAAGTTTGATGGTTCGGGTGACCCAAAAGCACATCTCGCCCTATTCTTCGCAGAATGTTCCAGGTTCAAGAGGAACAATCGTGCCTTATTTCTCTGCTTCCCTCGCAGTTTGGAAGGTGTCGCAGCAAAGTGGTACTCAGAGCACATTAATCCGATAGAACTGAAAGAATTCGACAAAGTGGTCAATTTATTTATTGAGCGCTTTCTATTCAACGATGAAGCACTCCCGACTCTCAGTCATCTCTGCAGTCTGAGGCAGAAGGAAAACGAGAAGGCCAGGGATTTTATTCATAGATGGAGATCCGCTTGCAATAAGATGTGCGAGCCAATAGCAGAAAGACACGCACTGTCTTTGATCCTGAGCAACTTTTCGCAACCCCTGAGGGGACTAATTTCTACATCTCCATCGAAGAGCTTCATAGAACTAACAGAACGAGCCGAATGGCTCGAGTTGAGTATGGAGAACGGGTCTTATGAAGGTTTTATGTTTACAAAGAATAACAGTCAACAAGAATCAAAGAAGAAATCCCATTTTACCTACTCTGCCAATAACAGTAAGAATCAGAACAAAGGAAATGGAAAAAATCATAGTTATGCTTCAGGAAAGTCAAATCCCAACAAAAGTGATCAGAAAGGCAAGTCAATTATTCAATATGATAAGCAATCACAGCAAACCCTCGAACAAAGATCAAGACCACAAGAAAAGCCGAAGCGGGAAGGATGGAGTTATAACCGCAAGTTTACTCCTCTAGACCAGTCCCTCGAGACAGTATTAGAATATATGCTCGACAGTGATATGATTAAGCTTCCAAGGGTAGCTGACCCGCCAGTGGTTATGGGAAAAATGAAGGACAGATTCTGCAAGTTCCACTGAACTGTGCGACATGATACCGAGAACTGTTTCGTTCTCAAAAACATCATACAAGATTATATTGACAAAAATCTGTTAGTAGAAGGGGCTGAAGATGAGAAAATGGAGATTCTAAAACAGCCTTTCTTGCAGCATTCAACAGCAATGATATCTGATCATCCCTTTCGGCCACAAGATCATATCCGACCATGCCCTAGTAGTGATATCAAGGTGCAGCATCAGGTATTAGTATTGCATAAGGCCCAGTCCAGTTCTCAAAAGATGGACCTCGTTTCAGCATTCAGTAAGCTGAAAGTTTCGAGAGAACCCGCTAGAATATCTCCAGAGGTAGCCAAAAGAATGCCATGGTTACCCAAGAACCTTGTCAAATCTGCTTCGGAAAAAGGGAAAAAACCAGAAGAAAAGGTCGACACGGTGCAAAGGCCAATCACTGCCCTCTCTAATATCCCTATCCTTGAGTTGGCATGTGCCTCTCCTAAGCATCAGCAAGTTCTGGACGATTTACTACGAAAGATCAAAGTCAAGCCAGACACTACACCTGAAGACATGGCTCAGATCGTTAATCAGGCCATGACCAATGCTCCCATAACCTTCTCAGATGAGGATCTGCCAAAACCTCACGCATTTCATAACAATGCCTTGTACATTGTGGTGCGAACCCGGGGAATGACTGTACCCCACGTGCTTGTAGATGGAGGCAGTAGCCTCAACATTTGTCCTGAAATGACTGCCAAGGCTCTGGGTATAAAAGAAAAAGAGTATACACCGGATCCGATCACCATTTATGGGTTTGATAATCATGGACAGACAGCAAAGGGAAAGATCTTCTTGGAAATATTTATCAACTACTCTGTTCATACAGTGCTTTTCCATGTCGTTAACGTGCCGCCAACGTATAATCTTCTACTGGGAAGAACATGGATTCATAATGCCAACGCCGTGCCATCCACTCTGCATCAGTGCATCAAGTGGTCTAAAGGTGGCATGATAACTACTGTTTTGGGGGAAGATCCTTAAGAGAGGCTACCTCAACCTATGATCCCTAGGCCAACTTATACTGCTGATATCCCTAGCATTAGGGAAAGTGAAGAAATTGTTCTCAGTGAAAGCCTTGAAATGCTAAAGTTAGGAGCAACATCAGAGACAAATCACACAGCAGCGATGGTCCAATGGCAAGGACCACATTTCTTTAAGATTGGGGGTCATCTCGATTACAGTACTTTCAAGGACCATCCTCTTTTCCCGCAGTTTGTTAGGACCAAGAAAGAATTTGGCCTGTTACTGAAGCATGGTTATCATCCTTTCAAAGGATTGGGCAAGAACGGAGATGGCCGGCTAGAGCCAGTGATCCCTGATCATCATCCGCGTAGGGCAGGACTAGGATTCACGGGCAAAAGATCCCACAAAAATACTGTCTTCATTAAAGGGATTCATTAAAAATTTTCTACCATCTGTCTTTTCTATTTCATTCATTTGATTTTTGCAGTTTGTAGGGACAATGTCCCATTTCAGTTCATTTTAAATGTCCTTATTTCATTTCAAGTCTTCAATAAAGTTATCAAGTTTCTCGTCTATCTGGATGTCATCTTTCTCTTATTCCTCTGCAATTTGTCTTCAAAATTCATTTGTTCTTATTTTTATTCCCATGCAATTTATGTCATAGTAAAGGAGCTTTCTCTAAAAGCTATTCCTTTTCGAAATTTCAGAATGTCTTCTCAACCGATAAAAAGGTTAGTCATTAATCCTTCAATCCTATCGAAACCGGCAAAGATATATCAGGTTCAAGCAAGAGTAGGGGACAGTAAGGTCACAAAGCAGTCAGAAGAAATGGCAGAATTCGATTCGTCGCTTCCAGAGTTGCCAGAATTTGCAGCGATTCAGAAACAAGATGAACCATCGACCCTAGTCCAGGATCCGACTGAGGACATCAATATTGGTTCAGAAGATAGTCCGAAAATTCTCAAGATCGGCACCAGCCTAAGTACAGATGAGAAGGAAAGGCTCATTGACTTTCTCAAGCAGCACCAAGAAGTATTCGCATGGACTTATGAAGATATGCCCGGTTTAGATCCTAAATTGGTGGAACATTGACTCGTTCTGAAGCCTGATGCGAAACCTGTTAAACAGAAGTTAAGGAAAATGGATCCTCGAATTGAGCAACAGGTCAAGGAAGGACTTGAGGACTTGCTTAAAGCAGGATTCATTCGAGCAATAGATTATCCGGACTGGTTGGCGAATATCGTTGTAGTTCCCAAGAAAAATGGCAAAGTGTGAATTTGTATCGACTTTCGCGATCTCAATAAAGCTACTCCGAAGGATGACTATCCCCTCCCAAATATTGACCTCCTAGTTGATAGCACGGCTGGGCATGCCATGTTTTCCTTCATGGACGGATACTCCGGATATAATCAGATCAAGTTAGCCGCTCGTGACCAATCCAAAACATCCTTCACTACGCCATGGGGCACTTTCTGTTATACAGTCATGCCGTTTGGGCTCAAAAATGCTGGGGCAACCTATCAGCGTGCAATGACTGCCATTTTCCATGATCAGATGCACAAGACCATGGATGCATACATTGATGACATCTTGGTCAAATCCAAGGAGGAAGGAGACCATATCGATGCCTTAAGTCAAGTCTTCAAGCGGTTTATTCTTTATAAGCTAAGACTCAACCCTCAGAAGTGTGTCTTCGGAGTTGAATCAGGCAAATTGCTAGGCTTTTTGGTCAGCAAAAAGGGGATAGAAATGGATCCCGCTAAAGCAAAGGCCATCATTGACATGCCACCTCCAACTACTCTTAAGGAATTGCGTAGTCTTCAGGGACGTATGCAATCAATTCGGAGATTCATATCCAACCTTGCCATGAGATGTGAACCTTTCAATCATCTACTCAGAAAAGGAGTGAAATTTGAATGGGGACCAGAGTGTCAGCAATCGTTTGAGCGTATCAAGAAATATCTTCTTAATCCGCCCGTTCTAAAGCCACCAGAATTGGGAAAGCCTCTCTTGCTATACGTTTCAGTTAACCAAGCCGCTTGTGGCGGATTCTTGGCACAATATGAAGAAGGCAGTTTGGTTGAACATGCCATTTATTATGTAAGCAAGGCTTTCATTGACTACGAGAAGAAATATTCTCAAATAGAGAAGACATGCCTAGCACTGGTATGGATGTGTCAGAAGCTGAGACATTACTTGTTAGCATCAGAAGTCAAGATTCTCTCAAAACTTAATCCTCTCAAGTATATTCTCGAACAACCATTTCTTAGTGGACGGATTGCTAAGTGGCAAGTCCTGTTAATGCAGTATGATCTGGGGTATGTTTCTCATCAATCTATCAAAGGTCAAGCAATTGCAGACCAATTGGCAGATTTTCCTTTAGCAGAAGATGTTAGAATCGAGGATAGCTTTCCCGATGAGCGGATCTGTAATGTTCAACAATCCCCAGTTTGGAATCTGTTTTTCGACGGATCCAAGAACATGGCCGGCATAGGAGTCGGAATCTTGCTGATCACACCAGAGAAAGAGATGATCCCCTTTTCTCTAAAACTGGATTTTCAATGTACCCATAATATGGCTGAGTATGAAGCTTTAATACAAGGTATGAGAATTTTGCAAGACTTCAATGTTCAGAGGGTACATGCTTTCGGCGATTCATTGCTCATCGTCAGCCAAGTCAAAGCTGAATGGCAGGTAAAAGATCAGAAGTTGCTCCCTTACCAAAAGATTGTTTTATCCCTTATCAACAATTTCGATGAATTTCAGCTTTTCCATATCAAAAGAGAGTTTAATCAAATAGTTGATGGTTTGGCCAGCCTGGGCTCCATTATGTCTTTCAGAAATGGAGAATCCTGTCGCTCCTTTGAAATCGGTAGACTTGACGAACCTGCCTTCGTTCCGGTAATGCAAGTCAACCAGGCGGAGCAGAAAAAGAAGCCTTGGTATCAAGATATCAAAAACTTTATTGAAACTGGTGAGCTTCCACCAGAATTATCCAAGAAGGAGCAAAAAGCAATTCGGCATATGTCCACCCGCTATTTTATCCTTGCCAATGTTCTTTATCGGCGTGGGTTCAGTTCTGAGTATTCCAGGTGCTTAGACGAAGAAGAAGCTAAAGAAATCATACGAGAAGCACATGAAGGTATTTGCGGTGGTCATGTCGGCTACCAAACCCTTGTTAAACAAATCATTCGGGCAGGATACTATTGGAGAACCATGCAGCAAGACTGCTATCGTTTTGTGAAGAAGTGCGTTTAGTGTCAGATACACGCACCTTCCATTCATGCGCCAGCCACGTACTTGCAATCAGTCGTGTCTCCATGGCCATTTTCTATGTGGGCCTTCGACGTCGTAGGACCCATCTCTCCTTCAGCTTCTAATGGTCATAAATATTTCCTTGCCGCAACAGAGTATTTCACCAAATGGGTTGAAGCCGTCACTCTGCGTACAGTGGAAGGTCGACATGTAGTCTCGTTCATTCATAAGAACATTCTTTGTCGTTTCGGTATACCACACGACATCGTGTCAGATAATGGTACTCATTTCAAGAATGAGAGAATGAAGATCTTTTGTTCAAAATTCAGAATTCATCATCATTTTTCAGCTCCTTATTATCCACAAGGAAATGGTCAGGCAGAAGCAACCAACAAAAGTTTGATTCGCATCTTGGAAAGAACCGTTGAGACGGGTCGTGATTGGCACGAGAAAATTCATGATGCACTTTGGGCATATCGAACTACCATTCGAACCCCAACCAATGCGACTCCTTCAGAACTTGTTTATGGGACTGAGGTGGTGTTACCTCTTCATGTTCAGAAACCCGCCCTTAAGTTCACATCTCTTTTAGAGCTACCACTCGATCAGTATCAACAACAGAGATTGGTACAGTTAGATTTACTCGATGAAAAAAGACTCAAAGCAGCAGAACACGCTCAGTCTTATCGTCAGAGGATAGCAAGGCAATATGCCAAGTCAGTCATCGAAAGGAGATTCCAAGTTAATGACTTGGTCCTTAGATCAACAACTCATCTCAAGCATCGTCCACGTGGCAAATGGTCACCAAACTGGGAAGGCCCCTACGTGGTGAAAGAAGCGTTGCCCCATAATTCATATCGTCTGATTAATGCAGACGGGGTAGAACTATCCGACCCCATTAATGCTCGACATCTGAAGAAATTCTATACCTAGAAAATCTCTATCCTATCTTTTGTATTCTTCAAAAATTCTCCTCAATAAATGATCAATTATTCTTTGGTCAAAATACCCCTCTTCCCCAAAATATACTGGGGCATTCTTGTTAAAGTTGCCTTTTATCCAAAACAATTTGTGTGCAGGCAGGATCTAATAAATCCCTCATTTTGCACGCATGTGCACTCAGTTGCATCCATTTGCATTTGCACGCATTCATCTGCATCAATTTGCATGGAATTTCCCATTCAGGATAAGGGATAAATCCTGAGACCCCGGCAAGTCGTCCAAGTCATCGCCAATTGATGACCCTTCAAAACCCAGTGCTCGCACTGGTAATCTTTTAAAAACCAATGCTCGTACTGGTAATCTTTTGAAAACCCAGTGCTCGTACTGGTAATCTTTTAAAAACCAGTGCTCGTACTGGTAATCTTTTGAAAACCCAGTGCTTGTACTGATAACCTTTTAAAATCCAGTGCTCGTATTGGTAACCTTTTAAAATCCAGTGCTCGTACTGGTATCCTTTAAAAATCCAGTGCTCGTACTGGTAATCTTTTAAAATACAGTGCTCATAATGGTAATCTTTTAAAATTCAGTGCTCGTACTAATAACTTTTTAAAATCCAGTGCTCGTACTGGTAGCCTTTTAAAGTCCAGTGCTCGTACTGGTATCCTTTAAAAAATCCAGTGCTCGTACTGGTAATCTTTTAAAATACAATGCTCGTATTGGTACTTTGCAAAAGTTCGGTCTTCATACTGGTCGCAACATAACTCTCACATTGAGGTTCAGGCTCAATCTTTAGACCTGCGAACCAAACAATCTGTATCAGACTCTTGGGTCGTTCCATTCTGTTAATCTGACATTCGGGTTGCCGATTTTGTCAAGACCTCTAGTCATTCGTGTTATCAAGCAGTTCTTTGAGTTATCAAAAGCTATCAAAATCAATCGCCAAGTATCTCTCTTGCGAGGGACCCTTTTTCCAGGGAGAGTTCGAGGGAGCTCGTTTCTTTTCACATGTCTTTATTGTTCGTTCGTTGAACCCCTTTTTCTAGGGAGAGTTTGAAAGGACTCATGATTCACGAACAGTTTGCAAAATAATCTTTGTTGTAACACAAGGAACCCTTTTTCTAGGGAGAGTTTCGACGGAAGCTCGTCCTCCTTGTAACCTTAAATGTCCTTTGTTAGGCCACCCCCGTCGTCGAGGACCCTTTTTCCAGGGAGAGTGTGATGGACTCGTTCCTCTATGATATCCTTTCAATCTCTGTTAGCGGCCCCCTTTCCATAAGAGAAGCCTAGAAATAGGGAGTTTTGACAAAAACTCTATTTCTCTTCGAAAGTTCGTTTTGCAAACACCTCCTCTTCAGGGAAGAGAGAAATATCTTTTGTTACCCGTTCAGGTAAGGGTCAAGCCTGAGTCTCTCCTTTGGGGAAAGGAGAGGAGAATCTAGCCACGGATGTGTCATATAGATCTCAAATGATTTCCTTCACCAAGGATTCCAAGAATATTTTGCCAATTTGCCATAAAAAAAAATAGTTGTTGATTTCAAAATCTTTATCGCATAAAATTGTACCTCAGAATACCTTCGGTATTACTTCCGAAAGGACAAAGCTTTTGCGAAAAAGGATTCAAAATTCAAAAGCTTTCTATTGGCCAACAAAAAGGATGAAGAATAAATCCGCGATATGGCCAGCAAAGAAAATTCAATGTTGTTGCAAAGCCATGAATGATTGATATTGATCGCAGTCAATGGCGCATTTTTAAAGACCATTCTTAGAAAATAAAAGCAGTTGAAATATCCTGGGTGACATAAACAAAAAAATCCATGCCATCTCGACATCTCCTCCATCACCTAAGCTGCAATTAAATATCTGCAAAAGGGATCTCTCAACTGTCGTCAAGATGAAGGCGAATTAGACGAGTCGACCCCCGGGGCCAAAGAAGATTTGGATCATCTCTAAGATGACGGAGTTTGTGACGGATCCTTCCAGGGAAAGTCCAGATCACCGTCGAGATGAAGGCGAGTGTGATGGATCTACCGACAAACCCTAAAAGATATTTAATTTCTGCTATCATCAAGAGACTTCCAACCAATGAGCCAATAACCGTCAATATAATCCCTGAGAGAAAAGAAGGATCAGAACATCTCTGAGATGAAGGAGTTTGTGACGTACCCTTCCAAAAAAATAAAAAGAGAAAAAGCTAGGACATCTCCAAAATGAAGGATGATGTAATTCCCAAAAAATCCAAGAGAGCTCCAATTCTGTCAAAAAAAGAGTGCAGAAAGATCATCATGAGAAAAGAATCCCAGGATATCAGACTGCCGAATCTATCAAGAATCTTCTTTAATTTTGTGAAATTCTTTTATCAATATCCTTTCGCTAATAGCTCTCGCAATATCAAGAATACATTCTTTTCCGTCCATATCAATGAAATTGATAGCCTCCTTGAAGGAAAGTCAATTGCAAGTAATTTGAATTCGAATCTTGATTCTACGGAGTTAAGCCCAGTCGGAGGTAATACTTCAGGTAGAAAAGAGGGAATATTTTTCATATATGTGCTTATCATTCTTGAATTAACTACAATTTTTTATCTTATTGGCAATCTTTTTAAGTTATCCTGACATGAAGTGAGAACTTGATGTTTATTTTGATGTATCCAGGCGTTGTTGCTATCCCTTTTAGGATCGGATGATGGGAGTTGTCCAAGATCCTTCCCTTCTTGTTTTAATTTGAGCGCCTGAGCTCTCAGATTAGCACACTTCCCTGTGCTCCCCACTGTCCCACCATAGACAGTTCCCGTTCAGGTTAAGGGTTAAACCTGAATTTTCTGCAAAAGGTCATCTGTCTTAAAAGCCATTCAGTCTTAGCAATGAGACGTCCAAGATCAATCCCTTTTCAAGCTTTAGGGAACCCCCTTTCTTCCTTTTGCAAACCCCTCTCGGATTTATTGTGCAGAATTCGAAGGTCCCATCATGGTTTCTTCATTTGAGGATTCCGTATATCGTCCCCTTTCAGGTTAAGGGTTAAGCCTGAGCCTCGTTTTTCCATGAGGTATCGTCCCCTTTCAGGTTAAGGGTTAAGCCTGAGCCTCGTTTTTCTACAAGGTATCGTCCCCTTTCAGGTTAAGGGTTAAGCCTGAGCCTCGTTTTTCTATGAGGTATCGTCCCCTTTCAGGTTAAGGGTTAAGCCTGAGCCTCATTTTTCCATGAGGTATCGTCCCCTTTCAGGTTAAGGGTTAAGCCTGAGCCTCGTTTTTCCATGAGGTATCGTCCCCTTTCAGGTTAAGGGTTAAGCCTGAGCTTCGTTCCATACGAGGTATTTCCTGTCCCATCCAGGTTAAGGGCAAAACCTGAATCTCACTTCTTTTTGAAATAAAATTTTCTCCTTATTCTTCATTTCATATCTATCATCATCCTTTGAACTAATTCTTTCATACCCAGTCAGATTTATCTAACTGGGGCATTTTTATAGTCTAAATTTGGTATGTTTTCTTTGCCACTAAGCTCGGCTTTCAACCGGCTTAGCAGCAAAGAGGGGCATCTGTAAACACACCAAATTTTTACCTTCATCTAGTGTTTGTCCATTTCATAAGTCATCACAGATCATTGCATGTCATTGCACGTATTCTGCATAGCATTGTATGACATTGCATCTCATTTTCGAGATCCAGCACTCCTATTTCAAAACATTCAATCCAGATTTGAATTTTAAAGCTTTATTTTAAAATCAATTTCAAAACCTGGGTTTTTATTCAATACTCTGTCATTTTCCAACCCCAGGACTTTGTATTTCGAAATATTTTCTCAGAAAACAATCTGGATTCCTTTCAAATTCAAACTTTAATCGATTTCAATTCACAGATGAGACCCATTTAGATGGTGTCGCTTCTGAATTCCTCTATTCATCAAATTTCTCAAATTTTTGAAAGTTTCAGTCCGATCAGGACTCTGTCTCAGAGTCCTAATCCGGTCAGAAGTCTGGTTTTTAAGTCGGTTTTACTTCCATTCTCAATCTTTTTCGTTTGTTTTCGAAATTTAGGTCATTTCACAGAGTCCAGTTAGTTCAGGATTCTATTTTAGAGTTCGGTCGAGTTGGGAGTCTAACCCTGACTGGGTTTTCTGACTTATTTCATCATTGCTTGATAAAATCTTTTGAAAATTCTTTCATTTGGCTTTTAAAATCTAAAATCTCAGAGTCCTAAGAGTTCAGGACTCTAACCCGGAGTTCCAGTTCGCTTAAGACCCTATTTTCAAAGATCTTGAATTTCAAATACTGATTTTAACGCCTTTTCAAAGCCATTTTCAGTGTTTATTTCAAAAATGTTCAAAATTCGATGTGGGCCCACTCAGTTGGCACCATATCCAGAGGAATTCTAACTCAGTTAGGACCTTATGTCATTTCAAAAATCCTAATTTTAAGTTTACTTTTGAAAATCTTTTGAAAACTCCTTCAATTTCAAGTTTTAAAATCGCTTTTTGAAAAACTCAAGTAGGGCCCACTCGGGGTGGCGCCATATTCGAGTAAGTCAGGGCTAGACTAGGGTTAGTTGATGTCTTGGTTAGTGTTAGAGGTTTAGAAGAGTCAAAACCATTTTGAAAAACTCATTTTGAAAGTTAGTTTTTAAAACTAGTGTTTTTAAAGGTTTTTAAAAGTGTTTTAAAAACCCAATGTGAGAGAATGCCAAGTGGCACCACATTTGGGGGATTCTTAGGTTTAGCTAGGGGTTAATTAGGAACTATTTAGGATAATTTAGACTAAGGGCATATAGGTAACTCCACCCAAAAATCGCCCCCCCCTTTAGAGTCCAAAATTTTCAAAATTGTCAATTTTTAAACCTAATTTTTTTATTATAAATAGAGGCATAAGGGGGGTCGATTTTCCTATCTCTCTCCTATTGAGTTCTTGGAGCTTCTCTCTCCTCTCCAGCCCTTCCTCCATTGCAGCAACCTCAAGGTAATGTTTTTCTTTAATTTTTAGTTTTTATTTAATGTTTTTCATTGTTTTAAGCATGATTTAGCCATTGGCACCATCATCTTCATGGATTAAACCATGGATTTAACCTCAAGAACCATCAAGAATCAGCAAGAACAATCCAAGAAGGTGATCTAACCCTGTTTTGGAGGATTTACAGAGATTTTAATCCATTAGAATTGATTTAAATATGATTCTTTACATTATTAACCAATAAAATATATGATTTACCCTTTTTAATGGGTTAAATCTGTGTTTTAAAGGTGATATCAAATTCCAGCCATTGATTCCCTGTTTTTATTTTATTTTCATGGTTTATTTATGTTTGTTTTACGTTCTACAGCATAAAAATAATTTTTATTTACTGTTTTATGGTTTATTTTATTTATTTACATTAGTTAATGCATGGTTTTTCAAGTTTCTTAAATTTCTGTGTGTTCTAGGTTTAGAACAGTAAAGATGATGTTATTTAGGATTGAAGCACTTGTTGTTTATTTCTGATTTTTTTATATGTGATGCATGCATGAGTTATTGAGTTACTGTAGAAAAATCAGAGGTTTTGGATCTCGGGAACCCTGTCAAAAAAATCAGACATCAAATCGGGTTTTTAAAGCTTTAAAATCGTGGTTAAAATCAAGAAGGTAACTTGCTGTGATGATATTTCTCTCATTTTATATCCGATTTTAGATATTTAAAGTGCTATGGATTCACATTGAGTAGATCTGTCTTCTGTGAAATTTTTGGATTTTTTTTATCACTGTTTAGTATTTTTCCCCTTTTAGAGAATCTGTTTTTAAATTTAAAGCTCGTTAGGGTTTACCAAAACCGTAATCAGACTTGTGTTAGTCATAAATCCCAAACCACAGATCCGATTTTAGATCTGTAAAAAGTGAGTATTGTTATTTTTCTGTCTACTGTTTACCACTAAAATTTCAGAGATTTTTGTTTAAGATTGCTATTTATGTCTGTATTTTCAATCTGGAATAGCTGTTTTAATCCCTGTTAAGAGTAATATATTTTAGCTCAGATTGCCGGAAGGGTTTCTCCCTAACCGGAGATGATTTTTCCGATCTGTAAATTGGGAAATCTCTGTTTTTTTTCCTAGTTAGTCTCTGTAAAGTTTCATAAATTTCCATGGAGATTTGACCCCTGGTTCAGGTCTTGGATTGAGACTGGTTGGTGAATTAGGTCAAAATAGCATATTTTTAGGGTTTAATGCAATTTTTGGATTAATTTAATGTCAAAAAATTATTTTTATGATTCTAATTCGACATTAGGGTTATAACAAGTGCAGGTACCAATTTTTATGGATTTTAGAATCCATTTGATGGCTGCATTAAGCAAATTGCAAAACCGGGTTCCTGAAAGATCCAAAAACACTGCAAAAATCACAAAATTTGTGATATTGTTGGATTTTTGTGTATAAGCATATGGTTTTAGGGTTTTATTATGTTCATAAGCATCTTAGGATACTTTAAGTTTAATTTTGTAGTTATTTGATTTCATTTAGGTCATAAAACTCAAATTTTTACCAAAATCTCTTTCTAAAAACCCTGATTTCAAGGCCATAGTCTTGCTATCGGGGGCAATTTGGTCATTTGACCTAAATTTCGAAATCCCTAACCCTAATTTTCATATTTTTAAGCATGTCACATCATATTTAGCTTAGTTTATTACATTCAAATTTCAAAACTTGCATTTTATCAAAATATCTTTCTAAAAACCCTAATTTCAAGGCCATAGTCTTGTTATTAGGGGTATTTTGGTCATTTGGACCCCAATTTCGAAATTTCATATCTTATCTTCCTTATTTATTCAATTTTATTTCATACTTTATCATTTTGATTTAAGGGAATCATGGCAAAAAGGCTTATATCTAGCAAAATCCAGTAATTTCTAGATATTACTGGATAAATCTAGAAAAGCCAACATATTTTCATTAACCAAGTTTTCTAGTTTTGCAGGTACATTGAAGACTTTATTTTTCATGTATTTAAATTTCAATAGTGATGTAATTTGTAATTAAATTTTGGAATAAGAATTTACATTTCCTGCTTAGCTTAGGTTGCATTGCATATAGCTTATTTTTATAATTTTAATGTGTGATGGATGATGATTCATGCATATTTTTACAAATTCACCATGGTCTACACAAATGGCACATGCACTAGCTTTTATGAAGTTTATAAACTTGGTGGAATTTGTATTTATGGCCATAGTCAAAATATGAATGATACTTAGATTTATGATCTTCATATTAGCCACATTCAGCCTACACTCTTAGGCTAACTTCAAAAATGCACTGCATTTCTCAAAAATACAAAAAGTATTTCTCAATTCCTCAAATCCATATTCATTCATTTCATGCATTTGCCAATTCCAATTCAAATTTCAATTCAAAGAAGTTCATTTTCTCAAAATCTCCTAAGTCTTATAGCAAAATCGATTTTCCCAAAGACATTGAATTTCAAAGGATATTTCAAGTATTTCCCAAGTTCCAAATTCAAATTTTCTAAGTTAGAATTTCATTTTCCAAGTTTGAATTCAGAGAAATCAAGTCTCTCAGAGTCGATTTCACCAAATGTCAAGGATTTCTCAAAATCGATTTTTATTTCTCTCAGAAGTATATTTCAAATCCCAATTCACGATTTTCCATGTGATACCTATTCTAAATATTTCAATCATTCAAAGCAAACATCATGTTTTCAAAATGTGCATTTTCTAAAAATTCATAGCACATGCCTGATTCTATGTGCATTTAGAAATTAGAATATGATTTAGACAAGTTGAATAGATTAGAGCATAAGATTGATCCTTGGTTCAATTACCCCTGTTAAAGGTGGCAGGAACGGTTGAATCTCGTACCGACAGGCGAGTCCCATTCTTCGGAATTATCCCGCATTTTAAAAACGGAGGCAAGTTGTTTTCAAAAACTTTTTCAAAGGTCAGTTTGATTTGCAAAAGTAAAATTTTGCGATGATAACACAGAACTTCTAATTTCTGCTTTAGCAGACAAGAACCTCCGGCACCACCCTCATGGTAAATCCAAATCGTCCTCCAAGAATCACAGTGGATTTATAATGGATCTACTAGTGATCTGGAAATTTTGAAGTTTTTCTATGTAATTTTGACCTCTGTGAAAAATCGGATTTCCCAGACTCCTGGGAAAATCTCGATTTTCCTTTGTCAGGGTATAGACAGACCCTAATGCATCAAGTCCGCCCAATCTGTAGCTTGTTTGCAAAACCTTTCAACACAAAAGTTATTTCTAACATTATTTTCTGTCATTTCCCAAAATTTGGGAATTGTTTGATCTGTTTCACTATTTTGTCCAGATTTTCTCTTTCTATCTAACAGATTCCAATGTCCAGAAATTCCAGAGATTTAGGTCTCTGACAACAGTGTGGCCTTTTCCAAACCGTAACCCAAATCCCAATGGTGTCAAAAGATAAAATCTTCCTTTGTTTGTCAAGGACATTTTCTCACAATTTCAGCTTTTTTCCCATCTGTCTGCCATTTTCCCCATGTTTTCTACCGAAACCTGTCTGTTTCCCCTAAATCCTAGAGTCGCCGAATTCCGATCCGACTTGCCGGAGTGGTACAGCTCCGATTATAGGTCAAAACCAGAAAGTGTAAAAGGAAAAAAATCCTTGCCTTACTGTTCTCTGTCACCCCGTAAAATTTGGGAAAATTTTATGGAAGTTTGATATCCTAAATCTCCTTTAGAATCAACATTTTAGGCAAAAATCACAAAATTTAGGATTTTTATTTGAATTTCTATGTTTAAAAATATAAACAAAATAGATTTTCGAGCTCCATTCTGTTTTTAGGGTTATTTTAGGTGTCCATGCCAAATTTGGTTTAATTCCAAGTTCATTTTCTTCATGTGTTAGTTTATCTTTAAATTCAGAAGCGAAAATCAGGCGAAAATCAGGTTAAATTTGATATTTTATGATATTTTCATCATTTTAGGGTTTTTATCATGTAAATAAGCATGTAGAATCATATTAGGGTTAATTTAAATCTCATTTGCATTTCATATTTTTCAATTTTGCAAAATTTATTTTAGAAAACCCTGGTTTCAAGGCCATAGTCTTGTTATTGGGGGTATTTTGGTCATTTTGACCTAAATTTTGAAATTTTCATTTCTAATTCTCCAAAATTTCATGCATATCATCATATTTCATCATATTATGTTTGATTTATTTCATTTGATTTTCAAAATTCCAAAATTTACAAAAATTCTTTTAGAAACCCCTAATTTCAAGGTCATCAGGGGTATTTTGGTCATTTTGACCCCAATTTCGAATTTCCAAGTTTATTTTCAAAATTTATTCATTATTTATTATGTTTATATCAAAGGGGGTATGAATTTGGGTTTATATTTGAATAATATCTGATAATTTCCCATATTTTCGGATAAATTCAGAAAAACCTACATTTTTTTGCTAACCTTGTTTTCTAGTTTTGAAGGAACATTCAAGAAGAAGATTTAGCTTTTATTTCTTTTATTTCAGTTCAATGTAAAAATCAATGTAATATTTGGAATAAGAGTTACTTTTCTGCTTAGAATAGGGTTGCATTGCATATAGTTTAATTTATGCAAATTTCAATATGTGATGTATGATTCATGCACATTATTTCAAATTCACTATGGTTTACACGAATGACACATGCACAAGCTCTTATGGAGTTTATAAACTCGGTGGGATTCGTATTTATGGCCATAGTCATAATACGAAGAAAACCAAGATTTATGATCTTCATATTAGCCACATTCAGCCTACACTCTTAGGCTAACTTCAAAAATGCACTGCATTTCTTAAAGTTTTAAAAAGATTTCCCAATTCCTCAATGAAGTTCCCTTTTCAAATTCATATTCATTCATTCATATTATTCAAATTGCATTGTTTTCAAATTCATTTTCCAATTTCAATTTAAAAAAAAATCAGTTTTCTCAAGAATTTCCAAGTCTTTCTCAGGATCTGATTTTCTCAAAATCCTAAGTTTTCAAATGACATTTCAAAGCATTTCCTAAGTTCAAATCAAGATTTTCCTATTCTTTAAAATTCTCAAATTTCAAAATCCCAAGTTTTTAGAAATCCATCTTCTCAGAATTCTCGTTTTCCTGAGAATTCATTTTCCTTTTTCAGAAATCCCTTTTCCCATAAATTTCTTGATTTTCTCACAATTTTCAAATCCATTTTTTCAGAAAAGCAATTCCAAATTTCAAAATCGATTTTCCAAAGTTCAAGTTTTCCTAAGGAATCACTTTGCAATGCAAATTTCTGATTTCCAATGAAATTCAATGATTTTCCCATGAATTCAATTTTCAAGCACTTTTCCAATCCTTTTCCAAATGCATTTCAATTTTTCAAAGCAAACATCATATTTTCTCAAACTTGCATTTTTTAAAATTCCATAGCACAAGCCTGATTCTTTGTGCATTCTAGGAAAAATAGAGCATAATTTAGATATTTGAGTCAAGTTAGAGCACATAATTGATCCTTGGTTCAATTACCCCTGGTAAAGGCGCCAGGAACGGTTGAACCTCGTACCATCAGGCGTATCCCATTCCACGGAATTTTCTCGCAAATTTTCAAAACGGAGGCGAGTAATTTTCAAAACCATTTTCAAAACTTTGGTCGAGTTTGACTCGCGAAATTCGTTTCTCTCTCGCAAGGGAGGGGGAATTTTTTTTTGCGATGATAACAGACAATTTTACACATTGATGAAGGGTGGAAGGTACTGCATTCGCATTGTGGATCCATATCCCTCCGAGCAGTAGATTGTAGGTGGGTGGTACATTGACCACATGAAAGAGGAAGGAGTGCACTGAGTAGTTGATGAGCACTTCCAGGAATATCTAGCCCTTAGCCGTTTGACCATGGTTGTCAAACTCATAGATGGTGATAGGATCCCGTATGTACTCTTCTTCCTTGATCCCTAGTGCCTTTGCGGTCATTTTGGGACATATGTTGAGGCTACTGCCTCCATCAACTAGCACATGGGGTACTGTAATCCCTCTGACTCGAACGAAAATGTATAAAGCATTGTTATGAAAGGACCGAGGCTTGGGAAGGTCCTCATCCGAGAAGGTGATCGGCGCATTAGTTATGACTGAATTCATAATTTGTGCCATGTCTTCAGATGTGGTACTGGGTTTAACTTTAATCTTTCTAAGAAAATCATTCAGTACTTATTGATGCTTGCAGGAACTCTTGGCTAAATCCAAGATGGAAACATTGGATAGAGCAGTTAGAGGCTTCTGACTTTCCTTTTCCGGCATAGGCTTGATGAACTGATTAAGGAAATCAAGAATTCCTCTCAATTTGGGGGATGACTTTGCAGGTTCTTCAGACACTTTCATCTTACCAAGTGTTGAGATTATGTCCATCTTCTTGGAAGTTGGAGCTGCTTGTCGTAGCACTGACACCTGATGTTGCATCTGGAGGTCTTGAATAGAACATGGCTTGATGTGCTCGTGAGGTAAAAATGGTTGTTCTGATATCATTGCTGTGGTGTGTGCAGAAAAGGGCTGATTGAGAATATCCATTTTTTCTTCTTCTTCTCCTTCTACCAATAAATTCTTGTCAATGAGATCCTGCACAATGTTTTTTAGAACAAAACAGTTTTCAGTGTTGTGTCCCACTATTCTGTGGAACTTGCAAAATTGGTCTTTCCGCTTCCCCATAAGCACAGGGGGATCAGCCAATCTAGGCAACTTGACCATCTCTTTCGACAACATGTACTCAAGCACATCTTCGAGTGATTGGTCGAGAGGAGTAAATTTTTGGTCATAGCTCCATCCTTCATGTTTGACTTTTTCCCGTAGTTTCAGCTCTTGATCCTGCTGAGAAGGCTTGCTGTATTGAGGAGCAGGCTTCATTTTCTGATCTCCTTTAGAATTGCCTTCATCGTAGCAATAATCTTTCTTCTGCCCTTTATACTGATTTCGGCTATTGTTGTTGTTGTTGTTGTTGGCAGAGAAGGTGAAGTGAGCTTTCTTCTTCTGCTCACCTTGGGGGTTATTCTTGGAAAAAGTGAAGCCTTCATAGACTCCATTCTCTACGCTCAGCTCGAGCCATTCTGCTCGCTCAGTTAATTCAATGAAGGTCCGAGATGGTGTGGTGGAGATCAATCCTCTCAGAGGTTGAGAAAAGTTGTTGAGGATTAGGGACAAGGCGTGCCTTTCTGAAATGGGATCTCTCATTTTGTTGCAGGCTGACCTCCATCTGTGAATGAAATCCCGTGCCTTCTCATTCTCGTTCTGCCTCAAATTGCAGAGATGGCTTAGTGTCGGGAGAGCCTCTGTGTTGAACAAGAAGCGTTCAATAAACAAGTTCACAACTTTATCGAACTTCTTGAGCTCGATAGGATTGATATGCTCAGCATACCATTTAGCTGCAACTCCTTCCAAGCTGCGGGGGAAGCATGGAAATAGTGCTCTATTGTCCCTCTTGAACCTTGAGCACTCAGCAAAGAAAGTGGCGAGATGAGCTTTTGGGTCGCCAGAACCGTCGAACTTGATGAATTTACGAGGAAGGTGTTGAGACTAAGATGTTTTTAGTAAATAAGGTTTTCTAAACTAGAGGTTATTTGAATCTTATTCTTTAATGAGGGACCTGGGTGTAATTTTGTTCCTTGGACTATCTTTATTTAATATAGAGATTAGCCCTAATTGAAGAAAGAAGGTTCGATTATTCTCTCTCTCTCTCTCTCTCTACCTCGGTTTGCTGTGCATCTCACCTTACCTTCAACATGGTATCAGAGCCACGTACGTGCTTGGGTGCTTGAGTTCGTGTGCCGCGGCTGAAATAGCATGAAGGACATCAGATCTGCAGTTCGTTTGAAGTTTTTTTTTGGAACAGCGTGGGACAGATCTGATAACAGATCTGCAATCTAACCTCGATCATGACTCAAATCTGAAATCAGATCTACACGTCGTAATGAAAATCTGCAGTGGTTGTAGACCAGATCTGATGGTTACAGGTCTGGATGTTGTGATGAGGTATGAAGTGGGTATCGACCAGATCTGAGAGTCGCTGATCTGCATATCGTGGTGAATACCTAATAAAGGAATCAGATCTGATCGTATTCAGCTTGGAGTACCAAAGTCGTTGTGGTTGCTGAGATCTGGGTGTCGTTTGTGGTTGCTAAGATCTGATCAAGAAAGAGAAACAAATCTATACCTTGGATGAGTTCAGATCTAATTATTTTGTGGAACGTCGAAGAAGATTTGAATTTGCAGTTGCTAGCAGTTGACCAGATTTGCAAACAGTAGACTGCGTGTGGGTTTGTATCGCTTCTAGACTAAATTTTTTTTTTGCTTATATTATCGTTGGTTGTGCTCAGATTCTATTTAGCAAGCAACTGGGTGTTGTGTAGTGATCTTTTTTAAAGCAGTCTTTGCGTGCTCATAGTATTGTTGGTCGTGCATCTTGTAGCTGTGTCGTGATCCTTTTGACTCAGCAAGAAGATGGGTGTTGTGTCGTGATCCTTTTCACTCAGCTGACTTTTGAAAACTGCATGTTAATAATTTTTTTTTGGAATCAGCAGGTGTGATTCCCTGCTGTGTTGAAAAAATATATATTTTGTTTGTGGAACCGTGTCTTTTGAAGTAGATTCTGTGTTGGGTGCTGCTACTTGTTGTCATAGTGGAGGATGTGTGATGGTAACACACTCTAAGTTGTGTTGGATATGTGATCTTGATTTACAACTTATAGTCTTCCTTGGTTGAGGTGAAAGGTTTTGGTCAAGTTTCTTTAAAATTATATTTGAAGTTTGGATCTAAATAGTCGAAGGTCGTGTTTCTCAGATTTCATTGGTGAAGTCAAAACTTGATATAGTCGGGCTTGTTGTTGATTGTGGGTATGCGCGTGTGGTTGCTCCTGCATTTTGTGAATCAAGCCCATTAGTTTATATTATGGCTCAAGTGGTTAAATCAGATGCAGATTCCTCCAATGATTGTGTAACTCTTAGCAGGGCTGGATATGATGAGCTCCTTGCTTTACGATCATCCAATTTGAAGTCTTCTGTTGTGGAGGTTGTGTGCTCGGCAGGTGATGGCCTATCTGCTCAAGGTGGTAGGTGGGTCATTGATTCTGGAGCCTCTGGTCACTTGTGCGGAAATTTGAGCAACTTTTTGAGTTTAAAACCTGTGACAGGTCAAAAAGGGGTACGTCTTGCTGATGGTAGCTCTTCCCCAATTGTAGGGCAGAGAAACATGTCGATTACACCTACTCTTTAATTGTCGCATGTTCTTCATGCTCCTTCGTGTGATCATCGCAAAATTTTTCCTCTCTCGTGTATTTCTCTCTCTTCCTTCTCTTTCCCTTTTCTAACCTCTATTCTCCTCCTTTTTGAAGGGAGAAAAATAAAAGTAAGAAAAGAAAGAGAGAAGAGAAGAGAAAAGAAAAAAGAGAAGAGAAGAGGAACTATTTTGCGGGTTTTCACTTGACCTTGATTTGAAAAAAATTTAGAAATTTAACTCGCCTCCGTTTTTTAAAATATTGCGGGAAAAATGGAGAGACGGGATTCGCTTGTCGGTACGAGGTTCGACCGTTCCTGGCGCCTTTACCAGGGGTAATCGAACCAAGGATCGAATCTATGCCTTTTGCTTTGCCTAAATATAATTTAAGAATTTATCCTAAAGATCTAAATGCACAGAGAATCATGCTTGTGCAATGCAAGAATGTATGCTCTTTTTTTAAAGATGTTTTGAAAATTTCCAAGTGTTCTGAGATGGACTTGATAAGGGAGTGAAGAAATGATTTGAATCTAACTTAGAACTTTTGAGATGGATCAGAGTAATTCTAAGTCTTTGAAAATAAATGAGAAAGAACGATTTGAAGTTTTTTTGAAATAAAGGAAAGTGAAGTCTCAAAGTCAAAAATGAACTTTGAATTTGAACCTGAATTTAGGAAAAGAAATGAATGCTTGAGATGGAATTTTATATTTCTGAAGTTGGAAATTTGGAATGGATCTGAGAAATCCGGATGGTATTTAAGAATAGAAATGGATTTAAGAGATTCAGATTAGATCCGAAAACGGAATTGAAATCTAGAATTAGAATTGGATTCCGGATCCTAAACAGAATGGGATCCGAGATTTGGAATCCAAGATGGACTTGGGTTCTGGATCCTAAAACGGAGTGGATCTGAAGTCTGAGATCCAAATGTAGAATTGGGTTCTGGATCCAAAAAATGAATTTAGATCTGAAGTCTAAGATCCAATGTAGAGTTAGGTTCTGGATCCTAGAATGGATTTGAATCTGAAGTCTAAGATCCAAAGTGAAATTGGTGCTGGATCCTATAAGAAAATTGGATCTGAAGTCTGAGATCCAAAAGTGGAATTTGGAGTTTTGATCCTAAAGAGGAATTGGATCTGAAGTCTAAGATCTAAAGTGAAATTGGGGTCTGGATCCCAAAGAGGGATTGGATCTGAAGTCTGAGATCCATTTTGAGTGTTGAATATCCTAAAAGTGGATTTGGATTTAAATTCAGAAGATTAAATTGAACTTGAAATTTAGAATTTGAATATACAAACGAATTTCAAAGTCAAATTAGACCTTGAATTTTTGGAATTTGGAATTTGGAATTTAAAAGATGAATCAAGAGTCTCAAAATTGAAATTGAACTTTGATTTTGATTTAGAAAAAATGAATTTGGAATTTCAAAGTCGAATTGAACTTTGAAATCTGATTTGAATTTGAATTTGAACTTTGAGATTTGAAAATGAATTTGAATTTGAAAATGAAAGGATGAATTGGATTTTATAAGGATTGAAGATAGATTGAGGAAGATATTTACATCACTTGGAGTTTTTGAAAAAGGAAATTTCGGAAATATGATGTAATTCTATCCTAAATGATGAATGGATTTGAAGAATTTTGAAATTGGTTTTTGAAACGCTATTCCATTCTTTAAATGAGTTAAAATAAGATTGAAGATATAATACATCCTTGACTATGGTCATTGAATGCATTATATAATAATCTATATTTAAGCTCAGGTGAAGAATAAAACACATTTGGTGCTTTTATAGAATTTAAAATGAAATTAATTCTCAATATACCCTGACTATGGCTATTGGTATATATTTTGAATTAATTTTAAGTTAAATTCTGATAAAAGAAGAAAATATTTGAGTAAATATGATGAATTTTGAAAATGGATCCAGTATGGGTCCAGTGTTATTTCGTAAAAGATAAAAATCCTAAGTTTTGTCCATACCCTGACTATGGCCATTGATATGGATCATCAACTTAGGATTAATTTACCTCTTACGAAATGGTGCACGTGCCATTCGTGTTTCACCATTGTGAGATTTTGAGAAATAAAGAAAAAATGCATGAAGAACAAGTAATTCATGATATCTACAATGCTCATTCATTCTACCTAAAGCAGGAAATGTAAATTTCTCATTAATATCTAACTATTACAATACATGAAATCGAATTTACAACTCCAAGTAATGATCTTTTCCACATATTCCCCTGCAAAAACACTTGATTAGTAGGAAAAGAGAAGAAAAATTTGCATATGTCATATAGAGGTCAATGGTAAAAGTGCTCGTGTGCCAAGATATACATGATGGAAAAGAAAGGAGGAAAAAAAAATGATATACATATCTATCTATATACGTATACCTATATACATGTATATGAGTATGTATTTATATGTATATATATATATATATATATATGTATACACCATAGATGATATATATGCAACCTAGATAGGTGAGAGTGGTGCTGGCATATATATATGCATACTAATGAGACAAACATATACAGATATACATAAATGAAGAGGAAAACATACATGAAAAGATCATTTACATGTAATAATTATACTAATGGGGAGGATATGCATGCGTGCCTAAGTCTGGTGTGAATGCCTGGGCAATAGGAGAAATCCATGAAAGTAGGATGCTGTGCAGCTGAAAGGGAACTGTACATAAATGGGAAAGTGACAGTGAGTGCTATACTGGGTGATTGTGGTGGATATCATAACAGTGAATTTACAAGGTAAAGAAGGCATATGGATTGCTTGATAAAGGAAATGCAGGAAATTGATGTGTTGCATAGTGCAGCAGGTGATGTGTATGGGGAACCACAGCAGGTGGGGCTGTGGGAATGCAAGATTCGATGATAGGGTAAGCACAGGTAATTGCATGTGCACACAGTGTGTGTGCGCACTGGTTGCTAGGTGAAGTAAATGCTACCGACAAGGCTGCAGTGGTGAGTTGCTGGAATATGAATACTGCTGAAGTAGCAGGGCAGTAGTGGTAAATACTGGTGCACTGTCGCTGTGAAAAGCTATAGGTATAGTGTTGGATGAAGGGTAGTGAAGTATGTTGTAATGTGAAAGAATAGGTAGCAGGTACACTGAGAGGTATTGGAGCAATTTTCCAGGGAATGTGTTACAAGACAATGGTCCTAAATGGGTGGGAAGTAGGGACCTAGTGCTATGAAATGGTGGCAAAGAATGGAGATTGAGTGATGTTATAACAGGGCAATGAAGGGTTGGAATGCCCTGTTATAACATGAAGTGATCTTTTGCTTAAACAAAAATATACAGAACATACAAAATGAACAAATTTCATGACCAATTAAATACATATATATATATATATATGTATATATATATATGTATATATATATATATATATATATATATATATATATATATATATATATATATATATATATATATATATATCTTTTGAATGCCAAACCTATCCATCCATATGATGATATTGTCTCTGTTGCAGCTAATGAAGAGGCCAACACCAGATTAACGTGAGATAATCTTCCATGAAACAAATCCTGTACCAATGCTTTAATCCTTGGGATGCTTGAGGAAAGAAGGACATTGTTCCAGTGAGGATGACAACAAAGTAAGGGACTCTTGACTACCTTGCTACAGTCCACTGTCAAGCTCCAACGTCTCAATGAAAAGAGTTGAATCATAAAAAAAAAAAACTGAATCATAAAAAGCCTTGTTACTGAAATGCAATTGTAAAAAAAACAAACAAACGAGAATGTTGATCTAGTTATTGCAAATGATCTGGCTTTGGCGAGAAAAACCCCATTTCTGACATATGTGTTCAGGTAGGGGCATTGAAATATACTACTAGCATAGCAAGTAGTATCCAGATGAGTCAACACTTACAGATGACTTAAAAATCCTTCGGTTGTACCCAGATCCAGACAAGCAATTACTTCTGAAATTTTCTGTCACAAACCAGACTTCATATGCCTGCTTGTTGGAGGTGGACGTATTGGAGAAAATAGGACCATGGAAAACAATAAACAACATAAATGTAGCAGGAGAATGACATGCATTAAAATGAGGCAGATGACTTCTTCCAGCAAGACCATGAAAACAGAAAAGAAGATAAAAGGAGATGTTAGACTCCTCACTTGATCTTTTGAACCAAACAGGAAAATGACAGAATTACCAAAGGTCATGCATTTACAGGTGCTAATGTCCAAACAGTGGATGCAAAGAGGGCAGTAGGGCACATACCTGAGACTCCTAAGTGAGTTAGCACCATCAGAATGTCACATGCTTTTGCAATTTGTTGCTTTTTCTCATCCACTGTTGTGACACCACATGTTTATAAATGCTATTTTTGAAACAACTAAGGCAAAAGAGCATTTTGTTTCTCAAATACAGTATCATCTTCTCCTCTCTCTTCCATCAGTAACCTCTAAACCCATAATAAGTGTGAAAGGATCAATACCATCATACTGTGCTAACCAAATTCCTTTAGCAGTATGGCTCCTTCCATTGAAAGCACCCCTTTTTCTAAAATTTGTACGAAAAAAAAAGATGATTTAAAAGAGTGCTTTTTCCACTACTTTGAGGGCCTGCGATGGAAACTACTGCATATGGAAATCCACATTCACCGAAATTCATTGATTTCGTGAAATCATTAATACCAGAAACATTTAAATGAACCATCTGAACAGAGCAACATCTGTTCTCCATTTGTGTTGGCTCAACAGCGCAACAAGAATGACAACCTGAGAGCCTTTTGTTTGATTTCTCACCAGAACACTGCCACTCGCCGCTAGAATTGCCGCGACTCGCCACCGAAACCCATCGAGAGAGGTAGAGTTTGATGTGGGGGGAGGGGGGGGAGGAAGAGAGAGCGAGAGATGATTTTACCCAGTACCTTAACATCAATCTATATAGGTAGTCGATGCTGAGTTTCATGAATTAAAAGAAGAAACGTAAACAAAGAAAAAAATCATCTATATGATGCAGAACACAATACATAACATATGATATGCAAAACACGATTGGCCCTGATCCTGTGTGATTGACATCGATGCTCTTGGGGGAATGATATAATCAACCCCTTTATTCAAACTGTAGACAGGTGATCCAGATCAAAGGGATGAGATCAAAATGTCGAGATTCATTAGAAGAATTCAAGATATAAACTGATTGTTACGATATAACAGAAAATCCGATGTAAAAGAGAGAGGAAAAGAAAAAAAATAAAAAATAACTTAGACTAAAATCAGATACGATGAGTAGGAGATATAATGCTGCTAATAGGATGACATAAATGAAAGATAGACGTTATACTAGAAAACGTGAACGAAATCGGATCAGAATTCAAATGAATCATATAGGATTCTTGAACTAGATAACATGAACATCGGTAAACCGAAATGAATTCAAAAGATGATTCTAAAAAAAAAATGAAAACAAGGAATCAAACATCACAACGAGATGCAAATCAGAAGGGAAATTGGGCTACAAAGGGGGGGGGGAACCTAAATTCAAAAAAAAAGAAAAAAGAAAGAAATGATATGAAGTCTTGAATCAGCAAAAAAAATGAAATGGAAAATCAAACAAATTACATAAAAGTATTGAATCTCATAACATAAACACACAAAAATAAAATAAATAAATAAACAAATTATCAAACAGAGGGGTGTTGGAATCTGAGGATTCCTATTGATATGGCACATTGGAAGATCGAGATTGCTACAAGCAATACGATGCTACCAAGAGTGCCCCAATGGGGCCATAAACAAATTTTTTTTTTAACAAGATAAAAAGGAGGAAAGGAGAGAAAAAAAAAAAACAATGAAAGATAAACTTCACTTGTTGAATGAATTGAAATGAAAAGAAATACCAGAGAAGAGAGCCAATGCTTACCGTGAACTGACCCGGATTGAGAGGTAAAATGGAACTTCTCCTGGATATTGCTTATTCCTGTATTCACTTATGTATCTCCTGAGCGACGATTTGCTCTTTAGTCGTTGGTGGGGAAGACCGGGAAATAAGGAGCTGAAGAAGAAGTAAAGAAAGACGAATCGAGAAGAATGTTGTGGAGGGGGTGGAACGCGGTGAATTTAGGGTTCCCCTTTTGCGTCCTTTTAAAGAGGGAGGCGATGGCTCTGGAAGAAGTAATGTCGTTAGGGATCGGATGGCTGAAGAGGAGATCGATCTTGAGATGGAGAAGCCGTTGGTGATGGAGGGATCAGGTGAAGCAGGAGGAGGATGGACGAAAGAGAAGGGGGGAAGGCGAGATGGATGGTGGAGGGAGGTCGGCCATGGAGGAGCTCGCACATGGGGGCGTGCGGCTGTTTGGAGAGGAGAAGCCGCCAGAGAGGGAGAACTCGAGAGGGTCTCCCCCCCGAAACCCTAACTCAATTTTAAGGGTTTTACTTTTTCCAAAAAGAGGTCTTTTATAAAAAGATTTTTCTAAAACGGGTTTCCAAAGATCATTTTTTGTAATTTCCTTTATTTATTTTTGATTTTTTGTTCTGTTCAATATTTTATTTTTTTGTATTTTTTGTAGTAGAAAAACTAAAATTTTAAACAAAACAAAGTTTAAACACTAAATTTTTGTATTTTTCTGAGAAATATTTACAAAGAGTGTTTCTCCGAGAATTTCAGACTATTTTGGAGAAATTTCTTCAGAAAGTGGGTTTGGATCCAAGTTTTTGAGAAAATGTTCAAGTTTTGGGAACTCGAATCAAGAAATACATGTGATGGATCCAAACGGATGTCGAATGGACTGTCCGAGCTATTTAAAGACTATTTTTGGTATTTTCTATAATTTAAATTTAAAATTTGAACAAGGAGGTTTAGATTTGGATCTGGACAATGGATCCAGATCCGAAATCAATTTAAACATATAAAATGAATTTAATTTCAATAAAACTTGAGAAATAAACCTGAATTTAGATTTAAAATGACTTATTTACTCAAAAAAATGAATTTAGGGGCAAAAGGGGAATATTTAAAAGATTTTGAAAAATTTGGGGTGTTCACAGATGCCCCTCTTTGCTACTAAGCCGGTTGAAAGCCGAGCTTAGTGGCAAAGAAAACACTCCAAATTTTGAAAAATGCCCCAGTCAGCAGATCTGAACTGGGTGTGGAAGAATTATTTTGAAAAGATGCTTTTTCAGGCTTAAAACCTTATCCTGAATGGCTTGGGGGGACGAAATCCTCGGCAATGATATGACTGAATGATAGAGATGAGGAAATCGTGATGGGACTTTGGGTGAAGATCCCGAAATGATGAAAGGATTTCGATCAAGTCTCATGAATGAGGCGAGATCAGTTTCTTTTGGAATGACTCAGGCTTAGCCCTTAACCTGGATGGGACGAAGATATCTCAAGACAACCTGAATGGGGAAGGGAACATATGATGACCTTGATGGGACATTTTTTGAGAAAACGCCTCATGAGATGAAGCTCAAGTAGGATTTTATTATGGATGGATATACAAAGCATGGATTCCTTGATGAGAGGAACCATGATGGGACTGGAGGAAGAAACACCTCATCGAAACGAGACTCAGGTTTAACCCAAACCTGAAGAAGGAAGATACCTCGAGGTACGAGGTTCAGGCTTAACCCTTAACCTGAAAGGGACGACCATACGGAATCCTCGAATGAAGAGACCATGATGGGACCTTCGGAGTTTGGACGAACAAATCCGAAAGGGGTTTGCGAAAGAACGAAGGAAATGGGGTTCCTTAAAGCTTGAAAAAGGGATGAACTTGGGTGTCTTATTGCTGAGACTGAAACCAACTTTTGAATTTAATGACCTCTCGCAGGAAGTACAGGTTTTGACCCTTAACCTGAGTGGGAACAACCATACGGATTTCTTGAAACCGTGATGGGACAGGAGAGACACTTCAACTGAATGGGGTAACTCTTCTGAAAGATATAAACAACGCTAGGTTGCATAAAAAAATGGATATTGAATATTTATTTCAATCTTAGAATATCTAGAAAATTTTGCCAATAAGATGAATTTATAGTTGACTTCAACGCTTAAAAAAATGTGCATATGTGTGCAAAGATATTCCCTCTTTTACCTAGAGTATTTCCTCCAACGAGGTTAACTTCTCGGTCTTAAGAGTCAAATTCAAAATTTTAGCGCTGATGATTTTCTTCAAGGAAGTTATCTATTTCTTTGATATGAGAAGAGAAGAAATATTCTCAATTTCATAAAAGCACGTAGTGAAAAGATATTGATAAAAGATATTTTGCATAAGAAATGATGATTTCTGGCAATTTAGGCAGTTTGATATCTAGGTGTTCTTCCCATGATGATCTTTTTGCACTCTTTTTGAGTCATTGAACTTTTTTCGGGCTTTTTACATCATCCTTCATTTGGATGATGTCCTAACTTTTCTCTTTTTTTTCAGGGAAGGGTACGTCACAAACTCCTTCATCTTGGAGATACTTCGATCCTTCAGGGATTATATATGATGGTATAGGCTCAAAGGTCTTTAGATGATAGCTGAAATCAAATATCATTTAGGGTTTGTCGGTAGGTTCGTCACACTCGCCTTCATCTCGACGGTGATCTGAACTTTCCCTGGAAGGACCCTTCACAAACTCCTTCATCTTGGTAGATGATCCAAATCTTCTTTGGCCCCGGGGGTCTACTCGCTTAATTCGCCTTCATCTTGACGACAATTGAGAGATCCCTTTTGCAGATATTTGATTGCAGCTTTAGAATGAGAAGATATGGATTAAGTGGGTTTTTTGTAGCTCAGGATATTTCTGCTGTCTAATTTCCAGGAAATCGTCTTAAAACATGCATCATAGCTATGATCAGTATCAATTCGCTTCCGGCTTTTCAATGTCATCGAATATTTATTTCACTAATCATACCGAGGATATTTCTTTCATCCTTTTGGTTGATCACCAGGAAAAAGATTTGAATTTTACCTCTTTTTCGTAAAGAGTTTCACCTTTTATGAAGAAAATACTAGAGGTAATCCGAGGTAATTCTTTTGTGCAGTAAGATTTATTTGGAATCAACAAATATTTTTAGCAGATTGGCAAAGTTTTCATGACTTCTATGTGAAATATTTACTCAATATAGATTTTGATGCGACCTTTAGTTGCAATTTATGATTTTGGACATTCTGATCAGTAAAACTGGAACCTTTCATTTAACGACCAACGAAGGAGCTGGAACCTTTCATTTAATGACCAGTGAAAACTGGGACATTTCATTTAACGACCAACGAAGGAGTTGGAACATTTCATTTAGCGACCAGCGAAGTAACTGGAACATTTCATTTAGCGACCAACGAAGTAGCTGGAACATTTCATTTAGCGACCAGCGAAGTAGCTGGAACATTTCATTTAGCGACCAGCGAAGTAGCTGAAACATTTCATTTAGCGACCAGCAAAGTAGCTGGAACATTTCATTTAGCGACCAGCGAAGTAGCTGGAACATTTCATTTAATCATTTAACGACCAACGAAGTAGCTGGGACATTTCATTTAATCATTTAACGACCAACGAAGTAGCTGGGACATTTCATTTAATCATTTAACGACCAGCAAAGTAGCTGGGACATTTCATTTAATCATTTAACGACCTGATTTAAGATTGAGACTTTTGAAAGACAACCAGTATGAGGACTGAACTTGATCTTTAGATTTAAAATCTTTAGCAAAATAACCAGTGCGAGCACTAGGTTTTCCAACTGAGAGTCGGGAAGGAGATCGGCCTATTTAAAATATTTAGAGATCGAAGCAAGAAGAATGGACGGGGTTTCAGGATTATTCCTTATCCTAAAGGGGAAATAGAATAGATATTTTTGAAGAGAATTTAGAAAAAGAATGATTCAGGTTTATCCCTTAACCTGAAGGGGAAATGAAATAGACATTTGATGAGAATTTAGGAAAAGAATGATTCAGGTTTATCCCTTAACCTGAAGGGGAAATATAAGATTTTATGAAGAGATAACCTGAGACTTGAATTCAGAAGGGATATGACAAGATTTAGAATTTATGATCTATGATTTAGATGGACCAGATATGCAGTCCAATTTTCAGGATTTAAACCCTTTATTCTGAACGGAGAATATAGAAAGAATAAACTTTGAGAGGACGGAAGGATATAGAACTTTGAAAAAAATGTAGAACATTTGAGGAAATTGATTTATTTTTGTAAAAAGAATTCTCACAGGTAGCATGGTTGCCACTATGAGTGATCTTCAGGATTATCCCTTATCCTGAATGGGAAAAAGAATAGAATTTAAAGAGATTTAATGAAGGGAAAATTGATATAAATCTAAAAAAAAATCAACAAAGATTGACAAAACTTGTATTTACAAAAGAATCCTCATAGGTAGCGTTATTTCTCCTACGAGGGGTTTCAAGATTATCCTTTTATCCTGAATTTAAGAAAAGTAAATGAAGGAAAATTGATATAAATCTAGAGAATCAATAAAGATTGGCAAAACTTGTATTTATGAAAGAATCCTCATAGGTAGCATTGTGGCTCCTACGAGGGGTTTCAGGATTGTCCATTATCCTGAATGGGAAATAGAATAGACATTTTTAAAGAGAATTTAGAAAAAGAATGATTCAGATTTATCCCTTAACCTGAAGGGGAAATGAAATAGACATTTGATGAGAATTTAGGAAAAGAGTGATTCAGGTTTATCCCTTAACCTGAAGGGGAAATGAAATAGACATTTGAGGAGAATTTAGGAAAAGAATGATTCAGGTTTATCCCTTAACCTGAAGGGGAAATGAAATAGACATTTGATGAGAATTTAGGAAAAGAATGATTCAGGTTTATCCCTTAACCTGAAGGGGAAATGAAATAGACATTTGATGAGAATTTAGGAAAAGAATGATTCAGGTTTATCCCTTAACCTGAAGGGGAAATAGAAGATTTTATGAAGAGATAACCTGAGACTTGAATTTAGAAGGAATATGACAAGATTTAGAATTTATGATCTATGATTTAGATGGACCAGGTATGTAACGGGGAATATAAAAAGAATAAACTTTGAGAAGACAAAAGGATATAGAACTTTGAAAAAAATGTAGAACATTTGAGGAAATTGATTTATTTTTGTAAAAAGAATTCTCACAGGTATCATGGTTGCCCCTATGAGTGATCTCAGGATTATCCCTTATCCTGAATGAAAAAAAAAAAGAATAGAATTTAAAAAGAAATTGATATAAATTTAGAAATCAATAAAGATTGATAAAAACTTGTATTTGCAAAAGAATTCTCATAGGTAGCATTGTTGCCCGTACGAGAGGTCTCAGGATTATCCCTTATCCTGAATGGGAAAAAGAATTTAAGGAATTTTAATAAAGAGAAATTGATATAAATTTAGAAAATCAATGAAGGTTGACGAAACTTGTATTTACAAAAGAATCCTCATAGGTAGCGTTATTGCTCCTACGAGGGGTTTCAGGATTATCCCTTATCCTGAATGGGAACACCTCGGACAACGAGGGTCAGGTTTATCCCTTAACCTGAGCGGGAACACCTCGGACAACGAGGGTCAGGTTTATCCCTTAACCTGAAAGGGTAAAGAATATTTAGGAAAATACCTCATGGGAAAGTGGCATCAGGTTTATCCCTTAACCTGAAAGGGTTTAAGAATTGATAAAATTTAATGGAATTTAAGAAAAACTTGATAAAACTTGATAAAACTGATGTAAACTTGATAAAATATGAGTAAAATGAATGAAACAGATAAAGATACCAAAAATTTAACTAAAAAATTTTATAAGATTTGAGGAAAAGGAGTTTTTCTGATCCTGCCTGCATATGGGATCTTTGAAAGGAAAATGTTTATTTAAAAGATAAGTGAGAAATCATTTTGGGGGAAGAAAATCCACCACAAGAAAAATAATCAGCGCGAGATCTGATCCTTTAAATCAAACATGAGAGATCATCATGAGGGTCAAATTTTGAAGGCAATGGTTTGGAAAACCTATTTTTTGAAGAAGAAGATCAACACTAGATCTGATTTTTAAGAATGACAGTTCGAGATTGATAATAAGATCAATACAAGGGTTGATCTTTTGAATATGAAAAAAAAAAAACCAATCTTGGAAGATAAGACCAACACAGGGGTTGATCTTTGAACATAATGATTTAAAACCCATTTTTGGAAGATAAGACCAATGCAATGCTTGATCTTTGAATATGATGATTTATAACCCATTTTAAAAGATAAGAACAACGCCAGGGTTGATCTTTGAAAAGTTTTGAGATCAATTTTGGAGGATAAGACCAACGCAAGGGTTGATCTTTTGAATAAAAAGATTTGAAATCCATTTTGGAAGATAAGGTCAATACAAAGGTTGATCTTTTAAAATCTATTTTGAAAGATAAGATCAACACAAGGATTGATCTTTGAATATAAAAGCTTAAAATTCATTTTGGAAAATAAGACCAACACAAGGGTTGATCTTTCAATATAATGGTTTGAAAAACTTATTTTTTGAAGACATGATCAACACGAGGGTTGATTTTTTTGTCAAAGGTTAGACCAAGGAATATTTGAACTCTTTGGTCATAACGAAGATTTTTAAAATTTCATGATTTTTGAAAAAGCCTTCATAGGTAATATCATTTCTCTCATGAATGATGTCAGGATTGTCTCGCATTCTGAAAAGAACAGGAATTTAAATGCCCCGGTACGGCAAAGGGAGAAGAAGCATTGGATATAAAAGATATAAAGGAAATTGACATTTCATTTGATAAGCAAAAGATTTGATAACAATTGAATATTTACAAGAACTTGAAAAAGGAAAGGACTCATAGAAGACTGGGCTGACTAGCCCCTATAAGACAACTGACAAAAAGAGACGAAAGCAAACAAAAACTTTGGCTTTATCAATTCTTTGAGTGGTCCGGGAATGGTTCTGTCAGGACTGCTGGCTGCTTTTCTTCCTCGTCCTCTATCAGCTCACTTCTGTCAATGCAGTCTTGTATCATGTGTTTGAGGACAAAGCAATGCTCTGTGTCATGCTCCGTTGCTCTATGGAACTTGCATAATTGATCTTTGAATTTTCCCAAGATTACGGGAGGATCTGCTATTTTAGGGAGCTTGATCATCCCGTGCTTCAAAAGGTAATTCATAATCACTTCTAAACTCTCAGACAACGGAGTGAAGACTCGATCTTTTTCCCACTTGATGTACTTGGGTTTCTCTTGAAGATCACCCTTTTGCTGAAGGCCGATTGGAAGCGGTTTATTATTGTTTTTAAAGGATCCCTCCTTCTGCCCCTTGTTCTGATCTGCTCTCAGACCACTGCTACTGTTGTTCTTATTTCCTTTGCTGCTGCTGCCAAGATTATTGCAGGAGGCATCAACTGAATGAGCGAATTGCGCCTTCTTCTTCTGGTCTTGGACATTCTTGACCAGAGGTGTGCCCTCGTAAAGTCCGCTTTCTATTCCTGCTTCGAGCCATTCGGCTCGCTCAATCAACTTGATGAAGGATTTCGCCGGGGAAGTGGCGATGATGCTTCTTATGGGCTGAGAGAAATTGTTGAGGATCACCTGCAATGTGTGCTCCTCAGGAATGGGTACCTTCATTTTATTGCAGGTGCTTCTCCACCTGTGAATGAAATCACCTGCTCTTTCAGTCTCTCCTTGCTTCAGGTTGTAAAGATGATTTAATGTAGGTGAGGCTTCAGTGTTGAATAAGAAGCGCTCGATGAACAGGTTTACTACCTTATCGAACTCTCGTAGTTCGATAGGATTCACATGATCAGCATACCATCTGGCTGCTACACCTTCCAGACTGCGAGGAAAACAGATGAACAGAGCCCTGTTATCTTTCCTGAAACGGCTGCACTCTGCATAAAATGTGGCCAAGTGGGCTTTTGGGTTGCCAGTCCCGTCAAATTTGAGAAACTTGCGAGGAATATTCTCCAAGTTATCGTCCCCATCTAGACCATCATAGAAATCTTCGCCGATGTAGGTCTGCTTGCCCTTACCCTTGGCTTGAATATCCTTAATAGCTCGATTCATCTCCTTCATCTGCTTGCTCATCAGGTCCTCTGCTGGAGCCCCAGACTTGGGCTTGTTGACGGATTCAGGCTCTTCTGCAGCTATTTTTACAGACTGCCTTGGAGGATTCTGCTTGTAGACAATCTGCTCTTCCTCTTCTGACTCTTCCTCGACTGACTCTGATTCCTCAGAAGTAGTGTCTGGTTGTACCTTCTTTCTGATGATTCTGACTTGCTTCTTTACAGGCCTCTTCCTCAGCTTGCTTTTAGGAACTGCCTCTTTCAGCTTAGCCTCGGCTTGCTCTGACATCATCCTTGCCATCATCCTTTGGAACATGTCATACATAGCGGGGTCGATGTCATCCTTCTTGCTCTGACTCTGTCCCCTGACTGATTTAGGAGAGCTTATCTCTCCCGCCTCACTGTCGCTGAGTTGAGGATCTGTTTCTTTTCCCCCTCTTGTAGTGACCATTTTTGAAATATCAGAACTCTCTGTGGAGGAAAAGTGGAGGTTTTTAGACCAAAGATACTTTTTGGAGATATTCTGACAAAGAGGAAGGATTTAGGTTAAAAATTTAATTGTATCCCCTTACTAGGGATTGAGTTGCCACCAAATTTGTGACAATTGCGTTGTTTACTCTACGAGGGAGAGTAACCAACTGAAAATATGAAAAGAAAATATTATTTTTGAAAAGGATATCTCTTGATGGAAAGAGATTTTTATAAACAAGAAATATAAAAACAGAAGAAAAATAAAAGGAAAAATGGAATTTTGAGAATAAATGGTAAGGATTTAAAATTTTGAAGAACTTGCAGGCAGGATCAGAAGAATTTCGAAGAATTTTTAGAGGAAGAAGAAGAAGAGAAAGAATAATACACCTGGGTTTTAAAAACAAAGAGGAAATTTTGAAATATATACCCAGGGTTTTGGAAAATATAAGGAAGATATATATATAAAATATCATACAATCACAGATATACAAGCAAGGATACACAAACAGCACTCCCTAAAGCTGACTCTATATGCAATATTTGAAATGGCTGATAGGACCTTAATCCTAACTCTAAAATTTATATCATCTGATTTCAATCAAGATACGCCGATATACTCAAGCCGAAACTCGAAGTACGTGGCATATAAAGTATTTACTCCGGTTCTAAGGTAAAGGCTTCCCAACATCCTTGAGCACCTACCGATATACCTCGGACTATGGCCCTTAGGTACGTGGTAGGGGGGCACGGACCCAAATAAGTGGTCCAGTTGTGAGGCTCTCTCCCGAACTATGGTTCAGTGAGACAGCCCAGCAACGTGAAGACCGGGACAATATAGGTATGGATGTTTTCAAAATATGATCAACATGCAATAAAATCAGAAGGCTCTAATGCAAGTCCTAAAGAGATAGATTTAAATGAAAAGAAGCATACACTTGCATACATTGTTTTGCATTAAATCCCTAAAATTGAGGAGAGTTGTATTTAAGACCTAAGTCTAATGTGAACATGGAATAATCTCCTCAATATGGTCCTACCAAACCATACTTAGATCCTATATGCAATGATGTCAGCTTAGGACAGAGTCTAGGCTCCTAAGGTTTGCATGAAAATGTAGCTGACATATGTTAGAATAAAGACTTAGATTATATAAAGGCAAAGCAAAGGCACAAATTCGACCGGACGAAGACGAGTCCCATCTCGGTCGCCAAAACTGTGATCATCGCAAAAATTTTCCTCTCTCGTGTATTTCTCTCTCTTCCTTCTCTTTCCCTTTTCTAACCTCTATTCTCCTCCTTTTTGAAGGGAGAAAAATAAAAGTAAGAAAAGAAAGAGAGAAGATAAGAGAAAAGAAAAAGAGAAGAGAAGAGGAACTATTTTGCGGGTTTTCACTTGACCTTGATTTGAAAAAAATTTAGAAATTTAACTCGCCTCCGTTTTTGAAAATATTGCGGGAAAATGGAGAGACGGGATTCGCTCGTCGGTACGAGGTTCGACCGTTCCTGACGCCTTTACCAGGGGTAATCGAACCAAGGATCGAATCTATGCCTTTTGCTTTGCCTAAATATAATCTAAGAATTTATCCTAAAGATCTAAATGCACAGAGAATCATGCTTGTGGAATGCAAGAATGTATGCTCTTTTTTTGAAAGATGTTTTGAAAATTTCCAAGTGTTCTGAGATGGACTTGATAAGGGAGTGAAGAAATGATTTGAATCTAACTTAGAACTTTTGAGATGGATCAGAGTAATTCTAAGTCTTTGAAAATAAATGAGAAAGAACGATTTGAAGTTTTTTTGAAATAAAGGAAAGTGAAGTCTCAAAGTCAAAAATGAACTTTGAATTTGAACCTGAATTTAGGAAAAGAAATGAATGCTTGAGATGGAATTTTATATTTCTGAAGTTGGAAATTTGGAATGGATCTGAGAAATCCGGATGGTATTTAAGAATAGAAATGGATTTAAGAGATTCAGATTAGATCCGAAAACGGAATTGAAATCTAGAATTAGAATTGGATTCCGGATCCTAAACAGAATGGGATTCGAGATTTGGAATCCAAGATGGACTTGGGTTCTGGATCCTAAAATGGAGTGGATCTGAAGTCTGAGATCCAAATGTAGAATTGGGTTCTGGATCCAAAAAATGAATTTGGATCTGAAGTCTAAGATCCAATGTAGAGTTAGGTTCTGGATCCTAGAATGGATTTGGATCTGAAGTCTAAGATCCAAAGTGAAATTGGTGTTGGATCCTATAAGAAAATTGGATCTGAAGTCTGAGATCCAAAAGTGGAATTTGGAGTTTTGATCCTAAAGAGGAATTGGATCTGAAGTCTAAGATCTAAAGTGAAATTGGGGTCTGGATCCCAAAGAGGGATTGGATCTGAAGTCTGAGATCCATTTTGAGTGTTGAATCCCTGGATCCTAAAAGTGGATTTGGATTTAAATTCAGAAGATTAAATTGAACTTGAAATTTAGAATTTGAATATACAAACGAATTTCAAAGTCAAATTAGACCTTGAATTTTTGGAATTTGGAATTTAAAAGATGAATCAAGAGTCTCAAAATTGAAATTGAACTTTGATTTTGATTTAGAAAATATGAATTTGGAATTTCAAAGTCGAATTGAACTTTGAAATCTGATTTGAATTTGAATTTGAACTTTGAGATTTGAAAATGAATTTGAATTTGAAAATGAAAGGATGAATTGGATTTTATAAGGATTGAAGATAGATTGAGGAAGATATTTACATCACTTGGAGTTTTTGAAAAAGGAAATTTCGGAAATATGATGCAATTCTATCCTAAATGATGAATGGATTTGAAGAATTTTGAAATTGGTTTTTGAAACGCTATTCCATTCTTTAAATGAGTTAAAATAAGATTGAGGATATAATACATCCTTGACTATGGTCATTGAATGCATTATATAATAATCTATATTTAAGCTCAGGTGAAGAATAAAACACATTTGGTGCTTTTATAGAATTTAAAATGAAATTAATTCTCAATATACCCTGACTATGGCCATTGGTATATATTTTGAATTAATTTTAAGTTAAGTTCTGATAAAAGAAGAAAATATTTGAGTAAATATGATGAATTTTGAAAATGGATCCAGTATGGGTCCAGTGTTATTTCGTAAAAGATAAAAATCCTAAGTTTTGTCCATACCCTGACTATGGCCATTGATATGGATCATCAACTTAGGATTAATTTACCTCTTACGAAATGGTGCACGTGCCATTCGTGTTTCACCATTGTGAGATTTTGAGAAATAAAGGAAAAATGCATGAAGAACAAGTAATTCATGATATCTACAATGCTCATTCATTCTACCTAAAGCAGGAAATGTAAATTTCTCATTAATATCTAACTATTACAATACATGAAATCGAATTTACAACTCCAAGTAATGATCTTTTCCACATATTCCCCTGCAAAAACACTTGATTAGTAGGAAAAGAGAAGAAAAATTTGCATGTCATATAGAGGTCAATGGTAAAAGTGCTCGTGTGCCAAGATATACATGATGGAAAAGAAAGGAGGAAAAAAAAAATGATATACATATCTATCTATATACGTATACCTATATACATATATATACATGCATATGAGTATGTATTTATATGTATATATGTGCATATATATATATATGTATATATATATATATATATATATATATATATATATATATATATATATATATATGTATACACCATAGATGATATATATGCAACCTAGATAGGTGAGAGTGGTGCTGGCATATATATATGCATACTAATGAGACAAACATATACAGATATACATAAATGAAGAGGAAAACATACATGGAAAGAGCATTTACATGTAATAATTATACTAATGGGGAGGATATGCATGCGTGCCTAAGTCTGGTGTGAATGCCTGGGCAATAAGAGAAATCCATGAAAGTAGGATGCTGTGCAGCTGAAAGGGAACTGTACATAAATGGGAAAGTGACAGTGAGTGCTATACTGGGTGATTGTGGTGGATATCATAACAGTGAATTTACAAGGTAAAGAAGGCATATGGATTGCTTGATAAAGGAAATGCAGGAAATTGATGTGTTGCATAGTGCAGCAGGTGATGTGTATGGGGAACCACAGCAGGTGGGGCTGTGGGAATGCAAGATTCGATGATAGGGTAAGCACAGGTAATTGCATGTGCACACAGTGTGTGTGCGCACTGGTTGCTAGGTGAAGTAAATGCTACCGACAAGGCTGCAGTGGTGAGTTGCTGGAATATGAATACTGCTGAAGTAGCAGGGCAGTAGTGGTAAATACTGGTGCACTGTCGCTGTGAAAAGCTATAGGTATAGTGTTGGATGAAGGGTAGTGAAGTATGTTGTAATGTGAAAGAATAGGTAGCAGGTACACTGGGAGGTATTGGAGCAATTTTCCAGGGAATGTGTTACAAGACAATGGTCCTAAATGGGTGGGAAGTAGGGACCTAGTGCGATGAAATGGTGGCAAAGAATGGAGATTGAGTGATGTTATAACAGGGCAATGAAGGGTTGGAATGCCCTGTTATAACATGAAGTGATCTTTTGCTTAAACGAAAATATACAGAACATACAAAATGAACAAATTTCATGACCAATTAAATATATATATATATATATATATATATATATATATATATATATATATATATATATGTATATATATATGTATATATATATATATCTTCTGAATGCCAAACCTATCCATCCATATGATGATATTGTCTCTGTTGCAGCTAATGAAGAGGCCAACACCAGATTAACGTGAGATAATCTTCCATGAAACAAATCATGTACCAATGCTTTAATCCTTGGGATGCTTGAGGAAAGAAGGACATTGTTCCATGAGGATGACAACAAAGTAAGGGACTCTTGACTACCTTGCTACAGTCCACTGTCAAGCTCCAACGTCTCAATGAAAAGAGTTGAATCATAAAAAAAAAAAAACTGAATCATAAAAAGCCTTGTTACTGAAATGCAATTGTAAAAAAAAAAAACAAACGAGAATGTTGATCTAGTTATTGCAAATGATCTGGCTTTGGCGAGAAAAACCCCATTTCTGACATATGTGTTCATGTAGGGGCATTGAAATATACTACTAGCATAGCAAGTAGTATCCAGATGAGCCAACACTTACAGATGACTTAAAAATCCATCTGTTGTACCCAGATCCAGACAAGCAATTACTTCTGAAATTTTCTGTCACAAACCAGACTTCATATGCCTGCTTGCTGGAGGTGGACGTATTGGAGAAAATAGGACCATAGAAAACAATAAACAACATAAATGTAGCAGGAGAATGACATGCATTAAAATGAGGCAGATGGCTTCTTCCAGCAAGACCATGAAAACAGAAAAGAAGATAAAAGGAGATGTTAGACTCCTCACTTGATCTTTTGAACCAAACAGGAAAATGACAGAATTACCAGAGGTCGTGCATTTACAGGTGCTAATGTCCAAACAGTGGATGCAAAGAGGGCAGTAGGGCACATACCTTAGACTCCTAAGTGAGTTAGCACCATCAGAATGTCACATGCTTTTGCAATTTGTTGCTTGTTCTCATCCACTGTTGTGACACCACATGTTTATAAATGCTATTTTTGAAACAACTAAGGCAAAAGAGCATTTTGTTTCTCAAATACAGTATCATCTTCTCCTCTCTCTTCCATCAGTAACCTCTAAACCCATAATAAGTGTGAAAGGATCAATACCATCATACTGTGCTAACCAAATTCCTTTAGCAGTATGGCTCCTTCCATTGAAAGCACCCCTTTTTCTAAAATTTGTACTAAAAAAAAAGATGATTTAAAAGAGTGCTTTTTCCACTACTTTGAGGGTCTGCGATGGAAACTACTGCATAGGGAAATCCACATTCACCGAAATTCATTGATTTTGTGAAATCATTAATACCAGAAACATTTAAATGAACCATCTGAACAGAGCAACATATGTTCTCCATTTGTGTTGGCTCAACAGCGCAACAAGAATGACAACCTGAGAGCCTTTTGTTTGATTTCTCACCAGAACACTGCCACTCGCCGCTAGAATTGCCGCGACTCGCCACCGAAACCCATCGAGAGAGGTAGAGTTTGATGTGGGGGGGGGGAAGGAAGAGAGAGCGAGAGATGATTTTACCCAGAACCTTAACATCAATCTACATTGGTAGTCGATGCTGAGTTTCATGATTTAAAAGAAGAAATGTAAACAAAGAAAAAAACCATCTATATGATGCAGAACACAATACATAACATCTGATATGCAAAACACGATTAGCCCTGATCCTGAATGATATAATCAACCCCTTTATTCAAACTGTAGACAGGTGATCCAGATCAAAGGGATGAGATCAAAATGTCGAGATTCATTAGAAGAATTCAAGATATAAACTGATTGTTACGATATAACAGAAAATCCAATGTAAAAGAGAGAGAAAAAGAGAGAGGAAAAGAAAAAAAATAAAAAATAACTTAGACTAAAATCAGATACGATGAGTAGGAGATATAATGCTGCTAATAGGATGACATAAATAAAAGATAGACGTTATACTAGAAAACGTGAACGAAATCGGATCAGAATTCAAATGAATCATATAGGATTCTTGAACTAGATAACATGAACATCGGTAAACCGAAATGAATTCAAAAGATGATTCTAAAAAAAAAATGAAAACAAGGAATCACACATCACAACGAGATGCAAATCAGAAGGGAAATTGGGCTACAAAGGGGGGGGAACCTAAATTCAAAAAAAAAAGAAAAAGAAAGAAATGATATGAAGTCTTGAATCAGCAAAAAAATGAAATGGAAAATCAAACAAATTACATAAAAGTATTGAATCTCATAACATAAACACACAAAATAAAAAAAAATAAAAAAAATAAACAAATTATCAAACAGAGGGGTGTTGGAATCTGAGGATTCCTATTGATATGGCACATTGGAAGATCGAGATTGCTACAAGCAATACGATGCTACCAAGAGTGCCCCAATGGGGCCATAAACAAAAAAAATTTTAAACAAGATAAAAAGGAGGAAAGGAGAGAAAAATAAAAAAAAAACAATGAAAGATAAACTTCACTTGTTGAATGAATTGAAATGAAAAGAAATACCAGAGAAGAGAGCCAATGCTTACCGTGAACTGACCCGGATTGAGAGGTAAAATGGAACTTCTCCTGGATATTGCTTATTCCTGTATTCACTTATGTATCTCCTGAGCGACAATTTGCTCTTTAGTCGTTGGTGGGGAAGACCGGGAAATAAGGAGCTGAAGAAGAAGTAAAGAAAGATGAATCGAGAAGAATGTTGTGGAGGGGGTGGAACGCGGTGAATTTAGGGTTCCCCTTTTGCGTCCTTTTAAAGAGGGAGGCGATGGCTCTGGAAGAAGTAATGTCGTTGGGGATCGGATGGCTGAAGAGGAGATCGATCTTGAGATGGAGAAGCCGTTGGTGATGGAGGGATCGGGTGAAGCAGGAGGAGGATGGACTAAAGAGAAGGGGGGAAGGCGAGATGGATGGTGGAGGGAGGTCGTCCATGGAGGAGCTCGCACATGGGGGCGTGCGGCTGTTTGGAGAGGAGAAGCCGCCAGAGAGGGAGAACTCGAGAGGGTCTCCCCCCTGAAACCCTAACTCAATTTTAAGGGTTTTACTTTTTCCAAAAAAAGGTCTTTTATAAAAATATTTTTCTAAAACGGGTTTCCAAAGACCATTTTTTGCAATTTCCTTTATTTATTTTCTATTTTTTGTTTTGTTCAATATTTTATTTTTTTGTATTTTTTGTAGTAGAAAAACTAAAATTTTAAACAAAACAAAGTTTAAACACTAAATTTTTGTATTTTTCTGAGAAATATTTACAAAGAGTGTTTCTCCGAGAATTTCAGACTATTTTGGAGAAATTTCTTCAGAAAGTGGGTTTGGATCCAAGTTTTTGAGAAAATGTTCGAGTTTTGGGAACTCGAATCGAGAAATACATGTGATGGATCCAAACGAATGTCGAATGGACTGTCCGAGCTATTTAAAGACTATTTTTGGTATTTTCTATAATTTAAATTTAAAATTTGAACAAGGAGGTTTAGATTTGGATCTGGACAATGGATCCAGACCCGAAATCAATTTAAACATATAAAATGAATTTAATTTCAATAAAACTTGAGAAATGAACCAGAATTTAGATTTAAAATGACTTATTTACTCAAAAAAATGAATTTAGGGGCAAAAGGGGAATATTTAAAAGATTTTAAAAAATTTGGGGTGTTCACAGATGCCCCTCTTTGCTACTAAGCCGGTTGAAAGCCGAGCTTAGTGGCAAAGAAAACACTCCAAATTTTGAAAAATGCCCCAGTCAGCAGATCTGAACTGGGTGTGGAAGAATTATTTTGAAAAGATGGTTTTTCAGGCTTAAAACCTTATCCTGAATGGCTTGGGGGGACGAAATCCTCGGCAATGATATGACTGAATGATAGAGATGAGGAAATCGTGATGGGACTTTGGGTGAAGATCCCGAAATGATGAAAGGATTTCGATCAAGTCTCATGAATGAGGCGAGATCAGTTTCTTTTGGAATGACTCAGGCTTAGCCCTTAACCTGGATGGGACGAAGATATCTCAAGATAACCTGAATGGGGAAGGGAACATATGATGACCATGATGGGACATTTTTTGAGAAAACGCCTCATGAGATGAAGCTCAAGTAGGATTTTATTATGGATGGATATACAAAGCATGGATTCCTTGATGAGAGGAACCATGATGGGACTGGAGGAAGAAACACCTCGTCGAAACGAGACTCAGGTTAAACCCAAACCTGAAGAAGGAAGATACCTCGAGGTACGAGGTTCAGGCTTAACCCTTAACCTGAAAGGGACGACCATACGGAATCCTCGAATGAAGAGACCATGATGGGACCTTCGGAGTTTGGACGAACAAATCCGAAAGGGGTTTGCGAAAGAAGGAAGGAAATGGGGTTCCTTAAAGCTTGAAAAAGGGATGAACTTGGGTGTCTCATTGCTGAGACTGAAACCAACTTTTGAATTTAATGACCTCTCGCAGGAAGTACAGGTTTTGACCCTTAACCTGAGTGGGAACAACCATACGGATTTCTTGAAACCGTGATGGGACAGGAGAGACACTTCAACTGAATGGGGTAACTCTTCTGGAAGATATAAACAACGCTAGGTTGCATAAAAAAATGGATATTGAATATTTATTTCAATCTTAGAATATCTAGAAAATTTTGCCAATAAGATGAATTTATAGTTGACTTCAACGCTTAAAAAAATGTGCATATGTGTGCAAAGATATTCCCTCTTTTACCTAGAGTATTTCCTCCAACGAGGTTAACTTCTCGGTCTTAAGAGTCAAATTCAAAATTTTAGCGCTGATGATTTTCTTCAAGGAAGTTATCTATTTCCCTGATATGAGAAGAGAAGAAATATTCTCAATTTCATAAAAGCACGTAGTGAAAAGATATTGATAAAAGATATTTTGCATAAGAAAAGATGATTTCTGGCAATTTAGGCAGTTTGATATCTAGGTGTTCTTCCCATGATGATCTTTTTGCACTCTTTTTGAGTCATTGAACTTTTTTCGGGCTTTTTACATCATCCTTCATTTGGATGATGTCCTAACTTTTCTCTTTTTTTTCAGGGAAGGGTACGTCACAAACTCCTTCATCTTGGAGATACTTCGATCCTTCAGGGATTATATATGATGGTATAGGCTCAAAGGTCTTTAGATGATAGCTGAAATCAAATATCATTTAGGGTTTGTCGGTAGGTTCGTCACACTCGCCTTCATCTCGACGGTGATCTGAACTTTCCCTGGAAGGACCCTTCACAAACTCCTTCATCTTGGTAGATGATCCAAATCTTCTTTGGCCCCGGGGGTCTACTCGCTTAATTCGCCTTCATCTTGACGACAATTGAGAGATCCCTTTTGCAGATATTTGATTGCAGCTTTAGAATGAGAAGATATGGATTAAGTGGGTTTTTTGTAGCTCAGGATATTTCCACTGTCTAATTTCCAGGAAATCGTCTTAAAACATGCATCATAGCTATGATCAGTATCAATTCGCTTCCGGCTTTTCAATGTCATCGAATATTTATTTCACTAATCATACCGAGGATATTTCTTTCATCCTTTTGGTTGATCACCAGGAAAAAGATTTGAATTTTACCTCTTTTTCGCAAAGAGTTTCACCTTTTATGAAGAAAATACTAGAGGTAATCCGAGGTAATTCTTTTGTGCAGTAAGATTTATTTGGAATCAACAAATATTTTTAGCAGATTGGCAAAGTTTTCATGACTTCTATGTGAAATATTTACTCAATATAGATTTTGATGCGACCTTTAGTTGCAATTTATGATTTTGGACAGTCTGATCAGTAAAACTGGAACCTTTCATTTAACGACCAGCGAAGGAGCTGGAACCTTTCATTTAATGACCAGTGAAAACTGGGACATTTCATTTAACGACCAACGAAGGAGTTGGAACATTTCATTTAGCGACCAGCGAAGTAACTGGAACATTTCATTTAGCGACCAACGAAGTAGCTGGAACATTTCATTTAGTGACCAGCGAAGTAGCTGGAACATTTCATTTAGCGACCAGCGAAGTAGCTGAAACATTTCATTTAGCGACCATCAAAGTAGCTGGAACATTTCATTTAGCGACCAGCGAAGTAGCTGGAACATTTCATTTAATCATTTAACGACTAACGAAGTAGCTGGGACATTTCATTTAATCATTTAACGACCAACGAAGTAGCTGGGACATTTCATTTAATCATTTAACGACCAGCAAAGTAGCTGGGACATTTCATTTAATCATTTAACGACCTGATTTAAGATTGAGACTTTTGAAAGACAACCAGTACGAGGACTGAACTTGATCTTTAGATTTAAAATCTTTAGCAAAATAACCAGTGCGAGCACTAGGTTTTCCAACTGAGAGTCGGGAAGGAGATCGACCTATTTAAAATATTTAGAGATCGAAGCAAGAAGAATGGACGGGGTTTCAGGATTATCCCTTATCCTAAAGGGGAAATAGAATAGACATTTTTGAAGAGAATTTAGAAAAAGAATGATTCAGGTTTATCCCTTAACCTGAAGGGGAAATGAAATAGACATTTGATGAGAATTTAGAAAAAAAATGATTCAGGTTTATCCCTTAACCTGAAGGGGAAATATAAGATTTTATGAAGAGATAACCTGAGACTTGAATTTAGAAGGGATATGACAAGATTTAGAATTTATGATCTATGATTTAGATGAACCAGATATGCGGTCCAATTTTCAGGATTTAAACCCTTTATTCTGAACGGAGAATATAGAAAGAATAAACTTTGAGAGGACGGAAGGATATAGAACTTTGAAAAAAATGTAGAACATTTGAGGAAATTGATTTATTTTTGTAAAAAGAATTCTCACAGGTAGCATGGTTGCCCCTATGAGTGATCTTCAGGATTATCCCTTATCCTGAATGGGAAAAAGAATAGAATTTAAAGAGATTTAATGAAGGGAAAATTGATATAAATCTAAAAAAAAATCAACAAAGATTGACAAAACTTGTATTTACAAAAGAATCCTCATAGGTAGCGTTATTGCTCCTACGAGGGGTTTCAGGATTATCCTTTTATCCTGAATTTAATAAAAGTAAATGAAGGAAAATTGATATAAATCTAGAGAATCAATAAAGATTGGAAAAACTTGTATTTGAAATTCCACTAGAGGGGGGTGAATAGTGAAATATGATAATGATCGATAAAATAAAATAATTAAGCAATAAGGCACAACACATAAAACACAGAAGTTATACTGGTTTGGTCAATATCCAGACCTACCTCCAGTCCCCAAGCAAACCACTTGAGATTCCACTATAACATCCGAGTTACCGGATAAATAGTACAACACCCTCTTCCCAAGAGGTCTTCTTCTCTCAACAGAGAAGGGCAACACCCTCTTTCACAGAGGTCTACTTCTTTAAACAAAGAAGGAGTACAGTGAATAAACAGAGTTACAATACTTCCTATAGAACCTTCTGAATGATATGAATGCACGAATGAAGGATTCTAAGAATGTTCTGTTTGTCACTCAGAGGATACTCTTTGTCAAAGAGCTGGACTTGACTTTTTCTCTTTTCTTTCTTTTTCTTTTTCTCTTTCTTTTTCAAGGCTCTCTTTTTCAAATCACGAATAGAATATTTTTCTCTTTGTAAGCTCACACGTCTATTTCATTCCTCTTGTTTGAATAGTTTATGTGTGTGTGTTTATATAGCTTATAAAAAGTAGTCGTTACATTTTGGAATTGTAACTTTTTGAAATATGAAATGTTATGTCTTTTCAAAAATATCTTTTAGAGAAGATCGAGAATGCCCTTTTTCCAGAAGAGTAAGATAGAGGGTACACTAGTCGTTGTAGTGTTTTAGGTAATACATATTTTATGTAAAAAGTCTATTTCTTACAATAGTACATTTGAACGTTGGGTTGTAGTTTTGTCTTTATTCTAATTAATGATTTGAGGTACATTAGTACTTCTTTACTTTAAATGAGTGTAAGTACTATGAGTGCTTTGAGATATTTATTTGTACATAGTCATGTCAAGTGTATTCTTTATGTAGTGTATTTCAAAGTCTCCAGAGAGAATGAAGACCAAAAAGAAGATCGACATTCTTTGGGAAGGATATTTAGAAAGGATTTGTTACAGAAGGCATTTAATGCTTTGTAGAGAGAATGATGACTTCAAGTAAGTCGACATTCTATGGTTATGAGAAAAAGTAACTATAGTTCTTTTAAAACCATATTTTATTTGTTTTTCTTATGTGTAGCCGATTTATGTTTTTGTCTTCTTTTTGTATTTAAGAAACATTTCATTAGAGAAGATAACTAAGGTCTTTTCAAAAACATATTTTATTTGTTTTTCTTATGTAGTCGATTTTATGTTTTTGTCTTCTTCTTATATTAAAAAATATTAAAGAAGATAACTAAAGTCTTTTCAAAAAAACATATTTTATTTGTTTTCTCCATGTAGTCGATGTTATGTTTTTGTCTTTTTCCTACATTCCTTTTTTTTTCATGTTGTCTTGTATATAGTGTAAGGTACAATGATTATATGACAAAATATCTTTTTCATAAAAGGTTGTAAGAAGGTACAATTATTATATGACAAAATATCTTTTTCAAAGAAGGTACACTTGTTGGTTTTCAAAAAAGAACCTTTTTGAAACTATCGTATACTTTTATGATATAGTATGTATGAATGAGTATGTAATATGCAATATGCAAGTTCCTGAAGGTTCTGTTACATATGACTCTAAAGAAGAAAAAAAACTTCAACTTGAGGTAGCCGATTTCTTCATTTGAACTTTAGGAAAGCATGGCTCATCAAGCTTTTTCTTCAAGGAGTATGATTGCACCATAGTTGTACTTGAACAGGAAGTCTCCATCCTTATTGGGTGAGATATCCTTGCATCAAATACTCGTTAGATTTAAGGCAAAACATATTTAGTCATAATATAACATTATTTCAAAAGAACATATTATCATATCATACAAAATTAAATAAGACAGTGTATCATATTATGTGACATCAAAACCGAGTTTCTCAACATTCTCCCCCTTTTTGATGATGACAAAATATGCTCTCCCTGTCAAAAAGACATTATGCATAGAAATAATAATATGATAAAAAAGGTGAAATAATGTTTAAAGAGACAGGTTTTCTCCCCCTTTGTCATGGACAAAAAGGAGGGATCAGAGTAATAAAAAATTATTACAGACCGAAAGTATTTAATAAGTTATTACAGACCAAATATAATAATAAAAAATGAGTCTATCTCGAAGGTGGAGAAGGTGAAGTTGTCCGGGTGGCACGATTCCGCTTGCGAGTCTGCTGCAACAGGGCTTGATTACGAAGGATTCGATCTTGAGTTTGCTCGATATCCATCATAGCAGAAAAGTAATTGAAGGAGGATATTGGATCTGCTTCATCAGAGCCGGGCATGTGCAGGGACCTTAGATTGAAGGTGGTAGCATCGAGGACGTGAGAGGGTCGGAGGATGACTTCGTTGTGAAGTGGTACTTGGAAGTATTTGAGAATGGGAGTTATAAAACACCCAAAAAGAAGAGGCTCAAATTTCTGATAACGAATAAAAAGGTCGAAAATAATGGATGACCAATTTATCGAAAGAGAAGAAAGGATTGCGTAGATAAGAAGAGAGATTTTTCGAGGAACTAATCCCTGGCGGGGATGCTTGGGATAGAGGTTGTGGAGAAGAATCTGGGCAAGTAGCTGAGCTTGAGGTTGGAGATTCCTCATGTGCCACGGAAGTTGGGAGCAGTTGGTGCAAAGAAGTATTTTTCGAAGTACCGATCGGTCGATTGGTACTATGGCGTTAAGGTCGGTACCGGTGGAAGGTAGATTTAGAATTCTACCTAGGTCGGAAGCATTGAAAATCATCAGCTGTCCTCGGACTTTGCTGGTGATTGAGGTTTGTTCATGATCAGAAGAGAAGTTGGTATAAAACAGTCGAACTAGTTCAGGATAATAGGCGGCTGGGGATGAAGATCCTATGAGGGGTTTGAGTTCGGGGAGATAGGTGTCTAAGTCGAAGAACATGAAGTCGTCAAAGTTGATCAATTTTCCTTCATGAATGGGGCGAGAGCAGAGTGAGGTGTAGGTGTGAAACAAATCAGGATACCTTAGATCGGCGGAGGTGATCACATTGGTAGAAGAGGAAGCCATTTTTGAGTGTCCTGAGAATAAAGCACTAGGAGAGAAAGGAGCTAGAACCGAGAGAAAATTTGTATAAGGATAGAAAAGATCGAATGGAATGGTAGGAGATGAACCAATTGATTAAATAGAAGGAAGAAAATAATTGTTGATATGAAATGAGGAAATGCGTGAGTTGTAAAATAAGAGACTTGTGAATGACAAATCAAATCAATTTTGGAAGAGAGTGTATTATATTAGCATAGATATTAAGAAGGACATAGTTTCGAAATAATTTTTCTATATATGTAACAAATTTACTATGGGCAATCTTGTTGGATAGTGAGAATAGTCATGAATTGAGTATGGAGTGTCATATTAAACGTAAGAGAAAGAATGATTCAAGAGTTTTTAAAGTTTTTCGTGAAGATCATGAAGAATAGAGAGTGAATAATGGCCTAATAAGAACAAACAACTTTTTTCAAGAATTTACTTTATGTGAAAGCATTCCAAAATCGTGAAGAGGGAGTTTGGAATAGGACAAACATGAGAGTATGAGGAAATGCAATAATTTCTTATTTAAGAAGTGTATATTTTGATATACGTGAAAGGAGTGGGAATAGATATAAAGGAGGGTGATACGGATATGTAAAAGAAATGAGAGTGGTCATAAAGGACACCAATCAGTTGAAGTTGGATAGAAATTGTATGATATAAAGTGGAGTGAAGGACAAGGTTTTAATGAATCTCGATTGGAGAGAGATATAAAATATATGAGAGAGTCATGGTCACGGATGAAAAGGAACTTCGTATAATGTAGAGAGAGAGAGATAAAATGGTGATACAAAATGTACTAATGAGTGGAGTACAAATTTTTGAAAAGAGAATTTTACCGTACTTTTTCGTAAAAGATGTAAACCATGAAGAGATGATAATAGATTGTTCTTAGGCTATGATATAATAGATGATATAGTAAAATTTATACGTAAAAACATAGCAACTAGATCTTTAGAAGAAGAAGGTAAAAAGAACCAAAAAAAAAACATCATTCGATTTTGACTAAAATTTGAAAAGTAAGATTTCTCATAAAATAATATGTTATCATGTTGAAGGTGAATCAACTTATCGTAAGAGAAGTTTTCACAAAAGGACAATAAATAATAAAGGAGATATGAGATGAGTGATGTGAACAATGTCATGATAGCTTTTAATATAATTAGTTCTTATGGATATGAGTGAAAGGAGATAGGACAAGGAGTCATTATGGATGTGTACTTGAAAGATGACAAGTTGAAAGACATAAAGAATGTGTCTTATAAGAGTTTAGAGTATACGTGAATATGGAAACCTAGTTTGACTAACAAAAATCGATAAGAAGAAAAAGACTTTTAAAATAAGATTTTAACAAAGCTTATAAGAAGTATTATATTAAGTGTGATTAATTTATAAGTTACTTAGTTTACATATTCCTAGTTCTCTTCTAATTCGTGTGAAGTCTTCATGTCTTAATGGTTTAGTGAATATGTCTGCTAACTGTTGATTAGTGGGTATGAATTCTAGTTTAATTATGTTGTTTAAGACTTGTTCTCTTAAGAAGTGGTGTCTTATTTGAATGTGCTTAGTTCGTGAGTGTAAAATAGGATTCTTAGATAGGTTTATAGCACTTGTATTATCACAAAAAATAGTTGTATTTTCAAAATTTAAACCAAAATCTTTTAATGTTTGTTTCATCCAGATAACTTGAGTACAAGCTAGGCTAGCAGCAATGTATTCGGCTTCAGTAGTTGATAATGATACACAATTCTGTTTCTTACTGAACCATGATACCAGTGAGTGCCCTAGCATGTGACATGTTCCACTTGTGCTTTTTTTGTCAGATTTACTTCCAGCAAAGTCAGCATCACTGTATGAGATTAGATCAAATGTAGAGGATTTTGAATAGAATAATCCAAAATCAACTGTCTTTTAAATATCTCATTATTCTTTTTACAGCTTTAAGATGTGATTCTTTTGGGTTTGACTGGAATCTAGCACACAAGCAAACACTAAACATTATATCTGGACGGCTAGCAGTTAAATAAAGAAGTGATCCTATCATACCTCGGTATACCTTTGTATCAACAGTCTTACCATCTTCATCTTTGTCCAACACAGTAGTAGTGCTCATAGGAGTGGATTTTGAAGCAGTTGAGTTCATGTTGAACCTCTTCAGAAGGTCATGAGCATACTTAGATTGGTTGATGAAAACTCCATCCTTGGTTTGCTTAATATGCAGTCCAAGAAAGTAGGTGAGTTCTCCCATCATACTCATTTCGAATTCCTTCTGCATGGACTTAGAAAAATCTTCACAGAGAGTGCTGTTAGAAGATCCAAAGATGATGTCGTCGACATAGATTTGAACAATTAGGGTATGATTATCCACTACTTTGACAAATAGTGTAGAATCTGCTTTGCCAACAGAAAAACCAGTTTTTAATAAAAAGGTTTTAAGTCTTTCGTACCAAGCACGAGGTGCTTGTTTTAAACCATACAAAGCACGTTTGAGTTTAAAAACATGATCTGGGTACTGTTCATTTTCAAATCCTGGAGGTTGTTTTACATAGACTTCTTCATTTATAAAACCATTTAAGAAAGCACTTTTAACATCCATTTGAAATAATTTGAAATCCATATAGCTTGCATATGCTAAGAGCATTCTAATAGATTCAAGTCTAGCAACAGGAGCAAATGTTTCATCAAAGTCAATACCTTCCTCCTGGTTGTATCCTTGAGCTACTAGTCTGGCCTTGTTTCTTATAACATTACCTGTTTCGTCTAGCTTGTTTCTGAAGATCCATCTTGTCCCAATGATTGGATGATCCTTTGGTCTCGGCACAAGATCCCAAACGTCATTTCTTTGGAATTGATTCAGTTCTTCAGTCATGGCTAGCATCCAGAACTCATCAATGATGGCTTCATCAATCTTCTTTGGTTCAAGTTGAGAAATGAATGCCATGTTTGCAATCCGTTCTAGCTGAGCTCTAGTTTGAACCCCCTTTGTTAGTTCTCCCAAAATTTGCTTTTGAGGATGATCTTTGATATCGACAAAGGTTCTTTGGTGATCATCTTCATTAGACTTAGCTGTGTTATCTAAAAATAAATCTGTACTTTCAACATCATCATTAGTTTGTATATGAACAGATTGATCAATAGATTCACAAAAACTAACATGCATAGATTCTTCAATAGTATTATGACACTTATTGAAAACTCTGTATGCTTTACTATGACTTGAATATCCTAAGATTATGCCTTCAACAGATTTAGCATCAAACTTATCTAGGCTATCTTTTGTGTTTAGGATAAAGCATTTACATCCAAAGACTTTGAAGTAGTCTATTCTTGGAGTTCTGTCATAGAATAGTTCATAGGGAGTTTTATTTAATAAGGGTCTAATGAGAACTCTATTTGTTATGTAGCATGCAGTATTAACAGCTTCTGCCCAAAAAGATTTTACAAGATTATTGTGTTGGAGCATAGTCCTGGCAGATTCCTGAAGGGTTCTATTCTTTCTTTCTACTACACCATTTTGAGGTGCAGCTCTAGGGAAGGCAAAGTTATGAGAAATACCATGCAAGTTACAAAAATTTTCAAAGAGTTCATTTTCAAATTCTCCTCCATGGTCACTACGGATTTTAACAATAGAACATGATTTTTCGTTTTGTAATTTTTTACATAAGATTTCAAACTGACAAAACGTGTCACTTTTGTTTTTCAAAAATATTACCCAAGTAAATCTTGAGTAATCATCTACAATGACAAAAACATATCTATTATGATTAAGGCTAGCTACCCTAGAAGGACCAAAAAGGTCCAGGTGGAGAAGCTCTAAAGGTCTTTTACTTGAGATGACATTTTTTGATTTGAAAGGAGATTTTGACAATTTTCCTAATTGACATGCATCACAAAAATAATCCTTTTTAAAAGATATGTTGGGTAACCCACGTACTAATTTATTTTTAGCTAGTTTGGACATGTATTTTGAATTGACATGGCCCATTCTCATGTGCCATAGATGTTGAGTGTCATTATTAGCTATAAGACAATGTTCTGTGATGTTTTCTAGGTATAGTTCGTATATATTATTCTTTCTTATACCATTTAAGATGATGTTTTCATTTGTGTCAGCTATGAGGCATGCATCATGATTAAAGCTAACATTATAACCTGTGTCACACATTTGACTGATACTTAGTAGGTTATGTTTTAATCCTTTAACAAGGAGAACGTCTTTGATAAGAGGTTTGTCTATGTTACCAATATTTCTAATACCAATTATCAACCCTTTGTTGTTATCTCCAAAGGTGACGGTTCCTCCTTCTTTATGATGAAGAACAGCAAAAAGGTCTGGATGTCCTGTCATGTGCTTTGAACATCCACTATCTAGTATCCATCTGTTCTTCTTTGGAGCCTGCAAAACATTAAGTAAATCTTCTTTTTGGTACCCAATCGAGTCCTTTTTTGTTAGACTTTGGAACCCATATCCATTTGGATTTGGGTTTGTCTATCTCTTTAGAGGAGTTAAAAAGATTATTAATATAATACTCCTTATTTGGTTCAGATGAACTTTTCACAAATGTGGTCTTTTGATTTATACAAGAAGGTTTTTTGAAATGAGAATAGCCAATCCCATTCTTGTAAAAGGAGACCTTCTGAGAGGATAAGAGTTTATCCAAGTTCTCTTTACCCTTAGTAAACTTGAAAACCGTTTTCATAAGGTTCTCAGTTTTACTTTTTAGCTCTGAAATTTCTACTTGCATATCTTTAGTTTTGGAGCTAGTAGAAGAAATTTCAGATATAAGCAAAAGATTTTTTTTTTTCAACTCAGAATTTTCACTGCTGAGTTTTTCATTCTCTTGAGAAAGCTCTAAATTTTCAGATTTTAAAGCTTTATTTTTGAAACTCAATTTTCTAGATTCTTCAAATAGTTCTTGAAAAGCATCTAGAAGTTCTTCAAAGGAAAAATCAGAGATTTCACTTACCGAACTTTTGTTTGCCATGAAGCACATATTTGCAGTTTCGGCTTCATCATCACTTGACTCTTCACTAGTGGATGGTTCTGAATCATCCCATTGAGCATGCAGAGCCTTTTTCTTGAAGAACCTCTTCTTTGGTTCCTCAGTCTTGGACTTTCTTTTGAGAAGGGGACAGTCACGTTTTAAGTGCCCTGGCTTATTACACTGAAAGCACATGGGATCTTCTTTAAGATCTTTTCTTTCCTTGTGCCTGTTTGGAAGCCGGTTCCTTCTCATGAAGCGCTGGAATTTTCTGGTAAGTAGCGCAATTTCTGATTCTTTATCTGAGTCTTCATTCTCATATAGGGCTGAGAAAGCTAGAGTTTTCTTTACTGATTGCTCTTCTTCCCTTCTTTCTTTCATGTGGACTTCATAGGCCATAAGATTTCCTATTAAGTTGTCCAATGTAAGCTTAGATAAATCTTGAGCTTCTTCAATAGCAGTGGTCTTTCTCTCCCAATCAGTTGTGAGAGATCTCAAGATTTTCTTCACCTTTTCAGTCTGGGAATATGTTACACCCAGAGATTTCAGATCGTTGGTGATGTTGGTGAATCTGGTAAACATCTCTGTGATGGGTTCATCTTTGTTCATTTTGAACAACTCATATTTTCTAACAAGAGATGATATTTTGGCTTCTTTAACTTTGTTGGTTCCTTCATGAATCACCTCCAAAGAATGCCAAATGTCATATGCAGATTCACATATAGATATTCTGTTGAATTCATTTTGATCAATGGCACAATATAAGGCATTCATAGCCTTTGCATTTAAGTTTGCCATTTTCTTTTCTTCATCAGACCATAAGTTATAGTCTGCGGATGGAGATGTGTATGGATGCTCAACAATTTTCCATACAGCAAAGTCTATGGATTTGAGAAAGATAGCCATTCTGCACTTCCAATATCCATAGTTGGAGCCATTGAATAAGGGGGGACGAGATGCGTGTTGACCTTCAATATCACGAGTATAAGAGGTAGATGCCATTTGTGCTGGAAGACTTGTTACGTCGAAACCAGCAAACCTGCTCTGATACCAAATGAAATTCCACTAGAGGGGGGGTGAATAGTGAAATATGATAATGATCGATAAAATAAAATAATTAAGCAATAAGGCACAACACATAAAACACAGAAGTTATACTGGTTCGGTCAATATCCAGACCTACCTCCAGTCCCCAAGCAAACCACTTGAGATTCCACTATAACATCCGAGTTACCGGATAAATAGTACAACACCCTCTTCCCAAGAGGTCTTCTTCTCTCAACAGAGAAGGGCAACACCCTCTTTCACAGAGGTCTACTTCTTTAAACAAAGAAGGAGTACAGTGAATAAACAGAGTTACAATACTTCCTATAGAACCTTCAGAATGATATGAATGCACGAATGAAGGATTCTAAGAATGTTCTGTTTGTCACTCAAAGGATACTCTTTGTCAAAGAGCTGGACTTGACTTTTTCTCTTTTCTTTCTTTTTCTTTTTCTCTTTCTTTTTCAAGGCTCTCTTTTTCAAATCACGAATAGAATATTTTTCTCTTTGTAAGCTCACACGTCTATTTCATTCCTCTTGTTTGAATAGTTTATGTGTGTGTGTTTATATAGCTTATAAAAAGTAGTCGTTACATTTTGGAATTGTAACTTTTTGAAATATGAAATGTTATGTCTTTTCAAAAATATCTTTTAGAGAAGATCGAGAATGCCCTTTTTCCAGAAGAGTAAGATAGAGGGTACACTAGTCGTTGTAGTGTTTTAGGTAATACATATTTTATGTAAAAAGTCTATTTCTTACAATAGTACATTTGAACGTTGGGTTGTAGTTTTGTCTTTATTCTAATTAATGATTTGAGGTACATTAGTACTTCTTTACTTTAAATGAGTGTAAGTACTATGAGTGCTTTGAGATATTTATTTGTACATAGTCATGTCAAGTGTATTCTTTATGTAGTGTATTTCAAAGTCTCCAGAGAGAATGAGGACCAAAAAGAAGATCGACATTCTTTGGGAAGGATATTTAGAAAGGATTTGTTACAGAAGGCATTTAATGTTTTGTAGAGAGAATGATGACTTCAAGTAAGTCGACATTCTATGGTTATGAGAAAAAGTAACTATAGTTCTTTTAAAACCATATTTTATTTGTTTTTCTTATGTGTAGCCGATTTATGTTTTTGTCTTCTTTTTGTATTTAAGAAACATTTCATTAGAGAAGATAACTAAGGTCTTTTCAAAAACATATTTTATTTGTTTTTCTTATGTAGTCGATTTTATGTTTTTGTCTTCTTCTTATATTAAAAAATATTAAAGAAGATAACTAAAGTCTTTTCAAAAAAACATATTTTATTTGTTTTCTCCATGTAGTCGATGTTATGTTTTTGTCTTTTTCCTACATTCCTTTTTTTTTTCATGTTGTCTTGAATATAGTGTAAGGTACAATGATTATATGACAAAATATCTTTTTCATAAAAGGTTGTAAGAAGGTACAATTATTATATGACAAAATATCTTTTTCAAAGAAGGTACACTTGTTGGTTTTCAAAAAAGAACCTTTTTGAAACTATCGTATACTTTTATGATATAGTATGTATGAATGAGTATGTAATATGCAATATGCAAGTTCCTGAAGGTTCTGTTACATATGACTCTAAAGAAGAAAAAAAACTTCAACTTGAGGTAGCCGATTTCTTCATTTGAACTTTAGGAAAGCATGGCTCATCAAGCTTTTTCTTCAAGGAGTATGATTGCACCATAGTTGTACTTGAACAGGAAGTCTCCATCCTTATTGGGTGAGATATCCTTGCATCAAATACTCGTTAGATTTAAGGCAAAACATATTTAGTCATAATATAACATTATTTCAAAAGAACATATTATCATATCATACAAAATTAAATAAGACAGTGTATCATATTATGTGACATCAAAACCGAGTTTCTCAACAGTATTTACAAAAGAATCCTCATAGGTAGCATTGTGGCTCCTACGAGAGGTTTCAAGATTGTCCCTTATCCTGAATGGGAAATAGAATAGACATTTTTAAAGAGAATTTAGAAAAAGAATGATTCAGATTTATCCCTTAACCTGAAGGGGAAATGAAATAGACATTTGATGAGAATTTAGGAAAAGAATGATTCAGGTTTATCCCTTAACCTGAAGGGAAAATGAAATAGACATTTGATGAGAATTTAGGAAAAGAATGATTCAGGTTTATCCCTTAACCTGAAGGGGAAATGAAATAGACATTTGATGAGAATTTAGGAAAGGAATGATTCAGGTTTATCCCTTAACCTGAAGGGGAAATGAAATAGACATTTGATGAGAATTTAGGAAAAGAATGATTCAGGTTTATCCCTTAACCTGAAGGGGAAATAGAAGATTTTATGAAGAGATAACCTGAGACTTGAATTTAGAAGGAATATGACAAGATTTAGAATTTATGATCTATGATTTAGATGGACCAGGTATGTGACGAGGAATATAAAAAGAATAAACTTTGAGAAGACAAAAGGATATAGAACTTTGAAAAAAATGTAGAACATTTGAGGAAATTGATTTATTTTTGTAAAAAGAATTCTCACAGGTAGCATGGTTGCCCCTATGAGTGATCTCAGGATTATCCCTTATCCTGAATGGAAAAAAAAAGAATAAAATTTAAAAAGAAAATGATATAAATTTAGAAATCAATAAAGATTGATAAAAACTTGTATTTGCAAAAGAATTCTCATAGGTAGCATTGTTGCCCCTACGAGAGGTCTTAGGATTATCCCTTATCCTGAATGGGAAAGAGAATTTAAGGAATTTTAATAAAGAGAAATTGATATAAATTTAGAAAATCAATGAAGGTTGACGAAACTTGTATTTACAAAAGAATCCTCATAGGTAGCGTTATTGCTCCTACGAGGGGTTTCAGGATTATCCCTTATCCTGAATGGGAACACCTCGGACAACGAGGGTCAGGTTTATCCCTTAACCTGAGCGGGAACACCTCGGACAACGAGGGTCAGGTTTATCCCTTAACCTGAAAGGGTACACACCTCGAACAACGAGGGTCAGGTTTATCCCTTAACCTGAAAGGGTAAAGAATATTTAGGAAAATACCTCATGGGAAAGAGGCATCAGGTTTATCCCTTAACCTGAAAGGGTTTAAGAATTGATAAAATTTAATGGAATTTAAGAAAAACTTGATAAAACTTGATAAAATTGATGTAAACTTGATAAAATATGAGTAAAATGAATGAAACAGATAAAGATACCAAAAATTTAACTAAAAAAATTTATAAGATTTAAGGAAAAGGAGTTTTTCTGATCCTGCCTGCATATGGGATCTTTGAAAGGAAAATGTTTATTTAAAAAATAAGTGAGAAATCATTTTGGGCGAAGAAAATCCACCACAAGAAAAATAATCAGCGCGAGATCTGATCCTTTAAATCAAACATGAGAGATCATCATGAGGGTCAAATTTTGAAGGCAATGGTTTGGAAAACCTATTTTTTGAAGAAGAAGATCAACACTAGATCTGATTTTTAAGAATGACAGTTCGAGATTGATAATAAGATCAATACAAGGGTTGATCTTTTGAATATGATGTTTTTGTTTTTTGTTTTTTTTTTTTAAAAAAAAAAACAATCTTGGAAGATAAGACCAACACAGGGGTTGATCTTTGAACATAATGATTTAAAACCCATTTTAGGAAGATAAGACCAATGCAATGATTGATCTTTGAATATGATGATTTATAACCCATTTTAAAAGATAAGAACAACGCCAGGGTTGATCTTTGAAAAGTTTTGAGATCAATTTTGGAAGATAAGACCAACGCAAGGGTTGATCTTTTGAATAAAAAGATTTGAAATCCATTTTGGAAGATAAGGTCAATACAAAGGTTGATCTTTTAAAATCCATTTTGAAAGATAAGATCAACACAAGGATTGATCTTTGAATATAAAAGCTTAAAATTCATTTTGGAAAATAAGACCAACACAAGGGTTGATCTTTCAATATAATGGTTTGAAAAACTTATTTTTTGAAGACATGATCAACACGAGGGTTGATTTTTTTGTCAAAGGTTAGACCAAGGAATATTTGAACTCTTTGGTCATAACGAAGATTTTTAAAATTTCATGATTTTTGAAAAAGCCTTCATAGGTAATATCATTTCTCTCATGAATGATGTCAGGATTGTCTCGCATTCTGAAAAGAACAGGAATTTAAATGCCCCAGTACGGCAAAGGGAGAAGAAGCATTGGATATAAAAGATATAAAGGAAATTGACATTTCATTTGATAAGCAAAAGATTTGATAACAACTGAATATTTACAAGAACTTGAAAAAGGAAAGGACTCATAGAAGACTGGGCTGACTAGCCCCTACAAGACAACTGACAAAAAGAGACGAAAGCAAACAAAAACTTTGGCTTTATCAATTCTTTGAGTGGTCCGGGAATGGTTCTGTCAGGACTGCTGGCTGCTTTTCTTCCTCGTCCTCTATCAGCTCACTTCTGTCAATGCAGTCTTGTATCATGTGTTTGAGGACGAAGCAATGCTCTGTGTCATGCCCCGTTGCTCTATGGAACTGGCAGAATTGATCTTTGAATTTTCCCAAGATTACGGGAGGATCTGCTATTTTAGGGAGCTTGATCATCCCGTGCTTCAAAAGGTAATTCATAATCACTTCTAAACTCTCAGACAACGGAGTGAAGACTCGATCTTTTTCCCACTTGATGTACTTGGGTTTCTCTTAAAGATCACCCTTTTGCTGAAGGCCGATTGGAAGCGGTTTATTATTGTTTTTAAAGGATCCCTCCTTCTGCCCCTTGTTCTGATCTGCTCTCAGACCACTGCTACTGTTGTTCTTATTTCCTTTGCTGCTGCTGCCAAGATTATTGCAGGAGGCATCAACTGAATGAGCGAATTGCGCCTTCTTCTTCTGGTCTTGGACATTCTTGACCAGAGGTGTGCCCTCGTAAAGTCCGCTTTCTATTCCTGCTTCAAGCCATTCGGCTCGCTCAATCAACTTGATGAAGGATTTCGCCGGGGAAGTGGCGATGAGGCTTCTTATGGGCTGAGAGAAATTGTTGAGGATCACCTGCAATGTGTGCTCCTCAGGAATGGGTACCTTCATTTTATTGCAGGTGCTTCTCCACCTGTGAATGAAATCACCTGCTCTTTTAGTCTCTCCTTGCTTCAGGTTGTAAAGATGATTTAATGTAGGTGAGGCTTCAGTGTTGAATAAGAAGCGCTCGATGAACAGGTTTACTACCTTATCGAACTCTCGTAGTTCGATAGGATTTACATGATCAGCATACCATCTGGCTGCTACACCTTCCAGACTGCGAGGAAAATAGATGAACAGAGCCCTGTTATCTTTCCTGAAACGGCTGCACTCTGCATAAAATGTGGCCAAGTGGGCTTTTGGGTTGCCAGTCCCGTCAAATTTGAGAAACTTGCGAGGAAGATTCTCCAAGTTATCGTCCCCATCTAGACCATCATAGAAATCTTCGCCGGTGTAGGTCTGCTTGCCCTTACCCTTGGCTTGAATATCCTTAATAGCTCGATTCATCTCCTTCATCTGCTTGCTCATCAGGTCCTCTGCTGGAGCCCCAGACTTGGGCTTGTTGACGGATTCAGGCTCTTCTGCAGCTATTTTTACAGACTGCCTTGGAGGATTCTGCTTGTAGACAATCTTCTCTTCCTCTTCTGACTCTTCCTCGACTGACTCTGATTCCTCAGAAGTAGTGTCTGGTTGTACCTTCTTTCTGATGATTCTGACTTGCTTCTTTACAGGCCTCTTCCTCAGCTTGCTTTTAGGAACTGCCTCTTTCAGCTTAGCCTCGGCTTGCTCTGACATCATCCTTGCCATCATCCTTTGGAACATGTCATACATAGCGGGGTCGATGTCATCCTTCTTGCTCTGACTCTGTCCCCTGACTGATTTAGGAGAGCTTATCTCTTCCGCCTCACTGTCGCTGAGTTGAGGATCTGTTTCTTTTCCCCCTCTTGTAGTGACCATTTTTGAAATATCAGAACTCTCTGTGGAGGAAAAGTGGAGGTTTTTAGACCAAAGACACTTTTTGGAGATATTCTGACAAAGAGGAAGGATTTAGGTTAAAAATTTAATTGTATCCCCTTACTAGGGATTGAGTTGCCACCAAATTTGTGACAATTGCGTTGTTTACTCTACGAGGGAGAGTAACCAACTGAAAATATGAAAAGAAAATATTATTTTTGAAAAGGATATCTCTTGATGGAAAGAGATTTTTATAAACAAGAAATATAAAAACAGAAGAAAAATAAAAGGAAAAATGGAATTTTGAGAATAAATGGTAAGGATTTAAAATTTTGAAGAACTTGCAGGCAGGATCAGAAGAATTTGGAAGAATTTTTAGAGGAAGAAGAAGAAGAGAAAGAATAATACACCTGGGTTTTAAAAACAAAGAGGAAATTTTGAAATATATACCCAGGGTTTTGAAAAATATAAGGAAGATATATATATAAAATATCATACAATCACAGATATACAAGCAAGGATACACAAACAACACTCCCTAAAGCTGACTCTATATGCAATATTTGAAATGGCTGATAGGACCTTAATCCTAACTCTAAGATTTATATCATCTGATTTCAATCAAGATACGCCGATATACTCAAGCCGAAACTCGAAGTACGTGGCATATAAAGTATTTACTCTGGTTCTAAGGTAAAGGCTTCCCAACATCCTTGAGTACCTACCGATATACCTCAGACTATGGCCCTTAGGTACGTGGTAGGGGGGCGCGAACCCAAATAAGTGGTCCAGTTGTGAGGCTCTCTCCCGAACTATGGTTCAGTGAGACAGCCCAACAACGTGAAGACCGGGACAATATAGGTATGGATGTTTTCAAAATATGTCAACATGCAATAAAATCAGAAGGCTCTAATGCAAGTCCTAAAGAGATAGATTTAAATGAAAAGAAGCATACACTTGCATACATTGTTTTGCATTCAATCCCTAAAATTGAGAAGAGTTGTATTTAAGACCTAAGTCTAATGTGAACATGAAATAATCTCCTCAATATGGTCCTACCAAACCATACTTAGATCCTATATGCAATGATGTCAGCTTAGGACAGAGTCTAGGCTCCTAAGGTTTGCATGAAAATGTAGCTGACATATGTTAGAATGAAGACTTAGATTATATAAAGGCAAAGCAAAGGCACAAATTCGACCGGATGAAGACGAGTCCCATCTCGGTCGCCAAAACTGTGATCATTGCAAAATTTTTCCTCTCTCGTGTATTTCTCTCTCTTCCTTCTTTTTCCCTTTTCTAACCTCTATTCTCTTCCTTTTTGAAGGGAGAAAAATAAAAGAAAGATAAGAAAGAGAGAAGAGAAGAGAAAAGAAAAAGAGAAGAGAAAAGAAAAAGAGAAGAGAAGAGGAACTATTTTGCGGGTTTTCACTTGACCTTGATTTGAAAAAAAATTAGAAATTTAACTCGCCTCCGTTTTTGAAAATATTGCGGGAAAAATGGAGAGACGGGATTCGCTCGTCAGTACGAGGTTCGACCGTTCCTGGCGCCTTTACCAGGGGTAATCGAACCAAGGATCGAATCTATGCCTTTTGCTTTGCCTAAATATAATCTAAGAATTTATCCTAAAGATCTAAATGCACAGAGAATCATGCTTGTGCAATGCAAGAATGTATGCTCTTTTTTTGAAAGATGTTTTGAAAATTTCCAAGTGTTCTGAGATGGACTTGATAAGGGAGTGAAGAAATGATTTGAATCTAACTTAGAACTTTTGAGATGGATCAGAGTAATTCTAAGTCTTTGAAAATAAATGAGAAAGAACGATTTGAAGTTTTTTTGAAATGAAGGAAAGTGAAGTCTCAAAGTCAAAAATGAACTTTGAATTTGAACCTGAATTTAGGAAAAGAAATGAATGCTTGAGATGGAATTTTAGATTTCTGAAGTTGGAAATTTGCAATGGATCTGAGAAATCCGGATGGTATTTTAGAATAGAAATGGATTTAAGAGATTCAGATTAGATCCGAAAACGGAATTGAAATCTAGAATTAGAATTGGATTCCGGATCCTAAACAGAATGGGATCCGAGATTTGGAATCCAAGATGGACTTGAGTTCTGGATCCTAAAATGGAGTGGATCTAAAGTCTGAGATCCAAATGTAGAATTGGGTTCTGGATCCAAAAAATGAATTTGGATCTGAAGTCTAAGATCCAATGTAGAGTTAGGTTCTGGATCCTAGAATGGATTTGGATCTGAAGTCTAAGATCCAAAGTAAAATTGGTGCTGGATCCTATAAGAAAATTGGATCTGAAGTCTGAGGTCCAAAAGTGGAATTTGGAGTTTTGATCCTAAAGAGGAATTGGATCTGAAGTCTATAATCTAAAGTGAAATTGGGGTCTGGATCCCAAAGAGGGATTGGATCTGAAGTCTGAGATCCATTTTGAGTGTTGAATCCCTGGATCCTAAAAGTGGATTTGGATTTAAATTCAGAAGATTAAATTGAACTTGAAATTTAGAATTTGAATATACAAACGAATTTCAAAGTCAAATTAGACCTTGAATTTTTGGAATTTGGAATTTGGAATTTGGAATTTAAAAGATGAATCAAGAGTCTCAAAATTGAAATTGAACTTTGATTTTGATTTAGAAAAAATGAATTTGGAATTTCAAAGTCGAATTGAACTTTGAAATCTGATTTGAATTTGAATTTGAACTTTGAGATTTGAAAATGAATTTGAATTTGAAAATGAAAGGATGAATTGGATTTTATAAGGATTGAAGATAGATTGAGGAAGATATTTACATCACTTGGAGTTTTTTAAAAAGGAAATTTCGGAAATATGATGCATATCTATCCTAAATGATGAATGGATTTGAAGAATTTTGAAATTGGTTTTTGAAACGCTATTCCATTCTTTAAATGAGTTAAAATAAGATTGAAGATATAATACATCCTTGACTATGGTCATTGAATGCATTATATAATAATCTATATTTAAGCTCAGGTGAAGAATAAAACACATTTGGTGCTTTTATAGAATTTAAAATGAAATTAATTCTCAATATACCCTGACTATGGCCATTGGTATATATTTTGAATTAATTTTAAGTTAAATTCTGATAAAAGAAGAAAACATTTGAGTAAATATGATGAATTTTGAAAATGGATCCAGTATGAGTCCAGTGTTATTTCGTAAAAGATAAAAATCCTAAGTTTTGTCCATACCCTGACTATGGCCATTGATATGGATCATCAACTTAGGATTAATTTACCTCTTACGAAATGGTGCACGTGCCATTCGTGTTTCACCATTGTGAGATTTTGAGAAATAAAGGAAAAATGCATGAAGAACAAGTAATTCATGATATCTACAATGCTCATTCATTCTACCTAAAGCAGGAAATGTAAATTTCTCATTAATATCTAACTATTACAATACATGAAATCGAATTTACAACTCCAAGTAATGATCTTTTCCACATATTCCCCTGCAAAAACACTTGATTAGTAAGAAAAGAGAAGAAAAATTTGCATATGTCATATAGAGGTCAATGGTAAAAGTGCTCGTGTGCCAAGATATACATGATGGAAAAGAAAGGAGGAAAAAGAAAAAAAAATGATATACATATCTATCTATATACGTATACCTATATACATATATATACATGTATATGAGTATGTATTTATATGTATATATGTGCATATATATATATATATATATATATATATATATATATATATATATATATATAAATATATATATATATATATATATATGTATATATATGTATATATATATATATGTATACACCATAGATGATATATATGCAACCTAGATAGGTGAGAGTGGTGCTGGCATATATATATGCATACTAATGAGACAAACATATACATATATACATAAATGAAGAGGAAAACATACATGGAAAGAGCATTTACATGTAATAATTATACTAATGGGGAGGATATGCATGCGTGCCTAAGTCTGGTGTGAATGCCTGGGCAATAGGAGAAATCCATGAAAGTAGGATGCTGTGCAGCTGAAAGGGAACTGTACATAAATGGGAAAGTGACAGTGAGTGCTATACTGGGTGATTGTGGTGGATATCATAACAGTGAATTTACAAGGTAAAGAAGGCATATGGATTGCTTGATAAAGGAAATGCAGGAAATTGATGTGTTGCATAGTGCAGCAGGTGATGTGTATGGGGAACCACAGCAGGTGGGGCTGTGGGAATGCAAGATTCGATGATAGGGTAAGCACAGGTAATTGCATGTGCACACAGTGTGTGTGCGCACTGGTTGCTAGGTGAAGTAAATGCTACCGACAAGGCTGCAGTGGTGAGTTGCTGGAATATGAATACTGCTGAAGTAGCAGGGCAGTAGTGGTAAATACTGGTGCACTGTCGCTGTGAAAAGCTATAGGTATAGTGTTGGATGAAGGGTAGTGAAGTATGTTGTAATGTGAAAGAATAGGTAGCAGGTACACTGGGAGGTATTGGAGCAATTTTCCAGGGAATGTGTTACAAGACAATGGTCCTAAATGGGTGGGAAGTAGGGACCTAGTGCGATGAAATGGTGGCAAAGAATGGAGATTGAGTGATGTTATAACAGGGCAATGAAGGGTTGGAATGCCCTGTTATAACATGAAGTGATCTTTTGCTTAAACGAAAATATACAGAACATACAAAATGAACAAATTTCATGACCAATTAAATATATATATATATATATATATATGTATATATATATATATCTTCTGAATGCCAAACCTATCCATCCATATGATGATATTGTCTCTGTTGCAGCTAATGAAGAGGCCAACACCAGATTAACGTTAGATAATCTTCCATGAAACAAATCCTGTACCAATGCTTTAATCCTTGGGATGCTTGAGGAAAGAAGGACATTGTTCCAGTGAGGATGACAACAAAGTAAGGGACTCTTGACTACCTTGCTACAGTCCACTGTCAAGCTCCAACGTCTCAATGAAAAGAGTTGAATCATAAAAAAAAAAAAACTGAATCATAAAAAGCCTTGTTACTGAAATGCAATTGTAAAAAAAAAAAAACAAACGAGAATGTTGATCTAGTTATTGCAAATGATCTGGCTTTGGCGAGAAAAACCCCATTTCTGACATATGTGTTCATGTAGGGGCATTGAAATATACTACTAGCATAGCAAGTAGTATCCAGATGAGCCAACACTTACAGATGACTTAAAAATCCATCGGTTGTACCCAGATCTAGACAAGCAATTACTTCTGAAATTTTCGGTCACAAACCAGACTTCATATGCCTGCTTGCTGGAGGTGGACGTATTGGAGAAAATAGGACCATAGAAAACAATAAACAACATAAATGTAGCAGGAGAATGACATGCATTAAAATGAGGCAGATGACTTCTTCCAGCAAGACCATGAAAACAAAAAAGAAGATAAAAGGAGATGTTAGACTCCTCACTTGATCTTTTGAACCAAACAGGAAAATGACAGAATTACCAGAGGTCGTGCATTTACAGGTGCTAATGTCCAAACAGTGGATGCAAAGAGGGCAGTAGGGCACATACCTGAGACTCCTAAGTGAGTTAGCACCATCAGAATGTCACATGCTTTTGCAATTTGTTGCTTGTTCTCATCCACTGTTGTGACACCACATGTTTATAAATGCTATTTTTGAAACAACTAAGGCAAAAGAGCATTTTGTTTCTCAAATACAGTATCATCTTCTCCTCTCTCTTCCATCAGTAACCTCTAAACCCATAATAAGTGTGAAAGGATCAATACCATCATACTGTGCTAACCAAATTCCTTTAGCAGTATGGCTCCTTCCATTGAAAGCACCCCTTTTTCTAAAATTTGTACAAAAAAAAAAGATGATTTAAAAGAGTGTTTTTTCCACTACTTTGAGGGCCTGCAATGGAAACTACTGCATAGGGAAATCCACATTCACCGAAATTCATTGATTTCGTGAAATCATTAATACCAGAAACATTTAAATGAACCATCTGAACAGAGCAACATCTGTTCTCCATTTGTGTTGGCTCAACAGCGCAACAAGAATGACAACCTGAGAGCCTTTTGTTTGATTTCTCACCAGAACACTGCCACTCGCCGCTAGAATTGCCGCGACTCGCCACCGAAACCCATCGAGAGAGGTAGAGTTTGATGTGGGGGGGGGGGGGGGAGGAAGAGAGAGCGAGAGATGATTTTACCCAGAACCTTAACATCAATCTATATAGGTAGTCGATGCTGAGTTTCATGAATTAAAAGAAGAAACGTAAACAAAGAAAAAAACCATCTATATGATGCAGAACACAATACATAACATCTGATATGCAAAACACGATTGGCCCTGATCCTGTGTGATTGACATCGATGCTCTTGGGGGAATGATATAATCAACCCCTTTATTCAAACTGTAGACAGGTGATCCAGATCAAAGGGATGAGATCAAAATGTCGAGATTCATTAGAAGAATTCAAGATATAAACTGATTGTTACGATATAACAGAAAATCCGATGTAAAAGAGAGAGGAAAAGAAAAAAAATAAAAAATAACTTAGACTAAAATCAGATACGATGAGTAGGAGATATAATGCTGCTAATAGGATGACATAAATGAAAGATAGACGTTATACTAGAAAACGTGAACGAAATCGGATCAGAATTCAAATGAATCATATAGGATTCTTGAACTAGATAACATGAACATCGGTAAACAGAAATGAATTCAAAAGATGATTCTAAAAAAAAAATGAAAACAAGGAATCAAACATCACAACGAGATGCAAATCAGAAGGGAAATTGGGCTATAAAGGGGGGGGGGGGGAACCTAAATTAAAAAAAAAAGAAATGATATGAAGTCTTGAATCAGCAAAAAAAATGAAATGGAAAATCAAACAAATTACATAAAAGTATTAAATCTCATAACATAAACACACAAAATAAAATAAATAAATAAATAAATAAATAAATTATCAAACAGAGGGGTGTTGGAATCTGAGGATTCCTATTGATATGGCACATTGGAAGATCGAGATTGCTACAAGCAATACGATGCTACCAAGAGTGCCCCAATGGGGCCATAAACAATTTTTTTTTTAACAAGATAAAAAGGAGGAAAGGAGAGAAAAATAAAAAAAAAGCAATGAAAGATAAACTTCACTTGTTGAATGAATTGAAATGAAAAGAAATACCAGAGAAGAGAGCCAATGCTTACCGTGAACTGACCCGGATTGAGAGGTAAAATGGAACTTCTCCTGGATATTGCTTATTCCTGTATTCACTTATGTATCTCCTGAGCGACAATTTTCTCTTTAGTCGTTGGTGGGGAAGACCGGGAAATAAGGAGCTGAAGAAGAAGTAAAGAAAGACGAATCGAGAAGAATGTTGTGGAGGGGGTGGAACGCGGTGAATTTAGGGTTCCCCTTTTGCGTCCTTTTAAAGAGGGAGGCGATGGCTCTGGAAGAAGTAATGTCGTTGGGGATCGGATGGCTGAAGAGGAGATCGATCTTGAGATGGAGAAGCCGTTGGTGATGGAGGGATCGGGTGAAGCAGGAGGAGGATGGACGAAAGAGAAGGGGGGAAGGCGAGATGGATGGTGGAGGGAGGTCGGCCATGGAGGAGCTCGCACATGGGGGCGTGCGGCTGTTTGGAGAGGAGAAGCCGCCAGAGAGGGAGAACTCGAGAGGGTCTCCCCCCCGAAACCCTAACTCAATTTTAAGGGTTTTACTTTTTCCAAAAAGAGGTCTTTTATAAAAAGATTTTTCTAAAACGGGTTTCCAAAGACCATTTTTTGCAATTTCCTTTATTTATTTTTGATTTTTTGTTCTGTTCAATATTTTATTTTTTTGTATTTTTTGTAGTAGAAAAACTAAAATTTTAAACAAAACAAAGTTTAAACACTAAATTTTTGTATTTTTCTGAGAAATATTTACAAAGAGTGTTTCTCCGAGAATTTCAGACTATTTTGGAGAAATTTCTTCAGAAAGTGGGTTTGGATCCAAGTTTTTGAGAAAATGTTCGAGTTTTGGGAACTCGAATCGAGAAATACATGTGATGGATCCAAACGGATGTCGAATGGACTGTCCGAGCTATTTAAAGACTATTTTTGGTATTTTCTATAATTTAAATTTAAAATTTGAACAAGGAGGTTTAGATTTGGATCTGGACAATGGATCCAGATCCGAAATCAATTTAAACATATAAAATGAATTTAATTTCAATAAAACTTGAGAAATGAACCAGAATTTAGATTTAAAATGACTTATTTACTCAAAAAAATGAATTTAGGGGCAAAAGGGGAATATTTAAAAGATTTTTAAAAATTTGGGGTGTTCACACTTCGTTTCCACAGAATTTATTATCCGTCAGTCGAATGACAAAAGAGTTGAATTATAGAGTGATTTTTGACCCTATGGGATGCACCTTTCAGGACTTTCTGACGGGGAGAAGGATTGGTGGTGGCTATGAGGAAGGTGGTCTGTATTACCTTCACCAACCAGAGGTTTCGGCCCACTCTGCTGTTACATCATCCTCAAGTCCTCTATTGTGGCATCATCGTTTGGGTCACCTTCCAGTGACAAAACTTCGTCGTGTCATTCCTCATATACCTCCCTCAGTTTCTTTTCAGTGTGAAACATGTCAATTGGGAAAACATTGTCGAAGTTCTTTTCCCTCCAGTCAGAGTCCATCAAGTCAAGGATTGTTTGATCTTCTTCATGTAGATGTGTGGGGTCCGAGTAGGATTCTGAATAGGTCTCAATGTCGGTATTATCTAGTTATTGTTGATGACTTCTCGAGACTATCGTGGGTGTTCCTGTTAAAAGATCGGTCTCAAGGTCCTGTCATTCTAAAATCTTTAATTGCAGAGATAAAAACTCAATTTGACATATGTGTTAAAATTGTTCGCACTGATAATGCTCTTGAGTTCAAATCCAAAGACGTACTTCAATTCTACTCTGTTAATGGGATTCAACCTCAATTTACATGTCCCCATACCTCCCAGAAAAATGGGGTGGCTGAGAAGAAACATAGACAAATCCTTAATGTTGCTCGGTGCCTTATGATTCAATCCAATATGCCTGCTACATACTGGGGCGATGTGGTTTTGACAACCGGGTTTCTTATAAATTGCATGTCGTCAAGTTTTGTAGAAGATCAGATCCCAATTCAAATTCTCCATCCAGAGGCTCCTCTCTTTCCTATTCCCCCTAAAGTTTTTGGATGTGTGTGTTTTGTGCATAAGTTGGGTCCTGATCGAGATAAACTTGTTGCGCAGTCTATTAAATGTGTTTTCCTTGGGTATCCTAAGAACCAAAAAGGATATCGTTGCTATGACCCTATATCTCATAAAGAGTATGTCAGTGCGGACGTTACCTTCTTTGAGTCTATTCCTTATTTTTCGAGTACTACTCCAAGGTTACAAGAGAGTCAGGGTGATGTTTTTCCTCTGCCAATTCCCCCTTTTCCTTTAGAGTCGTTCACTCCAAAGCCTGTGGCTCCATCCTCTGGGGAGTCTTGATACAGAAATCCTCCTATAGTGTATACTCACAGGTTACCTCCTACCTCCATGCCCCCATTATCTCCTTCTCCTGAGGCAAGTATCTCTGAGCATACTGAAGTTTCTGCTATTGATGAGGATCTTCCTATTGCTCTGTGAAAAGGGAAAAGACAGTGCACCCTTCATCCCATTTCTCAGTTTGTTTCTGAAGTTAATCTTGGGGCTTCTATGAAGAATTTTATCTCGGCTTTGTCTGCCTCCTCTGTTCCGCTTCATCACAGTCAGGCTCTATTCGACCCCAAATGGATGCAGGCTATGAAGGATGAGATGGATGCCCTATGTTCTAAGGGCACTTGGGATTTGGTGGATCCTCCAACTGATGCAGATATTGTTGGCTGCAAGTGGGTATATACCATTAAATATAACTCGGATGGGTCAATTGAACGGTACAAAGCCCGGTTGGTTGCAAAAGGGTATACTCAGACTTATGGTGTTGACTTTTTTGAAACTTTCTCCCAGTTGCTCGTCTTGGCACTATTCGTCTTGTTCTTTCTGTTGCTGTGCACCATGGATGGCCCTTGTTTCAGTTGGATGTCAAGAATGCCTTTTTGTATGGGGATTTGCATGAAACTGTCTACATGCAACAACCCCCAGGCTTCGAGGTTCAGGGGGAGTGTAAGAAGGTGTGCAAGTTGAAGAAGGCTATTTATGGCCCGAAGCAGATTCCAAGGGCATGGTTTCACAAATTATTTGAGGTAATGTCGAGTTTTGGCTTTGTCAGGTCCGCTTCAGATCACTCCTTGTTCATCAAGAAGACCAGTGCTGGAATTGTTGTTATGGTGGTATATGTCGATGACATCATATTAACAGGGAGCAGTGCCCGAGATATTTCTGCCACAAAAGATCATCTTCAGAAACACTTTGTTATTAAAGATATTGGTCACCTACGATATTTTCTGGGTATCGAAGTTGCAAGAAACAAAGAGGTTTTAGTGTTGTCTCAAAGAAAGTATGTGTTGGACTTATTAAAAGAGACTGGAATGCTAGGAGCCAAGCCAGCTAATATTCCAATGGATCCCAAAACTCACATGTTCGATGAGAAGTCTGAGTATGTGGACAGTGCCAGCTTTAGATCCTTGGTGGGTAAGTTACTATATGTGACTGTTACTAGACCTGACATTTCATTAGCTGTGAGTAAAATCAGTCAGTTTATGGACAAACCTACAAAAGTTCACTAGAATGCAGCTATGATGGTTATTCGGTACTTAAAGGCATCTCCTGGTAAAGGTCTGTTGTTTAAACGAAATCCATCTTTGGACGTTGTTGCTTACACTGACGCGGATTATGTAGGATCTGTTGAAGATAGGAAGTCAACATCTGGATTTTGTGTGTTTGTGGGAGGAAATCTTGTTACCTGGAGGAGTAAGAAACAAACCGTTGTAGCCAGGTCGAGTGCTGAATCTGAATACCGAGCAATGGCCCAGACTGCAACTGAGATTATGTGGGTAAAATCAGTCTTGACCGAGCTTCAGGAGAAAGTATCCCTACCTATGTTGATGATGTGTGACAATAGGGCTGCTACATATATTGCCAACAATCCAGTATTTCATGAAAGGACTAAACATATTGAAGTTGACTGTCACTATGTTCGCGACTTGGTTCAGGCTGGGTATATCTGCACCGATCATGTATCTTCCGAAGATCAAGTAGCTGATGTTTTTACCAAAGCCCTGGCGAGACCAAATTTCTCAAAGTGTTGTGACAAGCTGAGCATGATTGATATCTATGCTCCAGCTTGACGGGGGAGTGTTGAGACTAAGATGTTTTTAGTAAATAAGTTTTTCTAAACTAGAGGTTATTTGAATCTTATTCTTTAATGAGGGACCTGGGTGTAATTTTGTTCCTTGGACTATCTCTATTTAATATAGAGATTAGCCCTAATTGAAGAAAGAAGGTTTGATTATTCTCCAGCCGTCTCTCTCTCTCTCTCTCTCTCTCTCTCTCTATATATATATATATATATATATATATATATATATATATATATATATATATATATATATATATATATATACCTCGGTTTGCTGCGCATCTCACCTTACCTTCAACAAGGTTCTCTAGATCTTCATCACCTTCTAAGCCGTCATAAAAGTCCTCGCTAGTGAAGAATTTCTTGCCCTTGTCGCGGGCTTGGAGATCTTTAACTACTCTGGCCATTTCCCTGAATTGTGACTGCAGGGGCTCTTCTGTGACCTGACTCTTTGGTTTGCGGTTTCTCCTTTGTTCTTGGCCACGTTTCTGAAATGCCGGAGGCACCTCATACTCTTTCTCAGTGTCTTCTGCTGATTCTGATTTATCTGAAATTTCTTATGGCTGAACCTGCTTCTTGGAAGTCTTCTTATTCTTGTGCCCGTGGAACTTTTTTATGAATGGATTCTTCTCTGCACTGGTCCTAGCCTGTTCACTCATCATTTTGTTCATCATCTTTTAGAACATGGTGTACATTTGCAGGTCTATGCCATCATCCTCTTGTTGCTGATCTTGATTCACGGGAGGATCCATTTCTCCTTTTGAGACTGAGGAGTGCTGTGGTGATGCAATTCTTCTTCCTGATCTTGTTCGAACCATTAAATGTTGCAGATGCTCTCTGCAGGGCAAAGACCTGATTAGATTCTGAAGGAATTTTGGCTTTTGGAAGAAATATTTGCTGGAAATATGGTAGACAATTTGAAAAAGTTATCCCATTACTAGGGACTGAGTCGTCATAGAAATCACGACAATTGTGTTGTCCTTCTTTGAAAGAGAAATAAACAACAAAAAAATATGCCTTGTTACCTAGGCGAGGTCGTCAAACCACAATAGAAAGAGAGAGAATTTTATTGAAATGAGAAAAATATGATTTTATTGATCTTGACAGAGAGGTGGAGGACAAACAATTTGCCATCATTCACGATAGTCGGCAGACACTCTAGGACCAGGAAAGATTTTAAGATAGACAAAGAAATCCCAGCCGTAGCGGGCAGAATGATATGCTCCAGACCATTGTGCGGAAGTGAGATCAAACTCTGTCATAGCTCCTGATAGCAGTCGGGCTTCGACGTACTGCTGCCTCTGGGAGAACTGCCGAACACACCGCTCCGGTTGGTAGTAAGTGCAGAAGAATGGTCCCAATAATTTGAACCACTTGCCATAACCATATGTATATCTGGTGGGAGACAATTGTCGATCAAAATAGTCCCAGACTATGTCATCTTCTTGAATGTTGTCGATCATGGACCGGTATTGTGCCACTGGAAGAAGTTCTTGACCATTGTATCTAAAAGAGCGCGCTCGGGTTGGAACGTGCTGGAAGAATCAAAATTGAAGCGCGTAGATGCAACCTTCGACAAGAATAGACTCTCCAAGTGAGAAACGGGTCAGACCCTGATACAGAAAAGCAAGCGCTGCCATGGCTATGGAGAGACGATTGGTCTGTTGACTTCCCCATCTTTTCATAAGCTGGATTATTCTGATGTCCATGTAGTTTTGTCTATCTGGGAAGAGGGATAATCCTACAGTGCATAGGACCATTGCATTCTGGATTCTTTCTCTAGCTGTTCTTGATAGCGAGCTGACTTCGACGAAGGTTCCGTACTGGCGGTATAACTCGAGCAGATTGACATATTCATTTCCGTCCAACTGGATCAGGGGCCTGTGAACACCCCAAATTTTTCAAAATCTTTTAAATATTCCCTTTTTGCCCCTAAATTCATTTTCTGAGCAAACGGGTCATTTCAAATCTAAATTCTAGTTCATTTCTCTAGTTTTATTGAAATTAAATTCATTTCATATGTTTAAATTGATTTTGGATCTGGATCCATTGTCCAGATCCAAATCTGAATCTCCTTGTTCAAATTTTAAATCAAAATTCCAAAAATAGCCTTTAAATAGCTCGGACAGTCCATTCAACATCCGTTTGGATCCATCACATTGTATTTCTCGATTCGAGTGTCAAAACTCGAACATTTCCTCAATACTTGGGTCCAAACTCATTCTTCTGAAGAAATTTTCCCCAAAATAACCCTGATCTTTCAAAACCTTTCTCTTATGAATATTTTGAAATTTTGTAAAATTAGTATTAATTTTCTTAGTTTTAGAGTTTTGTTTTTACAAATATATGTTTTAAAAGAAAAGAACAAAAAAAAAATAAGAAAATAAAAAATCCAAAAATTTCAGAAACTATGCAATCTACCTTCCTTTTTAAAACCTTTTCTTGAAACCCCTTTTTTTTGAAAAACCAAAAGCCACTTTTTAGAAAAATCACGAAAGGGGATCCTCTATTGGGAATTTGAAGAAATTTGCAACGGCTTCCCTCCGCCTCCCACCATCGATCTTCAACGAACCTCCCTGGAGTCTCCCTCAACCTCTGATCTTCAACAGCCCCTCTCTCTCGAATGCTCCTCTCCTTCTTTAAAAGGGGAGCACGCAGGAGAGAGAAAGGATCCGTCTTCTGCCTCCCCATGTGCTCTGCTCATTGCCCTCTTCACACAATCGCCTTCTCCCTTCCCCTCCTCCTGGCTTCCTCCCTCTGGCGCCTCCTCTATGCTATTGAAGATCAACCTCACTCCTTCAGAAATCCATCATTCGCCTCCCCTCCACCTTTCTGTTGAGGTCACGTTGCCTTCAACTTCCAGAGATCCAGCAGTCATGGGTGAGTAACTATCTCTTTCTCCTTTATTTTTATTTTTTTGAAAATCTTCTTCTTACCTTATCGCAGTCTTTCATATTTTTTATTCCTTTCCCTGTCTTCTTTATTTCATTCTGATGCAGCCATGGTGGGATCGACCTGCATATAGCAGGATCGACCCACCCATTGCAATAGTAATAGGGATTCTTAGATTCCTATATCTTCCTTCTTTTATAACAAAAAATTGTTTTCTCAGATTTGCTTAATCTTCAGCATTTATCCTTCTTTTAGATTGTTTTCCATATCCTGTTTCTTTTTTATTGTTTTTTTTTTTTCTCATTATGCTCATATCGGATGGTCAGTCCTACGTTTGATCCCCAATTTTAACGGGATTTGATCATTCACTTTGCTAAAATTTTAATCGCATTTCAGTTTTGGGTATCTGACAATTCAGAAACTCTAATATTACTTTCCAGTTCAGCTTATTGTTTTAGCTGATTAAAGAATTCCATGTCTATGTATTAATTTCCCCCAGTTTTCTGACTTTTGGCTTGTGTTTTGATATATCTTGTAGTGTTATGCATCCTATTTCATTTTATTATGATTTTAATTAACTGTTTATATCTCGATCTCCCATTCTCTATTTCGTTTTACATATAACACCATTGGTAATGTAATTGATTCCTAACATTAGCATATACGCATCATTTTTTTTCTCTCTCTTTTTTTTTTTTTTGTCGATGCATTTGTGTAGGATCAATTGTGAGATGCTGGCCTGATTCCATACGAACTCTTGCTTTGCTTTGTTATCGTGAAAGTGTTGGGATACACTGACATTCATAATGAGACTCACCATTTTTTTTTGTTCAGATACTTGTTTATGATTCCTTTTTGCATTGCCTAAACCCAGGAAACCAGGAATCCACGGTAGCATGGGAAGTCATTTTTTTCCTATAAGCACTATTCCCATCGATCTTTTCTCCTCTGTAACTACATCCTATTACTCAAAGAATGACAATCCTGTGAGCGTGTCAAAATTTGATGGCAAAAAAAAAAAAGGACGTTGATACAGGATCCCCTTATACCAGGACCTCGTTAAACCTGTTATGGTCTACCAGAGCTGGATCAATCTCCTCACCAGCCCTTATGCCAAGATCGTCAGTTCCACCATAGAGGAAACTCCACCTTCATCAGAAAATCTCTACATATCACTTCCCCGATCTGAATCCATAGCCAAGGACCCATCAGCCATGTGTATAGTGATATCATTGCCCTTAAGATGATAGAGTCATTGTACCTGTTAACCGGCATCAATACCCTCAATGTCCCTTGAGAAATCTACCATGTTCTCCTCTAGTCATCAACAATCATTCCCGAAAATCATTGGTTCTTGGTGTCATTTTGTTAATGTAAGTTAATGGAGGGTAGATTGTCGCTGGTTTAAGAGAGCAGAATCCGGGGAAAATATTATTTCGTGGATAGATCTGCAATCAAATTTTTGTTGTTGTTGTTTTTAGAGTTTTGAGTCTCCAGTGGGTTCCTACATTACTTTGGATGTGTTCATCATTATAAAAGAAAGGGAATTAGCAGGCTGTTCTTGTAGCCACAGTAATACTCTCATCATGCTAATTGTCTATACACCTATAGTTCTTTTACAGATAAAACAGATCCCCAATGTGATTCCAGTGGTAAAAGAGACAAACATTCAGTTTCCTTTATCTTGAGCTGCGGCATCAACAACTCCTAATGTGGATCCTAAATTAACAAGAGTGATTGTTTAAAATACTCATTCTGGCAACAACAAAGCAATTCAACCTTCTGGGTGGGAGTTTTCGATGCGCAATACTTTGCTACATTAGTTGAGGCAGTCACCTAGTTTAAAGATCTGGCCAGCCTCTTCTCTGAAATTGCAGTAAGTTATATTTTACTTGGAAATGTGAGATATAAAAGGGCTAGAGGATGCCCGGATGGATTAGCAATCGAAGTCAGATCATTTTTTTCTTCTACTGTTCAGATGCAGGATCGTAGAATGTTGATCCTGTAGCTTCCCTACTGATCATTTTGCAAATGTCCACCTTCCACTTAATTAGCACCCTGCCATATCCCTGCACATACTAGCATTGGTAGTATCCATGTCATTACCATACCCTCATCCCCACCTGTTACATAGCACATACTCAATGTGTGCATAGGTTTACACAGGCATCATCAAGAACCACATGAAAAGCTTGATGAAGGTTTTCAGCAAGTATTGCCATAGTTCAATGACCATGGTGGAAATTGATGGAACTACTGATTTGGGACAACCATGTCACTCTAAGGGGCATGCATTAAGCAATAACTGATTCATTTCCATCCTTATGGGGATTTGTCCCTGGAATCAAATTGAGGAAATCAGGGTTGGCATATAGGAAACACTCTGTCATTAACATTGTGAGCACATCCTTGCTATAGTGAAGCTCCCTTGTCAACATACGATGGAATCTATATATGGGGGGGGGGGGGGGAGGGGGGATCATACTGAAGACATCTTATTGTTTTCATAATTTTTTTTGCAGGAACTAATGTATTCATATCTCCTTATCATAATACCATACCACTATATCATTGCCCAAATTAGATGGTCCTGCTGCAAACAGCACTATAGCAGTATCTAAAACCTGTTATCAAGCACCTCTTTAGGCCAACACATCATATTCCTTCTTACACCACATGTGCACAGCATCCTTTACACACCTCCAGCATTTTTTTTTTTACAATGCCTTCTGTTTATAACATTCTTAGCCTTCATTCACACCTTCATCTCCATTTGATGCACCAGCATCTTCCTGAAAACATTCCAGCCACTTTCATTTTACTGAAAATTATGGCCTAACTTTGGCCTGGTGGATCTGTAACATCAAAGTCACCATTTGATGCACCAGCATCTTCCTGATAACACCCCAGCCACTTCCATCTCACTGAAAATTATGGCCTAACTTTGGCCTGCTGGATCTGTAACATCAAAATCTCCATTCTCCACTACCCATCACCTCTCCACAGTTGTTGCAGAAACAACCTACCCTTTTGGATTTACAACAACGTTTTGCTGTAAAGTACCCTCACAGCTACACACACTTCACCAATGTATAGATGTGAACACCCCAAATTTTTCAAAATGTTGTAAATATCCCCTTTTTGCCCTTTTCCCCCATCCTTTGGGTAATTAAGTCAGTTTTAAATCTAAATTCCATTTTATTTCTCAAATTTTGCTGAAATTAGATTCATTTTATATATTTGACTCAATTTCAGATCCGGATCCATTGTCAGAATCAAATCTGAGCTTCATTATCCAATTTTAAATCAAATTTTTAAAAATTTCCAAAAATAACTTCTAGAAAAGCTCAAACAGTTCGTCCGACATCCGTTTGGATCCATCACATTGTATTTCTCAATTTGAGTGTCAAAACTCGAACATTTTCTCAAAACCTGGGTCCAAACCCATTCTTCTGAGGAAATTTCCCCGAAATGGTCCAAAATTCTCAGAAAAATACTTTTGTAAATAATCTTTTTTAGAAAAATACAAAAAAAATAGGGTTTAGTCTTTATTTTCTCAGATTTTCATTCCAAAAATACAAAAAAAAATAAAAATACTTGAAAAAGAACCAAAAAAATCAAAAATAAATTGCAAAATGTCTTTTTTAGAAACCCGTTTTAGAGAAAACTTTTTTTAAAGAAGCCCTTTTTTGGAAAAAGTTTATTTTTGATGTTAAGAGTCGAGTTAGGGTTTTTGAAAACCCTAACTCTCACCCTTCCTCTCATCGCCCAGCCGCCCTGCTCGATGGCTCTCGCTCCTCCAAACCATTCCATCTTCCGCCAATCGTCGGATCAGCCTCCCTCTTCTTCAGCCACCTTCGATCGCCATGGCCTGGGGCCTCCTCCGTTCATCTTCAACGGTCTCGCAGGCCTTCTGCCTTTTCATGCCAGCCCCATGTGCGACATCAAGCTCCGACCCCCCCCCCCCCCCCCCCCCCTCCCCCATGTGCATCCTACATCCTTCAAGCCATCCGATCTCCAACAACTTCTTCCTCCTTCGTTCATCACGAACGAAATCGCTGGCCTTCCACCCCCTCTCGCCCGAGCTCCACGATCGCGCAACCATCCGCCCCATCAGCCTCTTCATGACCCTCCGATCGATGTCTTCAGCCCCTCAGCCATCAATCCCCAACTATATCGCACATTCTGGAAGCCCCTCTCCCTCTATAAAGAGGATAGGCAAAAGGAGAAGGGGCATCGAGAATCCAGCTTCTACCCTTTCCACACTTCGGCTCTTCTTCTTCCCCATTTCTTTCTTTCCTCTATTCTTCTTTCCCATCAACTGAAGGAAGTCGCACCAGTCACAGGATTTCCAAGCAATCCATCCGATCGAACATCAGTATAAGTGTGGGAGTTACAGTTCTCATCTGCATCAATTGAAGAAAATCGGTGATCAACATCTGAATCCCTTCTTCTCGATCCCACTCCCTCTGGTGCATCCGCTCTTCACAGAAGAAGCCTCTCCTTCCTCTTTTAGAAGCCCCTGTGGTGTGTTGAAGCTTCGAACCATCTGGAAAGGATCGGATTGTCCCCTGCGGCTGAGAAGTAAGCAATCAACTCCTTCTTCCTTCGATCTATTTAGAGCATCTCATTCCCATTTCATCATTTCTTTTTTATTTCAGTTTTTTTTTTTTCCTTTGAGTGTTTTTCTTTAAGTCACCATGCGTTGGTGGTAGGGTCGGTCTGCTTATAAACAGGATCGGCTCACCCCTCTGCAAATAGCGAATTGGAATTTCCAGATTCCAACATTTCCTTTTGGTATTTCCACTTTATATATTTTTTTTTTCTGTCTCTTGTTCCTTCATGCTATCAGATTCGATAAGACGATATAATCCATCCCAATCATCGTTTTTTTTCTTTTCCTTATTCCCCCATTTACCTTTTCTGGTCTGTAACAAATCATTCTGTTACGTTTTCTAACCTTTTTGGTACCATAGTTCGCTTTCTTTATTATTTCCCTTTTGAGATATTCACCATGGAATAGCATATCCCTTTTCAAGGGTACAGAGGTGTCTCCGTTAAGGTGAGTTTAACATGATAGCACTCTATATACACTTCGTCCTGTCCATTGCATTTTTTTTTCTTTCTTCTTTTCTCTTCATTTTACTGTTTACTTTGGTTCTATTATCTTTAGTTTGCCCTTATTAGCATATATATTTCCTGTGCTGTCTTCATTATGATCCACGTAGTATGGGCCGATCCTTTGATCTGCTGCATTATACGTCTTGTAAAAAAAAAAAAAAAAACACAATGTTGTATCACATTGCCATCCCGTTGGATTTGAATGAAGATGTTTTGTTTGCTCTACTAAGCGTAATTCCTCTCAAAGCTGTCAACCCATCAGCAGCAAGGGAAGGCACCCCCCTGAATCCATAGCAGGTCTTGGGAAGTTGATAGAGTCATGATTACTTCAACTCAAGAACGTTGATAAAATTACCCGATTCATCAGGTAGAATGACCATCCTTGAGAAATTAAAACTCATGACATTGGTTTTGCAAGAGCAACACCTAAGTTTGCTGGCAATACGCAAAATCTCATCAAGCTCCATAGCTAAAATCATTGTGGAGGAGCTCCCTGACTTCATAAGATCCTTGCAAAACAAATGGAGACACGATGTTTCCTGAATAGTGATGAGCTGAGTTCTATCTTATTAAATTAGAGATGTATCCAAATTGAGTTTAATCAGCTTAACATGCTATGTTTCCCTCTTGTTTACACATGTTTTCACTGTTTAGAATGCCAATTGGGAAGTTGATCCTGGATACAGATTTAGTCGTATGGTTTGCAGTTCCTTTTTTTATATATATATATATATTATCACTCAGCAATGTTGTTTTGATTCAGAGACGGTGGGCTGGACCAACACTATATCTTCATTGTCCAAATGGTCTCCCACTCAGGCCTCTATCATTAGTTGTTTGTTGTTAATGACATCACTTTTTGTATGAATCAGTTTGTATTTGCAGAAACTGATGCACAGGAAACATTCTTTTGTTATCAGAAACCATGTAGAAATTACTTGAGGTACAAAAACCAGATTCCATCGGTTATTTCGCACTCCCAGGGGTCGTCTTACCCTTTTAAAATATCCATCATGAATAGTGCTTGCTATAACATGCAACCAGTCCCAACCCAGCAATATCTTTACCAGTATATTACTGTTGCAAGATCGAGTAGTTACTGCTGGAGGAATCTCATCGAGCTGTTGCACAGGAACAACTCAATCCTGCAATTGTTAAATTTGTTGAAACTCTGATTATATCTACTTGAATGCTGCCCAGCGTCCAACAATTACAAACCACTGGCATGGTTTGCTCAAGAGAGATAATTGTTGTACCTTTCACTGGGTGAGATCTGGAAGCAAAGAAAGATTGCAATTCCTGTGCACATAAAACATCTGATATCTTGTCTGCAGTTGTCACGATTTCATAAAGGTTTTTTTTTCTTCTCTTTTTCTTCAGATATATATGTTTCAATTATTGTGAGGTCCAGTATCAGTGGTTTTACTGATGAGATACTAATGTGTATACTCCACCCCTTACACTTGCATCTGTATATTCACCGCATAAAGCATGACACTTGCAAGCACACCACTTAACCACCTCTGCATCTTCATCTGTACACTTTCACTCTCTGCATTCAAAATGACCTGCTCAACATTTTCACTGTAATTACCTCCTGCACATAATTTCTAATGATACTGCTCAGCTAACATATGCTTTACCCACTGTCTACAACCCATCTTACCTCTAATAATACATTTCCCACATAGGCCATCTCATCCCATCTGCTGTAATCACCCGATATGTTTTTTTTTTTTTAGCCACATATAGTTGTTTAGCATCTTTTCCTCATGCATTTCAGCAGCATTTAGACTCTGTTGTAGGATCATCTCTGATGGTGACAGTCGAACATTATTAGGACCTCATCCTAACCATCCATAGCAGTACTGGGCACGGTTGTAGCTAGTCACCTTCAAATAAACTCCACCACAACCCTAATCCCCAGCACATGTCTCCTCACTGCCCAGCCTCTGTTAGGTACTCTTATACTGCAGATTTCGCACAAGCAACCACACTACAGCCAGTTAGTTTATCTGCCATTGAAGGTTAGTTAACCTTACATCAGGGTTAGTTCATAGCATCTCACCTTGTTTGGACCACCAATTATGTAGGCATATTGGTCACATCTTTTCAGCTATTTATACCACATGATGCATCAAGTATAGGTAACATAGGTCTCACTGGTACACTGTCATTTCCTGCAACTATTTACAGTCCCCTCACTGCTGCTTTACTTACCACGATGCACACACTCCACCTGTGCACACATCTTGCATTTCCTGTATATGTTTTCACTGTTGCACAATATCACACCCACCCTTTAGGTGTTAATTCCATAAATATCATTTATATCACCATTCCACCTATACATATATAAATATATGTATATATATATATATATATATTCATATATATATACCTGTATGTATATAGATATACATACATATATATATATATGCACGTATATATGTACATAGACATATATCATTTTCACACTTTAGATCCTAAATACCTTGGCATGCGAGCATCTTTTACCATTGATATTCATATGATATGTGCAAATTTTTTCTCCGTTTTCATACTAATCAGATGTTTTGCAGGGAATATGTGGGAAATATCATTACTTGGAGTTGTAAATTCAAATTTTATATGTTGTAATAAGTTAGGTCTTAATGAGAATTTACCTTTCCTGCTTTAGATAGAATGAATGAGCATTACAAATATCATGAATTACTTGTTCTTCATGCATTTCTTTCCTTTATTTCTCAAAATCTCACATTGGTGAAACACGAATGGCACGTGCACCACTTCGTAAGAGGTAAATCAGTCCTAAGTTGATGATCCACATCAATGGCCATAGTCAGGGTGTGGACAAAACTTAGGATTTTTATCTTTTACGAAATAACACCGGACCCACACTGGATCCATTTTCAAAAATTCATCACATTTTCCTTGAAAATTTTCTCCTTTTATTAGAATTTAACTTAAAATTGACCCAAAATATATACCAATGGCCATAGTCAGGGTATATTGAGAGTTAATTTTATTTTAAATTCTGTAAAAGCACCAAATGTGTTTTATTCTTCACCTGAATTTAAATATAGATTACTATATAATACATTCAATGACCATAGTCAAGGATGTATTATATCTTCAATCTTATTTTAATTCATCTAAAGAATGAAATAGCTTTTCAAAATTTAATTTCTTCAAATTCATTTCATCAATTAGGATAGAACTGCATCATGTTTTCAAAAAAAAATCTTTTTTCAAAACTCCAAGTGATGTAAATATCTTCTTCAATCAATCTTCAATCCTATTCAATTCTATTTCATTTTCCATCTCAGAGTCCAATTTAACTTTGAGATTTCAAATTAATTTCACATTCAAAATTTCTAATTCAAATCAAAATTCAAAATCAAAGTTCAATTTAACTTTGAAGCTATCTTCTGATTTCAAAATCAAGTTCATCCCCCTTATCTTCAAATCAAAGTTTTTTTCAAGTTTTCTAAAACCCAGATCCATTTTTAAAGGTCCTATTTGGACTTCTCAAAACCCAAATCCAAAGACAAAGTTAATCTCAACTTGGACCCAGATTTCCAAGTGTAAAACTCTATTCCATTTTGGATCTCCCATCACAGATCCAAATTCCATTAGGATCCAAATCCTTATTCTACTTTGGATCTCCAATCACAGATCCAAACTTCATTTAGGATCCAGACCCTCATTTTATCATGAGATCTCAGATTCAGATCCAAATTCCAACTCTTAGGGTCTAGAATCCAACTCTACTTTGGATCTCAGACTTCAGATCCAAATCCATCTTAAGGTCCAAAATTCCAATTCCACTCTGGATCTCAAATTACAGATCCAAATTCCCTTTAGGATCTAGAACCCAATGCTACTTTGGATCTTAGACTCCAGATCCAAAATCCATTTAGGATTCAGATCCCATTCTACCATTGGATCTCAGATTCAGATCCAAATTCCAATTCTTAGGATCCAGAATTCCAACTCTACATTTGGATCTCAGACTTCAGATCCGATCCCATTCTAGGATCCAAAAACCCAATTCTATATTTGGATCTCAGACTTCGAATCCATTCCATTTTAGGATCCAGAACCCAAGTCCATCTTGGATTCCAAATCTCGGATCCCATTCTGTTTAGGATCCGAAATCCAATTCCATTTCCATTTCTAGATTTCAATTCCATTTTCGGATCTCATCTAAACTCCCTAAATCCGTTTCTATTCTTAAATACCATTTGATCATCTCAGATCCATTCCAAACTTAAAATCCAAAATCAATTCCATCTCAAGTATACATTTCCCTTCCAAAATTCAAATTCAAATTTCAAAACCCATTTTTAACTTTGAAACTTCATTCTTTCTCATTTATTTTCCCAACTCTGATTTACTTCAAAGACTTAGAATTTCTCTGATCTATCTCAAGTTCTAAGTTAAATTCAAACATTTCTTCATTCTCTTACCAAGTTCATCTCAGAATACTTGGAAATTTTTCAAAACATCTTTCAAAAGGAGCATACATCCTTGCATTGCACAAGTATGATTCTTTGTGCATTTAGAGTTAGGATAAATTCTTAGATTATATTTAGGCAAAGCAAAAGGCATAGATCCGATCCTTGGTTCGATTACCCCTGGTAAAGGCGCCAGGAACGGTCGAACCTCGTACCGACGAGCGAATCCCGTCTCTCCATTTTTCCCGCGAATTTTCAAAACGGAGGCGAGTAATTTTCTAAATGTTTTCAAATAAAGGTCAGGTGAAAACCGCGCAAAAGAGTTCCTCTTCTCTTTTTTTCTCTTCTTTTCTCTTCTCTCTTTCTTTTCTTTTCTTTTTCTTCTCCCTTCAAAAGGGAGGAGAATAGAGGTTAGAAAAGGGAAAAGAGAAGGAAGAGAGAGAAACCAATAAGAGAGGAAAATTTTTGCGATGATCACAATAGTATCTGTGTACTCCCACTTCAATACCATCTACACACCCACCCCAACCCACCTACTCTACATTCATTTCATATATATATATATATATATATATATATATATATATATATATGCATGTATATATATATGTATATATGTATGTATATATAAATTCATTAATAGTTATCCTTTCATACCTAAGTTATCAAGGTTATTTCATCAAGCACTATGTACAAAGTAGATATACGAGTATCTCATTACTTACAGTTCTGAAATCAATGCAATCTTCCTTTACTTTCATACTAAACAAGCGTTTTGCAGGGAATATGAGGAGAATATCATCACTTGAGATTTGAATTTTCAAAATTTGTAATAAGTTAGGACTTAATGAGAATTTATATTTCATGTTTTAGATAGAATGAATGAGCATTGTAAATATCAGGAATTGCTTGTTTCCATGCATCTTTGTCTTTATTTCTCAAATTCTCACAAATGGTGAAACACGAATGGCACGTGCGCCACTTCGTAAGAGGTAATTGATCCTAAGTCGATGATCCACATCAATGGCCATAGTCAGGATGTGGACAAAACTTAGGATTTCTATCTTTTACGAAATAACACTGGATCCACACTGGATCCGTTTTCAAAATTCATCATATTTTCCCTAAATATTTTCTTTTTTTATCAGAATTTAACTTAAAATTAACTCAAAATATATACCAATGACCATAGTCAGGGTATATTGAGAGTTAATTTCATTTTAAATTCTATAAAAGCACCAAATGTGTCTTATTCTTCACCTGAATTTAAATATAGATTATTATATAATACATTCAATGACCATAGTCAGGGATGTATTATATCTTCAATCTTATTCTAATTCAGTTCAAGAATAAGATAGCTTTTCAAAATCCAAAATCAAATTCTTTAAATTCATTCATCATTTAGGATAGAACTGCATCATGATTTCAAAATTCCTTTTTCAAAAACCCCAAGTAATGTAAATATCTTCCTCAATTTATCTTCAATTCTTATAAAATCCAATTCATCCTTTCATTTTCAAATTCAATTTCATTTTTCAATCTCAAAGTTCAATTTAACTTTGAGGTTTCAAAGTCATTTTTTATATTCAAATCCAAAACAGATTTCAAAGTTCAATTTAACTTTGAAATTCCAAATTTATTTCAAAACTCCAATCCAACTCAAAGTCCTTGATTCACCTTCTAAAAATCGAATTCAAGTCCCAAACTCAAACTACAATTTGACTTGGAAATTCATCTGTATTCAAATTCTAAGTTTCATTTTTCTGAAATTCCACTAGAGGGGGGGTGAATAGTGAAATATGCTAAAGATCGATAAAATAAAATAATCAGGCAATAAAGCACAACACATAAAACACAGAATTTATACTGGTTTGGTCAATACCCAGACCTACATCCAGTCCCCAAGCAAACCACTTGAGCTTTCCACTATAACATCCGAGTCACCGGATAAATAGTACAACACCCTCTTCCTCAGAGGTCTTCTTCTCTCAACAGAGAAGGGGCACACCCTCTTCCACAGAGGTCTTCTTCTCTCAACAGAGAAGGACAACACCCTCTTTCTCAGAGGTCTACTTCTTTCAACAAAGAAGGAATACAGTGAATAACAGAAAGTTACAATACTTCCTATAGAACCTTCAGAATGATATGAATGCACGAATGAAAGGTTCTCAGAATGTTCTGTTTGTCACTCAGAAGATACTCTTTGTCAAAGAGCTATACTTGACTTTTTCTCTTTTTTTTTTTTTTTCAAGGCTCTCTTTTCAAATAATGAATAGAATTTTTCTCGTTGTAAGCTCACACATCTATTTCATTCTGCTTGTCTGAATAGTTTATTTGAGTGTGTTTATATAGCTTTAAAAAAAGTAGTCGTTAAATTTTGAAATCGTAGCCTTTTTGAAATGTGAAATGTTGTGTCATTTCAAAAATATCTTTTAGAGAAATTCGAGAATGCCTTTTTCCATAAAAGTAAAATATAGGGTACACTTAGTCGTTGTAATATTTTAGGTAATACATATTTTATGTAAAAAGTCTATTTCTTACAATAGTACATTGAACATTGGATTGTAGTTTGGTCTTTATTCTAATTAATGATTTGAGGTACATAAGTACTTCTTTACTTTAAATGAGTGTAAGTACAATGAGTGCTTTGAGATATTTATTTGTACATAGTTATGTCAAGTGTTTTCTTTATGTTGTGTTTTTCAAAGACTTCAGAGAGAATGAGGACTACAAGAAAGTCGACATTCTTGAGAAGGATATTAACAAGGATTTCTTACAGGAGGTATTTAATGCTTGTACAAAGAGAATGATGACTTCAAGTAAGTCGACATTCTATGGTTTTGTAAAAAGGTAACTAGAGTCTTTATCAAACTATTTTATATTTGTTTTCTTTGTATAATCGATTTTCATGTTTTGTCTTTTACCTATATTTTAAAATTATTTCTTTAAAGGAGATAACTAGAGTCTTTTCAAAACATATTATATTTGCTTTCTTTATGTAGCTGATTTCATGTTTTTGTCTTTTTCCTATATTTAAAAATATTTCTTTAAAGAAGGTAACTAGAGTCTTTTCAAAACATATTTATATTTGTTTTCTTTATGTAGCCGATTTTATGTTTTGTCTTCTTTTAAATCGTTGTAATTTTGAAAAGATTTTTAAATGTAAAACATGTGAAAACCAAACATCAAATAATAAAAACCGGTTCTCACTAGTGGATGAGACCGGGTCGAACTCAGGGAACGGGAATATATCGTATTCAAGTACACAAATCTAAACTACTCTTTATTGCCGAATTATTGAAATGTAAAATGTTTAAGAAAAGTAAAACAACTAACTATTACAACAAATGAATACCCTTCGCAGAGGGCGTAAAGTGCAATATTTACAAACCCAATTAAATTCCTAATTCTAAACTAAAAAGTAAAAAGAAGCTTTATTCTTCGTACTTCGTGTCACGTAATCGCTTCCGCTCCAGTCTGTGCTATCCTGCACAATTCAAATGAACACGAGCAGTACAAGATACTAACAAGTGTATTATGAACAATGTAAATCTAGAACTGACCAAAGATCTAAGATATGATGAAACTTTATAAAGCAACTATACTATATGTAATCAACTCAAGAACCTAGATACAATGCAGTACAAAAGCTAAAATAGTAAAATGAAATCTATACTAACACAATAAAATGAAAGGTTTAACATGCTGAAATAATACAAAACAACAAACAACACTTAACCGATCTACATTACAGGTAATCAACAAGATTTTATGGAAAACAACAGAAATTCAGTAAACTCAGAAACAACTTAGTAAAATGCAAAACAGAAATTTAATGTGATAATGAAAACATGATGCAAACAACTAATGAATGAAACTTATGAAGATGAACTGCAATGTTGTAACAAACAAATCAAATAGGAAATACAGAAAATGAAGAACACTTGAAACAAGAAATGAGTAAGTAAAAAATAGAAAAACAAAGAATACTAAGCAAAATAGGAAATACAAAAAAATGATTGATTACACTAAAAAGAAAATAAAAGATGCAATAAAAAAACAGGAAATTACAATGAAAAATGTAACAAAACATGAATAATCGGTAACAGGAGATTAAAAAAAAAAAACTGAACAACAGAAATTTACTTAATGCAATGAGAAAAAAAAACATAAAGCAAAACAATGAATGAATGAAATTATGAAAATAACAGGCTAAACAAAACAGAAAAAAATAGATGTATAACAAGAAAATTAAACGATGAACATAAATTTCAAAAACAACAAAACAGGAAAATAACAAAATGTCAAACAGAAAAAAAAAAACAAATTACAGATTAAAAACAGAATTATGAATACATACAGGAAATCTAACTAAAGAATGAACTACAAAACCGAATATCGGACGATAAAAAAAACAAAAACTGAAACATCTATCGATTTTTTTTTCTTTTCGTTTTTAAATTTTTTATTCTGTTTTTCATAATCAACACAGCTGAAGAAAAATTAACAAAGCTGAAGAAGAAGAAGAAATAATAGAAGAAGAAAAATTAGATCAGAAGAAAAAGAAAAGAAAGATCTGAAAAAGAAGAAGAGGAAGAGAAGAAGATTAAGAAGAAATCGGAAGAAGCTGAAGAAGATGAAGAAGAAGAAGAAGAACTGAAGATCGGAGGAAGAAGAAGAAGAAGAAGAAGAAGAAGAAGAGGAAGAAGAAGAGTACTCAGCACTCACCGTGAACCTGAGGGGTTAGAGGAGAATGTGGCGACCTCCACCACCACTGCCATCGCCGGAATGAGGAGCTTCCACCGTTGCTGCCGGCTGGAGTATAGACAGAGAAAGAGGGAGAAGAAGAAGTTTAGGGAAAGGGATAGCCACCGGCAATGGTGGAGGGAAGAGAGAAGAGAGGGAATAGAGGGGAAGAGGGGAAAGAAGGCTTCAAGCGTGAATGGAAGAGGCGCCCTTTCTTTCCATGTTTTTGGGGTTTTTAAAAGCAACAAACCTGCTGGAACTGGTTTGAAACAAATGCAAACCGGTTCAAGCCGGTTTGTTTATTATATTTTTTCATTTTTATTTTCAAAAATCAAGAAAACCGTATAAATCGGTTACTTATGAAAATTTTCAAAAACAAAACTATTTATAAAAGAAACTTCAAAAACTAATCTACTATATTTTTTTTCTTTTCTAAAAAAAACACAAACACTTAAAATGAATATAAAACTATATTTCTCCAATTTTTTTATTTTTTCTTTTAATAAAAACTAAAACCAACTACAAAAACTAAAATAGGCATAAGAATGTAAAATAAAACTATTTTTCATGCATTTTCTAATTTTAAATCATTTAAGCACATTTACTCAAAAACTAACATAAAATTGGGTTTTTGAAACATTATTTTATAAAATCATGCATATTTAAATGTTAATGAACCCTGAATTATATGCATGATCAACGAATAAAAAGGTTGAAAAGAATGGAGGACCAGTTTATCGGAGTAGAAGAAAAAATTGCTTAGATAAGAAGAGAGATTTTTCGTGGAACTAATCCCTTGCGGGGAAGCTTGGGATAGATGTTGTGGAGAAGAATCTGGGCAAGTAATTGAGCATGAGGTTGAAGATTCCTCATGTGCCAGGGAAGTTGGTAGCAGTTGGTGCAGAGAAGAATTTTTCGGAGTACCGATCGTTCGATTGGTACTATGGTGTTGAGGTCTGTGCCGGTGGAAGGTAGGTTTAGAATTCTACCTAGTGAGGAAGCATGAAAGAACATCAGTTGTCCGCGTACTTTGGTGGTGATTGTAGTTTGTTCATGATCAGTGGAAAAGTTTGTATAGAAAAGTCGAACTAGTTCAGGATAGTAGGCAGCTTGAGATGAAGATCCTAGTAGATGTTTGAGTTCAGGGAGATAGTTGTCTAAGTCAAATAGCACGAAGTCGTTGAAGTTAACCAATTTACCTTCATGAATGGGGCGAGAGCAGAGTAAGTTGTAATCGTGAAACAAATCTGGATACCTTAGATCTGCTGCAGTAATCACATTGTTGGAGGAGGAAGAGGCCATTGCAAGAGTTTGTAAGGAAAAAGGAGGACTAAGAAGAGCGAGTTTGAAGTGGGTAATAGTTTGTAGGAGAATAGATAAATACGAGTGGAATTGGTGTGGGATGAACCAATTCATTAAATAGAAGAATGAAAATAATTTTGATAGGTTTTGAATGACATTGGAAGTGAGTGATTTTTAGAATTTAGTCAAATAAGGAAATCCGTGAGTAGTAAGTTAAGAGACTTGTGAATGACAAATCAAATCAATGTTTGAAGATAGTGTATTATATTGGGTTGAGAAGGACATAGTTTTGAAATAATTTGTATATATATAGATTTTACTATGGGTGAGTTTATCGACTAGTGAGAGAAGTAATTAATAGAGTATGGGGTGTCATATATTAAACTTAAAAGAGTGAATGATTTTAAAAATAATGGCCTAATAAAACAAGCAACTTTTTCTACATGATTTTACTTTATGTGGAAGTATTCTAAAATCGTGAAGGGTGAATTTGGAATAGGACAAGATATGAGTGAAAAGAAATATATATTGATATGCGTGAAAAAGAGTGAATAGACATAAAAAGATGATACAGATATGTAGAGAAATGAGAAAGGTTATAAAGAACAACAATCACTTGATTTAGATATGACATAAAGTAGAGTTAGAATAAATAAAGTTTTGCTTGAAGACAAGACTTTAATGAGTCTCGATTTTAGAGAGATATATAATATAAGAGAGAGTCATGGTCACGGATGGAAAGTCACTTCATATGAGATAAAGAGAGAAAGAGGAAATAAAAGGGTGGTACTAGTAGTATTAAAAACAATAGAGGATAAGTTGTTTAAAATATGATTTCATAAAGGATGTGACAGGATGATAATAGATTATACTTAAGCTATGAAATAACCGATGATATAGTAAAAGTTTACGTGAAATATAACCACTTAAAAGGTGATACAAAAAAATAATCACTTTGAATTTTTCATAAGAGGGTTTAAGATTTTAGAGAAGTATATTGATAAGAGGTCATGAAAGGGAATATATCACATGAATATAATTAATTAAGAATAATAATTAAAGTTATGAGGAATCATGTTTGGAGGTCGACTAGCTTATTGTATGAGAGGTTGTCACAAAAAGACAAAAGATATAAAAGGTGTAATGAAATGAGTGATGTGATCCAAGTCATGATAGCTTTTTACTTAAAGTAAATGGTTCTTATGGATATACGTAAAAGAAGATAGGACAAGAAGTCATTATAAGAGTGTACTTGAAAGATGACATGTTGAAAGACATAAAGAATGTGTCATGATGAATGTATTTCTATGAGTATTGAGAGTATACGAAAATATGAAAACATAGTTTGACTTTGAATAGTAAAACAAACACAAAAAAATCGATAATAAAAAACTTTTAAAATAAGATTTTATCAAAAGCAATAATCTTAATAAGTGTGATTAATTTATAAGTCACTTAGTTTGCATATTCCTAGTTCTCTTCTAATACGTGTGAAGTCTTCATGTTTTAATGGTTTAGTGAATATGTCTGCTAACTGTTGATTAGTGGGTATAAATTCGAGTTTAATAATGTTGTTTAAGACTTGTTCTCTTAAGAAGTGATGTCTTATTTGAATGTGCTTAGTTCGTGAGTGTAAAATGGGATTCTTAGATAAGTTTATATCACTAGTATTATCACAGAAGATAGTTGTATTTTCAAAATTTAAACCAAAATCTTTTAAGGTTTGTTTCATCCAGATAACTTGTGTACAGGCTAGGCTAGCAGCAATATATTCGGCTTCAGTAGTTGATAAGGATACACAGTTTTGTTTCTTACTGAACCATGATACAAGTGAGTGCCCTAGCATATGACATGTTCCACTTGTGCTTTTTCTATCAGATTTACTTCCAGCAAAGTCAGCATCGCTGTATGAGATTAGATCAAATGTAGAGGATTTTGAATAGAATAATCCAAAATCAACTGTGTCTTTTAAATATCTCATTATTCTGTTTACAGCTTTAAGATGTGATTCTTTTGGATTTGACTGAAATCTAGCACACAAGCAAACACTGAACATAATATCTGGACGGCTAGCAGTTAAATATAGAAGTGATCCTATCATACCTCGGTATACCTTTGTATCAACAGACTTACCATCTTCATCTTTGTCCAAAACAGTAGTAGTGCTCATAGGAGTAGATTTTGAAGCAGTTGAGTTCATGTTGAACCTCTTCAGAAGTTCATGAGCATACTTAGATTGATTGATGAAAACTCCATCCTTGGTTTGCTTAATATGCAGTCCAAGAAAGTAGGTGAGTTCTCCCATCATACTCATTTCAAATTCTTTCTGCATGAACTTAGAAAACTCTTCACAAATAGTGCTGTTAGAAGATCCAAAGATGATATCGTCTACATATATTTGAACAATTAGGGTATGATTATTCACTATTTTAACAAATAATGTAGAGTCTGCTTTGCCAACAGAAAAACCAGTTTTTAACAAAAAGGTTTTAAGTCTATCATACCAAGCACGAGGTGCTTGTTTTAAACCATACAAAGCACGTTTGAGTTTGAAAACATGATCTGGATATTGTTCATTTTCAAATCCTGGAGGTTGTTTTACATAAACTTCTTCATTTATAAAACCATTTAAAAAAGCACTTTTAACATCCATTTGATACAGTTTAAAATTCATATAGCTTCCATATGCTAAAAACATTCTAATAGATTCAAGTCTAGCAACAAGAGCAAATGTTTCATCAAAATCAATACCTTCTTCCTGGTTGTATCCTTGAGCTACTAGTCTAGCTTTGTTTCTAATAACATTACCTGTTTCATCTAGCTTGTTTCTGAAGATCCATCTTGTTCCAATGATCTGATGGTCCTTTGGTCTTGGTACAAGATCCCAAACATCATTTCTTTGGAATTGATTCAATTCTTCAGTCATGGCTAGCATCCAGAACTCATCAATGATGGCTTCATCAATCTTCTTTGGTTCAAGTTGAGAAATGAAAGCCATGTTTGCAATCCGTTCTAGCTGAGCTCTAGTTTGAACCCCCTTTGTCAGTTCTCCCAAAATCTGCTTTTGAGGATGATCTTTGATATCGACAAATGTTCTTTGATGATCATCTTCATTAGACTTAGCTGTGTTATCTAAAAATAAATATGTACTTTCAACATCATCATCATTAGTTTGCTTATGAACAGATTGATCAATAGATTCACAAAAACTAACATGCATAGATTCTTCAATAGTATTATAACTCTTATTGAAAACTCTGTATGCTTTACTATGACTTGAATATCCTAAGAATATGCCTTCAACGGATTTAGCATCAAATTTATCCAGGCTATCTTTTGTGTTTAGGATAAAGCATTTACATCCAAAGACTTTGAAATAGTCTATTCTTGGAGTTCTGTCATAGAATAGTTCATAGGGAGTTTTATTTAATAAGGGTCTAATGAGAACTCTATTTGTTATGTAGCATGCAGTATTAACAGCTTCTGCCCAAAAAGATTTAGCAAGATTATTGTGTTGGAGCATAGTCCTGGCAGATTCCTGAAGGGTTCTATTCTTTCTTTCTACTACACCATTTTTAGGTGCAGCTCTAGGAAAGGCAAAGTTATGAGAAATACCATGCAAGTTACAAAAAATTTACAAAGAGTTCATTTTCAAATTCTCCTCCATGGTCACTACGGATTTTAACAATAGAACACGATTTTTCATTTTGTAATTTTTTACATAAAATTTCAAATTGACAAAACGTATCACTTTTGTTTTTCAAAAATATTACCCAAGTAAATCTTGAGTAGTCATCTACAATGACAAAAGCATATCTATTATGATTAAGGCTAGCTACCCTAGAAGGACCAAAAAGATCCAGGTGAAGAAGCTCTAAAGGTCTTTTACTTGAAATGATAATTTTTGATTTGAAAGATGACTTAGTCAGCTTTCCTAGTTGACATGCATCCCAAAAATAATCCTTTTTTAAAAGAGATTTTGGGTAACCCACGTACTAACTTATCTTTAGCTAATTTAGACATGTACTTAGAATTTACATGACCCATTCTCATGTGCCATAAATGTTGAGAGTCATTATTAGCTATAAGGCAATGTTCTGTGATGTTTTCTAGGTATAGTTCATATATATTATTCTTTCTTATACCTTTTAAGATGATGTTTTCGTTGGTGTCTGCTATGAGGCATGCATCATGATTAAAGCTAACATTATAACCTGTGTCACACATTTGACTGATACTTAGTAGGTTATGTTTTAAGCCTTTAACAAGGAGAACGTCTTTGATAAGAGGTTTATCTATGTTACCAATATTACCAATGCCAATTATCAAACCTTTGTTGTTATCTCCAAAGGTGACGGTTCCTCCTTCTTTATGATGAAGAACAACAAAAAGGTCTGGATGTCCTGTCATGTGTTTTGAACATCCACTGTCTAGAATCCATCTGTTCTTATTTGGAGCCTGCAAATCATCAAGTAAAATTTCTTTTTGGTACCCAATCGGGTCCCTTTTTGTTAGACTTTGGAACCCATATCCATTTGGATTTGGGTTTGTCTACAACCTTTGAGGAGTTAAAAAAATTAACATTATAATACTCCTTATTTGGTTCAGACGAACTTTTCACAAACGTGGTCTTTTGATTCATACAAGAAGGCTTGTTGAAATGAGAGTAGCCAATACCATTCTTGTAGAAAGAGACTTTCTGAGAGGATAAGAGTTTATCCAAGTTCTCTTTACCTTTAGTAAACTTGAAAACCGTTTTCATGAGGTTCTCAGTTTTATTTTTTAGCTCTGAAATTTCTACTTGCAGATTTTTAGTTTTGGAGCTAGTAGAAGAAATTTCAGACATAAGCATAAGGTTTTTCTTTTTCAACTCAGAATTTTCACTGCTGAGTTTTTCATTCTTTTGGGAAAGCTTTAGATTTTCAGATTTTAAATCTTTATTTTTGAAACTCAATTTTCTAGATTCTTCAAATAGTTCTTGAAAAGCATCTAGAAGTTCTTCAAAGGAAAAATCAGAGATTTCACTTACAGAACTTTCGTTTGCCATGAAGCACATATTTGCAGTTTCGGCTTCATCATCACTTGACTCTTCACTGCTGGATGGTTCTGAATCATCACATTGAGCATGCAGAGCCTTTTTCTTGAAGAACCTCTTCTTTGGTTCCTCAGTCTTGGACTTTCTTTTGAGAAGGGGACAGTCACGTCTCAAGTGACCTGGCTTGTTACACTGATAGCACATGAGATCTTCCTTAGGATCTTTTCTTTTCTTGTGCTTGTTTGGAAGCCGGTTCCTTCTCATGAAGCGCTGGAATTTTCTGGTTAGTAGCGCAATTTCGGATTCTTTATCTGAGTCTTCATTCTCAGATAGAGTTGGGAAAGCCAGAGTTTTCTTTATTGGTTGCTCTTCTTCCCTTCTTTCTTTCATGTGGACTTCATAGACCATAAGATTGCCTATTAAGTCGTCCAAAGTAAGCTTAGATAAATCTTGAGCTTCTTCAATAGCTGTAGTCTTTTTCTCTCAATCAGTTATGAGCGATCTCAAGATTTTCTTCACCTTTTCAGTCTGGGAATATGTTACCCCCAGAGATTTCAGATCGTTGGTGATGTTGGTGAATCTGGTAAACATCTCTGTGATGGGTTCATCTTTGTTCATTTTGAACAACTCATATTTTCTAACAAGAGATGAGAATTTGGCTTCTTTCACTTTGTTGGTTCCTTCATGAATAACTTCCAAAGAATGCCAAATATCATATGCAGATTCACATATAGATATTCTATTGAATTCGTTCTGATCAATGGCATAATATAAGGCATTCATAGCCTTTGCATTTAGGTTTGCCTTTTCTTTTCTTCATCAGACCATAAGCTATAGTCTGCGGATGGAAATATGTATGGATGCTCAACAATTTTCCATACAGCAAAATCTATGGATTTGAGAAATATAGCCATTCTGCACTTCCAGTATCCATAGTTGGAGCCGTTGAAGAAAGGTGGACGAGATGCGTGTTGACCTTCAATATCACGAGCATAGGAGGTAGATGTCATTTGTGCTCGAAGACTTGTTACGTCGAAACCAGCAAACCCGCTCTGATACCAAATGAAATTCCACTAGAGGGGGGGTGAATAGTGAAATATGATAAAGATCGATAAAATAAAATAATCAGGCAATAAAGCACAACACATAAAACACAGAATTTATACTGGTTAGGTCAATACCCAGACCTACATCCAGTCCCCAAGCAAACCACTTGAGCTTTCCACTATAACATCTGAGTCACCGGATAAATAGTACAACACCCTCTTCCTCAGAGGTCTTCTTCTCTCAACAGAGAAGGGGCACACCCTCTTCCACAGAGGTCTTCTTCTCTCAATAGAGAAGGACAACACCCTCTTTCTCAGAGGTCTACTTCTTTCAACAAAGAAGGAATACAGTGAATAACAGAAAGTTATAATACTTCCTATAGAACCTTCAGAATGATATGAATGCATGAATGAAAGGTTCTCAGAATGTTCTGTTTGTCACTCAAAAGATACTCTTTGTCAAAGAGCTATACTTGACTTTTTCTCTTTTCTTTCTTTTCTTTTTCAAGGCTCTCTTTTCAAATAATGAATAGAATTTTTTTTGTTGTAAGCTCACACATCTATTTCATTCTACTTGTCTGAATAGTTTATTTGAGTGTGTTTATATAGCTTTAAAAAAAGTAGTCGTTAAAATTTGAAATCGTAGCCTTTTTGAAATGTGAAATGTTGTGTCATTTCAAAAATATCTTTTAGAGAAATTCGAGAATGCCTTTTTCCATAAAAGTAAAATATAGGGTACACTTAGTCGTTGTAATATTTTAGGTAATACATATTTTATGTAAAAAGTCTATTTCTTACAATAGTACATTGAACGTTGGATTGTAGTTTTGTCTTTATTCTAATTAATGATTTGAGGTACATAAGTACTTCTTTACTTTAAATGAGTGTAAGTACAATGAGTGCTTTGAGATATTTATTTGTACATAGTTATGTCAAGTGTTTTCTTTATGTTGTGTTTTTCAAAGACTTCAGAGAGAATGAGGACTACAAGAAAGTCGACATTCTTGAGAAGGATATTAACAAGGATTTCTTATAGGAGGTATTTAATGCTTGTACAAAGAGAATGATGACTTCAAGTAAGTCGACATTCTATGGTTTTGTAAAAAGGTAACTAGAGTCTTTATCAAACTATTTTATATTTGTTTTCTTTGTATAGTCGATTTTCATGTTTTGTCTTTTACCTATATTTTAAAATTATTTCTTTAAAGGAGATAACTAGAGTCTTTTCAAAACATATTATATTTGCTTTCTTTATGTAGCCGATTTCATGTTTTTGTCTTTTTCCTATATTTAAAAACATTTCTTTAAAGAAGGTAACTAGAGTCTTTTCAAAACATATTTATATTTGTTTTCTTTATGTAGCCGATTTTATGTTTTGTCTTTTTCCTACATTTCTTTTCATGTTGTCTTGTATATGATGTAAGGTACAATTATTATATTTTGAAATCATGTCAAAAATACCTTTTTCATAAATGGTTGTAAGGAGGTACAATTATTAGTTTTCAAAAAGGAGCTTTTTGAAACTATCATATACTTTTATGATATAGTTTTTTTTTATGAATGAGTATGAAATATGCAATATGCATGTTCTTGAAGGTTCTGTTACATATGACTCTAAAGAAGAAAAAAATCTTCATCTTGAGGTAGCCGATCTCTTCAGTTGAACTTTAGGAATGCATGGCTCATCAAGCTTTTTCTTCAAGGAGTATGATTGCACCATAGTTGTACTTGAACAGGAAGTCTCCATCCTTTTTGGGTGAGATATC